>NC_083337.1:114579813-115230266 GCF_019175385.1 Lycium barbarum
ATCATGCTTTGTATCTGAAGTTATTGGCCCATGGTCCTCAGTGAGGAAAGGACCTAGAACAGAGAAGAGGGCCGATAGGAAGTTCAAAGCAATTCTGATTTCTTCTTGCTCGAAAACCTGATGTGAGGGGGCCCACTGGGATGTCCATAATGGAAGCATTTTTCTTCATCGACTGTCGGTTTTTTACTAGGTGGCCGATGTCTTTGATGCTTTGGTTTTCGCAGGAAAGGGTAAGGGTTCCAAACAACGCGTGTGAGCTTTGATGAAGACTTGCGTAAGCAAGTTTAGAAAGCAACCCGGGAGTAACCTGGCACAGCATTTTGAACCATGTCATGTGGTCCCTTACACAAATTCAAGCATACACAATATAAATATAGAATATCCTACTCGTAGGCGCTTCCGGCTAATAACACAATAGTCCCTTCGGACCGCCGCTTCCGGCATAATAACACAATAGTCCCTTCGGACGGCCGCTTTCGGCATAATAATGATGGCCCCTTCAGGCAGCCGCTTTTGGCTTAATAATGATGGCCCCTTCGGGCAGCCGCTTCCGGCTTAATATTGATGACCCCTTCGGGCAGCCGCTTCCAGCTTAATAATGATGGCCCCTTCGGGCAGCCGCTTCCGGCTTAATATCACAACCATGTCAACACAACATAATCCACAAATACCCATACAAAGAGATGATGCTATGGAATGTAAACATAAATCGTAAATGAAATGAAATAGTAAAATCTCGCACCCCCTTCGGAGTGGTTTTGAAAATCAAACTTTATGTTTCCTTTAGTATAAAACTAATTTCCTCGAAATCATTAGTAAAACCGTATACATAACTGAACTGGCACCTTATGGGTGTTCCCTTCGGAACAGAATAGGAGCGTATATATATATCGATCATTATCCATCGTATAGGAAACTGAATAGGGGAGCTCAATCACTTAAGAGTTCTAACATCAAGAAGTGAATAAAAATCATGAATCAGACTCAAGACTTATGAATAGGATTACCCCAAAGTTCATATCATTCAGCACTTAAATCTAAGACATGCCAAAAGAAAGAAGGGACAGCTTTACATACCTGTTGACGACTAATCGCAAAACCGTTCGCTTTGTCGCTCTTTTAGCCTAGTTAACATAAAGGTAACGTTATCGTCAGTAACTATACTTTCTAGTTCGTAAATCCGTAGCCCATCACTTTATATAACTTGTTCTTTAAACTATACATTCTCGTTTAGGGTTTTCCATTAGTTAAGGGCTTAACGAAATCGGGCAGAACTTCCCCTATATAGTTGCCTAACCCGAATTTCCAATTATCCTCCTGTTAACAAAGAAATAACAACAACAGAGATATACATACGAAATTTTCACAATTCAGCCCGTAACAATTCTAACAACCCAACAACTTCTCTTTATCCATTTTAACCTACAATTCCTATAACATCGATTTCATGCATTTTCTTAATTCCAATTTCGTCCAATTCAATTTTAATAACTCCATTACAATAATATTAACATAATTACACCATAAAACAAGAAAATCTTACCTTAATTTTCTCGGAGGAATTTCTACTCTTAATTGCTCCAATTTCGCAATTTCTTCTTCCTCAATTCAATATCCAATGTTGCTATCACCTCCTTGAACTTGTATATCACTTGGAACTTGATCAATTAAGCAACAAATTTTATTTTGCTCATCAACCATGGTTGGCCGAGAGCAACCATGGAAGTTATACTTTTTTTTTTTTTTTTAACTTTGCTTTTCTTTGCAAAAATGTAATCTAAATGTGAATCGTTCCTTAGCCAAATGTTTATATGTGTTTCTTCATGGAGTGACACGTACTCCCCACTAAATGACTCACCAAAATTATTTTCATGAAGTGTTATCCTTTTGTTAAAAAAATTATTTTTTGGGTGGGGCCCACTTATTATAATTAAATTAATCACTAATCCTTTACTTAATAATCTAATCATAATTAATTAGTTCCTAATCCCCAATAATATTTTTACACTAAATAAAATTTATAAACAATTTATGTTCTAATTAAAATTGCAGATTAAAAGATGTCTATTTCGTGTCCGAAAATGATTCTTCATTTAACTTGGGTCGACTTGCTTGCGAATAATTTGACGTATGAACATACGGGGTATAACACCTCGAACTCTGACCCTGTCCCGAGCGAAAGGAGCGGTCAAATCTTCTAACTGGAAATCTGGGAGGTGCGCTAGTTGCTGACTGGCCTGAATGTCGGGAATAAGTCTGCCTCGATCCCCCTCTATAATCACTGCCTGTGCCCATAGATCTAGCTCTTTTACTTTGTCTTCTATCACTGTCGCGATCACCCCTTTGTTGTTGTTGTCGCCCTTCCAAATTCTGAGCATGGGCCTGTATCCGGGATGTCCATCCCGTCTTGCAGGGAAGCCGTCAGACAATCTCTGAATAAATGTGGCCCCAAGCCACTCACAAATCTATGTACCCGATCTCCCATGTTGGCCACCATAGTCGGAGCATATCTAGCAAAAGAATTGAATCGCATGCTATACTCCCGGGCACTCATATTTCCTTGCCTCAAATTTAAGAATCTGTCCGCTCTAGCTCGGCGGACCTCGGGTGGGAAATAGTGACGAATAAAAGCATCTACAAACTCTTGCCACACCGGAGGAGGCGCATTCTCTCCTCTTGATAATACCCAATTGTTGTACCATAACACCGCCACATGTCGGAGTCTATAAGATGCAAACTCCACGGATTCGGTTTCGGAGGCATGGACAATCTTCAATGTCCTCAACATTTCATCAATGAAACCTTGTGGGTCTTCCTCCGGCTTTGACCCGAAGAACTCCGGAGGATTTAGACTCATAAAATCACGGGCCTTTGTACTTGCTGCCCGGTCGCTTGAACCCACATTCAGTCGTTGTGCCTGTGCGGCAACCAATTGTGTCAATAATTGGATGGCCTTGGTCATTTGTTGACCCGAAGTAACCGGCGGAGGAATTGGAGTTGGGGCTCCTCCTTGCTCTTCCACATTAGGCGGGGTAGAGGAAGTATTAGACAAGGCCTCGTTATGCGATTCACCCTCTTCAATATTCATTGGAGGCTCTCTTTCTACCCGCCTCTTTGTCGTAGTCTTGCCCTTCTGGGCGGCTGTAGATTTTCCCTTTGGCGGCATTCTGAAATCATAACACACTATTAGAGAGGATAAAATCTTATGCATGGCTCTATCGCACGATCTCATAAGAAGAAAGATGGTCATTTTTCCTAAATGCCCTGTAGCCTCTTGTTTATTGATGTAGCGCGCTACACACCATAAACAAGACTCTACTAGACACGGCTCGTAGACACTTCCTAGGACCGAACTGCTCTGATACCACTTTTGTCACGACCCGGCTAGGGGCCGTGACGAGTACCCGGGGCTAACCGCCGAGCACCGCTCGTACTAATACTCCTTAGGCTTATTTAACAATCATTTATCAGATTCATGCTCGATTTATAAGAAAGCTTGTTTTCCTTCAGAAACATAATGTTTTTATACACATTAGCCCTTAGGCTACGAAAATAAGATATATACACATGAGCCCTTACACAATGACCCCGCCGTGAAACCACATGACCCACATTGAGTTGTACGAGCCTCTATGAGATGACATCTACCATTGTACACAAAAGAATCATCATCGACACCTCCAGGACAATGGGGTGCTTTCAGTCAGCTAACACCCTCTAAGAATCTGGAGCAAGATCTCCTCCCTGTCTACCTATGGGCATGAGCACAGCGTCGAAATAAAACGAACGTCGGTATGAATATTGTACTGAGTATGTAAGGCAGGAATGAAATAAACAAACATAATAGAGGGATCAGGAATCACGAGAGAAGGATATAACCTGAATGTATATCATGGACAACATACTCTCTACATATATCGCATTTTACATAATCATAATATACATGTTATCACATCCCATACATCATCACATACATCATCCTATACGTCATATATGTCATCACATACATCCTCACATCGTAATCCGCATCGTTACCCTCGTCCGGGTAACTCTCATATGCCGCCCACTAGTGGTGATCATGCCCGTCCCTCTAGGCTCGGTGTAGACATAGCAGCCCGCATTAGCGGTGATATGCCCGGCCATATAGGCGCGGTGGAATCATACGCAGCCCGCATTAGCGGTGACATGGCCGGCCATATGGGCGCGGTGGAATCATATCATCACAAAATTAACCATAACACATCACTATTCCACATCTCATGCCATAGCATCATGTTATCATTTTTTTTTGGTATTCCATGCATCCCATAGTCGTATTACAAGTTAGCATTATTCATCATCTTATTGTCATAGCATACATTAGCATTAAGAGCATACAATAGGCTTTAAGGCAACCACACTATGTCGGGGTGACGTAAGGTCGTAAACCCCCGATTGTGTTATCGGCATTTATGAGTATCATGCCTCGACTTGAAGGAAATAAAGCATAAGGCGAGTGTTAACAATAATAACATCATTAGCATTGTAGGAACATCGTGCCACAATTTCTTGAATCTCTATACTCTAGCTCATTGTCATTATTATCATGCTTATAGGTGATTCGATATATAGAAGGACTCATAAGCTTCATCTTATAGAAGGATTATGGAAAACTTGAAGGATTCATGCCTTTTGAAAGAAGAGTTAAGCCTCACATACCTTTCTCGTTTAAGCAATCTAGCGTTCGCTTATTCTCCTTCAATGTCACGTCTCTACCTTCAAAAGAGGATTCGTACTAACGTTAGTTAATCAACTTTAAGAACGCACTACTATTTCTAGAGACAACTGGGCAGCACTTCCTTTGTTTATACTACTTCTCCCATATTCCATATCAACTCCCAGCACTCACAACAACAATTACAAAATAGCAATCAACAATCATCATTCATATACACTGACCATGACCAACCATTTCTCTTCATTTTTCCCACATTTATGGTTTTGGGTTCGCTATCGTATTTTATCATGTATCACACGTATATCATGGTCTACATGTCATTTATAACGTATTCATACTCACAACACACTAACATTCATGATTCAATTCAACTACCACTCACTCATGGCACTATTTACTCATTTATGACCCATTTGCTATGCTTTTCTACTATTCGGGTATCTTAACCTTCCAATAGCTTAAACAACATGAAATGGTCATGAAACTTACCTTGGGTGATGGTTGAACAAGTCTTGAGTGGAGTTTCTCCTCTAGCACCTAAACCCTATCTCCTCTCTTTTGGTTTTTCTTCGAGGAAGATGAACTTTACTTCGGTTTCATACACTTTGATTCATGGATTATGTGTTGTTGATCTTAGTTTCCCTTTTATTTCCCTTGTAGTTGAAGTGTAGTGAGGGTTCTAGATGTTTCTTGAAGTGTAGAGTGAGAGTGAAATGAAAATGAAATGAAAGAGGTCCCTTATACTTAAATTAGAAAGCTGGCCGACCATCTGTGTACAGACCAACATACGGTCCGTACTATTTATACGAACCGTATGTTTGGTCCAGTAGCTGGTGGCCTTCTTGACCAATTATACGGTCCAACATACGGCTGGTACAATTTATACGGTCTGTAGGTTAGGCCGTATAATGCCCAATGATTTCGTTTTCGTTCTCGTTGTCTCGTTTGATCTCCAATCCTTATGTAACCTTCTTGGCACTTGTTTAACATCTCAAAATCGACCATAGGGGAAGTATTACAATTCTCTAAGACATCAGTATGCCATCATGGACTTGTTGCTCGAAATTCTTATCCGATACACAACGTATGATTCGCTTTCCTTAACAACTTTCTTTCCTTGCATTGTATGCCTTTAAAATCTCGTCAAGGCTCATCTAATACTCTTTCTTACTCGTCAAAATATCGCATATGCTATGTCATCTGTTAGCCTGTTCCCTGTACATATGCGGGGGATTTTTCCAAGATGTAACACTGGTGGCCCATTTCAACTGATATTCGATCAATAGCATCTGCTGCAAAATCTATGCAATAAACTCATAATTTATACACGTGGATATGTATATATAGGCGTTCGTGCAATGGATGACAACACAGTCCGACATGGCCGCTACACGTGCTGTACGAAAAATAGGAGACCACAAAGCTACCTGATATTCCTACTATGTACAACTGTCTACAAACCTCTATGGAGTCTAGCTGTTGAAAGATAGGACAAGGCCCTATCATACACACATCTGTACACCTTATAAATAGCATAGCAAAAGCTGCAGCTCCGAATCAAGTGCAGCGCACTGACTACGACTGAGGAGATCCTACTAGTCTGGCTCATCCGAATGACTACCTGAACCTGCGGGCATGAACGCAGCGTCCACAAGAAGGGACGTCAGTACGAATAGTATACTGAGTATGTAAGGCATAAATAACAACATAACAAGAAATATGGAACATAATATGAGATAACGATAACCTGTCATCTGGGATTGTACAATATGTACTACTTGAATCTTAGAGATCATATGTAAGTAAGCACACACACGCACACGCACACACACACACACACACACACACACACACACACATATATATATATATATATATATAATATAATATAAGTGTTAGTGTTGCGAAACGTGCAACCCGATCCATAAATGTTAGTGCTGTGGAACGTACATCCCGATCCATAAGTGTAGTGCTGCAGAACGTACACCCCGATCCATATATATTAGTGCCGAGGAATGTACATCCCGATCCATAAATGTGATACTGCGGAACGTGCAGCCCGATCTATATATGCAAGTGTCGAGGAACGTATGGCCCGATCCATAAATATAATACGTTAGAGCCGACGAACGTACGACCTGATCCATAAGTATAATATATTAGTGCCGAGGAACGTACGACCCGATCCATATGTATAATATGTTAGTGCCGAGGAACGTATGGCCCGATCCATAAGTATAATATGTTAGTGCTGAGGAACGTACACCCCGATCTATAAATATAATATGTTAGTGTCGAGGAACGTACGGCCCGATCCATTAGTATAATGTTCATATACATAATGTTAATAATATGCATGCAAGCTCATATGAAAGCTACAACTTTATCGGAGTGAGGTAAGTGTCACGACCCAACCCCGTAGGCCGCGACTCGTGCCCGAGCAGGGCACCTTACGTACCCGAAAATCCCAAACCAACATGCAAACTAAATACACATATATAAAAGCCAAACGGAATCGCAAACTATCGTACATAAGCAGATGTAGCGCATGAAAGCCGATAAGGCCGTCACTAAATACATATTCCCAGAACATATATACACAACCCACATATGTGCCCACAGACCTCTACGAACAATAATAACAGAAACATAAGACGGGACAGGGCCCCGTCATACCCCTGAATAAACATATACATATGTGATAGAAAATTCTATACCAAAATGTGGCTCTGGACAAAGGAGCACTCCAAAATAGCAGAGCAGATATCCTAAGCGGGCGGATCTCTAAAGCGGGTATCTGTACTTGCGCGGCATGAAATGCAGCCCCCCGAAGAAAGGGGGTCAGTACGGAATATGTACTGAGTATGTAAAGCATGGAGTACAGTAAACAAAATCATAACCGGAATAGAAAGTACAGAAAATGAGTGCAAAGTCCAAAATATCAAAATGCACACTTACAAAACATAAATAATTCATGTAGAAACATATGTCAAATCCGGCCCCAATATGGGACTCGGTGAGCAGAACGTGGCGCCACCCCGCAACTGGCGCCACAACACATCATACTTCAGAGTAGGGAATAGCTCTGTAACATATCATAACATATCAGATGGCCATATCATATCATATCATATCGCCAACATCAGAACATAGATGTACATGGAACATCATACTCCGGACCCATGTACATGTCATACCTGCCCCCTCACATCGAGGCACGGCGAACAATGCAGTAGAATACGCTTGATAACAAATCCTGGCCCGGGCTCAGTGGGGGAAACATTGAGGCATCCACGAACGGAGTAGTGAGAAACTAAATGCAATAAAAATATCATATATTCCCAGAGACTCAATGAGGCATATCGAATGACAAATCGAAATGAAGAAATCGGACAGAATCATAGTAAGCATATTTCGGATGTCATAACGGGTTGCGGAGACATAATATTTCTGAGATCGTTTCCAAGTTCCAAAACAGTTTATAGGACTTAATAGGATATTTAAAACCATTTTTATTTAATAGCTAGAGGAGTAGTTAAAACATTTCATTTTATATTACTTGAAAATAAGACAATAGTACCATAAAGGACAAAGCGGGAATAGTGGGGCCCGCCTCGGGTCAACCGAGGTGGCGGACACAAATTATGTGTAATAAACTTTATGGAGTTGCTTATGAGGGTTTTAAGGTAATCAGACTTTATTTACACAAGTTCTAGGTACTTAGACAACTGTTACACCCCGTAAGAGTCTGTGCTATTTTAATTAAGACAAGAAAGAATGAGTTAAGAAAGTTCAAGGAAAGTTAATCGAGTTAGTAAGAATATCGTTATATATATGGTTGCCTTAAGTATCCCGAGGTGACATCGTAACCTAAAGGATTTGAAATCGCGTTATGAGCGTATATGAGGTAATGTGAGTGCCCTTTTAAAGTATTTGAGATTATTAGTAATGATATAGAAGATGGATAAAAGATATGAATATATTTTTGCGATTGGAGTTTCGTCGAAGCTTCGTAAGTTCTCCAGTTACGTTTAAGGTTATGGTGATTCTCCGGACCCTTCGAGACGTGTATGGATTGTTATGTATGTATATGGGTATGTATATGTATGTATAAGAGGTTACATGAGAGTTGGAAGAGGATTAGAAGATAAACGAATCTAAACAAAATGAATCGGAACAACTTCAGTAAAATCTCGGACCAGATTTTTAGCCCATATTGTTGGGGGCATATATCCTAGTATATGAGGAGTTTTAAGGTGTTTCAAAAGCCTAAAATGAAGTTCATCGAGTATAGTTTCCAACGCAACAAACCGCTCGTCAAAATGATATTTGGATAAGGAAATATGGACGATGCAATTTGGGCTGGCAGGGCAGCAAGTTTGGACCCGACCCAAACACTAATGTTTCGGCCCATGAGGCCCATTAACGTTAATATATATGGCAAATTCACTTGAGGGCTGATCATTTTCAGCTAATATCCTCCAAAAACATTAGAGAGAGAGAGAGAGATCCTAGGCTAAGGAAGCCATTTTGATCAAAATCCGAGCTCCGAATCCCGAAGCTCATGAAGAGAAAAACGTTGTACGTTACGTTGCCTTCAATTTGAGATAAATATTGGTCTTGGGGGATGAAATTTTCGTGGTGGAGCTTCTGATAGGGTATTTATAAAATTCCTTTTATGTTATTAAAGTGTTTATTTAGAGTTTTAACGAATTAGAACGGAGAAAACAACATTATAAACTCGTTTGTTGTTTTGTTGAAATTTATGGGTGAGGGGCTGTTTTAATTGAAATTGATGGACTGCTTTGAATTAATATTTTGGTTGTTGTAATCATGGATATGTGAGGAGAGTGAAGGAATTTAATGGTTAGAGTTGGAGTTAAATTGTTGTGGGTTGTTGTAAGGATTATAGAGATAATAATGTGGTTTTATTGCACATGAGTAGATGATGTGGTGTCGAGTGGCTGCTGTTGTATTTCCCTGAAATTTTCTGAAAATATTGCATGAAATAAGGTATAAGAAGTGCATATGGGATGCTTGGTGTATTGCAAGTGTTCGTTAGAATTTCGGGCATCGTTATGTTACAGTTGGGGGCTGTTTTGATATGTTGTTGTTCTTGTTGAAATAAAAGAATTGAAGATATGGTTGTGTCCATATGTTATTGTTGGTATTTCTGTGTCAACAGGAGAGCAATTGGAAATTCGGATAGACGAGTTTATAGGGGAAATGCTGCCCAAATTTTTGTAGACAAGTGATGAGTTAAAGATTGAATACCAAAAGCCTTATAGTTAACAATTGGTAAAAATGACCATTTATAGGTTTTGGGCGAAACGGAGATTGAGTTTGGACAAGCGTGAGTAGCGCGAAAGGTATGTAAAGCTTATCCTTTCCTTCTTTGGCATGCCCTAGGTCTACTAGGTTGAGATTTCGGCCTCGGGGACCATCCTGCTCATCGTAACCCGAGATTAGTTTTCGTTACTATTCATTCAATAGAATTGAATTATAAAAGGTGCATTTTACTAGAAAAGTGGTTGGACTTCCAAAACGTTTACAAATGTAACCCGATCGTTCTAAAAATTTCTTGGATGACTCCGTAGAGTCTAATGGGCGTGATTCTCGTCCGCCGCCTCGACTTGGCCCGAGGTGGGCCCGCTATCCCCGATGCCTCTCTTATTGTTCTATTTGTCTTATTCCCGTACGGTAAGTCAAGGGAACTCATGGTTATTGTTCCGACTACTAAACGGGAGATATTGTATCTATCCCGAGATGGATTTTAATGATTATTGACCCAATTGTGGGGACCGAAACCATTGACATGTGATGTACGGCTTTAGCCAATGTACTCTTGTCCGGAGTTCGCAGGTAACTCCTGGTTATTATGCTGTTTACTATATGATAGGTGTTATGACCACCTTCATGAGCATTATAAAATGTTTTTGACATCTAAAGCGTTTTTAAAAATCTTACCCTGAGATTCTGGACAAACTACTTATTTTCTTTATTTTCCGATATACGATTTTGGTATACCTGAGTCCTGTGTGATGCATGATCCTGGCATGTGTGATTAGGTTTGGAAAGTGATAATTTGGCATTTTGTCTGGTTATCTTCTGTGTTACCGAGTCCCGGGCCGGTTATGTGAATATGCGCATATGTGATATTGGCCACTGGACCCTCGACCGCGGCGTGCCCGACATTAACTGCTGGACCCTTGACCGCGTCATGCCGGACGTGTGGCATTGACTGCTGGACCCTTGACCGCGTCTGCCGCACTTGTGATTATGCCGACATAGACCGCTGGACCCTTGACCGCGGTATGTCGAACTTGTGATAGAAAACCGCTGGATACTTGACCGCGGTATGTGTGATTGTGACCGCTGGACTTATGGCCGCGGAAATTGTGCGTTGATTCTTCTATGTGTGTGAAACAAAGATGTTTTCCAAAAGAAAGCAAACATTTTGTCATCCCGATTGCCGTGTTGATTTCTCCGGAACTTCGTTTGCCTGTTGTACGCCGAATACGACTCCTTAGTATGCTGGCTATTGTGCTCGCTTTCTATATATCGTATTTCAGTTGTGACTTTGCTTTCTGTGTTGTATGCTTTACATACTCAGTACATATTTCGTACTGACCCCCTCTTTTCGGGGGGCTGCGTTTCATGCCGCGCAGGTACTCCCAGGTGAGTTGAAGACAGTATAGAAGATGTTCCAGTGCAGATGGCAAGCTCCATTTGTTCCCGGAGTGCTGCCGAGTCAGAGTTGGTATGTTATGCTTTCTGGATTACGTTAGAGACTTTGCAGACAGCATCGTGGGTATTGGTTGTCAGTCTATAAGTGGCTCCGTCAGCCAAAATGTCGGTCTGTGTTATGTACTGAATTTTGTATGATTATTGATTCGTAATGCTTGGAAGCTACGTGAAAGAATATTTCTGGAAAAAAAAAATTTACGATGTATTTCATCTCATTTGATTTGAAAAGTTTGACATGATTTTATGTGCAGCAAGAGTCTGAGGGTTCGCTCGGCCCCAGGTAAGGGTCGGGTGCCCATCACACCCTAGCGGAATTAGGGTGTGACAACAACTTTCCTAACCATTTACAACATAATTAGTTCAATTCCAATAAATGGAAAAAGGGCAAATTTAGACGCGGATTCCGAAAAGTAGAGTAGTCCCCAAGGTCCATATTCAAACCTAATACACCTAGGACATGCCAAGAGAAGAAAAGGTGGAGCTTTACATACCTTTCTTGCCTTTAACGCTCGCCAAACCTCAAACCTCGTTTCGTCCGAAACCTACAAATGGTCACATTTACCCAATGTTACTATAAGGCTTTTGGCATCCAATCTTGAATTAGTACTTGTCTACCGAAATTTCGGTAGCACCTCCCCTATAACTACGACACCCCGAGAATCCAACAACAACAACAATCACTACAAGTCACAATATGTCACAACTAGACTTCTTTCCAACATAATGCAATAGCTTTCATTCCGACTCCACATTTTCCAATAAATACCAACATGCTCATATTCATTACTAATCAAGATCATTACAATATAAGTAGGAAGCACTTCATATCATATCTACAAAATAGTCATAAGATATACCAAATATACAAACTTCCCTCCAAAGCCATATTTCATCCGAAGCTTCTAATCTTTAGCATATTTATTCATAACATGTTTCCATCTTCCAAGTTCGTCAACAATCATCATAATTTGTACCTTAGCAACTTAATTTCCATAATGACATAAAATCATACTAAGACGACATAAGCTCCTACATTCCATTTCGATGCAAACTTACCTCATTTTACCTTCATTTACATAGCAAGCATCACAACAACACAACTAACATGTTAAACAAAATTGATTCATTCCCATTCCTTTAAGAGATACCACACGGCCAAACCCCATATCTCCAACTTCAACCAAATTCTCTCATCTTTCATTTCCAATATAAATTCTATCATAACCACAACTAGAATACAATATAAAATTCAACACATCTTACTTATACAACCATGCTCACTCACGGCTACATACATATATACATACCCACTTTGCACACTTCTATGTTTCCATCAAATCTACTCATTTCTACCTTCTATAACATCAACAAGACCTTTACAACACATAAAAAGGGATTGAATCATACCTTTTTCTCCCAACTTCTTCACTTGACTCAAGGTTGTCAATTGATGAACCAAGCTCTCTCTCCTCCAAAATAGCTACACCACGTTGTAGAGGACCCTTAATTTAGTAGGAAAACCACAAGATAATAATTTTTGGCTCAAGATTTGGAGGGGGGAAAAATTTGGGACATGGCCGAATGGCATAGGGTTTCTTGCTCTTCTTTGAGTTTGTTCTCTTCTCCACAATTATCTTGAATGTTCTAATGATTATGTGGCCCTTTTATTTAATTATTCATCACATGGATGAATTACATGGGTTGGGCCCTTAATTCTTGGGCCATGGCCGGCCACTCCCTTAGTATTGGGCCTCATTTTTCTTTCCATTTTCTTGAGCCCAAATGGTTAAAATTCTTATTTTGCAATTCCCGAAACTAATTTTCAAAATTCCAATTTTTGTCCTTGGCCTTCCTCCGTATTTCCACACCAATATTTTTCATGAAGAACACACATATATAAATTCAAATCAACACATGACCTTGTTTCTTACAAATCATGATTATTTCGAATTTTCCGAATATGCGAAAGTACGGGGCGTAACATCCTCCCCCCCTTTAGAACATTCGTCCTCGAATGTTTAACTGACCTTATGGGGTATCACGATACTTCGGGGAGGTCTCTTCTCTTTCCTTTCTTCAAAAATTTTCCTCAAACGTTACTATTACTGTGCCCCTTTGCGTACTCGCT
The DNA here is from genome assembly GCF_019175385.1 of Lycium barbarum. NCBI lineage: Eukaryota > Viridiplantae > Streptophyta > Magnoliopsida > Solanales > Solanaceae > Lycium > Lycium barbarum. The sequence continues at coordinate 114,593,406 of NC_083337.1, forward strand.
TTCCCTTTTATTCCCAAACATTCACCTTTTTATCCGTACTCACGATCCTATTGCTTCGAATCTTATCCAGATTCTATCAGTAATTAGGAGGGAAAATATACCACGAAATAGAGCCTAAACCTGTCAACGAATACATATATATCGAGAAAAGACCGGTAATATACCTGGGTTCACGTCTGGTGGCGCCTCCGGGTCCTGTCGACTAGTCAAGGCAAAGATGGGATGCGAAGGGCCGCCGGAACTGGGAGCTCCGCCACGGCCTCTACCGCGGCCTGCTAGTGTCGGTGTACCTTGCCCCGTGGGGCGCATAGCCACAGATGAGGATGATGAACCAACAGCTGACCCCGTAGGCTGAGCCATACCACCCGGGCCGCCCTCATACGGACACTCTCTCACAGTATGGCCTTGACGGCCGCACGCAAAGCAGGAACCTGTAACACGATAGCACTCTCCAGGGTGGTGCCTCCCGCAATAAGAACATTGAGGCATGGGTGGCCTCGACTGGCCAGAACCTCTGTCCACCCGTGAACCCGAAATCCTGGAGCCCTGGCCTATACCTGAATGCCCTGGGCTATCAAACCCCCTGCCTGAAAACTGTAGAGGTGTACTCGCTGCCGACTGGGAAGGATGTCTGCTGAACTGCTACTGCGGCTGAGGCTGCATACTCTGAAACTCTCCAGAATACCCAGTCGATCTGGCCCTCTTGGGCCGGCTCTCATCCTGACTCCTATCGGGCTGACGCCCCTTATGCCGGTCCTCCATACCCTGGGCATGTGCCTGTATACGTGCAATATCCATACCGGTCTGAGCGGCCAACACCAAACAACTGTCGATCAGATAATCGTCTAGCCCCATAATATACCGGTGCATCCTATCCGTCATAGTAGCTACCACAGCAGGTGCATATCGGGCCAATGAGTCAAACTCCAAACTGTACTCTCGGACACTACGACCTCTCTGTCTTAGCAACAAAAACCTATCAGCCCTGGCCCGCCGTAGCTACGGAGGCAGAAAATGACTAATAAAAGCCGTAGCAAACTCATCCCAAACTGCTGGGGGAGCACCGTCGCCTCTGGATAACTCCCAGGACTCGTACCAATTTGCTGCTACATCATACAACCGGTACGAAGCCAACTCAACTGACTCGGTAGCAGAAGCCTTAATCAAGTGTAGCGTGCGCCGCATCTTTCTGATAAACTCCTCTGGATCCTCCTCGGGCTTTGTCCCGAAGAACTCTGGTGGCTACAGGTCAAGAACTCATGAGCTCTCGAACTGTCACGCCTGTCTGCGCGACCACCTCCCAATCCGTGCCCCTGAACCTGCCCTACTATCATTCTGGTCAACAACTGAACTGCATCTCTCATAGCCCGATCCTCAGCTCCCGACTGTGGAGCTGGCGGTGGAGCCTCCCCCTGATCAGTAGCTGCCGCAGTCCCCTCTGGGTGTGGCGGTGTAGAGGAGCCCTCTGACTGGGGAAAAATCTCAGGAATAGTCTGGGCACGGGCCCTGGTAGTCCTCTGGGCCTGGCTAGTCTCTCCCGCTGCCACTGACTTGGCTTTTGGGCCGCTGTCGCCTTTTTCGGAGGCATGACTGCAAATGTAACGATTCGTTAGGGAGGAGTCATCCTGATAACATATCTCTATCGCACGATCTAAGACAAGAAAGAAGGGTAGAATCCTAAATGCCCTGTAGCCTCCTGTTTATAGGTGTGGTGCACAACACACCGATAAACAAGACTCTACTAGACACGGTCTGTAGACACTCCGAGGACGGACCGCTCTGATACCACTTCTGTCACGACCCAACCCCGTAGACCGCAACTCGTGCCCGAGCAGGGCACCTTACGTACCCGAAAATCCCAAACCAACATGCAAACTAAATACGCATATATAAAAGCCAAACGGAATCGCAAACTATTGTACATAAGCAGATGTAGCGCATGAAAGCCGATAAGGCCGTCACAAAATACATATTCCCAGAACATATATACACAACCCACATATGTGCCCACAGACCTCTACGAACAATAATAACAGAAACATAAGACGGGACAGGGCCCCGTCATACCCCTGAATAAACATATACATATGTGATAGAAAAGTCTATACCAAAATGTGGCTCTGGACAAAGGAGCACTCCAAAATAGCAGAGCAGATATCCTAAGCGGGCGGATCTCTAAAGCAGGTATCTGTACCTGCGCGGCATGAAACACAGCCCCCCGAAGAAAGGGGGTCAGTACGGAATATGTAGTGAGTATGTAAAGCATGGAGTACAGTAAACAAAATCATAACCGGAATAGAAAGTATAGAAAATGAGTGCAAAGTCCAAAATATCAAAATGCACACTTACAAAACATAAATAATGCATGCAGAAACATATGTCAAATCCGGTCCCAATATGGGACTCGGTGAGCAGAACGTGGCGCCACCCCGCAACTGGCGCCACAACACATCATACTTCAGAGTAGGGAATAGCTCTGTAACATATCATAACATATCAGATGGCCATATCATATCATATCATATCATATCGCCAACATAAGAACATAGATGTACATGGCACATCATACTCCGGACCCATGTACATGTCATACCTGCCCCCTCACATCGAGGCACGGCGAACAATGCAGTAGAATACGCTTGATAACAAATCCTGGCCCGGGCTCAGTGGGGGAAACATTGAGGCATCCACGAACGGAGTAGTGAGAAACTAAATGTAATAAAAATATCATATATTCCCAGAGACTCAATGAGGCATATTGAATGACAAATCGAAATGATGAAATCGGACAGAATCATAGTAAGCATATTTCGGATGTCATAACGGCTTGCGGAGACATAATATTTCTGAGATCGTTTCCAAGTTCCAAAACAGTTTATAGGACTTAATAGGATATTTAAAACCATTTTTATTTAATAGCTAGAGGAGTAGTTAAAACATTTCATTTTATATTACTTGAAAATAAGACAATAGTACCATAAAGGACAAAGCGGGAATAGTGGGGCCCGCCTCGGGTCAACCGAGGTGGCGGACACAAATTATGTATAATAAACTTTATGGAGTCGCTTATGAGGGTTTTAAGGTAATCGGACTTTATTTACACAAGTTCTAGGTACTTAGACAACTTTCCTAACCATTTACAACATAATTAGTTCAATTCCACTAAATGGAAAAAGGGCAAATTTAGACGCGGATTCCGAAGAGTAGAGTAGTCCCCAAGGTCCATATTCAAACCTAATACATCTAGGACATGCCAAGAGAAGAAAAGGTGGAGCTTTACATACCTTTCTTGCCTTTTATGCTCGCCAAACCTCAAACCTCATTTCGTCCGAAACCTACAAATGGTCACATTTACCCAATGTTACTATAAGGCTTTTGGCATCCAATCCTGAATTAGTACTTGTCTACCGAAATTTCGGCAGCACCTCCCCTATAACTACGACACCCCGAGAATTCAACAACAACAACAATCACTACAAGTCACAATATGTCACAACTAGACTTCTTTCCAACATAATGCAATAGCTTTCATTCCGACTCCACATTTTCCAATAAATACCAACATGCTCATATTCATTACTAATCAAGATCATTACAATATAAGTAGGAAGCATTTCATATCATATCTACAAAATATTCATAAGATATACCAAATATACAGACTTCCCTCCAAAGCCATATTTCATCCGAAGCTTCTAATCTTTAGCATATTTATTCATAACATGTTTCCATCTTCCAAGTTCGTCAACAATCATCATAATTTGTACCTTAGCAACTTAATTTCCATAATGACATAAAATCATACTAAGACGACATAAGCTCCTACATTCCATTTCAATGCAAACTTACCTCATTTTACCTTCATTTACATAGCAAGCATCACAACAACACAACTAACATGTTAAACAAAATTGATTCATTCCCATTCCTTTAAGAGATACCACACGGCCAAACCCCATATCTCCAACTTCAACCAAATTCTCTCAACTTTCATTTCCAATATAAATTCTATCATAACCACAACTAGAATACAACATAAAATTCAACACATCTTACTTATACAACCATGCTCACTCACGGCTACATACATATATACATACCCACTTTGCACACTTCCATGTTTCCATCAAATCTACTCATTTTTACCTTCTATAACATCAACAAGACCTTTACAACACATAAAAAGGGATTTAATCATACCTTTTTCTCCCAACTTCTTCACTTGACTCAAGGTTGTCAATTGATGAACCAAGCTCTCTCTCCTCCAAAATAGCTACACCACGTTGTAGAGGACCCTTAATTTAGTTGCAAAACCACAAGATAATAATTTTTGGCTCAAGATTTGGAGGGGGGGAAATTTGGGACATGGCCGAATGGCCTAGGGTTTCTTGCTCTTCTTTGAGTTTGTTCTCTTCTCCACAATTATCTTGAATGTTCTAATGATTATGTGGCCCTTTTATTTAATTATTCATCACATGGATGAATTACATGGGTTGGGCCCTTAATTCTTGGGCTATGGCCGGCCACTCCCTTAGTATTGGGCCTCATTTTTGTTTCCATTTTCTTGAGCCCAAATGGTTAAAATTCTTATTTTGCAATTCCCGAAACTAATTTCCAAAATTCCAATTTTTGCCCTTGGCCTTCCTCCGTATTTCCACACCAATATTTTTCATGAAGAACACACATATATAAATTCAAATCAACACATGACCTTGTTTCTTACAAATCATGATTATTTTGAATTTTCCGAATATGCGAAAGTACGGGGCGTAACAGTAAGGTCGGTAACATTCAATTCATATTATGGAACAACCATTATCGCCATATCTCACATCGAAAGAACAATTCATAAGGTGAGATCAACAACAATGAATGAAACAGAGAAAATCATGAAATGGATCAACATTCTCATATCATTGTTGAAATCATAACTTGAGAATTTTAAACATAAAGTCATCATCATCGTAATCCTCGTAAAAACAGTCTCAGCTTTAACATCATAAGAAGCTTTAAGAGTCATAAACTTCTAGCTCTTGGAAACAAGGTGATTATGGAAACATGTACGGGATCATAAAATATGAATCATGCCTTCGAAAGAAAGGGATGATCCTTAACATACCTGTTCAGGCGTCAATTATCTACACTGATTCATCCGAGCTCGCAATTCTACATTTAAGAGGATTCACACTATCATTAGACTCATTGTTGTATACTTGTACTAAGTTTTCAAATCAAACTATTTTATATCCCGCTGAAAATCGGGTAGCATCTCCCCTGTTTATATGCCTAGCCCGAAATTTCAATTCAGCAACCAACAACAACAACAATACCAACATCAATAACATCATTTCCAACACCAACATGTACCTTAAAACAGCCCACACGCTATTTTCCAACTTCCATAACTAACTTACTATACAATTATCTAACGACTTTATCTTCGTAAATATGCCTTAAATAATACCCAAAGAGAAAGATTCATACCTTTTTCTTGTCCAAACGATAACATCTTCAAGATTCCACCTTGAATCCAAGCCAATTCCAATGCAAAATAATACCATGATCACAACTACGCACTTTCCGAGCCTTGATTAAGAAAAATCACTTCAAACCCTCAACGCATTGATGACATAATTGCTCTTTGTGTTGCTTCTCTCAATCAGATTTTTTTGGTGAAAAAAATGGGGTTTTGCCCCTTTTATAAGGTTCAAATTCAGGTCGGGGTCACTGTAGCAGGTCAGTTACTGTAGCACGCATGTCACGACCCGACTAGGGGCCGCGACGGGTACCCGGGGCTAACCACCGAGCACCATTCGTTCTACTACTCATCATACTCCTTATTACATTCTTTTATCAAATATATACTTAAATTATAAGAAAATAATTTTTCCTTTTGAGATCATAAATACTTTTATATACATAAGCCTTTCTGCTATCAAAATAATATATATATGCATACATAATGGCAACCTCGTAAGACCATATAACCTACACTGTGCATCTACGAGCCTCTACTAGAGTGCTAGACATGAGGACGGGATAGGACCCCGTCGTGCCCAAAATATACATATGAACACAAAAGAATAATTAAGGCACCTCCGGAACAATGGAGTGCTCTCAAATCAGCTACTAGCTCCTATGAGTCTGGATCAAGATCACCTCCCTGTATACTTGTGGGCATGAACACAGTGTCCAAAGAAAACGGACGTCAGTACAAACATTGTACTAAGTATGAGACGCATAAGTGATGAAAATACGTCAATGAGATAATGGAAGCATCAATAAGGAGCAACTGTATATGACTGTCACTTATAAAAGAAATAACACATGCTGGCTTACACATATCATCATCATATCAGGTATGCATAAATGTACAAGCTGCCCGTCCATATCGGATCGGTGTGATAATCATTAGCCTGCGTCCAGGCTTCCCGCGTCCGGGGTACCATCTCATGTCGCCGACTAGTGGTGTCTGCCCATGTCACCTAGACATGTTGTATCCATATAGCTGCCCACCTTAGTGTCTGCCCGACCATATAGGTGCGGTGTAATATCATCAACATGTACTCATCAGATTATCATAATCTTATCATACTGTTATCATAATGCATGACTGGAAACTCAAGAAAATTATACTCTATCGGGGTGACATGTGGTCGTGAACCCCCGATTCCATTATGGAACATTTATAAGTATTCTGCCTCACCTTGAAGGGAATAGTATATAAGGTGAGTGTATACAATAAATGTCATCATTAACATTTTAGGAACATCATATCATGAACATCTAGAATCTTTAGGCTCAAGCTCATCATCATCATTATTGGATTCGTAACATATCTCTCGTCTCATGTGGCTATTCATAAACATAGAATCTTAGTTTTTTCGGAATGTAGGAAATTTTTGAAGAGGAAGGAAAGGTCATGCTATAGGATTCATGTCATTAGAAAGAAAGGACTAGCCTCACATACCTTTTACGTTTAACTAATCTATCGCTTGCTCGTTCTCCTTCAATGCCCACGTTTCTACCTTTAAGAGAATTCGCATTAACTTTAGTTAATCGGCTATAAGAACGTGTTAATATTTCTAGGGAAAATTGGGCAGCATTTCCTTTGATTATACAACTTTTCCCATATTCTATATCAACTCCCAAACGTTCATAACAACATTCACAATATCGCAAACAACAATCATCGTTCACCCACATTATCCACATTTCATAATTACACTACAATTTCTCCATAATCATGGTCATAGTTTATTATCACATTTCCTCACATATAATACTTATTCCACGTTCTAAATGTCATCCATAACATATTTACAATCACAATACATCGATAATTATGACTCACTCCAAATCTTTACCAACCAATGTCACTATTCCCATATTTGTGACCCATTTTCTATGTCTTTCTACAATACATGTGTTTTTAACTTTCAACGCCTTAAACAATCAAGAATGATCATAAAACTCACCTTAGATGATGGATGAACAACACTCGAGTGAAGCTTCTCTTCTTGCACCAAAACCCTAACTCACTTCCCTTGAGTTTTCTTGGTGTAGATGAACTTTTATTAGGTTTGATATGCTTGATTTCGTGGGTTTGATGTAATTGATCATGGTTTTCCCTCAATTTCTTGTGGATGAATACTAGAGAAAGTTCTAGAGGTTTTTTGGTGTGTGGAGAAGTGAAAAATGAAATGAAATAAAATGAGGGAATGGTCCTTATATGATTTTAATTTCTGTCCCGACCAAGATATACGGACCAACATACGGTCCGTACATTTTATACGGGCCGTATGTGTGGCCGTATGTTTGGTCCAGTGTATGATGCCCCTCTTAACTAATTATACGGCCTAACATACGGCCAGTATAATTTATACAGCCAGTATGTTGGGTCGTATAATGCCCAGCTGTTCCGATTTCGTTTTCATCGAGTCGTTTGATCTCTAATCCTTATGGAACCCTCTTGACACTTGGTTAACACCTCAATACCAATCTAAGGGACATTATCACTCTTCTCTAAGACGTCATTACGCTATCATTAACTCGTCGCCTAAAATTCTTACCCAACATGCAACATATCATTTGTTTTCCTTGATAACCTTCTTCCTTTTCGTTAAATGTCTTAAATCTCAATTAGGATCACCAAAGGATATTTCTCACTTATCGAAATATCGTATACATCGTTCTCTTCTCTAGCCTTTTCACTGTACGTTAACGGGGAATTTTCCAAGGTGTAACATTCTTCCCCCCTTTTGGAACATTCGTTCTCGAATGTTAAACACTCTGGAATTCTACGAAAATTTCGCCAGAGTTTCCCCAGTAATATAGCACTACCATCCTATCACAACAACCCATAATAATATTGCCTCACTGGGCTACAACACAATATCAACACATCTATGGCCACACACGACCAAAAGCATGAAAAGAAAATATACGTACCTCAAAATCTTGGTATTTCATCTTGAACCTCTCCTGGGGGTTGGAATAAGTGCGGGTACTTGAACTTCATACTCTCTTCTACTTCCTAAGTCATTTCTTCCCGGTTGTTGTTTCGCCACAAGACTTTGACTGAAGCTACTTCCTTATTTCGAAGTCTTCGCACTTGTCTATCCAAGATGGCAATAGGCACTTCTTCATATGCTAGCTTTTCTGTCACTTGGACATCATCAATCGGAAAAATCCTCGTAGGATCTCCAATACACTTACGGAACATTGAGACATGAAAAACTGGGTGGATTGATTCAAGCTCTGAAGGCAAGTCCAACTCGTAGGATACATGACCCACCTTGCGGATAATTTTATAGGGTCCAATGTACAGAGGACTTAATTTCCCTTTCTTGCCAAATCTCATCAGCCCTTTCATTAGCGACACTTTCAAAAATACCCAATCATCAACCTAAAATTCCAAGTTTCGCCGGTGGTTGTTCGCATAAGATTTTTGGCGACTTTGGGCTGTTAATAATCGATCTCGAATCACCTTGACTTTTTCTACCACTTGCTAAATCAATTCAGGGTCTATTAACTGTACTTCTCCTATTTCAAACCATCCAATTGGGGATCTACAGTTCCTTCCATATAAAGCTTCATACAGATCCATTTGAATACTGAAATGATAATTATTGTTGTATGCGAACTCAATAAGGGGTAAGTGATCATCCCAACTACCACCGAAATCTAGTATACATGCCCGTAGTATATCTTCCAAAGTCTGAATAGTACCTTCGGCTTGTCCATCAGTTTGCGGATGGAATGCCATGCTGAGCTTCACTTGAGTACCTAGGCCTTCTTGAAAAGACTTCCAGAACTTGGCTGTAAATTGCACTCCTCTATCTGTGATAATGGATAGTGGAATACCATGGAGTCGCACAATTTCTTTAAGATTCAACATCGCATAATCTTCTGCTGAGTATGTGGTTCTGACTGGAAGAAAATGAGCTCATTTTGTTAATCTGTCTACAATCACCCATATAGAATCATATTTGCCTCGAGAACGAGGTAACCCCACAATAAAATCCATTTTGATCACTTCCCATTTCCATGTAGGGATTTCCATTGCTTGTAATAAACCTCCTTGCTTTTGATGTTCGATTTTCACTTGTTGGCAATTTGGACATTGAGCTACATATTCTGCTATGTCTCTCTTCATGCCATCCCATCAATATATCAACTTGAGATCATGATACATCTTTGTTGCACCTGGGTGAATAGAATACCGAGAATAATGAGCTTCTTCTAGTATTCGACGGCGCAATTCTGCAACATTCGGAACACATAGCATGCCTCGGTATCTAATAATTCCATCCATAGAAACATCAAATGGGGACTTCTCTTTTCCATAAGATGTGTCTCTGTAATGGCACAAATGAGGATCTTCAAACTGCCGCTTTTTCGCTTCCATGTTCAGGGACGAAACCGTGGGATCGTTAATACTAATCCCTGCACTACTCGAATCAATCACACTTACTCCAAGATTAGCTAGTTGGTAGAGCTCAAGAATCAATTCTTTCTTTTCCGGAGGAACTTCACATAGGCTGCCCATTGATTGGCGGCTAAGCGCATCAGCTACTACATTTGCTTTTCCAGGGTGGTACAAAATACTCACATCGTAATCTTTCAATAACTCTAACCACCGCCTCTGCCGCAGATTTAACTCCTTCTGTTTGAAAATGTATTGATGACTCTTGTGATCTGTATATATATCAACATGCACACCATACAAGTAATGTCTCCACATCTTTAATGCATGAATAACTGCAGCCAATTCGAAGTCATGAGTTGGTTAGTTCTTTTCATGTTTCCGCAGTTGTCTCGAAGCATAAGTAATGACTCTACCGTGCTGCATTAACACACATCCTAACCCAACACCGGAAGCGTCACAGTACACCACATAACCATCTGACCCTTCTGGAAGTGTTAAGACTGGAGCTCAGGTTAATCTGTCCTTCAACTCTTGGAAACTGCGTTCACAAGCCTCATTCCATTGAAAGTTAACTAACTTCTGGGTTAGCTTTGTCAATGGGGCTGAAATAGAGGAAAATCCCTCTACGAACCTCCTGTAGTAACCTACCAAACCCAGAAAACTACGGATTTCTGTAGGCGTCGTAGGCCTTGGCCAAGTCTTCACAGCTTCAATTTTCTGGGTGTCGACTTGAATACCATCATCTGAAATAACATGGCCCAGAAATGTTACAGAATTCAGCCAAAACTCGCACTTTGAAAATTTTGCATATAATTCTCGGGCTCGAAGAATTCCAAGAACAATACGTAAGTGATCTGCATGCTCTGATTCTGTGCGAGAATACACTAGAATATCATTAATGAATACTATCACGAATAAATCCAAGAGTGGCTTGAATACATTATTCATCAAATTCATGAACACTGCCGGAGCATTAGTCAGCCCAAATGACATCACCTGGAATTCATAATGGCCATATCTCGTTCTGAAAGCTGTTTTGGGAATATCTGCTTCTCTCACTCTCACTTGATGATAACCCGACCTTAAGTCTATTTTTGAAAACCATTTGGCACCCTGTAGTTGGTCAAACAAATCATCAATACTTGGGAGGGGATATATGTTATTTATTGTCACCTTGTTCAACTACCTATAATCAATGCACATTCGTAGCGAACCGTCTTTCTTTCTCATGAACAAAACTGGTGGTCCCCACGGGGATGAACAGGGTCTAATAGACCCTTTCTCAAGCAAATCTTTCAATTGTGCGTTTAACTCCTTTAATTCCGCCGGAGCCATTCGATAGGGAGGAATAAAAATAGGCCTGGTGTCCGGCAACACATCAATAGCGAAGTCAATATCTCTTTCTGGAGGAAGGCCTGGAAGATCATCTGGAAATATATCCGAAAATTCATTCACTTCCGGAACAGATTGGAAAGTTGGTGACTTTTCTTCGGTGTCATGAACTCGGACTAGATGATAAATATAGCCCTTAGCTATCATCTTTGTTGCCTTAAGGTAGGAAATAAACCTACCTTTTGGAGATGCTGTATTACCCTTCCATTCAAGCACGGGCTCTCCCAGAAATTGAAATCGGACCACTTTCGTTCGGTAATCAACACTAGCATAACATGAGTCCAACCAATCCATACCCATAATCACATCAAAATCTAGCATTTCCAGCTCAATTAAATCAGCTTTGGTCTGGCGATTGCATATCACAAGTACACAATTTCTATACACCTGTCTGGCTATTACGGGATCACCAACCGGAGTAGATACTTCAAAAGGTTTTATTGGCTCAGGTTTCACCCTAATACAACCAGTAACATATGGAGTAATATAGGACAAAGTAGAACCCGGATCTATCAATGCATATACATCATGGGAGAATATGGATAATGTACCTGTAACCACATCCGGGGAGGACTCAGGATCCTGTCGTCTGGCTAAAGCATACACACGGGGTTGAGTGGCACCTCAAGTAGATGTCCCCCTCTGCCTCTACCTCGACCTGCTGGAATCTGGGGAGTTCTGCTCTACTAGGCGCACTGAAGATGAACCAACCACTGATCCTGTGGGCTGAACCCCAACTTTACCGCTCGTCGACGGGCAATCTCGCATCATGTGCCCAACCTGGCCGCAGGCATAGCAAGCATCTGAGCCTTGGCGACACTGTCCAGAATGTAGTCTACCACACAGGCTGCACCGCGGTACTGGGGGTCTCCTCTGACTATAATCTTCCCTGAAATGAGAATCTGAGGCCCTCGAACTCTGACCCTGTCCTGAGCGAAAGGAGCGATCAAATCTCCTACCTGTAAATCGTGGAGGTGCACTAGTCACCGACTGGCCTGAGTGCCTAGAATATGTCTGCCTTGATCCCCCTCTATAATCACTGCCTGCCCCCATAGATCTGGCCCTCTTGCTTTGCCTTCTATCAATGTCACGATCACCCCTTTGTGGTTGTTGTCATCACTCTAAATTCTGGGCATGGGCTTGTATTCGGGAAATATCCATCCGTCTTGCAACGAAGCCATCAAGCAATCTTTAAATAAGTGTGGCCCTAAGCCACTCACAAAGCAATGCACTCTATCTCCCATATCGGCCACCATAGTTGGGGCATATCTAGCCAATGAATTAAATTGAACGCTATATTCCCGGGCACTCTGTTATGCCCCGTATTTTTATACGTCAAGTTATTCGCAAAGGAATCGACGCGAGTTAAAGACGGACCCTTTCCGGACATGGAATAGGAACCCTTAATTTTTAATTTCTAAATTAGAATTAATTGTTTATAAATTTTATTTAGTGTAAAAAAATATTATTAATGGATATTAGGGATTAATTAATTGTGATTAGACTAATAAAGTGGGCCCCACCCGAATTAAGTGAAAAAAAAAGAAAAAAAAACTAGGAAAAGGTGACACATAAGGGAGCACGTGTAGCATCTAGGGAGAAGGTATATAGGCCAAGGAAGTGATTCACAAAATGCAAAAATTCATTTGAAAACAAGAACAAAAAAAAAAAAGGAGAGAAAGCTTGGGAAGCTCTCGGCCATGGAGAAATTCAGCCGAGAGCAAGCTTGAGAAAAAAGAGAAATTGTGAGTGTGGAATTATTGTGACATCGAAGTGATTAGCAAGGTCAAGGGGGCAAGTTTATTAAGGTAAGATTTAATCTTTTCTATACACATTTTGGAGGTAGTTTAGACTTGTATAATTGTTAGCTGTGTGTTGAATATGAAGAGTCATATATATTGATGTTGAGCCATGTAGTAATGGTATGTTGAGTATGGATGGTGAATTGATCTTAAGTTTCATTGTGGTTGTTGTGTTGTGATCATAGAGTTTGTAGTAAAAGAATGAAAAGAATTAGAAAGTTAAGGTTGAAGTTGTGTTGATATGAACATGATGTTATTCTTGTCGAATTGAGAGAATTGAAGGTATGATGATGTCCATATGTTGTTGTTGGTATTTCTGTGTCAACAGGAGGGCAACTGGAAATTTGGGATAGGCGAATATATAGGGGAAGTGCTGCCCGATTTTCGTTAAGTCTTTAGTTAATAGGAAACTCTAAACGAGAATATATAAGCTGAAATATAGGTTCTATAAGAAATGGGCTATAGATTGTGAACTTGAAAATATAGTACTAACGATAACATTACTCTTATATAAATAGGCTAAAGGAGCGACGAGACGAACGGGTTACGAATAGTCGTTAACAGGTATGTAAAGTTGTCCCTTCTTTCTTTTGGCATGTCTTAGACTTAAGTGATGACTGATATGAACTTTGGGGTAATTCCATTCATAAGCTTTGAGTGATAGTTATGATTCTTATTCACTTCTTGATATTGTAATTCTCAAGTGATTGAGCCTTCCTCTTCAGTTTTCTGTACGTTGGATAACTGTCGATACATAAGCTCCTATTCTCAGGAACACTATAATAACTAATGTCTAGACTTCTATAAACTGTTTCATATGATCTTGATACATGTCTATGATTCCTAAGCCTCTTGATATATTCTATAATGATATCTGAGGGATACTTGATATGATTGTCGCTATTGATACTCAGGCGTTAGTCTTTCTTCTTATTCTGTTGAGTCTTGATAATGATTTAAATTGCATATGGTTTCTCACTACTCTGCTCGTGCATGCCTCAATATGTCTTTCACCGAGTCACGGGCCGGGAATGTTATCGTGCACAGTTTCATTGCATTGTTCACCGAGTCCGTCACTAGAGGGCTGGGTACGGTATATATATTATGGTGTTATGCTGTATTACGGAGTTATGCTGTGTTACGGAGTTATACTATATTCTGGAGTATGCTGTGTTATGGCGCCAAAGACGGGGTGGCGACCATGTTTACCGAGTCCCATAATGGGGCCGGATATGATATATGATATTGACATGCATGATTTATGTTTCAAAAGCAAGTATTTTGGTATTCTGGTTTTTGTACTCATTTTCTGTACTTGTTATTTCAGTTATGATTCTGCTTACTGTATTTCATGCTTTACATGCTCAATACATATTCCGTACTGACCCCCTTTCTTCGGGGGCTGCGTTTCATGCCCGCAGGTGTAGATATTCGCTTTGGTGATCCGCCAGCTTAGGATTCCCTTTCTGCTGTCTTAAAGAGCTCCGTTGTTCCGGAGTCTAGACTTTTGGTTTGAATCTTATGATATATATATGTATATGTTATCCAGGGGTACGACGGGGCCCTGTACCGTCATATTTCGTTATTCGTACTCTTAGAGGTCTGTAGACATATGTGTGGGTTGTGTGTGGGTTCTATTCAGCTGTGTCTATACGATGTGCTGTGGTATGATGTTCGTCTCTAATAGCAGCCTTGTCGGCTTGCATACGATATTGATATGTGATGGCAGCCTTGTCGGCTTGCGTATTATTTCATGATATGATTAGTTGTGACTCCTCAGGAGACCGTTGATCTGGAAATATATATATGATGATGTTATGAACTTTGGAGTTCCTTTATAAGTTTCCGTATTGTCGTAGTTTCAGTTTGATGTTATATGTAATAGGTTGGTATACGGGTGCCCAGTTCGAGCACCAGTCACGGCCTACGGGGCTGGGTCGTGACAAAAGTGGTATCAGAGCAATTCGTCCTCGGAGTGTCTACAGACCGTGTCTAGTAGAGTCTTCTTTATCGGTGTGTTGTGCACCACATCTATAAACAGGAAGCTACAGGACATTTAGGATGTTATCTTTCTTTCATATCTCAGATCGTGCGATAGAGCCCAGCCATAGGAAATGAAATTCCTTGTACTAACCTTTGATTTCAGCTGAAGAACGACATCGACAGAAGGAAGCGACTAACGATATTGGAAGTTACAAAGTACACAGGTAAGTAACGGTACGAAGGAGGCATGTCGGATAAGGTAACAATTTTGAAATATGATTGAAATGTAAAGTTGGAGGATGAAAGAGAAGGCGGATAGGAAAGTATAATAGAACAGATCGTTAAAGGATCAGGTACGTCTTGAGGTACGATAGGTGAGGTAAGTCCCGACACCTTTATACTTTTTCTGGAAATTGGGAGCCCTGTGTGGCTATGATACGATAGGATATATATGTTGGCCCTGTGAGGCATTGTTGGTATTTCCTGCGTGCAGGTTCTCGGATAGTAAGAACTACAGGGGAAACCCTGCCCAAATTTTCCCAGAAGTAAGAAAAAGGAAGAGAATGAGATATAAGTTCATAATATGTTTTGAAGGTTGATTCTGACAAGGTAAATTTATTATGTTGGACTAAAGCTTTAAGAAATACCCCCACATCATCCATAAGAGGCATCATTCTTATTTGAGAGACCTTGTTTTGAATAAGCATATATGAGCAGCGAATTCACAATTCATTTGAACGGACCAGAATACGTTCCAACCACATTTTGCCTTAGAAAAAGCGCTCATGTTGTAGGGAAAAAAAAAGCGTCCAGCAATTAAGTTTCACTTTATTGGAAGAGTACAAGGCATACAACAAGTAGTTTGTGAACTAAATGGTTCGCTCATGACCCAAGAACAAATATGGAGGTAAGCTATGTGAATCAAACACTAGAAATCCTGTGGTGCTTGTCGGATTCTAGTTTTCTTCTGGTGGTGGTTGGAGAATGCTTCATGGTGACATTTTATTAGTTCTTAACCAACTAATTGGAGATGGAATTTGTGGAGGGAAAACTCAAACTTGTGGGCTGTCTAGGATCATGTATTTCATATGTTGTTGGTGAAATGCTAGGATGATTCGGAAGGGCTTGTGATACTAAGGGGTGATTTAGAAAAAGGTGGCAACTCGTAACAGAACATTTTACTGAGGTATCGAGTGGACCGATAAGTAGGGATATATTACGACGAATTTATAATTAAAAGGAGTAATAGTATGAGTGAGATAAAAGTACGGAGAAGGAAGAGTTATGACAAGTCATGAAGGTATTGATAAGATAGCTTGTGAGATACTAAGGATTGCTCTAGAGATGAGTAAAGCCTAGCAAGGAAGTAACCAAAGGATATGATGTGATCAGTGTGAAACGGAAAAGCAAATGTAGAACGAATAAGAAAGAACTTACAAAGTTCTATAGGAAAAGTTCAGAACGGGGATCAAGTGGTAACGAAAGTGAAAGCGAGCACAAGAAGAGAAGGAGTTAATTGAAAGATGAAGATAAGAAGAAAGCGAGTGGGATTACAGTGTAGCGATGTGTTATGACGTGTATAGCTGAGAAAATGAGTGATGTAAGTGACAGAGTTGTGAAAGATCGACCTAAAGGAAGATGAGCAACAAGACAGGGTGAATGCCATAAATGACTGATATGTTAAGAACAAATAGAGATGAACGTAATATGTTTTGAAAACGAGAAAGGGGTTATGTGGAAGTAGTGCTTTCCGAAGAATATAAGGGTAGCATGAAATTCCTCGTGCACAGAATAAAAGATGGACATAGACGAATGCTAAAGGAAGCACTCAAGATAGACGTAATTAATTAAATATGAGTATAGGGCAAAATGGAAACATATAGCTACGAACTTAAGGTGTAGTGTGACGAGAATGTGATAAGGTAAGACCACTATTAAGACGAATTTGATATGATTTTGAGTAAGTTAGAAGTTAGCGTTGGTTACACAACAAGGGTGAAAGTGCATGAGACATAAAGGAGTACTGCATATATGTGACTTCATCTCGAAAATAGTGAAATCCTTAAAGGACAAGGATTGCGGATTTGCGAAACAACTGATGTATTGTGAATTCATTAGAAGGAACAGATGATATCCATTGGGGTAAAAATGGTGTTATAGAAAAGCTTGGGACAGTTATCATCAGAATATAAGTGCTACCGAATGGAGAATTTGAAACGACTATAAGCACTAGCTAAATACTGATTGGAATGAATGGAATGTGGCTTCGGATAAATTAGGCTACATTAATTATATTACCCGAGTACCAACCATCAGACGAGATTTTGTACTATATACCGAGACTTCTCATCACCTCGTAATTGTGTTAAGGTTTCATACATGGGTAATCTAAGTTATAGATGATATAAAGGAAGACATGGATATGGGGCAGTATACCAAATGTATTGGAAAAGAATCATATGAACTTCAAAATTTGAAATGGGGACATAGAGTGGAATATAAATAGATAATGATGTGAGTACATCCAAAAGGGGGGAAGCGGATGAGAGAAATGCAAGTGTAATATGAAATTAACTGACACTGCAATACATTTGATGTGAAAACTTAAACATTAAGTGAGATCCCTTACTGAAACAAGTTAGCAAGATTTGAAGGCCAACAATAAACGGATATAAGCCAAGATACTATTTGAGACAATGCAGAGAATTATTGGTAAAGATCTTGGATAATATGACATCAGAAGGTGGATGCTCCTAAAAAGGAAGAATACAAGAAAATGGCAACGAGTAACTTAAAAGATATTAAAAAAGATAGCAAGGCTATACTGGATTAGAGGTTAAGATGTTGACAACAGAGTTATTGGCTAATGATATTGTGACAAATAAGTAGCAAAGGAGAAAGGATAGGAAATCTCTCCTATAGTAGGATATGAGAAAATCAAATGGCGAATAAAGGAAGGGAAAGGAGCGTGACAAGATAGACCACAACTGAGTTTTAGTACAAATAAGATATGCAAAACGGGATGAACCAGGAGAGAGAAGGACTATGACTAAGATTGGATATACTTTGTACAAACTGTACAAGAATAGTTATGCAACCTACGAATAATTGTATGCTAAGGATGAGACCAAGTGAGTACTTGATAAGGAGAATAAGGATTCGGCACTAACAACGTGATTGTGATATTTTGGATACATTAAAGGAAGGCGTAAGGTGGTTTGAGGCAAAACTACAGAGGTATAATTAGTATTGAGGGCAATGATCCATAATTGAGCCTTGATATCAATTGAAAGAGATAAGCGAAGAATGTAAGGTCTGCATAAAGACTAGTGAGGCGACGCTAAAGTATTTCTTGGGTTGATTTGAGAACCCACATATATTCTTGTAAGATTGCAACATGATGCGTGATAGGAAAACAAAGAGAAAAATTTGCGTAAAGAGGTAATAGAAGAGTTTGAGTCAAAAATAAGGAAACAACAGGAGATAATATGCCTAAATTATTACCAGTTACGTTAAGGGAAATTACGAAACGATTTAATCGAGACAATCAGAATAAGAGAGTTACGGGATGACAGTGAAGTCATAATATGAGGGGACCATAGCGCTATTTGATAACCAACCCTAAAGATCGAGATCAAGAAGTAAAAACAAATGATAGTTAAATACCCTTAAAAGAAAGTCAGAAAGTGACGCATGATGCTGAGGGTTCCAGAATATGGACTGTCACAGCGGAGTAAAGCAAGGATATTAGAGTACAAAATGTTACCCTCTGGGAAATTGCGTTTGACTCGTAGAACCTGCGAAGGTTCACAGGTTACCAGAGGCATGCAATACTCCAGGAATATTAAATTCTAATGAATCAATGGAGGACGTCTGCGCATTACAAGATCTTGTTTAAAGATAAGGAGGTAAAGTGGAGTGAACGATACGTCATCTTAAGGGAATAACACTAGAAAAAGAAAGAGTCGAATCATGACTACATGCACCATGAGTACAAGTCTGAATCAATTAATTGTTGTACAACTAAACAGTATGCAGATAAGAGAGATAGTAACACTTCAGTAGAACAACTCGCAATACAACTGACAACCAACTGTGAAATAAAGAGGAGAGTAAGGCAATGGCGTGGAGTTATTACCTCGGGAAGCAACAGGGAGAAGAGATATTACCTGAATGAGGTACGTGAAGGGCATAATTAACTAAGAGGACACTTGAGAAAGAATTGGGAATTCAGGATCAGTTAAACATTCGAGGACGAATGTTCTCAAGGGTGGAAGGATGTTATGCCCCGTATTTTTATACGTCAAGTTATTCGCAAAGGAATCGACGCGAGTTAAAGACGGACCCTTTCCGGACACGGAATAGGAACCCTTAATTTTTAATTTCTAAATTAGAATTAATTGTTTATAAATTTTATTTAGTGTAAAAAAAATATTGTTAATCGATATTAGGGATTAATTAATTGTGATTAGATTAATAAAGTGGGCCCCACCCGAATTAAGTGAAAAAAAAAGAAAAAAAAACTAGGAAATGGTGACACATAAGGGAGCACGTGTAGCATCTAGGGAGAAGGTATATAGGCCAAGGAAGTGATTCACAAAATGCAAAAATTCATTTGAAAACAAGAACAAAAAAAAAAAGAAATGAGAGAAAGCTTGGGAAGCTCTCGGCCATGGAGAAATTCAGCCGAGAGCAAGCTTGAGAAAAAAGAGAAATTGTGAGTGTGGAATTGTTGTGACATCGAAGTGATTAGCAAGGTTAAGGGGCCAAGTTTATTAAGGTAAGATTTAATTTTTTCTATACACATTTTGGAGGTAGTTTAGACTTGTATAATTGTTAGATGTGTGTTGAATATGAAGAGTCATATATATTGATGTTGAGCCGTGTAGTAATGGTATGTTGAGTATGGATGGTGAATTGATCTTAAGTTGCATTGTGGTTGTTGTGTTGTGATCATAGAGTTTGTAGTAAAAGAATGAAAAGAATTAGAAAGTTAAGGTTGAAGTTGTGTTGATATGAACATGTTGTTATTCTTGTCGAATTGAGAGAATTGAAGGTATGATTATGTCCATATGTTGTTGTTCGTATTTCTGTGTCAATAGGAGGGCAACTGGAAATTTGGGATAGGCGAATATATAGGGGAAGTGCTGCCCGATTTTCATTAAGTCTTTAGTTAATAGGAAACTCTAAACGAGAATATATAAGCTGAAATATAGGTTCTATAAGAAATGGGCTATAGATTGTGAACTAGAAAATATAGTACTAACGATAATGTTACTCTTATATAAATAGGCTAAAGGAGCGACGAGACGAACGAGTTACGAATAGTAGTCAACAGGTATGTAAAGCTGTCCCTTCTTTCTTTTGGCATGTCTTAGACTTAAGTGATGACTGATTTGAACTTTGGGGTAATTCCATTCATAAGATTTGAGTGATAGTTATGATTCTTATTCACTTCTTGATATTGTAATTCTGAAGTGATTGAGCCTTCCTCTTCAGTTTTCTGTACGTTGGATAACTGTCGATACATAAGCTCCTATTCTCAGGAACTCTGTAATAACTAATGTCTAGACTTCTATAAACTGTTTCATATGATCTTGATACATGTCTATGATTCCTAAGCCTTTTGATATATTCTATAATGATATCCGAGGGATACTTGATATGATTGTCGCTATTGATACTCAGGCGTTAGTCTTTCTTCTTACTTTGTTGAGTCTTGATAATGATTTAAATTGCATATGGTTTCTCACTACTCTGCTCATGCATGCCTCAATATGTCTTTCACCGAGTCACGGGCCGGGAATGTTATCGTGCACAGTTTCATTGCATTGTTCACCGAGTCCGTCACTAGAGGGCTGGGTACGGTATATATATTATGGTGTTATGCTGTATTACGGAGTTATGCTGTGTTACGGAGTTATACTATATTCTGGAGTATGCTGTGTTATGGCGCCAAAGACGGGGTGGCGACCATGTTTACCGAGTCCCATAATGGGGCCGGATATGATATATGATATTGACATGCATGATTTATGTTTCAAAAGCAAGTATTTTGGTATTCTGGTTTTTGTACTCATTTTCTGTACTTGTTATTTCAGTTATGATTCTGCTTACTGTATTTCATGCTTTACATGCTCAATACATATTCCGTACTGACCCCCTTTCTTCGGGGGCTGCGTTTCATGCCCGCAGGTGCAGATACTCGCTTTGGTAATCCGCCAGCTTAGGATTCCCTTTCTGCTGTCTTGGAGAGCTCCGTTGTTCCGGAGTCTAGACTTTTGGTTTGAATCTTATGATATATATATGTATATGTTATCCAGGGGTACGACAAGGCCCTATCCCGTCATATTTCGCTATTCGTACTCTTAGAGGTTTGTAGAGATATGTGTGAGTTGTGTATGGGTTCTATTCAGCTGTGTCTATACGATGTGCTGTGGTATGATGTTCGTCTCTAGTAGCAGCCTTGTTGGTTTGCATACGATATTGATATGTGATGGCAGCCTTGTCGGCTTGCGTATTTGTTATATCCCGTATTTTGTACATTCGGATATCTTAAGATAGTCGCGGTAAGTTAAGGGCAAGGCTATTTTCCGGTTTTGTTTTAATACACAAGTTGTTATTTGTGGTATGGAAATATTGAGAAAGACTAGGGGTAAAAAGGGAAAAAATTCAAAGAATGTTCATGATAAGGCCACATATGGACGTGTGGGTCCCACCCATGGCTTGGCCAATTAACTCAAGCCATGAGTGGGGGCATGTGTCCACTTTTTATTTGTAGGGGATAAGTATATATAGATAAGTGATGGCAAAAACAAGACATATTCATCTTCTTTCACAATTCAAGAAAAAGGGGAACTATATTCGGCCATGGTTGGCCGAATTTGGTGCCTTTGGTGTTGATCAAAAAAAATAATTTTCTTCTAGTATTCCAACCAATTGGAAGGCCCTTGTTAACGTGGAGTAGTTGTTGGAGCAAGCAAAGCATTCATTTGTGCAATTCACAACCCTAGCCAAGTTGAGAAGTTAAAGGGTAAAGGTAAGGTTTAATCTCCTTTTCTATGTGTTAGGGATGATTTGTGAATGTTGTAGTATGTAGAAATGGATGAAATTCATAAAATATGTGCGTGTGGGTTGTGGCCGTGTAGGGGCTGCCTTGGTAATATGAGATGAATTGATTTTTTTTAATATCTTAGGTTGTTGTTGTTGTGGATTCCATGATGAAAATGAAGTTGTAATCGTTGTGGGCCGTTGTAGAAGTTAATGTGACGTTAGTATGGTTTCTTATATTTGCATGAAAGATGTTGTTAACGTGTGGTTGTTGGTATAATTCATGAACTTGGAAGCGGGGAATGTGTTGTTGTTGTTCTTATTGAGTTTGGAAGATTGTGAGTTGGGTTGTTGTGGTTAATTTGAATGTAAATGAAATGCCATCGAATTATGTAGAAAGGGTTGCTAACGTTAGAATGCATTTTGAATTAATTGTTGAAGTTGAAAATATCATTGTTGGTATTGTTGTTGATGATTTGGCCGAGTTGAATTCTCGGGGTTGGTAATGCTGCCTGAATTTCTGTAGGTGAATTTCTAGCTTAGAATCGGATTCCTAAATACCCATAGCTAATGTTTGCTATCTTCTGACGTTGTTGTAGATCTTGGGAAAACCGAGACTTAAGTTCGGATTAGCTTAGGAAGTGGGCAAGGTATGTAAGGCTTACCCTTTCTTTCTTTTGGAATGTCCTAGAGGTAAGTAAGATATGACACGCACCTTGGGGTAACTCTATTCTTTAATTCCGAGCTTATTTACGATTCTTATTCACTTCTTGACACGAGCATACTTAATATAGTCGAGCTTATTGTATGATTGAATAACCAGTAAAGCATAAAGAGTTCATGTTCCTAGAAGGGTTCTATAAGGATTAATGTCCCTAGCTTTCATAGGCGGTCTCAGATTGCTTTGGAACGTTCGTAGAGGTTTCTGTAAGGAATAATGTCCATAACTTTCTTGTGCAAACTCAGATTGACTCGAGACGTGCTTATGATCCTTCAACTGTCGATTAGTGTACTTACCTATTGAGTCCTAAAACTGATTTATATGCATATGGTTTCTCACTACTCTGCTCGTGCATGCCTCAATATATCTTTCACTGAGTCCCGGGCCAGGACACGTTCTCGTGCGCACTCCACTGCATTGTTCACCGAGTCCCTCACTAGAGGGCCGGGACACGTTATATGTATATGTATATGATGATATGATGACATGATGATATGATGATACGGGGATGGCGGCCAGGACGACATATGATGACTCTATTCACCGAGTCCCTCACTAGAGGGCCGGGACACGTTATATATATATGATACATGATGTTGGCATGCATGACTTTATCTACCGAGTCCCTCACTAGAGGGCCGGGACACGTTATATATATATATATATATATATATATGATATATGATGTTGATATGCATGATTTTCATTTCATAAGACAAGTGTATTGATGTTTTTAACAGTCATACTTGGTTCTGGTAAATCTCCATTTTAGTTATGATCCTCTTTACTGTATTTCATACCTTACATGCTCAGTACATATTCTGTACTGACCCCCTTTCTTCGGGGGGCTGCGTTTCATGCCGCACAGGTGTATACAGATGAGTAGAGGGTATTGCTAGAAGATGTTCCAACTGGATTGACGAGCTCCATTTCTTTCCGGAGTGTTGCTGAGTCAGAGTATCTACGTTATGGTGTATAGCATGTTAGAGACTTTGCAGACAGAGTCACGTATATGGGATGTCAGTCTTGTAAGCGGCTCTGCAAGCCGACGTACCATTATGCATTATGTTACAAATTCCATATGATTACAGATTTTACTTGATTTGAGAACGACGAAAAGAATGGTTTTGACAAGTTTTCATTATGCATTTCATTTCGTGATTTAAGAGTCCAGTGAGGTTATGAATGTAACGAGAACCAGCGGGTTCGCTCGGCTTTCATGATATGATTAGTTGTGACTCCTCAGGAGACCGTTGATCTGGATATATATATATATATATGATGATGTTACGAACTTTGGAGTTCCTTTATAAGTTTCCGTATTGTCGTAGTTTCAGTTTGATGTTATATGTAACAGGTTGGTATACGGGTGCCCAGTTCGGGCACCAGTCACGGCCTACGGGGCTGGGTCGTGACACACTCATACTTCCTTGCTTCAGATTTAAGAACCTGTCCGCCCTAGCTCGGCGGACCTCGGGTGGAAAATAGTGACGGATGAAAGCGTCTACAAATTCTTGCCACACGAGAGAAGGCGCATTTTCTTTTCTTGATGCTAGCCAATTATTGTACCACAATACCGCCACATCTCGGAGTCTATAAGATGCCAACTCCACAAATTCAGTTTCGCAGGCATGAATAATCCTCAATGTTCTCAGAATCTCATCAATAAAGCCTTGCAGTTCTTCATCCGGCTTTGACCCGAAAAACTCTGGAGGATTCAAACTCATAAAATCACGGGCTCTAGTACTAGCTGCCCGATCGCTTGAACTCACATTCTGTCGCTGTGTCTAGGCGGCAACCAACTGTGTCAATAAATGAATGGCCTCGGTCACTTGATTGACCTGAAGCGACCGGTGGAGGAACTGGAGCTGAAGCCCCTCCTTGTTCTTCTACATTGGGCGGTGTAGAGGAAGTATTTTATGGAGCCTCATTATGTGACTCGCCCTCTTCTACATTCATTGGCGGCTCTCTTTCTACCCACCTTTTCGTTGTAGTCTTGCCCTTCTGGGCGGCTGTAGCTTTTCCCTTTGGTGGAATTTCTGAAATCATAGCACACTATTAAGAGGGGAAAATCTTATAACACATCTCTATCGCATGATCTCTTAAGATGAAAGATGGCCTTTTTTCCTAAATGTCCTGTAGCCTCCTGTTTATTAGTGTGGCGCGCAACACGTCATAAACAAAACTCTACTAGACACAGCTCGTAGACACTTCCTAGGACAGAACTGCTGTGGTACCACTTTTGTCTCGACCCGACTAGGGGCCGCGACGGGTACCCGGGGCTAACCACCGAGCACCACTCGTTCTACTACTCATCATACTCCTTATTGAATTCTTTTATCAATTTCATACTTAAATTATAAGAAAATCATTTTTCCTTTTGAGAACATAAATACTTTTATATACATAAGCCTTTCGGCTATCAAAATAATATATATATACATACATAATGGCAACCTCGTGAGACCATATAACCCACACTGTGCATCTACGAGCCTCTACTAGAGTGCTAGACATGAGGACGGGACAGGACCCCGTCGTGCCCAAAATATACATATGAACACAAAAGAATAATTAAGGCACCTCCGAAACAATGGAGTGCTCTAAATCAGCTACTAGCTCCTATGAGTCCGGAACAAGATCACCTCCAAGTATACCTGTGGGCATGAACACAACATCCAAAGAAAACAGACGTCAGTACGAACATTGTACTGAGTAGGAGACGCATAAGTGATGAAAATACGTCAATGAGATAAAGGTATCATCAATAAGGAGCAACTGTATATGACTGTCACTTATAAAAAAAATAACACATGCTGGTTTACACATATCATCCTCATATCATGTATGCATAAATGTACAAGTTGCCCGTCCATATCGGATCGGTGTGATAATCATTAGCCTGCGTCCAGGCTTCCCGCGTCCGGGGTACCATCTCATGCCGCCCACTAGTGGTGTCTGCCCATGTCACCTAGACATGTTGTATCCATATAGCTGCCCGCCTTAGCGGTGTCTGCCCGACCATATAGGCGCGGTGTAATATCATCAACATGTACTCATCAGATTATCATAATCTTATCATACTGTTATCATAATGCATGCCTAGAAACTCAAGACAATTATACTCTACCGGGGTGACATAAGGTCGTGAACCCTCAATTCCATTATAGAACATTTATAAGTATTCTGCCTCACCTTGAAGGGAATAGTATACAATAAATGAAATCATTAACATTTTAGGAACATCATATCATGAACATCTAGAATCTTTAGGCTCAAGCTCATCATCATCATTATTGGGTTCGTAACATATCTCTCATCTCATATGGCTATTCATAAACATAGAATCTTAGTTTTTCCGGAATGTAGGAAATTCTCGAAGAGGAAGGAAAGGTCATGCTATAGGATTCATGCCATTAGAAAGAAAGGACTAGCCTCACATACCTTTTACGTTTAACTAATCTATCGCTTGCTCGTTCTCCTTCAATGCCCACGTTTCTACATTCAAGAGAATTCGCATTAACATTAGTTAATCGGCTATAAGAACGTGTTACTATTTCTAAGGAAAATTGGGCAGCATTTCCTTTGTTTATACAAATTTTCCCATATTCTATATCAATTCCCAAACGTTCATAACAACATTCACAATATCGCAAACAACAATCATCGTTCACCCATATTATCCACATTTCGTAATTTCACTCCAATTTATCCATAATCATGGTCATAGTTTATTATCACATTTCCTCACATATAATACTTATTCCATGTTCTAAATGTCATTCATAACATATTTACAATCACAATACATCAATAATCATGACTCATTCTAAACCTTTACCCAACAATGTCATTATTCCCATATTTATGACCCATTTTCTATGTCTTTCTACAATCCATGTGTTTTTCAGTTTCAACACCTAAAACAATCAAGAATGATCATAAAACGCACCTTAGATGATGGATGAACAACACTCGAGTGAAGCTTCTCTTCTTGCACCAAAACCTTAACTCACTTCCCTTGAGTTTTCTTGGTGTAGATGAACTTTTATTAGGTTTCATATGCTTGATTTCGTGGGTTTGATGTAATTGATCATGGTTTTCCCTCAATTTCTTGTGGATGAATGCTAGAGAAAGTTCTAGAGGTTTCTTGGTGTGTGGAGAAGTGAAAAATGAAATGAAATAAAATGAGGGAATGGTCCTTATATGATTTTAATTTCTGTCTCGACCAAGATATATGGACCAACATACGGTCCGTACATTTTATACGGGCCGTATGTGAAGCCGTATGTTTGGTACAATGTATGATTCCCCTCTTGGATAATTATACGGCGTAACATACGACCAGTATAATTTATACGACCAGTATGTTGGGCCGTATAATGCCCAGCTGTTCCGATTTCATTCTCGTCGACTCGTTTGATCTCTAATCCGTATGGAACCTTCGTGACACTTGGTTAACACCTCAATACCAATCTAAGGGACATTATCACTCTTATCTAAGACTTGATTACGCCATCATT
Source organism: Lycium barbarum (assembly GCF_019175385.1). Taxonomy (NCBI): domain Eukaryota; kingdom Viridiplantae; phylum Streptophyta; class Magnoliopsida; order Solanales; family Solanaceae; genus Lycium; species Lycium barbarum. Next base: position 114,620,808 of record NC_083337.1, read on the forward strand.
AACTCGTCGCCCAAAATTCTTACCCGACACGCAACATATCTTTTTCTTTCCTTGATAGCCTTCTTCCTTTTCGTTAAATGTCTTAAATCTCAATTAGGATCACCAAAAGATATTTCTCACTTATCGAAACATCGTATACGTCGTTCTCTTCGCTATCCTTTTCACTATACGTTAACGGGGAATTTTCCAATGTGTAACAACGCATTTCTGCTTTGTCGGCCGAACTTGCAACGTCTATAATTCTCTACTCCGATGTCGTATCGATGAGCAGTTTATTGCGTTGGAAACTAGACTCGACGAACTTCATTTTAGACTTTTGTTTCACGTCAAAACACTTCATATTCTAAGAGATATTATTCCCACAAATTGAAACAGAATTTTCACACGAAATTTTACCTATCCTTTCTCCAACGTCGTACTACTCCATTTCTTCCGCTCATTTCCACATAAAACCTTCCGGTATACCTTGTATACATCCTTCACTGATTAAATATACTTAATAATGCTTGCGTTTATTCCGAAGTGATTTTACGTAACCATAATCAACATACTTGTGTTTTAAATTTGATAAGTGCTTCTTCGAAGATACGGGGTGTAACATTCGTTGCCGAGCTGGTGCCACGAATAATCAAATCTGAGGCTTGCCCTTTCGAAGAGTCTAGCCATTACCAAAATCTAAGGTGGAAACGGGGAGCAACGGTACCCATATTGCTATGCATTCATTCGAAACAAAATCAACTAAGGAAAAGAGGGAAATCAGACCCACAGGGGTGAAAAAGGTATTTCAAAAGATAGAATTGGTTACCCAGCATTCTAGAAGTTTAGTTCTACTCTCCAATTGCTAATTTAGCCCAATCAGTGATCAATTTCATCATTCAAGAAAAACCCCAAATTAGGCAAAAACCCTAGCTTTTCCATATTCAATTTCTCAACTCAAATTGAAGATTCTAGCCTACTGGTTACTAATTAGTAAAATTCCATGCTTAGATTAGTCAAATCCATCAATTAATCTCACATTCAAAGCCTAAAATTCAAATAATAAAATTAAGGTTGAAACTCATCTTCTCCAACTAGCTTTCTAGATTTTCACCATAGATTTCAATCTTAGGAAAGTAAGTAATGGATAACAAGGTGGAAGAGACTTACCCCAAGATCAATCCACTCAGAAAACACTTCACATCGCCCTTGAGTCATTTGGAGAATTAATTTTGGGAATGAGAAATGAAGGGTTTAGTTTAGGCGTTTAATGATTCTGGAACAACGTCTTCCACTCCAGCAGAAGTGGTCTCGCAGTCGCGCATTCGCCTCGGCGGAATACCATCCCCTGGAATGGATTTCAATAGCATCATAGAGTTCCCGCGCCTGCAGACCAACCCTCGCTGAGGCGAGACACCAATCTCGCTAGGGCGCACCCAGTCTCTATGGGGCTTACCCAGTCTCGCTGGGGCGAGACACCAGTAACCATTGAAATTCTGGGTTTTCACCATGTTCTCTTCAAATCTCAACATCCACCCGAGACTTTCCAGATACAAAACAGGTATGCACTCATACATAAAATATGCTATGTGCTCACTTGTGGTCTCGAAATTCCCATCGGAGGTCTATTTGACCGGGTCAACCGCCAACGACCAAAAACCAACTCTCCAACCAATAGCCCAAAACACTTCCGAGTGCCTGGGTAACCAAAATGGACATCCCACCAAGTCATAATTGACCCTCCAGACCTCACAGAATGGAAGAATTTTTTAAAAAGGTCCGTTTATCCAAAAGTCAACTATCGGTCAATGATTTTTCACTTTAAGGTTCTAATTCTCAAAAGTCTTCATCGAACTCGCCCGATTACCTCGGTAATCAGGTCGCCCATCCCTGCCGGTCAAAATAATACTAATAGGGTCAGGGAAGGGTCAACGGGATAAGATGGTTCAAAAGCACAATAACGACCAAACGGATCGTTACGTCAGATACCAATTAAAAAATGGTTCATCCTCGAACGATAAGCAAAGGAACGGAAAGATGTACCTGAGTCGATAAACCACTAGGTATATCTGGTATATATATCAGACTCGGTCTCCCATGTGGCCTCCTAGACAGGACGGTTGTCACGACAAAGCTAGGGGCCGCGACGGGTACCCGGGGCTAGCCACCGAGACCCCTCGTTCTGCTACTCATCTTACTCGTTTAATGCTCTTTCATCAATTCATACTCAAGACATAAGAAAATCATCTTTTCATTTGAGAACATGAAAATACTTTTATATACATGTGCCTCTCGGCCATCAAAATATATATATATATATATATATATATATATATGCACAGAGTAATAAATCGTGAGACCATCTAACCCACACTGCGCATCTACGAGCCTCTACTGGAGTGCTATACATAAGGACGGGACAAGACCCCGTCATGCCCAAAATACGCATACAAGAATATACACAAAAGAATAATCAAGCACCTCCAGAACAAAGGAGTGCTTTCAATCAGCTGAAAGCTACTACGGATCTGGGTCGAGTCCTCCTCCCTGTCTACCTGTGGGTATGAACACAGCGTCCGAAGAAACCGGACGTCAGTACGAACATTGTACTGAGTATGAGAGGCATAAACAATGAAACAAGACAATGATATAAAAGGAAACATCAATATGGAACATATGTATCTAACTGTCAAGTATAAGGAAAATAATGCATGCTAGCTTACTCATAATCATCATCATGTCATGTATGCATAAGTACATATAAGTTGCCCGTCCGTATAGGATCGGTGTGATAATCATAACATTAGCCTGCGTCTAGGCCTCCGGCGTCCGGGGTATCATCTCATGACGCCCACTAGTGGTGTCTGCCCATGTCATTTGGCCATGGTGTATTGTATAGCTGCCCGCCTTAGCGGTGACTACCTGACCAAATAGGCGCGGTGTTATATCATCATCATACATGCTCATCATAATATGCTTATCGTATCATACTTATATTAATACATGCCTAAAGCTTATGAACAACTTTACTTTATCGGGGTGACGTAAGGTCGTGATCCCCCGATTTCCTTATGGAGCAATCATGGACGTTCTGCCTCACCTTGAAGGAATTAACACATAAGGTGAGTGTAAGCAATAAACAACATCATTGGCACTATAGAATAACATGGTTTAGTCATGAAACTTACCTTAGATTATGGTTGAACAAGCCTTGAATGGAATTACTCCTCTAGCACCAAAAATCCTACTTCACTTCTTTTGGGTTTTCTTGAGAGAGATGAACTTTAGCTAGGTTTCATGCACTTTGTCTCATGGATTTAATGTTATTGATCATGGATTTCCCTTGATTTTCTTGTGATGAAGAGTGGAGAGTATTCTAGAGGTTTCTAGAGAGGGGCATCGAGGAAATGAAATGAATTGAATGAGATTGGGTCTCCTTTTAATGACTTAAAATCTAATCCGGAATGAACAGTAGCTGAAGTGCACAGTGGTCGTAAACCCAGTTTACGGTCCATATTCTAGTTTACGGGCCGTATATTGTGGTCGTATTTAAGCATAACAAAACCAGAAAGGTATGCTGAGAATCATGGTTATTTACGATCGCAGTTTACGAGCAGTATTTCAATTTACGATCCGTATTCCAAGTCGTATTTAACCATTTGAACATTTGACAGAAATTTGAAGTTTTGTAAGTTGGAATACGACATGGTGGTTTACGGGCCGTATACTACTTTACGGTCCGTATTTCACTTTACGACCAAACCGGCCAAAGTGCAAATCTGTAACCTCCTCATCTTCAGAACCTATAATTAGTCATTGTGGAGCATAACCTATCTCTTGTTCCCATTGCCTTTGAAATCATACTTAAGGTCGTCAAACGTTGTTCCCTTCTCATTGAAACATCATATACCCGTATTCTTCATTAGTCTATTCGTTGTACGTTCACGGGGGAAATCTTCGTGGTGTAACATTCTTCCCCCCTTTTGGAACATTCGTCCTATAATGTTAAGTCACCGGGGATTCTAGAAAAATTTCGCTAGAGTTTCCCCTATAATACAACACTACCAACCTGTCACAACAACCCAGAATATCATTGCCTCACAGGGCCACAACACAATAAAATTCTAAGAAAGACTTACGAAAGCTCCCGAAAGTAGGGGATATAATATCTGAGTAATGACAGAAATAGGGGTGTTCAGATACTCTAATTATTACACTTCATTTATTGCATACTTACCTCATATTGTTGGCGTTCTATCTTGAATCTCCTCTGGGGATTGGAATAAATGCGGGTACTTGGACTTCATACTCTCCTCCGCTTCCCAAGTCATTTCTTCTGGGTTGTTGTTTCGCCATAAGACTTTGACTGAAGCTACCTTTTTATTTCGAAGTCTTCGTACTTGCCTGTCTAGAATAGTGATAGGCATTTCTTCATAGGTTAGCTTTTTTGTTACCTGCACATCATCTATCGGGGCAATCCTTGTGGGGTCTCCAAACACTTACGGAGCATCGAAACATGGAAGATTGGATGGACTGATTCATGCTGCAAGGGTAAGTCCAATTCAGAGGCCACCTGACCCACCTTGCGGATAATTCTATAGGGTCCAATGTATCTAGGACTTAGCTTCCCTCTCTTGCCAAATCTCATCACCTCTTTCATTGGCGATACTTTCAAAAATACCCAATCATCAACCTGGAATTCCAAGTCTCGTCGGCGATTGTCTGCGTAAGACTTTTGGCGACTTTGGGCTGTTAGCAATCGATCTCGGATCACCGTGACTTTTTCCACCGCTTGTTGAATCAATTCAGGGCCTACTAATTGTGCTTCTCCTGTTTCAAACCATCCAATTGGGGATCTACATTTCCTTCCGTATAAAGCTTCATAAGGAGCCATTTGAATACTAGAGTGATAGCTATTGTTGTATGCGAATTCGATTAGTGGTAAATGATCATCCCAACTACAACCGAAATCCAGCACACATGCTCATAGCATATCTTCCAAGGTCTGAATAGCACGTTCGGCTTGTCCATCGGTCTGCGGATGAAATGCCGTGCTAAGCTTCACTTGAGTGCCTAGACCTTCTTAAAAAGACTTCCAAAACCTGGTTGTAAATTGTGCTCCTCTATCTGTAATAATAGATAATGGTATACCATGGAGTCGTACGATTTCTTTGAGATACAACCTCGCATAGTCTTCTGCTGAGTCGTAGTTCTAACTGGAAGAAAATGGGCTGCCGTTGTTAATCTATCCACGATCACCCATATAGAATCATACCTGCCTCGAGAACGAGGTAACCCCACGATGAAATCCATGTTGATCACTTCCCATTTCTAAGTAGGGATTTCTATTGCTTGCAATAAGCCTCCTGATACTCAATCTTTACTTGTTGGCAATTTGGACACTGTGCTACGAATTCCGATATGTCTCTCTTCATGCCATCCCACCAATACATCATCTTGAGATCACGATACATCTTGGTTGCACCTGGGTGAATAGAATACCGAGAACAATGTGCTTCTTCTAGAATTCGTCGGCGCAATTCTGCCACATTTGGCACACATAATCTGCCTCGGTATTTAATAATTCCATCCATAGAAACTTCAAATGAAGACTTCTCTTTTCCATGAGATGTGTCTCTGTATTGACACAATTGAGGATCTTCATGTTGCCGTTCTTTCACTTTCATGTCCAAGGACGAAATTGTGGGATCGTTGATACTAATCCCCACATTACCCGAATCGATTACACGTACTCCAAGATTAGCTAGTTGGTAGAGCTCATGAACCATCTCTTTCCTTTCCGGAGGGACCTCACAATAACTGCCCATTGATCGGCGGCTAAGCACATCAGCTACTACATTCGCTTTTCCGGGGTGGTACAAAATGTTCACATCATAATCTTTTAACAATTCTAACCACCGCCTCTGCCGTAGGTTCAACTCCTTTTTCTTTAAAATATATTGAAGACTTTTGTGATCTGTATAGATATCAACATGCACACCATACAAATAATGCCTCCATATTTTTAAGGCATGAATAACTGCAGCCAATTCGAGATCATGAGTTGGATAATTTCTTTCATGTTTCCGTAATTGTCTTGAAGCATATCCAATGACTTTTCCATGCTGCATCAACACACATCCTAATCCGACACCGGAAGCGTCGCAATACACCACATAGCCACCTGATCCTTCTGGAAGTGTTAAGACCGGAGCTGAGGTCAATCTGCCTTTCAACTCTTAGAAGCTACGTTCACAAGCATCATTCCACTGAAATTTGGCTGACTTCTGGGTTAGCTTTGTCAATGCGGATGAAATAGATGAAAACCCTCTACGAATCTTCTATAATAACCTGCCAAACCCGGAAAACTATAGACTTCTGTAGGCGTCGTAGGCCGTGGCCAAGTCTTCACAGCTTCAATTTTCTGAGCGTCGACTCGAATACCATCATCTGAAACAGCATGGCCCAAAAATGTTACAGAATTTAGCCAGAGCGCGCACTTTGAAAATTTTGCATACAATTCTCGGGCTCAAAGAATGCCAAGAACAATTCGCAAATGATCTGCATGTTCTGATTCCGTGCGAGAATACACCAGAATATCATCAATAAATACTATCACAAATAAGTCCAAGAGAGGCCTGAATACATTGTTCATCAAATTCATAAACACGGTCGGCGCATTAGTCAACCCAAATGACATCACTCAAAACTCATAGTGGTCATATCTCGTTCTGAAGGCTGTCTTGGGAATATCCACTTCTCTAACTCTCACTTGATGGTAACCCGACCTCAGATCTATTTTATAAAACCACTTGGCACCTTGCAACTGGTCGAACAAGTCATCAATCCTTGGAAGAGGATATTTGTTCTTTATCGTCACTTTGTTCAATTGCCTGTAGTCGATACACATTCGTAGAGATCTGTCTTTCTTTCTCACGAACAAGACCGGTGCTCCCTACGGTGATGAACTGGGTCTAATAAACACCTTTTCAAGCAAATCTTTCAACTGTACCTTTAACTCCTTCAATTCTACCGGAGCCATTCGACACGGAGGAATAGAAATAGGCTTGGTGTCCGGCAACACATCAATGGCGAAGTAAATCTCTCTTTTTGGAGGCAGTCCTGGAAGTTCATCTGGGAATACATCCGGAAATTCATTTACTACCGGAATAGATTGGAAAGTTGGCGGCTTTGCCTCCGTGTCATAAACCCGAACTAAATGATAAATATAGCCCTTGGCTATCATCTTCCTTACCTTAAGGTAGGAAATAAACCTACCCTTTGGTGATGCTACACTACCCTTCCATTCGAGCATGGGCTCTCCCGGAAATTGGAATCGAACCACTTTCAATCGGCAATCAACATTAGCATAGCACGAGGCCAACCAATCCATGCCCATAATTACATCGAAATCTAACTTTTCCAACTCAATCAAATCAGCCGTGGTCTGGCGATCACATATCACAACTACACAATTTTTATACACTTTCTTTGCTATCACGGGATCACCAACCGGAGTAGACACCTCAAAAGGTTTGATTGGCTCAGGTTTCACCCCAATACAACCAGCAACATATGGAGCAATATAAGAAAGAGTAGAACCCGGATCTATTAGTGCATATACATCACGGGAGAATATAGACAATGTACCTATAACTACATCCGGGGAGGACTTAAGATCCTGCCGTCCGGCTAAAGCATATACACGTGGTTGAGTGGCACCTGATGTAGATGCTGCCCCTATACCTCTACCTCGGCCTGCTGATATCTGGGGAATCTGTCCTACCAGGGGTGCTGAGGAAGAACCAGCTGCTGAGATTGTAGACTGAACTCCAACTCTGCCACTCATCGACGGGCAATCTCTCATCATGTGCCCCACCTGGCCACAAGTATAACAAGCATCCGAACCCTGGCGACATCCGGAATGGAATCTACTGCACTGGCTGCATCGCGGTACTGGGGTCCTCTGGCTATAATCTTCCCTGAACTGGGAATCTGGGGCCCTCGAACTCTGGCCCTGTCTGGAACGGAAAAAGCGGTCAAATCTCCTACCTGCGAATCGAGGGGGTGCACTGGTCACCGACTGGCCTGAGTACCCTGAATATGTCTGCCTTGATCCCCCTCTATAATCAGTGTCGGCTCCCATAGATATAGCCCTCATGTCTTGCCTTCTATCGATATCACGACCACCTCTTTGTTGTTGTCGCCCCTCCAAATTCTAAGCATGGGCCTGTATCCGGGAAATGTCCATCCCGTCTTGCAAGGAAGCCGTCAAACAATCTCTAAATAAATATGTCCCTAGGCCACTCATAAATATTTGCAACCGATCTCCCATGTCGGCCACCATAGCCGGGCATATCTAGCCAAGGAATTAAATTGCATACTATAATCCCGGACACTCATATTTCCTTGCCTCAAATTTAGGAATCTATCCGCTCTAGCTTGGCGGACTTCGGGTGGCAAATAGTGACGAATAAAAGCATCCACGAACTCTTACCAAACCGGAGGAGGCACATTCTCTCCTCTTGTTAATTCCCAGTTGTTGTACCATAAAACTGCCACATCCCGGAGTCTATAAGATGCCAACTCTACGGATTCAGGTTCGGAGGCATGGACAATCTTCAATGTACTCAACACCTCATCAATGAAACCTTGCGGGTCTTCATTCGGCTTTGACCCGAAAAACTCCGGAGGATTTAAACTCATAAAATCACATTCTTTGGTACTTGCTGCCCGATCACTTGAACTTGTATTTTGTCGTTGTGCCTGTGCGGTGACCAATTGTGTCAATAGATGTATGGCCTCGGTCATTTGTTGACCCGAAGCAACCGGTGGAGGAATTAGAGCTGGAGCTCCTCCTTTCTCTTTCACATTAGGCGGGGTAGAGGAAGTATTAGACAAAGCCTCATTATGTGATTCGCCTTCTTCTATATTCATCGGAGGCTCTCTTTCTACCCGTCTCTTTGCCGTAGTCTTGCCCTTCTAGGCGGCTGTAGCCTTTCCCTTTGGCGGCATTCTGAAATCACAACACAATCTTAGGGAGGATAATATCTTATACACGGCTCTATCGCACGATTTCATAAGAAGAAGGATGGTCATTTTTCCTAAATGCCATGTAGCCTTTTGTTTATTGATGTGGCGCGCAACATACCATAAACATGACTCTACTAGACATGGATCGTAGACACTTCCTAGGACTGAACCGCACTCTGATACCACTTCTGTCACCACCCAACTAGGGGCCGCGACGGGTACCCGAGGCTAGCCACTGAGCACCTCTCGTTCTGCTACTCATCTTACTCGTTTAATACTCTTTTATCAATTCATACTCAAGACATAAGAAAATCATCTTTTCATTTGAGAACATGAAAATACTTTTATATACATGTGCCTCTCGGCCATAAAAAAAAAAAAATATATATATATATATATATATATATAAATATATATGTACATAGTAATAAATCGTGAGACCATCTAACCCACACTGCGCATCTACGAGCCTCTACTGGAGTTCTATACATAAGGAAGGGACAAGACCCCGTCATGCCCAAAATACATATACAAGAATGTACACAAAAGAATAATCAAGCACCTCCGGAACAAAGGAGTGCTTTCAATCAGCTGACAGCTACTACAGATCTAGGTCGAGCTGTCCTCCCTGTCTACCTATGGGCATGAACACAGCGTCCAAAGAAAACGGACGTCAGTACGAACATTATACTGAGTATGAGAGGCATAAACAATGAAACAAGGCAATGATATAAAAGGAAACATCAATATGGAACATCTGTATCTGACTGTCAAGTATAAGGAAAATAATGCATGCTAGCTTACTCATAATCATCATCATGTCATGTATGGATAAGTACATATAAGCTGCCCGTCCGTATAGGATCGGTGTGATAATCATAACATTAGCCTGCGTCCAGGCCTCCCGCGTCCGGGGTATCATATCATGCCGCCCACTAGTGGTGTCGGCCCATTCCATTTGGCCATGGTGTATCGTATAGCTACCCGCCTTTGTGGTGACTGCCCGGCCAAATAGGCGCGGTGTTATATCATCATCATACATGCTCATCATAATATGCTTATCGTATCATACTTATCATAATACATGCCTACAGCTTATTAACAACTTTACTTTATCGGGGTGACGGAAGGTCGTGATCCCCCGATTTCATTATGGAGCAATCATGGACGTTCTTCCTCACCTTGAAGGAATTAACACATAAGGTGAGTGTAAGCAATAAATAACATCATTGGCACTATAGAATCATCATATCATATCTTTTATCTTACATAGCCAATTGTGAGTATAGGCCTTTAGCTATGGGATATAGGAACTCATGAAGAGGAAGGAAAATCATGCTATGAGATTCATTCCATTAGAAAGAAAGGACTAGCCTCATATACCATTGACGTTTAACTAAGCTATCGCTTGCTTGTTCTCCTTCGATATCACGTTTCTACCTTCAAGAGAGAATTCGCACTAACGTTAGTTAATTCGACTATAAGAACGCGCTACTATTTCTAGGTAAAATTGGACAATACTTCCTTTGTTTATGCTGCTTTTCACATAATCTATATCAACTTCCAAATGCTCACAACAACATTCACAATATTGCAATCAACAATCATCATTCATATACATTGACCACAACCCACCATTTCTCTTCAATTTCTCCACATTTATGGTTATAGCTTACTATCGCGTTTCCTCATATATAATACTTATTTCATGGTATAAATGTCATTTAGAACGTATTCATAATCACAACACTCCAACATTCATAATCAACCCAACTACTATCCAACCATAACACTATTCACTCATGAATGACCCATTTCCTATGTCTTTTTACAATTCAAGTATCTTAACCTTCCAATACCTTAAACAACATGGTTTAGTCATGAAACTTACCTTAGATTATGGTTGAACAAGCCTTGAATGGAATTACTCCTCTAGCACCAAAAACCCTACTTTACTTCTTTTGGGTTTTCTTGAGAGAGATGAACTTTAGCTAGGTTTCATGCACTTTGTCTCATTGATTTGATGTTATTGATCATGGATTTCCCTTGATTTTCTTGTGATGAAGAGTGGAGAGTATTCTAGAGGTTTCTAGAGAGGGACATCGTGGAAATGAAATGAATTGAATGAGATGGGGTCTCTTTTTAATAACTTAAAATCTAATCCGGAATGAACAGTAGCTGAAGTGCACAGTGGTCGTAAACCCAGTTTACGGTCCATATTCTAGTTTACGGGTCGTATATCGTGGTCGTATTTAAGCATAACAAAACCAGAAAGGTATGCTGAGTATCATGGTGATTTATGATCGCAGTTTACGGGCCGTATTTCAATTTACGGTTCGTATTCCAAGTCGTATTTAACCATTTGAACATTTGACAGAAATTTGAAGTTTTGTACGTTGGAATACGACATGGTGGTTTACGGGCCGTATACTACTTTATGGTTCGAATTTCATTTTACGACCAACTGGGCCAAAGTGCAAATTTGTAACTTCCTCGTCTTCAGAACCTATAATTAGTCATTGTGGAGCATAACCTATCTCTAGTTCCCATTGCCTTTGAAATCATACTTAAGGTCATCAAACGTCGTTCCCTTCGCATTGAAACATCATATACCCGTATTCTTCATTAGTCTATTCGTTGTACGTTCACGGGGGAAATTTTTGTGGTGTAACAACGGTGATTCCATTGCATCTTGACTGAAGCTATCTCTTTTGAACTCAACTTTCTCACTTGCCTATCAAAGATCGCACTAGGCTCTTCCTCATAAGACATATTCTCATCAAGAAACACAGAGTCCCAACGAATGATATAAGAACCGTCTGAATAGTACCTCTTCAGCATGGAAACATGAAACACCGGATGAACACCTGACAGACCTGGTGGTAAAGCTAACTCATAAGCCCCTGCACAACACGACGGAGAATCTCAAATGGACCAATGTACCTCAGGCTCAACTTGCCCTTCTTCCGAAATCATATGACACCCTTTATGGGTGAAATCTTCAGAAGAACCTGCTCACCCTCCATAAACTCTAAATCTCGAACCTTCTGGTCCGCATACACCTTTTGTCTACTCTGAGCTGCTAGAAGCTTTTCTTGAATCAGCTTCACCTGTTCCAAAGACTCCCTCAACAAATTTGTACCCCAAAGTCCACCTCAAAAGCATCAAACCACCCCATCGGAGAACGACACCTCCTACCATATAAAGCTTCGAATGGTGCCATATCAATATCGAATGGTAGCTATTGTTGTACGCGAACTTTGCCAATGGTAAGAATTGGTCCCAATGACCACCAAAATCAATAACGCAAGCCCTCAATATATCCTCAAGTACCTGAATGGTCCTCTTGGACTGACCATCGGTCTGTGGATAAAACGCGATGCTAAGATCTAACCGAGTACCCAACTCACTCTGTAAAGTCTTCCAGAAATGGAAGGTAAACTGAGGACCTCAGACAGAAATAATGGAAACAGCAACCCCATGCAATCGTACAATCTCTCAGATGTAAATTTTGGCCCACTTCTCTGTATTATACGTAATTCGAACTGGAATGAAATGTGCAGACTTAGTCAACCTATCCACAATGACCCTAAACGAATCATACTTACCCAAGGTCTTTGAAAGACCCACAACAACTCAATGGCTATTCTCTTCCACTTCCACTCGGGAATGGGCATCCCCTGAAGCACACCGTTAGGTCGTTGGAGCTCATACTTGACTTGCTGGCAATTCAAACACTGAGCAACGAAATTTGTAATATCTCTCTTCATTCTACCCCACCAGTAGTGCTGTCTCAAATCACAATACATCTTAGTCGTACCCGGATGAATTGAATACCTGGAACTATGAGCATCCTCTAATATTAAATGAATCAGACCACCCACACGAGGAGCGCACACGCGTCCCTTGATCCTCAAGACCCACTCATCACCAAGCACGGCCTCCTTGGCCTCACCACTTAACACTTTATCACGAAAACAACTTAGCATCATCGAACTGTTGTGCCCTGATTTGCTCCAAAAGAGAGGACCTCGCCTCAACACATTCCAAGACTCTGATCGAATCCAATATATCGAGTCGGACATGACTGTTAGCCAGAGTCTGAACCTCTATGGCTAAAGGATGCTTCGAAGCAATCAGCCGAGCTAAACTGCCTGTACTCACTGCCTTTCGGCTCAATGCATCAGCTACCATATTATCTTTGCGTAGATGGTATAGAATGGTGATATCACAATCCTTATGCAACACCATCCATCTACGCTGTCTAGAATTGAGATCCATCTGGTTAAACACATGTTGTAGACTGCGGTGATCGGTGAATACCTTACAATGGACCCCATACAAGTAATGCCTCCACATCTTCAAAGCGAAGGCTACCGCTGCCAACTCCAAATGATAAGTAGGGTAGTTCTTATCATGAATCTTCAACTTCTTAGAAGCATAAGCAATACCCGTGCCCTCTTGTATCAACACGGAGCCCAAAGCAACACGCGACGCATCACAATACACGGAGAAATCCTTACCCTCCACGGGTAATGCCAGAATCGGAGCTTGTAGTCAACAAGGTCCTGAGCTTTTTGAAGCTCTTTTCAAAAGCATCGGCCACCGGAAAGGTACCTCATTTTGAGTCAATCGAGTTAGGTAAAAAGCAATCGAAGCAAACCCTTTCACAAACCGATAGTAGTAACTCGCCAAACGCACAAAGCTATGAATCTCAGTCACTGATGTGGGCCTCATCCAATCCCTACTAACCTCAATCTTCTTGGGATCAACCATAATCCCGTCTTTTGACACTACATGGCCTAAGAATGCCACAGAATCAAGAAAGAAATCACACTTAGAAAACTTGGCATAAAGATTCTTTTCCTTCAACATCCTCAAATGATGCTCATTCTCTTCCTTGCTTCACCAATACACCAAAATATCATCAATGAAGGCTATGACAACGGAATCAGATATGGCCTGAAAATGCAATTCATCAAATCCATGAAAGTTGCTGGGGCATTTGTAAGTCCAAAAGACATAACTAGGAACTCATAATGACCTTAATGAGTCCTAAAGGTCGTTTTCAGAATATCCTTGTCCCGAATCTTCAGCTGGTGATAGCCTGACCTCAAATCAATCTTGGTGAACACTGAAACACCCTGAAGCTGCTCGAACAAGTCATCAATGCGGGGGATAGGATACTTATTTCGAATGATAACCATGTTCAACTAGTGGTAATAAATACTCATCTGCATCGACCCATCTTTCTTCTTCACAAAAAGCACGGGCGCGCCAAGAGGAGACACTCAGTCAGATGAAACCCTTACTCAAAAGATCTTGTAATTTTTCCTATAAATCTCTCAACTCGGCTGATCCCATCCTATATGGCGAAATGGAAATAAGGCGAGTGCCCGACTCTAGATCAATGCAAAAGTCAATGTCACAATCAGGTGGCATACCCAGCAAATTTGTAGGGAATACCACCATGAACTCACTCACAATAGGCACATACTCAAGTGACGGAGTGTAAGCACTGGTATCATAAATAGGGTCCAAGTAGGCCAAACATCCTTTATGTCACGCCCCGATCTTACTAGGGTGTGATGGGTACCCGACCCCATATTCGGAGCCGAGCAAACCTGTTGACTCATATTACATGCCATAATATCTTTGGACTCTTAAATCAATTAAGAATGAAATACATAGTAAGCTTTCAGAAACTTTTCTTTCATCGTACTCAAATCAAGTATAGTCTGTAATCATACTGGATTTGTAACATAATACTATAGGACACATCGGCTGATGGAGCAGCTTACAAACTGACATTCTATGCCCACGACTCTATCTGCAAAGTCTCTAACTTCGAACAAAACATCATAGCATAATACTCTGACCCGGAAACACTCCAGAGGCAAATGGTGCTTGCCCACTTCGCTGGAACATCTTCTATAATGGCTTCTACTCATCTGGGTGCACCTGCGCGGCATGAAATGCAGCGTCCACAAGAAAGGACGTCAGTACGAGCAATGTACTGAGTATGTAAGGCATGAATAGTAACATAATAAGGGATGTAAAGTATGAATAATAGCCGAAGGGAAATCATAAACTGCCCACTGCAGTGGTGTGTCTGCCCGGCCGCCTATTGGACGGCGCGGTTTTATTAAAATACATACATAATTATAAAGAATGCATGAGAGCCCAAGTGAAAGCTACAACTCTATCGGAGTGACGTAAGGTCGGTAACCTCCGATTTATATTATGGAATACTCGATGGACAAGTATACTTACCGACACCTGAAGGCTCAGAAACAAGTTTCGGGTCAATCCGATTTAGTATAAGAAAGTTATGAGCGTTTGAAGTACAGAACCTTTTACGAACATTTCAGAAGACATTTTGGAAAATCATTCTTATCATAGTCATCATAGAAATATTCTCATCCTTGACATCATCATCGACATCGTGAAACATATCCATCGTTATTGTCATAAGAGCATACGAAATCATAAACCTCTGTTTTGGTAGAATACGGACACTTTGGAAAAACATTTACGAGTTATCGGGAAGAGAATTATGCCTTGGAATCATAAACATCTAACTTTTGAAAACAAGGAAAATATGGAAGCAATTATGAAATCATAACGTCGGAATCATGCCTTGAAAGAAAGGGACGAGCCTTAACATACCTGCTCCACGTCCTATTAGCTACGCTTAATTGTCCAAGCTCGCTATCGCTAGTCTACATTCAAGAGGATTGACACAATCAGTATACTCATCATCATATACTTGTCTTAATCCTTCAAATAAATTCACTTATGATCTGCCGAAATTTCGGCAGCATCTCCCCTGTAAATATACCATCCTCGAGAATCTAACTCGGCCCAAATCATCAATCAACAATCCGAGAATTCAACTCGGCCAAACTATCAACAATAATACCAACAATCGTGCCAACAACATGAACAATCAATTCAAGACGCATTCTAACATTAACAACCTTTGTCATACAATTCAGCGACATTTCATTTTTATTCAATTCAATTCACATAACATTCAAAACTACTCAATCAACACACTACTTCACCCGACACCTTCCAAATTCAACAAGAACAATAACAACTTATTTCAAATTCAATCACCACAACCCAAATTACAATATTCCAAACAAATGCCTCAGTTTCAAGTTCATGAATTATATTTACAACCTACGCATTAGAAATATAATTCCTACAAATATAAGAAGCCATACCAATGTCACACTAACTTCTTCCATAATCCACAAACGATTACAACCTCAACTAGAATTATCAAACTTTCATTTCCATCATAGAATCCATTATAACAATAACCAAAATGCTAAGTAAAAATTGGTTCACCATGCTTACACAACACAACACATGCTCGGCCATATACTACATATACACGGCCACAACATAACATCCATATTTTCATGAATTTCATTCCTTTCTACATACTACAACATACACAACAGTCCATAACATATAAAAGAAGATGAAACCTTACCTTTTTCCACTTGTCATCTTACTTGGCTAGGGTCATGAACTTGTAAGAATGAATGGTTTTCTTGCTCCAACAATTATCCCATGTTAAAGAGGACCTTCAAATTAGTAGGAATGCTAGAAGAATTAATTTTTTGTGATCACTTTCCAAGGAGTCAAATTCGGCCAACCATGGTCGAATATGGTGCTCCTTTTCCTCTTGGTTTCTTAAGTCATGAAAAGATGAAGAATGTCTAGATTTTTCCACTTGCCCTCATATATATTTCCCTCCAATATCAAGTAGACAAACGACCCTTCACCCTTTTTCTTGAAATTTCTTGAACATTAAAATAAAAGATGACTAATTATTTTATTTTGTCATCACCCTTCCATATTTATATATATATGCCACACAGCCAAGGGGTTCTTCAAGAACTCTCTTGAACTTTTTGTGAAATTCCCATTTTGCCCCTAGCCTTCCACAATATTACCATGAACCATTTTGCGAATTTCCCTTTTTACCCTTTGTCACACCCCGACTTTACTAGGGTGTGATGGGCACCCGACCCCATATCTGGAGCCGGGCGAACCCGCTGACTCTTGTTACGTATAGAAACCCTTGAATCAGTAAGAAAGAAATACATAGTAAGCTCTCCAATATTTTTTTTTCTTTTCCGAAGTAAGCTCTTACATCATGTAAGACTCGTGACATAAAACATAATAGCATATCGGCTGCTGGAGCCGCTTACAGACTGACAACCCAATACCCATTGCTTTGTCTGCAAAGTCTCTAACATAGAATAGAACATCATAGCATATACTTGGACTTGGAAATTCTCCGGGACAAGTGGAGTTCGCCATCTCCGCTGGAACATCTTTAGTAAGGTCTTCTAATCATCTGCGAGTACCTGCGTGGCATGAAACGCAGCCCCCGAAGAAGAGGGGTCAGTATGAGTAATGTACTGAGTATGTAAGGCATGAATAGTGACATCATAAAGGAATATGCAGTATGAATAATAACGGAATAGACATATGGAGCTTATCTTGGACAGAAGTAACCTGTACATGTGAAGGCCTTTCTGTGGATGCCATGCATGCTTAGTTTCTTTTTCAGAAAAACAGTGCTTTCTATTTACCTGTACAGAAAACAGAACATTTCAGAAAACGGTGTCCTTTATTTACATTCATAGACGCCGAGTACATCGGCTCTCCCACCCCCCTCCCCAACAGTGTCCCAACATATTATATATATATCACATATACAGACGCCGTATCCGGCTCTCCCATATCCCGCGTCCGGGCATCCCGCGTCCGGGACGAAATCTAGCTGAATCAGGTGGTGATATAACAGTGGCCCTTCCCCTTTCCCCATATACATATACATATACATATTCAAATTCATATACATATGTCATACAATTGGCATGTATGAGAGCCCAAAGAAAGTCATGTGTCCATCGGAGTGACGTAAGGTCGGTGACCTCCGATTACGTTATGGAATAATCATGGTCACTTTGTCTCACCTTGAAGGAACGAGTATTTTAAGGCGAGACTACCAACGGAAAATAGCCTTAAGAGAGAGCATAGAATGAAATCATAGGCATTATATCCGTCAATTCATATGCTTTGAAGTCTTTTAGAAACTAGTGTCATAGCTACGGAATAAAATTAAGGTTCAAGAACTAGTATAACACTTTCATATTCACATTGGATTTTTAGCTCAAGACTCTTAGTCGTGGAATCATTCTTGTCGTACTTATCATAGGCATATTCTCTTTTCTGACATCATCGTTATCATTATCGTCATGGAAGTATTCTCATTGGGATAGGTACAGTACTTGTCATTTGGTAGTGGAATAAGGATCGAAGGTTTCTTTTGGATTCAGCTTCAAAGTAAGTCAAGCGGAACAATAAGGTAAATCCGGGAACCAGTGGGCCCACCTCGGATCAAATGAGGCGGCGTACCAAATTTACATATGTTACATGTCATGGCGTTACTTGTGAGGGTTTTAGAGTAGTCGGGTCCTATTTATGCGAGTTCTAGAGGTTTAGGAAATTCTTCCAACATTTTGCACACTTTTTAATTCAATTCTACTAAATGAAAAAAGGGAAACTTTAGGCGCCGATTCTGAAGAATAGAGTTATCCCAGAGGCTCGTATTCGACCTATTATGTCTAAGACATGCCAAAGAAGGAAGGGTGAAGCCTTACATACCTTTTCCGCTCCTTTTGCTTCTCCAAACTCAAGCTCCAAATTCACCAAAATCTACAAATTGGTCACATTTACCAAACCTTAATTAGAGCATTTAGAAATGGGATTTGAAAGTAACATTTGTCTGCCGAAATTTCGGCAGCATTTCCCCTGTAAATATATCGTCCCCAAGAATCTATCTTGGCCAATTTCAATCAACAACAATCCGGGAATTCAAC
Source organism: Lycium barbarum (assembly GCF_019175385.1). NCBI lineage: Eukaryota > Viridiplantae > Streptophyta > Magnoliopsida > Solanales > Solanaceae > Lycium > Lycium barbarum. Next base: position 114,639,728 of record NC_083337.1, read on the forward strand.
CCGGCCAAACTATCAACACAATGCCAACAATCATACCAACAATTTCAATAATTTTACTCAAAACACGTTCTAACATTAATAACTCGTTTCACATAATTCAACGGCGTTTCGTTTAGATTCCAACCAACTACCACAACATAATCCACAACCTTCCAAATTAAATGAAACATCAATAACACATTTCTTACCTTTAACTTCAAGAACCACATCAACAATCTACACGTCGACGACTTCATTTCAAACTACCAAACCATCATTTTCATCATAGAATCCACATTAACAACAACTAGAATATCAAATAAAATCAATTTACCATAGCTACCAAAACAGCCCCTTAGTCGGCCACAACTACATCATGCATATTTCCATGGATTTTCATTTTTTTTTCATGCATTACAACAACAACCAACCTACTACATAAATTTAGTTCATTATACTTACATTCAACAACACATACAAGGCCACACACACACCATGCTCGGCTACAATTTCAACATCCATATTTTCTTATGAATTCTATTCTTTCCCACATACTACAACATACCAAACCATTCATAACACAATCAAGGAGATGAATTCTTACCTTTCTCCTTTGATTCTTCACTTGGCTAAAGTTATGAATTCGGGCAAATGAATGATGTTCTTGTTCCAACAACCCTTCCATGTTGTAGAGGACCTTCCGTTAGGTAGGAAAACTAGGAGAAAATAGTTTTTCTTCATCAATTTTCCATGGCTAAATTTTGAAGCAATGGCCGAAACCCACTATCCTCTTTTTTTTTTTTTTTTTTTTGTTCTTTCTTCTTCCAAATTTGTTGAATTAAAGATGACTTCATATATATATACATCCTCCACCACCTTTATATATTTGAACTTAGGTCCCTCTCTAGAATTTTCTTCTTTTTCCTTGATTTTTCTCTTCCTTTCTTGAATGCTCTTACTTGGTCAAAGAAGACCAAGTGTCTTTTTTGTTTGTACACTTTAATCCCCACTTAATATGAAATAACCACATGCCTCCCTTTCTTTCTTTGTCTAGAGTTTTCCTCTATTTTCTTGAAATTTTCCTAAATAAAAGATGACCACTTAGCTTATCTCATAAGCTTTATCCATATGTCTTCTTTTTATTTTGTCCACCATTTACCTATGTATATACACTTAAGCCCCTCGACTTTCCTCAATATTACCATTTACCATTTTGCAATTTCTCCTTTTTGCCCTTAACCTTTCTCAATACTTCTGTCCAATAATATTGATAAATAATATTCATAACCGACTTGTATACCAAAAATAAGTTTTGAAAATGGTCTCGCCCTTAACTTTCCATGACGACCTTGAACTATCCAAACGTACAAAGTACGGGCTATAACATCCTCCGCCCCCCCCCCCCCCCCCCCCCTTTAGAACATTCGTCCTCGAATGTTCAATTGATCTTATGGGGTGTCATAATACTTCAGGAGGGGGTTCCTTTATAGTTGCCCTTTTCTGCATGTCCATTCCATATCCTTTACCTTATTTTCCTTATAATCGAACTTCTTGGTTCTTACATGAATCTTCTTCCTGTGTCATGGGTTTTCTAATTTGTCGGGTCAACGTATTATCCTTATCTTTCTCAGATCATCTCTTTTCCGTTACTGTTTCGTGACCATATCTTAACAAAAGCCACACCTTTAGATTCTTACTACAATTCTTTCTTCAGTCTCCTTTCGTATCTTCTTGATACAGGTATACTTGTCTTTGACTTCATGTGTTGGTGCTCATTTCGTTCATCGTTATCCCTTGTAAGCCTGATATGGCCTCCCCCCCTTTAAGGGGTTCCTTATATGCTGATAGTCCTTTATGAAGTCTTCGCTTATACCTTATTCCTCACCTCCTTTTCCAACTTTGTGCCTACATATCGAAAACTTCTTATCTTAAGCTCTTCTTTTACTTCCTGTCTAGGTCCTCATTTGTCCACATTTTCATGACTTTCTATCCTTTATTCGTCCTTTCATTTGCTCAGCTCTCTTGCTCGTAATTCTTTCTTAACTACGTGTTCGTATTGTAGCTGTGCGTCCATATTTCTTAAGCGTTCTGTTACTTTCTTAAACCTCTAAGCATATTACTATAGCTACATACTTGTCCTTTTATAGATCTGTCACCTCAACACCATCACCATCCTGAGCATTCTTTCTCTTACTTCACATTCCTTTACCCTGGTCACCACTCTCTTAGACCTACTTGTTGAAATCAACTCTCAACCTCTCCACATTTCTCCTTGTTCCCTTTTACCTCACTCTATCTCGTCTCACATGCCTACTTGAATTTTCATCCTAGTGGTCTCGTACTTTTACCATTAATTTCTCGCGGGGGTTTAACTCACTAAGGTTTTCTTAACTTTTCCCTTTTTCCGACATTTAAGCTTCCTATCTTCCATTTACTCACACTCTCTTTCTTTTCCGAGTATCGTTATACTGGAATTCCCGACCTCAACCTATAGTAAAATAATAACAGTTCACTCGCCGCACTTGTACCATTTACTCTTGTTGTCACTCATACTTCGGCACCTTTGCGTGATCAATACCTTTCTCCCCATAGTTTCGGTTGCTGGGGCTCGCACGCCACCGATACAATCATATGCGGGATATCTTACACATTCATATATACATACATATTTACTATCAACTAGTTCACAAAATACTTCCAAACGTTATTCAAGCTTATCCTAATTCCAGGGCTATGATGCATCTTCTGTCTCTTTACCGGGCTAGTCTGCCTTGTTTCACGCGTCTTCTTATGGTCTCCCATCAGCTCATATACCGTAGTTTCACTTAGGCTATTCTAGTTTTCCATTTGTCTTTTATGTCAGAATATGTAAAATTCCTTATAAACTTCCCAGGGGGTCACCTATCCTAGGATTGCTCCCACCTGAGCACGCTTAACCTTGAAACTTTGCTGGAATCCGGTGCCTTAATGCAGATATTTTCGCGTCCACTTCCACGCATGACCTTTATTACATAATTTGAGACTAGTCTAAGTCTTACAAATCCCGGGACACCCTCGCGACACGTCCTTTCTTGTGTAATTACTATTTTGCCCTTCTTGGTTTCCAACACTCACCTTATGGCTATCTCCTATCCTGGACTTCCAGATTCCCAATGGGAGCGACCTCACCTTCGTCGCCACGCCCAAATCCATAACCTTTCGGAACCAACGCATTTCACTTATTGCCTTTTTACCGTATCTCTTTTCCATACTTATTCTTGTGGGGCGTACCCGTTCTGGCAGAACCTCCTTTACCGTTCCTATTATTCAAAATTTGTATGCGGCCAATGTCATCAATGCCTTACAGAACGTACGACTATATGGCACATCCCCGCCATCCAGTACTTCCAGTTCAGGTAACAGAACAGATATCCAGACTTACCTCTGTGACTTGCCATATCGTCATTCGCCTTTTCCCGTCGCTACTGGACGTCTGCGAAAATCAACGATTAGTATCAGGAATCTTATTTCCTATGACTTGGCTCTATCGCACGATCTAAGACAGAAAGAAGGTCAACATTTCCTAGATGCCCCGCAGCCTCCTGTTTATAAATGTGGCCGGCTTCACACTCATAAACAGGACTCTACTGGACACGACTTTGCAGACAACCCCTTAGACCGACCTGCTCTGATACCACTTTGTCACACCCCGACTTTACTAGGGTGTGATGGGCACCCGACCCCATATCTGGAGCCGGGCGAACCCGCTGACTCTTGTTACGTATAGAAACCCTTGAATCAGTAAAGAAAGAAATACATAGTAAGCTCTCCAATATTTTTTTTTTCTTTTCATAAGTAAGCTCTTACATCATGTAAGACTCGTGACATAAAACATAATAGCATATCAGCTGCTGGAGCCGCTTACAGACTGACAACCCAATACCCATTGCTTTTTCTGCAAAGTCTCTAACATAGAACAGAACATCATAGCATATACTTGGACTTGGCAATTCTCCGGGACAAGTGGAGTTCGCCATCTCCGCTGGAACATCTTTAGTAAGGTCTTCTAATCATCTGGGAGTACCTGCGCGGCATGAAATGCAGCCCCCGAAGAAGAGGGGTCAGTATGAGTAATGTACTGAGTATGTAAGGCATGAATAGTGACATCATAAAGGAATATGCAATATGAATAATAACGGAATAGACATATGGAGCTTATCTTGGACAGAAGTAACCTGTACATGTGAATGCCTTTCTGTGGATGCCATGCATGCATAGTTTCTTTTTCAGAAAAACGGTGCTTTTTATTTACATGTACAGAAAACAGAACATTTCAGAAAACGGTGTCCTTTATTTACATTCACAGACGCCGAGTACATCGGCTCTCCCACCCCCCTCCCCAACAGTGTCCCAACATATTATATATATATCACATATACAGACGCCGTATCCGGCTCTCCCATATCCCGCGTCCGGGCATCCCGCGTCCGGGACGAAATCCAGCTGAATCAGGTGGTGATATAACAGTGGCCCTTCCCCTTTCCCCATATACATATACATATACATATTCAAATTCATATACATATGTCATACAATTGGCATGCATGAGAGCCCAAAGAAAGTCATGTGTCCATCGGAGTGACGTAAGGTCGGTGACCTCCGATTACGTTATGGAATAATCATGGTCACTTTGTCTCACCTTGAAGGAACCAGTATTTTAAGGCGAGACTACCAACGGAAAATAGCATTAAGACAGAGCATAGAATGAAATCATGGGCATTATATCCGTCAATTCATATGCTTTGAATTCTTTTAGAAACTAGTGTCATAGCTACGGAATAAAATTAAGGTTCAAGAACTAGTATAACACTTTCATATTCACATTGGATTTTTAGCTCAAGGCTCTTAGTCGTGGAATCATTCTTGTCGTACTTATCATAGGAATATTCTCTTTTCTGACATCATCGTTATCATTATCGTCATGGAAGTATTCTCGTTGGGATAGGTACAGTACTTGTCATTTGGTAATGGAATAAGGATCGAAGGTTTCTTTTGGATTCAGCTTCAAAGTAAGTCAAGCGGAACAATAAGGTAAATCCGGGAACCAGTGGGCCCACCTCGGATCAAATGAGGCGGCGTACCAAATTTACATATGTTACATGTCATGGCGTTACTTGTGAGGGTTTTAGAGTAGTCGGGTCCTATTTATGCGAGTTCTAGAGGTTTAGGAAATTCTTCCAACATTTTGCACACTTTTTAATTCAATTCTATTGAATGAAAAAAGGGAAACTTTAGGCGCGGATTCCGAAGAATAGAGTTGTCCCAGAGGCTCGTATTCGACCTATTATGTCTAAGACATGCCAAAGAAGGAAGGGTGAAGCCTTACATACCTTTTCCGCTCCTTTTGCTTCTCCAAACTCAAGCTCCAAATTCACCAAAATCTACAAATTAGTCACATTTACCAAACCTGAATTAGAGCATTTAGAAGTGGGATTTTAAAGTAACATTTGTCTGCCGAAATTTCGGCAGCATTTCCCCTGTAAATATATCGTCCCCAAGAATCTATCTTGGCCAATTTCAATCAACAACAATCCGGGAATTCAACCCGGCCAAACTATCAACACAATGCCAACAATCATACCAACAATTTCAATAATTTTACTCAAAACACCTTCTAACATTAATAACTCGTTTCACATAATTCAACGGTGTTTTGTTTAGATTCCAACCAACTACCACAACATAATCCGCAACCTTCCAAATTAAATGAAACATCAATAACACATTTCTTACCTTTAACTTCAAGAACCACATCAACAATCTACACGTCGACGACTTCATTTCAAACTACCAAACCATCATTTTCATCATAGAATCCACGTTAACAATAACTAGAATATCAAATAAAATCAATTTACCATAGCTACCAAAACAGCCCCTTAGTCGGCCATAACTACATCATGCATATTTCCATGGATTTTCATTTTTTTTTTCATGCATTACAACAACAACCAACCTACTACATAAATTTAGTTCATTATACTTACATTCAACAACACATACAAGGCCACACACACACCATGCTCGGCTACAATTTCAACATCCATATTTCTTATGAATTCTATTCTTTCCCACATACTACAACATACCAAACCATTCATAACACAATCAAGGAGATGAATTCTTACCTTTCTCCTTTGATTCTTCACTTGGCTAAAGTTATGAATTCGTGCAAAAGAATGATGTTCTTGTTCCAGCAACCCTTCCATGTTGTAGAGGACCTTCCGTTACGTAGGAAAACTAGGAGAAAATAGTTTTTCTTCATCAATTTTCCATGGCTAAATTTTGAAGCCATGGCCGAAACCCACTCTCCTCTTCTCTTTTTTTTTTCTTTCTTCTTCCAAATTTGTTGAATTAAAGATGACTTCATATATATATACATCCTCCACCACCTTTATATATTTGCACTGAGGTCCCTCTCTAGAATTTTCTTCTTTTTCCTTGATTTTTCTCTTCCTTTCTTGAATCCTCTTACTTGGTCAAAGAAGACCAAGTGTCTTTTTGTTTTGTACACTTTAATCCCCACTTAATATGAACTAACCACATGCCTCCCTTTCTTTCTTTGTCTAGAGTTTTCCTCTATTTTCTTGAAATTTTCCTAAATAAAAGATGACCACTTAGCTTATCTCATAAGCTTTATCCATATGTCTTCTTTTTATTTTGTCCACCATTTACCTATGTATATACACTTAAGCCCCTTGACTTTCCTCAATATTACCATTTACCATTTTGCAATTTCTCCTTTTTGCCCTTAACCTTTCTCAATACTTCTGTCCAATAATATTGATAAATAATATTCATAACCGACTTGTATACCAAAAATAAGTTTTGAAAATGGTCTCGCCCTTAACTTTCCACGACGACCTTGAACTATCCAAACGTACAAAGTACGGGCTATAACACCCTTAGCCTTTCTCAATATTTCCATACTAATAAACAACTTGTATATTAAAATAATGTTGGGACATAGTCTTTCCCTTAACCTACCACGACCACCTTGAAATATCCGAATGTATAAAATACGGGATACAACACTTTATCAACTAACTTCTCAGCTCAGAGGTAGGAAATAATCTTTTTCGGGGCAGGACTATGAGTACCCCTCCACTCAAGTCTAGGAATGCCTGGCATGGCTAACATGACTATCTGGCGTGACAATCTAAGATCGCATGGTAAGGGGACAACCAACTCATGCCCAAAACGATGTCAAAATCTACCATATCCAGAATCACCAAATCTACCCACATGTCACAACCCATAAAAGTAACTAAATAGGATCGATAGACCACTACCGAATCTCCAACCAGAGTAGACACATGAATAGGTACATCAAGTTGGTCACAAACCATATCCCAGCCCAAAAAATGATAATCAGACACATAAAATGTTAGACCCCGTATTTTATACGTCGAGTTATTCGCGGAGGAATCGACGTGAGATAGAAACCTCGAATTTTTAATTTCTAAACTAGAACTAATCGGTTATAAATTTTACTTAGTACAAAACTGTTATTGGAGATTAGGAATTACTTAATTGTGGTGTTAAGTAAAAATTTGTGACAATAATGAGTCAACAAGAGCATCAACGTCCAAGGTAAAAGGATGACTCAATGTCATCTGAAATAAGGCTAATGGAAGACATACAAATGTGCAAATAAATGTTGATTCATCCACTACATTTTCAATATATTGTGGACAATTAAATTGGAAGAAATATACATGTTACATTCAGCCATAGGACTGAAATTTGGAGGAGAAAAAGTTAGTCATGCAATTGAATAATGAAGCATCCACTACTTTATGAAAGTATACATTATTTTAGGAAGACATAACATGGTGGAGGGATCATTTCACATTAAAAATTGATCATTCATCTTGGTATGATTACAAAGGACAAAGGGGGGTGTATGAATCATTCAACACACTTAAAATTGTCTTGTAAACAATTGAAAAGAAAGAAGAATGGAGACAAAGGGAGGTGTTCGGCCAAGGAGTCTAGCCGAAAGTTGAAGGAAAAAAATTAGAAATTTTTAAGTGTATAGTTAATGGAATGAATCATGCCATAAGTGGAGCATGTGACCAACTTGTAGGCATCAAATTTGAACCAAATATTGACCAAGAAATCAGCCATCACAATTCATTTCAACTACACAACACAAAGAAAGAAAACCTAAACCTAGAGAGAAAGCATTCGGCCACCTTGGCTGATTTTGAGCTCTTTGAGTCTTGATCCAAAAATTATTTTCCAAGGTGTTTCAACCCTTTAGAAGGTCCCTATAACGTGTAGATATTCTTTGGAGCAACAAGAACCATTTTCATCTCAAGTCACAAACTCTAGCCAAGTAGAGAAGTCAAGTTGTCAAGGTAAGATCTAACTTTATTTTCCATGCATTAAGGGTGATGTAGATGAGTAGATATAAGTTCTATGCATGAAATAGGGTGTGTTGATGTTGTAACATGATAGTAACCATGAGGATATATGTGTTGATGTTGAAGTATGGTTGTAACTTGATGAACATGAATCGCATGCATAAAATCATGAATGTTGGTGTTGGAATGAATATGTGGCCGAGGAGACTGTTTTGGTGGAATTAATGGACTAATTTTCTTTAATAAATATGGTTGTTACTATCATAGATCTCATGGTAAAAATAATGAAAAGAATTGGAAGATTAAAGGTGAAGTTGTGTTAGTATGAAAATAAAGTGAATCTATGATTTTATGTGAGAGATGTTGAAGCATGTTGAAATCGTGTGTGGACCGTTTTGTGAGGAAGTTAGTGAACTGTTTTTACTTGATATTTTGATTGTTATTATCATGAATTTTATGATGGATATGAAGGTGTTTAATGGTTGGATTTGAAACTAAAGTCGTTTGTGAGTTATCGTAAGGATTATAGAGATGACGATGTAGCTTAGTTGCGTATGAATTGATGTTGTACTTGTCATGTGGATAGCTGGTCATAAACTACTGAAATTATATGAAAAGAAGACATGAAATAATGTGTAAGAATCGTATGCGGTTTGCTTAGTATGTTCGTAAACGCTTGCAAGAATTCCGAGCACTGTTTAGGGACTGTTTTGGACATGTTGTTGGACTGTTTTGGACGTGTTGTGGTAATGGACTGTTTTGGACTTGTTGTTTTCATTAAGTTGAAAAAAATAATTATAGTTAAGAGTATACATCATGTTGTCATAGTGGTTGGGCTGTTATAGAATCATTTCGACGAAATATTATGACTATAGACTAACAAGAATAAATTGGATGTGTCATAATCGCATGTACACTATTATCTAGTGTTGTAAAGTACGGACTGTTTTGACATGATGTTGTTGTTCTTATTGAGCTTGGAACATTATTGATAATAAAGATTATGTATTGTGTTGTATGTTGGATGGGCTGTTATAAAGTTATTACATACAAACGTTAAGGCTACGAACTATTAGAAATAACTTGCGAATGTAGTAGCCGTATGTGAATCGTTATTGCATGTTGTGAATGTGGGCTGTTTGCAATGTTGTGTGGGCTGTCCGGATTGGTATTGAACATATAATGATTGATGTTGGGTTGGTTGTATGTACTTGGTTTTGATACAAGAGCAAACGTTGCCTAAACCTCTAGAAAGGAGTTACTAACGTTAGAATACGTTTTGAATCTCCCTGTAGCTTAACCGTAGTTGTTGGCGTCTTAATATAGGTTGAAATATTATCGGGCAGCATATACATATTACATGACGAATAAGCGCTAAAGGTATGTGAAGCTAACCCTTCATTCTTTTTGGCATGATCGTTGTGAAATGAATATACGATATATATACGATTCCAAAGGAAATTCCTATTCCTAGAGCCACTAGGATGGCTATTGATCTTGATTCCCATAATTTATGTTTTGGTTCATATATATTGATATATACACATGATTTGAAAGTTCCATTTTGATATAATCCACAGGGACATCCGGAAGGTATATGAGATGACTATTATTTGAAATTGCGAATGATGGTTCGTGTTGACTATTCTATTGAGTCCTTAAAAATGTTTTGAATTGCATATAGTTTCTCACTACTCTGCTCGTGCATATCTCATTATATCTTTCACCGAGTCCCGGGCCGGGTATGTTATCGTGCACACTTCTACTGCATTGTTCGCCGAGTCCCTCATTAAAGGGCCCGGTACAATATATATGTATATATTCTGGAGTTATGCTTTGTTATGGTGCTATGCTGTGTTATGATATTATGCTGTGTTACGGAGTTATGCTGTGTTACGGAGTTATATTATATTCTGGAGTATGCTGTGTTATGGCGCCAGAGACGGGGTGGCGACCATGTTCACCGAGTCCCATAATGGGGTCGGATATGACATATGATAATGACATGCATGATTATGTTTCAAAAGCAAGTATTTGGTATTATGATTATTGTACTCATTTTCTGTACCCCTTATTTCAGTTATAATCCTGTTTATTGTATTTTATGTTTTACATGCTCAGTACATATTCCGTACTGACCCCCTTTCTTCGGGGGGCTGCGTTTCATGCCCGCAGGTGCAGATACTCGTTTTGGTGAGCCGCCAGCTTAAGATTTCCCTTCTGCTATCTTGGAGAGTTCCGTTGTTCCGGAGCCCAGACTTTGGTATAGATCCTTCTTGATCTAAATTTATGCATATGTTGGCTAAGGGTACGACGGGGCCCTGTCCCGTCATATTTTACTGATGAAACTCTTAGAGGTCTGTAGACATGTGTGTGGGTCGTATTCGGACGTGATCAGTTGTGTGTGTGTTATTAGTATGCTTATTCTATCATGGTAGCAGCCTCGCCGGCTTGCAGTCATTATCATGTTGTGGTAGCAGCCTTGTCGGCTTGCCTTTGTATGTATAATTATGCGATAGTTCTGACACCATGGTTTGGTCGTTATAAGATCTATATTTAGTTTGTTGTGAAATGAACATATAGCTAAATAGTATGTATACGGGTGTCCAGGTCGGGCACCAGTCACGGCCTACGGGGTTGGGTCGTGACAAAAGTGGTATCAGAGCAGTTCATCCTCAGAGTGTCTACAGATAGTTTATCGGTGTGTTGTGCACCACATCTATAAACAGGAAGCTACAGGATATTTAGGATTTCATCTTTCCTTCTTATCTTAGATCATGCGATAGAGTTATATTATTATGGTGATCTTTTTCTAACAGACTATTACATTTACAGCTATGCCTCCGAAGAAAGTGACAGCTGCCCAGAAGGGTAAATCGATAGCAGGAGAAACCAGCCAGACTGGGAGAGTTACTAGGGCTCGTGCTCAGATTATGCCTGAGGTTTTGCTTCAGTCCGCAAGTTCTGCCACACCGCCATTTCAAGAGGAACCTAGGGCAGCGACAGCTCCGGGTCAGGGGGCGGCTCCACCACCAGCAATCGAGGACCCAGCACCTGAGCCTCCAGCTCCTCATCCAGGGGCGGAGGATAGAGCTGTGAGGGATGCAGTTCAGTTACTCACCAGATTAGTGGTTGGACAAACTCGCAGGCACGGACCAGGGATGGACCAGGCGGATAGACATGATAGTCTGAGAGCCCGTGACTTCCTAAGTTGTAACCCTCCAGAACTATTCGGGTCGAAGCCCGAGGAGGACCCGCAGGAGCTCGTTCGACAGATGCAGCACACGCTGAGGTTAATTAAGGCTTCTGAGACTGAGTCTGTTGAATTAGCCTCGTATCGACTGCGAGACGTAGCTGTCAACTGGTATGAGTCGTGGGAGTTGTCTAGGGGCGCGAATGCTCCTCCAGCAGTGTGGGATGAGTTCGTGGAGGCTTTCCTTGGCCATTTTCTGCCTCCAGAAATGCGGCGAGCCAGGGTCGATAGATTCTTACGTCTGAGGCAGAATGGCAGGAGCGTTCGGGATTATAGTCTCGAGCTCGATTCGCTGGCCAGATATGCACCTATTATTGTAGCTTATATGACCGATAGGATGCATCGATATGTGATGGGGTTGGATCGTTATATGGTGGATAGTTGTATGGTAATGGCCTCCCAGTCAGGGATGGATATTGCTCGGTTGCAGGCGTATGCCCAGGGGATGAAGGATCGACACAGGGGACGTCAGCCCGATAGAGACTATGACAGAGGCCAGCATAAGAGAGCTAGGTCAGCTGGCCAACCGGGTGAATTTCGAGGTAGGCAGCCTCAGCAGCAGCACAGTAGATATCCTTCTCAGCCAGCACGGAGTGCACCCCCACAACTCACTGGTAGGAGATTTGATAATACCGGGTATTTAGGAGCCGGTCAGAACTCTAAGGCTTCAGGTTCACAGATTCCTAGGGTTCCGAGTCAGTCGAGGCCACCCTTGCCTCGGTGTTCTCGATGTGGGAAACAACATTCTGGCGAATCTTATCGTGAAACAGGTGCTTCCTTTACTTGCGGCCATCAGGGCCATGTTATGAGGGATTTCCCACTCAGGAGTAGTCCAGGCGGTGCAGCTCAGCCTACTGGATCAGTTGTGTTATATCCTGCATTTTCGAACGTCGAATTATTTGTAAGCTGAGGTGGGGCCCACACGTCAAGATTTTTTTTGGGACATGTGACAAATTATATGAATCACATATGTGAAGTTAAACATAACTCAAGAAGGACCCTTGGGCCAAATCAAAGTGGAAGCCCTCCAAAAGGACAATTTAAGGAAGCATTTTCGGATGATCTGACTTCTAGGGGCAAAAACGGTATTATAAGTTTGTAATTTGGGAAAACGCCCAGAAATAAAAGTTGTAGATAATTGAATTATCTTTCCATCCATAGGTCGTGGGCCCCCATACGATATCGGGATCAAAAGTTATGACCGTTTTACTGAACGAACATCCAGTCAGAAATTTTAACCCTGCGCGAATGCGCCCAGAGGGGGCGCGAACGCGCAGAAGGAAATCATTTAACTCTCCGCGATCGCGCCAGAAAGCAGAGCGATCGCGATGAGTATTTTTCCAGCTGCTTCTGGCAGCTTCTAAACGTTATCAAAAGGGGGAAACCCCCCCTCATTTTCAGTTGAAAACACGAAGGAAACACCCCAAAAACTCTCCAAAAATCTGGAGAGTTCTCCCCAACTCCCCAAACCAAATTTGCCCAAACCAGGTATAAAATCCCAAATTTCAGTCCGGGTAGCGTATAATTATTGGTGCAGAATCAAATAACAGTGTGTGGTGGCCTAAATTTAGTGTGGAAAAGTGGAGATTAAGCAATATTAAGGGGAGAAAGGTATGAATCTCTTACTATTTGTGCTAATACTAGTTTATTTACGAAGAATACGCGATAAAATAATTGTATACTGAGTTAATTAGTTATGAAAGTTGGAAAACAGCGTGTGGGCTGTTTTATGAGATATTTTGGAGTTGAAAACATTATAATTGATGTTGGTATTGTTGTTGTTGTTGTTGGCTGCTGAATTAAAAATTCGGGCTAGGCATATAAGCAGGGGAGATGCTGCCCAAATTTCTGTAGACAAATAGTGAATTAAAGAATGCTAAAAGTCTTACTATTGACAATTGGTAAATGTGACCATTTGTAGATTTTGAGCGAAACGGGAATTGAATTTGGACAAGCGTAAGACGCAGCTAAGGTATGTAAAGTCTTTCCCTTCATTCTTAGGCATGTTCTGAACATAATAGGCTCGGCCGCGAGCCTTAAATACGACTCCGTTCCTCGGAATTCGATATGGAAATCTGCTCCAATTCCTTCAGTAAGATTGAAACCATATCCTTATAAAATATCTTTAAAGTATGCTTTTGTACGAAACCTTCCTAAACGGAGCCGGAATACTTTCTAATGATTATGGATGACCTCATAAGGTCTTTTATCAGTAATTTATGTATCTTGCCTCGAGTTGGTCCGAGGTTGGCCCACGGAGCCCCGATACCCCGTGAATGATATAAATTGCCTCATTTCCGTCCGTTTTTCACAGGCAACATCTGAACTATCATTTTGAACATAATATGACTGTTTTTATATAAATCTCACAATATGGTTTTGATATCTGAAAATCTAGTTCGGGTTATGATCTGTCGTGCCTCCCCAAGTGACGTGTAGGTGCGTAGTTTGAAAACTATCTGAATACTTTGATTCGATCTGCCAGTTGGCCTATTTCTGTTCCGTTGAATCTGTACGACGATATGTACGTATGTGGTTTTTCATTAATCAGTTCGTGCATGTGCTATGATTCCTTTCACCGGATCCCGGGCCGGTATGTATATTGTGCGGATGGGCCGCCGAGCCCCATATGTGAATCCCGAAGTATGATGTGTCCGGTTCCGGGGTACTGTGTTATATGTCCGTCCCCGGTTACCGAGGATAAATTACGAAGTATGATGTGTCCGGGCTCGGGGTGCTGTGTTATCTGTCTGCCCCCGGGTACCGTGGTTATGTTATGATGTGTGACGGAGATCGGAGAAGAATTTCTGATATCTGACGTATTGTGGTGCCAATGGCAGGAGTGGCGACCACGTTCCTGTACCCTATGTGTGATTCTGTCTGTCTGTATGATTTATGATTCTGTCTGTCCGTCTGGATTATCTGACCGACGGGTTACGCTTGTGTCTGTCCGTCTGGATTATCTGACCGACGGGTTACGCTTCTGTCTGTCCGTCCGGATTATCTGTCCGACTGGCTATGATTCTGTCTGTCCGTCCGGATTATCTGTCCGACTGGCTATGATTCTGTCTGTCCGTCCGGATTATCTGTCCGACTGGTTATGATTCTGTCTGTCCGTCCGGATTGTCTGTCTGACTGGTTAAGATTCTGTCTGTCCGTCCGGATTATCTGTCCGACTGGCTATGATTCTGTCTGTCCGTCCGGATTATCTGTCCGACTGGTTATGATTCTGTCTGTCCGTCCGGATTGTCTGTCCGACTGGTTATGATTCTGTCTGTCCGTCCGGATTATCTGTCCGACTGGCTATGACTCTGTCTGTCCGTCCGGATTGTCTGTCCGACTGGTTATGATTCTCTATGTCCGTATGGATTCTGATTTTGTATGTCCGTATGGATTCCGATTCTGTATGTCCGTATGGATTCCGATTCTGTATATCCGTAGGGATTCTGATTCTGTCTGTCTGGACCATGATTCTGTCCATCTGTCGGGACTATGACCCTGTCTGTCCGGCTTATGAGCCCGTCTAGTATATTTCTACGCTTCCGGTCCAAATCATGATTTTGTTTCATATATTTCTGCTTTACATACTCGGTACAGTTTTGTACTGACCCCCGGTTCTTCGGGGGCTGCGTTACATGCCCGCAGGTACAGACGTACTCGGTGACCCGCCGCCAGTCTAGGGCACAGGTTCTGCTATCTTGAAGAGCTCCTTTTGATTCGGAGCATGTACTTCGGTATATACATCTTCTGGTATCTGTATGTTCTGTATGTATGGAAATTCTGGGTACGGCGAGGCCCTGTCCCGTCATATGATTCTGTATGTATGTTAGAGGCCTGTAGATAGATGTGTGGGTTACGGGTTACATCTGTTCAGGTAGGTACGTACGATTGTATGACGTTATTCGTATGTTAGCCTTATCGGCTTATCTGTAATTTCTGTATGTTCAAGTATATATATATTTGCGCGCGTGCCGTATTTGTATCGGCCTACTTCTGTAACATCTGTTTGAAAAGAAAAAAAAATCTGTATGATACGAAATTCGGTTAAGTAGGTATGTACGGGTACCCAGCTAGGGTACCAGTCGCGACCCACGGGGTTGGGTCGTGACAGAAGTGGTATCGGAGCGGTTAGTCCTCGGAATGTTTACAGGCCGTGTCTAGTAGAGTCTTGTTTATCGATGTGTTGTGCACCATATCTATAAACAGGAAGCTACAGGGCATCTAGGATGTTACCCTTCTTTGAATCTTAGATCGTGCGATAGAGCCAGCTGTAGGAAATGAATTCTTTTTTTTATTAACCCTTGATTTCAGCTGGAGGACGGTATCGACGTAAGACAGCGACTGATAATATTGGAAGCTGCACAGTACACAGGTAAGTAATGGTATGAAAGACGTATGCTGGGTGAGGTATTTGAAGTACGATTGAAACATAAGTTGAAGATTAAAAAGAAAAATAAACAAGAAAGTGTAGCAGGTGCCATTTGAGTTGGGCATGTGAGGTAAGCCTCGGCATCTTTATACTTTTATTTGAAATTGTTAGCCCTGTGTGGCTATGATGTGATATGATATGATATGTATATACGTATATGTGTTGGCCCTGTGAGGCATGGTTGGTATTTCTGGTGTACAGGTTTCGGATAGTAAGAAATACAGAGGAACCTCTGCCCACATTTTTCCAGAAATATGGAAGTAAATATATAAATTAAGTACTAAAAGGTCCCGCGATACTTGTCGGAATTTAGTTTTCTTCTGTCGGTGGTTGGAGAGCACCTTACGGTGATATTTTATCAGATTTCACCGACTATTTGGAGACGGAATTCGTGGGACGAAAACTTAAATCTGTGGCCTGTTTGTAATTGTATGTATATGTGTATGAAAGTGAATATCGGAGATTCAGAAGGGCAACATGGTAATTGTATGACTTCGCCTGGGGTGGGACCCGCTACAAGAATTTTCCGAAAATTTGCTAAGACCCCGATCTGCCCTAAATTACGTGACAAAGGTCGTGAGTGGCGATCGACGAAATTATATTAGCCCTAACGCGTCAAAATGCGTGAAAGTTTCGGGGTTAAGCGTGCTCAAGCCAGAGCAATTCTGGGATGGGTGACCCCCTGGGAAGTAATGCAAAATTTTGCACAAGTGTAAGTATGATAGATATGAATGAAAATTTGGGGTAATCTAAAGGAAAAGAGAATGTGTGGAGTAATTAGTGCCCTTACAGGGGTCGCGCAGAACGAGGCGGACTAAATGGGCAAAAAGAAAAGGTGCAATACCGCTCGGGAAATTGAGCGAATTCGAATAACAGTCAGAGACGTCCGCTAGTAAGATATTTGTAAATATGTCTGTATGTGTGTATGTGTATGTGTATGATTTTCATTTGGTGCCCATATGGGTCAAGAGCCGAGTCCCGGCAACTAACGTTGTGATAGACGGAAGGTTTTACTAAATCGAATACATGAAACGAAGCGGGGGTGAGGACACAAATGTTGTCAAGGACTAGAAAAAAAAACCCTATCCCATTATAACTCAGTCTGGTATGACGATGTCTGAAAAAGAAAATGAGTATGGATGGTAGGAAAGATGAAAGATAAGAAGTGCGAATAAGCGGAATCTCTGAAAGAGTCGATAAGCGACACGCAAGACGATTTGTATGACAACTTGGCGAACAAGTTTACAAATAAGGGAAATTTTCATAATTACTGGATCCTTAATAAGAGTGATCCGATTCTAATTCAGATTCTATCTGTTATACTTCTGCACTTCCGATTTTGATAAGGCTATGCCTATTACGTCTCTGTACTTCTGAACTCGATTATGTTTCCGTCTGATAAATCTTTGCACGTCTGATTCTGAATACGTTTCTGTCTGACATACCTCTGTACGATTGACTCTGATTACAAATCTGTCTGACACGCCTCTGTATGTCTGACTCTGGATACGAATCTGTCTGGTACATCTCTGTACGTCTAACTCTGATCGTGGATCTGTCTGATATAATTCTATACGTCTGACTCCGACTACGAATCTGTCCGACATAGTGCAGTACATCTGTCTCTGATTATGGATCTGTCCGATATGCTTTTGTGCGTCTGGCTCTAGTTATGAACCTGTTTGATGTAACGTGAAATTATGATAACGTTGTAAGGAACCGAGAAGTGTGACAAGAGGTGAAAGATGTTGATGGCAATCGTAACGTTGAAAGGAATTTTGAAGGAAAGAAAGGAACCTCCCCGAAGTGTCACGAGACCCCCTAAGGTCAATCGAACATTCGAGGACGAATGTTCTAAAGGGGGGGGGGGGAGAATGTTATATCCTGCATTTTCGAACGTCGAATTATTTGTAAGCTGAGGTGGGGCCCACACGTCAAGATTTTTTTTGGGACATGTGACAAATTATATGAATCACATATGTGAAGTTAAACACAACTCAAGAAGGACCCTTGGGCCAAATCAAAGTGGAAGCCCTCCAAAAGGACAATTTAAGGAAGCATTTTCGGATGATCTGACTTCTAGGGGCAAAAACGGTATTATAAGTTTGTAATTTGGGAAAACGCCCAGAAATAAAAGTTGTAGATAATTGAATTATCTTTCCATCCATAGGTCGTGGGCCCCCATACGATATCGGGATCAAAAGTTATGACCGTTTTACTGAACGAACATCCAGTCAGAAATTTTAACCCTGCGCGAACGCGCCCAGAGAGGGCGCGAACGCGTAGAAGGAAATCATTTAACTCTCCGCGATCGCGCCAGAAAGCAGAGCGATCGCGATGAGTATTTTTCCAGCTGCTTCTGGCAGCTTCTAAACGTTATCAAAAGGGGGAAACCCCCCCTCATTTTCAGTTGAAAACACGAAGGAAACACCTCAAAAACTCTCCAAAAATCTGGAGAGTTCTCCCCAACTCCCCAAACCAAATTTGCCCAAACCAGGTATAAATCCCAAATTTCAGTCCGGGTAGCGTATAATTGTTGGTGCAGAATCAAATAACAGTGTGTGGTGGCCTAAATTTAGCGTGGAAAAGTGGAGATTAAGCAATATTAAGGGGAGAAAGGTATGAATCTCTTACTATTTGTGCTAATACTAGTTTATTTACGAAGAATACGCGATTAAATAATTGTATACTGAGTTAATTAGTTATGAAAGTTGGAAAACAGCGTGTGGGCTGTTTTATGAGATATTTTGGAGTTGAAAACATTATAATTGATGTTGGTATTGTTGTTGTTGTTGTTGGCTGCTGAATTAAAAATTCGGGCTAGGCATATAAGCAGGGGAGATGCTGCCCAAATTTCTGTAGACAAATAGTGAATTAAAGAATGCTAAAAGTCTTACTATTGACAATTGGTAAATGTGACCATTTGTAGATTTTGAGCGAAACGGGAATTGAATTTGGACAAGCGTAAGACGCAGCTAAGGTATGTAAAGTCTTTCCCTTCATTCTTAGGCATGTTCTGAACATTATAGGCTCGGCCGCGAGCCTTAAATACGACTCCGTTCCTCGGAATTCGATATGGAAATCTGCTCCAATTCCTTCAGTAAGATTGAAACCATATCCTTATAAAATATCTTTAAAGTATGCTTTTGTACGAAACCTTCCTAAACGGAGCCGGAATACTTTCTAATGATTATGGATGACCTCATAAGGTCTTTTATGAGTAATTTATGTATCTTGCCTCGAGTTGGTCCGAGGTGGGCCCACGGAGCCCCGATACCCCGTGAATGATATAAATTGCCTCATTTCCGTCCGTTTTTCACAGGCAACATCTGAACTATCATTTTGAACATAATATGACTATTTTTATATAAATCTCACAATATGGTTTTGATATCTGAAAATCTAGTTCGGGTTATGATCTGTCGTGCCTCCCCAAGTGACGTGTAGGTGCGTAGTTTGAAAACTATCTGAATACTTTGATTCGATCTGCCAGTTGGCCTATTTCTGTTCCGTTGAATCTGTACGACGATATGTACGTATGTGGTTTTTCATTAATCAGTTCGTGCATGTTCTATGATTCCTTTCACCGGATCCCGGACCGGTATGTATATTGTGCGGATGGGCCGCCGAGCCCCATATGTGAATTCCGAAGTATGATGTGTCCGGTTCTGGGGTACTGTGTTATATGTCCGTCCCCGGTTACCGAGGATAAATTACGAAGTATGATGTGTCCGGGCTCGGGGTGCTGTGTTATCTGTCCGCCCCCGGGTACCGTGGTTATGTTATGATGTGTGACGGAGATCGGAGAAGAATTTCTGATATCTGACGTATTGTGGTGCCAATGGCAGGAGTGGCGACCACGTTCCTGTACCCTATGTGTGATTCTGTCTGTCTGTATGATTTATGATTCTGTCTGTCCGTCTGGATTATCTGACCGACGGGTTACGCTTGTGTCTGTCCGTCTGGATTATCTGACCGACGGGTTACGCTCCTGTCTGTCCGTCCGGATTATCTGTCCGACTGACTATGATTCTGTCTGTCCGTCCGGATTATCTGTCCGACTGGCTATGATTCTGTCTGTCCGTCCGGATTATCTGTCCGACTGGTTATGATTCTGTCTGTCCGTCCGGATTGTCTGTCTGACTGGTTAAGATTCTGTCTGTCCGTCCTGATTATCTGTCCGACTGGCTATGATTCTGTCTGTCCGTCCGGATTATCTGTCCGACTGGTTATGATTCTGTCTGTCCGTCCGGATTGTCTGTCCGACTGGTTATGATTCTGTCTGTCCGTCCGGATTATCTGTCCGACTGGCTATGACTCTGTCTGTCCGTCCGGATTGTCTGTCCGACTGGTTATGATTCTCTATGTCCGTATGGATTCTGATTCTGTATGTCCGTATGGATTCCGATTCTGTATGTCCGTATGGATTCCGATTCTGTATATCCGTAGGGATTCTGATTCTGTCTGTCTGGACCATGATTCTGTCCATCTGTCGGGACTATGACCCTGTCTGTCCGGCTTATGAGCCCGTCTAGTATATTTCTACGCTTCCGATCCAAATCATGATTTTGTTTCATATATTTCTGCTTTACATACTCGGTACATTTTTGTACTGACCCCCGGTTCTTCGGGGGCTGCGTTACATGCCCGCAGGTACAGACGTACTCGGTGACCCGCCGCCAGTCTAGGGCACAGGTTCTGCTATCTTGAAGAGCTCCTTTTGATTCGGAGCATGTACTTCGGTATATACATCTTCTGGTATCTGTATGTTCTGTATGTATGGAAATTTTGGGTACGGCGGGGCCCTGTCCCGTCATATGATTCTGTATGTATGTTAGAGGCCTGTAGATAGATGTGTGGGTTACGGGTTACATCTGTTCAGGTAGGTACGTACGATTGTATGACGTTATTCGTATGTTAGCCTTATCGGCTTATCTGTAATTTTTGTATGTTCAAGTATATATATGTTTGCGCGCGTGCCGTATCTGTATCGGCCTACTTCTGTAACATCTGTTTGAAAAGAAAAAAAAATCTGTATGATACGAAATTCGGTTAAGTAGGTATGTACGGGTACCCAGCTAGGGTACCAGTCGCGACCCACGGGGTTGGGTCGTGACAAGTTGCTGGTTCTTGTTCTTCTATGGTTGTGCGCCCTATGGGGTAGGGTTTCCAAGTACCAGCAGGCCGTGGTAGAGGTCGTGGTGGAGCTTCTAGTTCTAGCGGTCCTTCGAACCGCATATATGCTTTGGCTACTAGGCAGGATCAGGAGGCGTCACCTAATGTGGTTACAGGTATGCTATCGATTTTCTCTCGAGATGTGTATGCATTGATTGACCCAGGCTCCACATTATCGTATATTTCCCCACTTGTTGCTAGCAGAATTGGGATAAAACCTGAATCGATAGAACCATTTGAGGTAGCTACACCAGTAGGAGATTCTGTTATAGCAAGACAAGTATATAGAAATTGTACAGTGAACATATATAGT
The DNA here is from genome assembly GCF_019175385.1 of Lycium barbarum. Lineage (NCBI taxonomy): Eukaryota > Viridiplantae > Streptophyta > Magnoliopsida > Solanales > Solanaceae > Lycium > Lycium barbarum. The sequence goes on from NC_083337.1 coordinate 114,661,285, forward strand.
CGTTGCACTAAGGCAGATTTGATAGAGCTAGATATGACTGAGTTTGATGTTATTATGGGTATGGATTGGTTAGCTTCTTGTTACGCTGACGTTAACTGTCGAGTCAAGATAGTCCGATTTCAGTTTCCAGGAGAGCCAATTATAGAGTGGATGGGAAATACAGCATCGCCGAGGGGTAAGTTTATTTCATACCTCAAGGCAAGGAAGATGGTTAGAAAGGCATATATTTATCATCTGGTACGGGTACACGACCTGAAGGAAGAGGCACCGACTATTCAGTCAGTGCCGGTGGTTAGCGAGTTTCCCGATGTATTCCCAGATGAACTCCCAGGCCTTCCGCCCGAGCGGGAGATAGAGTTCGCTATAGACGTATTACCGGACACTCAGCCCATATCCAGTCCTCTATACAGAATGGCACCTGCAAAACTGAAGGAGATGAAGGAACAACTGAAAGATCTATTAGAAAAGGGCTTCATCAGGCCTAGTACATCACATTGGGGAGCACCGGTATTATTTGTAAAGAAGAAAGATGGGTCGCTGTGGATGTGTATTGATTATAGGCAGCTGAATAAAGTAACCATAAAGAACAGGTATCCTCTCCCCAGGATCGATGATTTATTTGACCAGTTGCAGGGTGCTAAGTGTTTCTCGAAGATAGACTTGCGGTCAGGTTATCACCAGGTGAGGGTAAAGGAGGCAGACATTCTGAAGACTGCATTCAGGACTCGATAGGGACATTACGAGTTTAGAGTGATGTCCTTTGGGTTAACCAATGCTCCAGCAGAATTTATGGATTTGATTAACAGAGTGTTCAAGCCATTTCTTGACCTGTTCGTGATTGTATTCATTGATGATATTCTGGTCTACTCACGATCAGAAGAGGAGCATGCAGATCACTTGAGAACGGTACTTAGGGTACTCCAGCACCAGAAATTGTATGCCAAGTTCTCTAAATGTGAATTCTGGTTGACTTCAGTAGCATTCTTAGGACATATTATCGGAGCTGATGGAGTGCGGGTAGATACGCAGAAGATTGAGGCGGTGAAGACTTGGCCTAGGCCTACGACATCTACTGAAGTACGCAACTTTCTGGGGCTAGCAGGGTATTATAGAAGGTTCGTAGAGAAGTTTGCCTCAATTTCAGCGCCTTTAACGAGGCTAACCCAGAAGGCAGCTAAGTTCCAGTGGACCGACGCTTGTGAGCGAAGTTTCCAGTTGCTGAAAGATAAGTTGACTACGGCCCCAGTCCTAACTCTCCCTAAGGGACCGGATGGCTATGTCATTTATTGTGATGCTTCTGGTGTTAGGGTAGGTTATGTGCTGATGCAGCATGGCAAAGTTATAGCCTATGCCTCCCGACAGCTCAGAAAGCACGAAAGAAATTATCCCACCCATGACCTGAAAATGGCAGGGTTTCTGTTCGGGGAGTTGCTGAATCCTCTATCATAGAAGAGATAAAGAGACGCCAGTAGAAGGACCCTATCCTTGTACATCACAGGGATGCAGCTCGTCAGAAGGAAGAGACCCCATTTGAGGTGGCACCTGATGGAGTGCTACGATACAAAGGTAGATTATGTGTACCTGAGGTTGCAGGGCTACGACAACAGGTGATGGGAGAGGCACATTGTGCCCGTTATTCTATTCATCCAGGGTCAAAGAATATGTATCATGACCTCAGATGCTTGTATTAGTGGGATGGCATGAAGAAGGATATAACAGAGTTTGTTACTCAGTGTCCGAATTGCCAGCAGGTTAAGGTCGAGCACCAGAAGCCTGGAGGACTATTACAGGAGATGGAGATTCCGACCTGGAAGTGGGAGGTGATTAATATGGACTTCGTCATAGGTTTACCTCGCACTCTGCGAAAATATGACTCTGTTTGGGTCATCGTTGATAGGTTGACAAAGTCAGCCCATTTCCTTCCAGTCAGGACTACATATTCAGCTGAGGATTATGCCAGGTTGTACCTTAAGGAGATAGTGAGACTTCACGGAGTTCCCACAACTATCATCTCTGATAGAGGAGCCCAGTTCACAGCCAACTTCTGGAGATCCTTCCCGGAGGGATTGGGGACACGAGTGAGTCTCAGTACGGCGTTTCACCCTCAGACTAACGGACAGGCCGAGCGTACCATTCAGACACTACAAGACATGTTACGGGCCTGTGTTATGGATTTCCAGGGTAGCTGGGCTGATCATTTGCCACTTATTGAGTTCGCCTATAATAACAGCTACCATTCGAGTATCCAGATGGCACCGTATGAGGCCTTGTATGGGAGAAAGTGCAGATCACCTATTGGCTGGTTTGATGTTGGTGAGACCAAGCTGATAGGCCCCGATATGATTCAGCATGCTGTTCAGAAAGTGAAGCTTATCTAAGAAAGATTACTGGCAGCCCAGAGTCGGCAGAAATCATATGCAGATAATCGGCGTCGACACTTAGAATTCCAGGTTAGTGACTGGGTATTTCTGAAGGTGTCGCCCATGAAAGGTGTTATGAGATTCGGCAAGAAAGGGAAGCTAAGTCCAAGATATATTGGACCTTATCAGATTGTCCGCAGAGTGGGCCAGGTTGCCTACGAATTAGACCTACCGGCTGATTTGGAAACAGTGCATCCAGTCTTCCATGTGTCAATGCTTCGCAAATGTATAGGCGATCCTTCCAGAGTATTCCTTGTAGATGATGTCCAAGTGACAGAGGAACTATCCTACGAGGAGCAGCCTATAACCATACTTGATCGGCAGGTTAGGAGGTTACGGACTAAGGACGTGGCTTCCGTCAAAGTATTATGGCGAAACAACAACAGGGAAGAGATGACTTGGGAAGCCGAGGAGGAGATGAAAGACAAGTATCCCTACTTGTTCTCTACGCCTACAGGTAACTTCAACTCCTCACTTGATTATATTAATTGCCTGATGAACTGTATGTTATAACGATAAGGGAGACACTCCCAAAATTTCTATAGGACCTTACTGGACCAATTCAACATTCGAGGACGAATGTTCTAAAGGGGGGAGAATGTTAGACCCCGTATTTTATACGTCGAGTTATTCGCGGAGGAATCGATGTGAGATAGAAACCTCGAATTTTTAATTTCTAAACTAGAACTAATCGGTTATAAATTTTACTTAGTACAAAAATGTTATTGGAGATTAGGAATTACATAATTGTGGTGTTAAGTAAAAATTTGTGACAATAATGAGTCAACAAGAGCATCAACGTCCAAGGTAAAAGGATGACTCAATGTCATCTGAAATAAGGCTAATGGAAGACATACAAATGTGCAAATAAATGTTGATTCATCCACTACATTTTCAATATATTGTGGACAATTAAATTGGAAGAAATATACATGTTACATTCAGCCATAGGACTGAAATTTGGAGGAGAAAAAGTTAGTCATGCAATTGAATAATGAAGCATCCACTACTTTATGAAAGTATACATTATTTTAGGAAGACATAACATGGTGGAGGGATCATTTCACATTAAAAATTGATCATTCATCTTGGTATGATTACAAAGGACAAAGGGGGGTGTATGAATCATTCAACACACTTACAATTGTCTTGTAAACAATTGAAAAGAAAGAAGAATGGAGACAAAGGGAGGTGTTCGGCCAAGGAGGCTAGCCGAAAGTTGAAGGAAAAATATTAGAAAATTTTAAGTGTAAAGTTAATGGAATGAATCATGCCATAAGTGGAGCATGTGACCAACTTGTAGGCATCATAGTAGAACCAAATATTGACCAAGAAATCAGCCATCACAATTCATTTCAACTACACAACACAAAGAAAGAAAACCTAAACCTAGAGAGAGAAAGCATTCGGCCACCTTGGCTGATATTGAGCTCTTTGAGTCTTGATCCAAAAAATATTTTCCAAGGTGTTTCAACCCTTTAGAAGGTCCATATAACGTGAAGATAGTCTTTGGAGCAATAAGAACCATTTTCATCTCAAGTCACAAACTCTAGCCGAGTAGAATAAATATAAGTTGTATGCATGAAATAAGGTGTGTTGATGTTGGAACATGATAATAACCATGAGTTTATATGTGTTGATGTTGAATTATGGTCGTAACTTGATGAACATGAATCGCATGCATAAAATCATGAATGTTGGTGTTGGAATGAATATGTGGCCGAGGAGACTATTTTGGTTGAATTAATGGACTAATTTTCTTTAATAAATATGGTTGTTACTATCATAGATCTCACGGTAAAAAGAATGAAAAGAATTGGAAGGTTAAAGGTGAAGTTGTGTTAGTATGAAAATAAAGTGAATCTATGATTTTATGTGAGTGATGTTGAAGCATGTTGAAATCGTGTGTGGACTGTTTTGTGAGGAAGTTAGTGAACTGTTTTTACTTGATATTTTGATTGTTATTATCAGGAATTTTATGATGGAAATGAAGGTTTTTAATGGTTGGAGTTGAAACTAAAGTCGTTTGTGAGTTGTCGTAAGGATTATAGAGATGACGATGTAGCTTAGTTGCGTATGAATTGATGTTGTACTTGTCATGTGGATATCTAGTCATAACCTACTGAAATTATATGAAAAGAAGACATGAAATAATGTGTAAGAATCGTATGTGGTTTGCTTAGTATGTTCGTAACGCTTGCAAGAATTCCGAGCACTGTTTAGGGACTATTTTGGACATGTTATTGGACTGTTTTGGACGTGTTGTGGTAATGGACTGTTTTGGACTTGTTGTTTTCATTAAATTGAAAAACAAAATTATAGTTAAGAGTATACATCATGTTTTCATAGTGGTTGGGCTGTTATAGAATCGTTTCGACGAAATATTATGACTATAGACTAACAAGAATAAATTGGATGTGTCATAATCGCATGTACACTATTATCTAGTGTCGTAAAGTACGGACTGTTTTGACATGTTGTTGTTGTTCTTATTGAGCTTGGAAGATTATTGATAATAAAGATTATGTATTGTGTTGTATGTTGGATGGACTGTTATAAAGTTATTACATGCAAACGTTAAGGCTACGAACTATTAGAAATAACTTGCGAATATAGTAGCCGTATGTGAATCGTTATTGCATGTTGTGAATGTGGGCTGTTTGGAATGTTGTGTGGGCTGTCCGGATTGGTATTGAACATATAATGATTGAATTTGGGTTGGTTGTATGTACTTGGTTTGGATACAAGAGCAAACGTCGCCTAAACCTCTAGAAAGGAGTTACTAACGTTAGATTACGTTTTGAATCTCCCCGTAGCTTAACCGTAGTTGTTGAAGTCTTAATATAGGTTGAAATATTATCGGGCAGCGTATACATATTACGTGACGAATAAGCGCTAAAGGTATGTGAAGCTAACCCTTCTTTCTTTTTGGCATGATCGTTGTGAAATGAATATACGATATATATACGATTCCAAAGGAAATTCCTATTCCTAGAGCTACTAGGATGGCTATTGATCTTGATTCCCATAATTTATGTTTTGGTTCATATATATTGATATATACACATGATTTCAAAGTTCCATTTTGATATAATCCACAGGGACATCCGAAAGGTATATGAGATGACTATTATTTGAAATTGCGAACGATGGTTCGTGTTGACTATTCTATTGAGTCCTTAAAAATGTTTTGAATTGCATATAGTTTCTCACTACTCTGCTCGTGCATATCTCATTATATCTTTCATCGAGTCCCGGGCCGGGTATGTTATCATGCACACTTCTACTGCATTGTTCGTCGAGTCCCTCATTAAAGGGCCGGGTACAATACATATGTATATATTCTGGAGTTATGCTGTGTTATGGTGGTATGCTGTGTTATGATATTATGCTGTGTTACAGAGTTATGCTGTGTTACGTAGTTATATTATATTCTGGAGTATGCTGCGTTATGGCGCCAGAGACGGGGTGGCGACCATGTTCACCGAGTCCCATAATGGGGTCGGATATGACATATGATAATGACATGCATGATTATGTTTCGAAAGCAAGTATTTGGTATTCTGATTATTGTACTCATTTTCTGTACCCCTTATTTCTGTTATAATCTTGTTTACTGTATTTCATATTTTACATGCTCAGTACATATTCCGTACTGACCCCCTTTCTTCGGGGGGCTGCGTTTCATGCCCGCAAGTGCAGATACTCGTTTTGGTGAGCCGCCAGCTTAAGATTTCCCTTCTGCTATCTTGGAGAGTTCCGTTGTTCCGGAGACAAGACTTTGGTATAGATCCTTCTTGATCTAAATTTATGCATATGTTGGCGAAGGGTACGACGGGGCCCTGTCCCGTCTTATTTTACTGATGAAACTCTTAGAGGTCTGTAGACATGTGTGTGGGTCGTATTCAGACGTGATCAGTTGTGTGTGTGTTATTAGTATGCTTATTGTATCATGGTAGCAGCCTCGCCGGCTTGCAGTCATTATGATGTTGTGGTAGCAGCCTTGTCGGCTTCCTTTATATGTATAATTATGCCATAGTTGTGAGACCATGGTTTGGTCGTTATAAGATCTATATTGAATTTGTTGTGAAATGAACATATAGCTAAAGAATATGTATACGGGTGTCCAGGTCGGGCACCAGTCACGGCCTACGGGGTTGGGTCTTGACATAAAAGAAAGTAGACCCTGGATAAAATAAGACTGAAGCTACCTAGTGACAAACAGAAATGGTACCTATGATAATAGCATCTGGCTCTGGTCTACCAGGAAAAGTATAACAATGGGCATCACCACAGCTGCTCTGGCCGGACTGAGCTCCTCCTCTAGAAGCCTGAGAACCACCTCTACCAGACTGATACTAACCCTTAGAGGACTATGAACCGCGTGGCCTGCCTGAGCACCGCCTCTACCTGAAGAACCACCCCGACTACCAGAAAATGCCGGAGTACTACGGGTCTGGAACTTGGAACCTTGCTGGGCCCTACTCTGTCTCGACCGGGGGTACTCTTTAGTAATATGCCCGATATCACCACATACCTAGCAAGGTCTAGATGGCGAAGGCTGAAACAATGAGGTCGAAGAACCAAAGTAACCATCTCGGTTGGTTGGCCGAGAATAAATACATTCAGAAATTTGCCCTTAACCATAACCACTCTGCCTCGAATGATCACTTGAAGAAGTTAATAGTGCTGACTTAATAAGGCGGCTGGAATGCGTCGGATAAGTCCAGGATGACTGGACCTTACCTTTACAAGTCGACCCACTGTAACTACCATATTGATGGGGCTTCTTCTGACTAACCCCACCATGGGCTCGGGCCGTAGCTGACCCAACACTCACAGCATAGTCTACTAGGGACTAAAAGGAAGCTTCAATAGCGACAAAGCTGAAGACACGCCATATGTAACGGATGTACCACTCCACCCACGAGCTTCCTAACCCTTTTTGGATCAGTAGAAATCAAATACGTAGCATAACGAGCCAAAGAAAGAAATCGGGCCTCATACTTAGCTACAAACATTCCTCTTTGATGTAGGTGTATGAACTCATCTCTCCTTTGGTCCCTTACCATATGGGGAACGTACTTCTCTAGGAAAGCCTGATGAAACTGCGTCCAAGAGAGTGGAGGCGACCCAATGGGCTGGCAATCAATGAAGGACCTCCACTAAGTCTTCGCGTCCCTACACGACTGTTAGGACATGTAGTCAATCCTATGAGACTCAACAATCCCCATCTTATACATCCTCTAATGCATATCCATCTTAAACTCATAACCATCATCACTCGGCGTACCAAAGAATCTGGGCGACTCCATCTTAAAAAATCTACCAATCAGCTCCTGCTCTCCAAGGGTCATAACTTGGCTCGCAATGGGCCTAGGGAGCACCCGCAGGTATTGGAATCCCATCAATTCGAGGGTCCATGGTAGCAACAGGCTGTATCCCTAGAGTCTATCCCTGCCCAAGAGTTTGCGCTCTTGCTTTAGTCTATGATCCCCTTGGAGTAGCGGTACCAACCATGGCATGTTGTCCATCAAGATGTAGTAGAATATGAGCCATGGTGTCCTGAAGCACCGGAGTAGAAATCACCTAGGGATGAGTTTGGGCTGGTCTCAACCCTTCCTCGACTGCATGCTCATGCGCAGGCTGGCACTCTGGGTTGCGCTATGGCTCTGGCGATGCTGATCTATCACCCCTCTGTCCATCCATAGGGGGCCCCCTTTGGTTGGTGCACCACCACGACCTCTGGTACGGCCACGGCCTCTAACACGACCTCGTCCTTATTTCAACTTGGAAATTTCATGTCGCTTGCATTATGAATATAATAGCGTAATACTAAAGTGGACATGAGACCCTTATAAGGTTGAGAAAGGTATTTGATAATTTTGAGTGTATACCTTAAGGTTCCAGAGTCATATGATGCGATGGACGTAAGTTCGTCAGAAAAAGTAGAGGCTGAGTCATGTTTGGAAAGCTTTCACATCATGTGAGTTACACATTGCTTAGAATCACTTTTAGGGAGAGATATAGAGCCCCTTTGATGGTTAATGAATTTATAGATAAGTACCAAAAAGGTTCCATAAGGATTGGGGGTCGAACGAATCAAAAGGAACACATTTTCGCGAAATTAGGAAAATGGGCAGTGTGCGGTCGTACACTCAGGCTGCATACTCAGTATCCTAGGACGCATACTCATCGCAATGTGGGACCGGGGGGGGGGGTGATTTGCCCCCTTTTTAAATCCCAAACGACCCCAACTTCATTCCAAATGTCAAAACTTATTTCCCCACCTATCTAGAGACTTACTAAGAGTTCTTGAAGGTTCTCAAACACTCCACACCTTTCCATAGCATCTAAAGAGAGATTCAACGTCAAAACCTCAAGGTAAATCCATGGAGAGTGATAGTTCTTGCTTCCTTTCAAGATTGTGGTGAAATTGGTCTTGGAGAGAGAGTTGAGTAAGGTGAAATTATACTACTACAAGGTATGTTCTCCATCCTATTCTTATGATTGAGTTGATGTAAAGGGTTAGTACCCCTTAGAAAGGAAAAGAATTAAAGTGGAGGAGCCATGAGTATTGTAATGAAGAAGATGACTATGAGGTGAACTCGAAAAAGGGATTTTGATTATATTTGAGATTAAATTGAATATAAATCTTTGAATATGATATTATTAATGTTGTTATTGTTGTTTGGGAGCTGTTTTATAGTATGGTGGAAGTTGATGAAATAGGGGAAGTGGTGCCTGAATTCCGTTAGCCTTTTAGTTGCTCTAGTTTGAACTTAGGCATGTTTTCAGGACTTAACCTTGTTATGAATCCTCTTGAATCTTGATTTTACGGGCCTTGGAGGAAAACGTTTGTAGTTAAGAAGACGTGAAGGTATGTAAGGCTAACCCATTTCTTTCTATAGGCATGATTCCATAGTTGTCAACCTACACATGATATCCACCATATTCCTATTCCTAGAAACACTAGCCCATAATTGTCATGATTCTTATGATATAGTTGATAATGATCCTTGTGATGATAATGATGACGGTTATGATGATGATGAATCAATTTTAGAAATGCCAAAGCTTGAAGTTCTTAATGTTCTCATGATACTATTGAGTTTGTCACATGATTATCGATTGTATTCATTGTTGTTGATCGCATCTTATAATAGTTATTCTTCCAAGGTGGGATATAGCGATGATGATGATTCCATAATAGAAATTTGAGGTTTCCGACCTTACATCACTCTGATAGAGTAGCAACGGTTTATTTGGTCTCTCGTGCATGCTTTATATATATGTATGTATTTTCTCATACCGTGCCATGCTATAGTCGGCCAGGCAGGCGCGTAGATGGGCACACCACTGTAGTAGGAACCTTATGAGATCGTCCCGAACGTGGGATGCCTGGACGCGGGATAATGATTATATGATATTAACACCGTGCCAATATAATCGAGCAGTATGCTATATATATGTATGTATAAAAATGTTTTTTTAAAAACAGCTAAGCATGCATGATATCTGCCTTGAGAGGCAATTATATATACAGGTTATCTCTTTATCTCATGCTCTTCATATCCTCATTATGTTGTTATTCATGCTTTACATACTCAGTACATTATTCGTACTGACATCCTTTCTTATGGATGTTGCGTTCATACCCACAGGTAGACAGGGAGATGGATCTGACCCCTAGGAGCTTCATTAGCGGAGACTCAGGAGCACTCCACTTATTTTGGAGCCGCAGTCTATTGGTATTCTCCTTTTGTGTATTTAGTTGGGGCATGGCGGGGTCCTGTCTCATCCTTATGATTTCCAGTAGTCTACATAGAGGCTCATAGACATGTATGGATAGTTAGAAGTTTCATAACCTCACTAGTGTACATATTGTATATCATTTTTGTAGCCTTGTTGGCGTGTTTATATGTATATGGGGCGGAGTTGACGATTATCATGTAAATGAGTTTTTATTTGAGAATGCATGTCTGTACATGTTATGATTATAGGGAGTTAGACATGTGGCCCACCAATCATGACCCTCGGTAGGCTAGCTCTGGGTACCTATCATGACCCTCGGGTTGGGTCGTGACAAAAGTGGTATCAGAGCAGTTCATCCTAGGGTGTGTCTACGAGTCGTGTCCAGTAGAGTCTTGTTTATGGGTGTGAAGTGCGCCACACTTATAAATAGGAGGCTATGGGGCATTTAGGAATGATTGACCTTTTTTCCCTCATCGTAGATCGTACGATAGAGCCATGACATAAGAATTCTCTTTTCCTTAACCCTGTGTTATGTTTTCAGCGATGCCTGTGAAGAGGAAAGCTACAGCAGCCCAAAAGGGCAAGACAATGAAAGGTAGGCGGACTAAACGGGAGCCGCTGATAGATTTAGAGGAGGGTGAGTCCTATAATGAGGTTCCATCTCAGACCTGTCATACTCCACCCATTTCAGAGGAGCATGAAGGGGCCTCAGCTCTAGCTCAATACCTCCAGTTCCTCCACCAGATGCCCTGGGCCAGGAGATGAGAGAGGTCATCCATTTGCTAACTCAGCTAGTTGCAGCCCAGGCCCAACGGCAGGGTGCGGGTCATGGCGATAGAGCTGTCTGTACTAGAGCTCGTGATTCCATTAGCTTGAATCCTCCTAAATTCTTTGGGTCAAAACCGGATGAGGACCCGTAGAATTTTATAGATAAGGTGTCGAGAATGTTGCGTATAATACGTGCTTCTGATGTTGAGTCAGTAGAGTTGGATTTTTATAGATTGCGAGATGTGGCCGTTCCATGGTATAACACCTGGATATCGTCTAGAGGAGTAAATGCACCTTCCTCGTTATGGCATGAATTCATAGACTCTTTCCTCCGACATTATTTGCCGCCAGAAGTTCGACGGCCTAGAGCCGCCAGGTTCTTGAATCTTAGACAGGGGAATATGAGCGCTCGAAATTATAACCTTCACTTTAATTCTTTAGCTAGGTGGGCTCTATCCATGATAGCCGATATGGGGGGCCACGTGCACCGGTTTATGAGTGGTTTGGGGCAACATTTGATTAAGGAATGCCTGATGGCCTCACTTCAGGAAGGGATGGATATCTCTCGCATTCAGACCCATTCCTAGAATCTGGAAGAACAATAACAGCCGCAAAGGGGTGAGCGTGATTATGATAGAGGTTATAGAAAGAGGACCAAATCTTCGGGTGCTGATAGTGAGTATAGAGGAGGTCAGAGGCAGCAGTATTCCAGGCATTCAGGCTAATCAGCATGTCACGACCCAAACTGATGAGCCGTGACGGGAGTCTAACCTCTAGCGACCAAACACCCCTAAACACTTATCTGAAACATACTGAACATCAAAGGCCCATAAATGGCATAAATTGATCTAAAAAAAAGGGAACATCAGAACTCTGTACAATCTGCATATATATATATATATATATATATATATATATATATATATATACGACATGCGAAAGAACAGTGCAATCCAGCTAGGCTGCTACATATACTGCAAACAAAAGAATAGAAGCCGACAAGGGCGAATAATCTGACTTCTACATACAACTGTCTACAGACCTCTACTGCAAAAAAAGCTGTAGAAAGGATGGGATAGGGCCCCGTCATACCCATATGTACACACATCTCTAAAGGGGCATATCGAAACTGACTGTAGCTCCGAACCAAATCGAGCGTACTGACCACTGCTGAATCTAGAGGTCCTACTGAGCTGGACCACCTGTCTGTCTCCCTCTACCTGCGGGCATGAACACAACCCCCCGACCAACAGGGAGTCAGTTCGGATAATGTACCAAGTATATAAGGCATAAGAACAATATGTATATACATAAGAATCATGAATAAGATCTGAACTCATAAACTGAAATGACTGACTGCATGTGCTTGTATAAACTAGTATCTGCCTAAACCTGCATAAATTTACGTAACTGACAATGCCTCTGTGGGCACATAATATGCATACTCATACCTATCAATGATGGTCGTGCATCTATAGGAGTGCGTATATAATTCCCGATGTATGTCTGCGTGTATAACGCCTGATGTAGGTGCGTATATAACGCTTGTAAGCCTCTATGGCATCTCGTCAGATCATATTGGCTCCTCTGTGGCCATAATCAATATCATCATCATAGTAATAATGTGTATATAACGCCTATAATTCTTCTCATACTTTAAATATATCTAATATTCGCGTACATAACGCCTGATATGTATGCGTATATAACGCCTTCTGGTCACGGGTCAATGTATATAAATATGTAATGAATGTAATGCATGACTGAGCTGTATGCACAGAACTAGCTACATAAGACTAGACCCATGAATAGAAGGATTACTCGTAAATGGGGTACATGAACATCAAAGACTGAAGTACTTCTAATGCTTCAAAGAGTAGAGTAATATGGAAGCTTGCTTACTCGCTTGTTGGATCATATCATAGGATCATGCCAAATGAAGAAAGAAATGCCCTTAACATACCTGGAAGTATACTCAATCGTCCTACTTCTACCTCCTGAACTTGCAAGTCTGCAATTAAGAAAACATAGGGCTTAATTAGGCTATTTACTTCGCTTACTAACCATCCTCAAATACGTATAAAGCTCAACGAACTATAGACATTAATTTCCTTTGTAAGTTTACAACTCTCCAACCTCTCATTCGATCCCACATCCACTACAATACTTACATCGACAATGACAACACATACATATATCAAAACATATGTAAACCTGTTTCCAATCATCTCTTAAAATAACCCTATATCACTACATTTCCGTTCATCAACTTAACACTTCCACAATTACCTCCTCTTCACTTAACATCACTAAAACACTTGATAACAAAATTAAATATAAGGGTAGAAATTATTTACATACCTTGAGGGGTCAAGAATCGCAAGAATCACTTCAACTTCAACTCCCTAAACTTCACAACCTTCAAGAAACCCTAGAAGCAACCTTCTTCTTTACTATCTTGGGTTTACGGGGTCCGGGTCTTGTCAAATCTTAACTAATATGATGGAAAATATTGGGAGAGAAAATGTTAGGGTTTTCTAATATAGGGAGGAGGAAAAATATGAAATAGGGTCGTGGACCACCTATTTATACTTGGAAGCCAAAAAGGCTACAGCGTCCGGTTCGACCAGCGGGTCGATGGCCCGTCGACATGTCGACGGTCCATCGACTTGCTCTGTCAATCTGCGCCTGCAGATGCAAGGTTGTGGGATCTTGTCGACGCTGCACGTCGATGGTCCGTCGACGATGACTGGTGTCCTGCAGATTTTTCTAATTCAGTTCGGATCGCGTCGATTCGATTCGTTCAACTTTTAACTTTATAAATTGCCAGGAATATCTGCTGGTACCCTCGTACACGGGGTAAGACATTTTTTACCTCCAAACACGGCCTCGGGTCTCTATTCCAATGGCGTACCCGACTAGAAAACCATAGGTTCTACCACTACGAACACGAGAGGTGTAACATGCTGTCCCCCTTGGGAACATTCGTCCTCGCATGTTCGAACAATCTCGGGTTATAAAAATTTTGGCAGAGTTTCCCCTGTACTTATACCAATCCTCCCTACACGCAACAACCTAAAATAATTCCACACAGGGCCATATACTATAACAAACAATACCATGGCCTCACACGACCAATCACGACAACTGAAATGAAACAATACGTGGGGGCGATAATGTCTCGGACTGAACCTCATGTACTGCCAGGAACAAATGCGGGTACTCAGTATTCATTTCCTCTTCCGCTTCCTAAGTCTCTTCCTCAACATTTTTATTCCTCCACAAGACTTTAACTGAGGCTACATCCTTGGTCCGCAGCCGACGGACCTGTCTGTCCATTATAGCCACTGGAAAGTCTTCATATGATAACTGCTCGATCACCTGGATGTCATTCACCGGTATCACTCTTGAAGTATCTCTGATACACTTATGAAGCATAGATACATGAAATACTGGATGCACCGACTGTAACTCCGAAGGCAATTCTATCTCATATGCCACCATACCCACTATACGAATGATCTTATATGACCCAATATATCAAGGGATCAACTTACCCTTCTTAACAAACCTCATCACTCCCTTCATAGGCAAAACTTTCAGGAACACCCAGTCGCCCATCTTGAACTCTAGTTTACGTCGCCGATTATCCGCATAGGATTTCTGTCGGCTCTGAGCTGTTAGCAACCTCTCTCTAATCGCTTTCACCTTATCAAATACTTGCTGAATTAAGTCTGGGCCTAGTAATTGATTCTCCCTGACATCGAACCACCCTATGGGAGATCTGCATCTCCACCCATATAAGGCCTCATAAGGAGCCATATTAATATTGGAATGGTAACTATTGTTATATGCAAACTCGATAAGAGGCAAATGATCATCCCAACTGACTTGAAAGTCATGTACACAAGCTTTAAGAATATCCTCAAGGGTCTGTATAGTACGCTCTGCTTGTCCATCTTTCTGGGGTGAAATACAGTACTAAGACTCACCTGAGTCCCCAATCCTTGCTGAAAAGACTTCCAGAATTTGGCTGTGAACTATGCTCCCCTATCTGAAATAATGGCTGAAGGAACACCATGAAGTCATACAATCTCCTTAAGATAAAGCTTTTCATAATCCTCGGCTGCACACGTAGTTATGACAGGCAGAAAATGAGCTGACTTTGCGAGCCTATCAACTATGACCCATATCGAATCACACTTCCACTGAGTAAGGGGAAACCCTGTAATAAAGTCCATATTAATTACCTCCTACTTCCATGTCGGAATCTCCATAGCCTGCAATAGACCTCCAGGCTTCTGGTGCTTTATTTTGACCTGCTGACAATTTGAACACTAAGCGACAAATTCTGCTATATCTCTCTTCATACCATCCCACCAATAAACTTCCTTGAGATCATGGTACATCTTCATTGAGCCTGGATGAATAGAATAGCGGAAGTAATGTGCCTCCCCCATAACCTGCTGACGGAGCCCTGCAACATTAGGGACACATAATCTATCTCGATACCTGAGTACTCCATCACCTGTGATCACAAAGGGTGTCTTTTCTTTCTGAGGGGTTGTATCTCGGTAATGAACTAGAATAGGATCCTCATACTGACGCTCATTTATCTCTACTACCAAGGATGATACCGCTGTGTCTTGAACAGTAACTCCTGCATCACCTGAATCTATCAATCGAACTCCGAGGCTAGCCAATCGATGAACCTCACGGACCATTTCTCTTCTCTCTGGCGTCACGTGTGACAAACTACCCATAGGTTTACAACTGAGGGCATAGACTACTATATTAGCCTTCATGGGATGGTACAGAATATCCACATCATAATCTTTTAACCTTTCCAACCATCACCTCTGACGCAAGTTCAAATCCTTCTGTGTAAAGATGTACTGGAGACTCTTATGATCAATATAGGTATCAACATGGACACCGTATAAGTAGTGCCTCCATATCTTCAAGGCATGAATCACTGTCGCTAACTCAAGATCATGGGTTGGATAATTCTTCTCGTGCTTCTTCAACTGTCTAGAAGAATAAGAGACAACCTTACTGTGCTGCATCAACACATAGCCCAATCCAACACCTGAAGCATCACAATATACCACAAAGCCATCTGCTTCTTCTGGAAGAGTCAAAACTGGTGTTGAAGTTAACTTATCCTTCATCGTCTGAAAACTCTGCTCACAAGCATCTGTCCATTCGAACTTAGCTGATTTCTGAGTCAATTTAGTCAATCGGTCTGAAAGAGAGAAAAATCCTTCTACAAACCTTCTACAATAACCTGCCAAGCCCAAGAAACTACGTATCTCCATTGGTGCCATGGGCCTTGGCCAATTCTTCACAGCCTCAATCTTCTGCGCATCCACTCTAATGCCTTTCTCTAAAATAATGTGACCTAGAAAAGCCACAGAGTTCAACCAGAACTCACACTTACAAAACTTGGCATACCACTCTTTACCTCGAAGAATTCCAAGCATTGTCCGCAAATGTTCTGCATGATTGGACTCTGACGGTGAATAAACCAGAATATCATTTATGAACACAATGACGAACAAATCTAGAAAGGGCCTAAATACCCGATTCATCAAATCCATGAATACAGCTGGGGCATTAGTTAGCCCGAACGACATAACACGAATCTCATAGTGGCCATATCTAGTCCAGAATGCCGTCTTCGGAATGTCCTCTTCCTTGACCCTGACCTGGTGATATCCTGATCTTAAGTCTATCTTCGAGAAATATTTAGCGCCTTGCAACTGATCGAATAAATCATCAATCCTTGGGAGCGGATACTTATTCTTTACCGTCACTCTATTCAAGGGCCATCCTTCTTGTTATATCCCGTATTTTTGTACGTTGGATTATTCGCAAGCTAATCGACATAAGTTCAAGGACAAGATTATTTTTGAGATATGAGACAAGGACTTTTCAATCCCGATTTTAATAGTGCACGGTTTGCACATTAATTACAATTAGTATAGAAACATTAGTGAAGATTAGGGATTAATTAGCTATGATCAGATTATTAAGTGGGAATTAAGGATTAATTAACTTAATTAGACCACTAAGTGGGCCCCACAAAACGTGGATGAATTTTTTGATATATGAGAAGGTTTCGTCGAGGTTAAAAATTTATTTGAATGAAATACGGTCCAAGCTATAATATCTCATATTTTGGACTAGGAAATTGAACCGTTCATCATGAGAAAATTGAAGCATGGAAATCAAGAACTCGGTGTATACGAGGAATGAAGTCCTGAAATAATTTTAGACTTAAAAATGGGACGAGGATGGTTGAAAATAATATTTTCTATGTGCCAAAAGAGGCTATGGACTAGTGTAATATCACGTGCCCATGATAATGAGTACATGAAGTATGTTAAAAATGATTATTATTTAAGTGAATTGAGATCAAGATATTAATTACGTGGGGAATTTATTTAATAATAAGTTTAGTGGGAGACAAGGTGGCATGGCCCCCAACAAAGGGACAAGTGTCAACGGCCTTGACACATGGGTTCATGCAAGGAAAGTAATGTATGACTAATATAGGATCTGTTGGATACATCGTTTGAGATAATTGTAGTACATTATTAAATAATGGGTGGACCCCCACAGCCCATTACACAAGAGACATACATATATACGGGGTGTGCAGCATGTTTGTGAAACAAACATTTCACAATAAAATGTACTAGGCTTCTTTCTTTGTAAATTCCAACGTGTGCAACACATACACTTTCTAAAGATTGCTATGTTGTTTTCCTTATGGTATTAGCAGCAGCAAACGCATATATGCATATACACGATCTGCCATGGATAAACAAAATTCACATGCGGAAGCAAATTACGGGGGAGACGACATATAAGTCATAAACACGCCAGTTTCCTCCGAATAATAGCAAATTAGAGATTTCTCTGAAATGAAGTAAGGTGGAAGAAGATTATTTCTTGGCATATAAGGTAATAAATCCACTCTCCTAGATGTATTTGACTTATCCAAGTCATATTTACGTTGCTAGACGAAAGAATTACGAAAATTATATCGGAAATAGGATAAATTGTTGTTGTCATCATATGGGCTGTTTTGGAGGTGATTTAAGAATGGATTTGATTTTATTTGGATATGTATTTGTTGAGAAAGAAGCATACAAAAGGTGACATGGGTTGTACAGATCCTACTTCGAGCTCGACGATCATTATAAAGTATTATGAAGTCATTATGGATATATATGTTGTGTTGTTGAGATTTCTTTTTGTTATTTTGGCTATTATTGTGATAAATGGAATTCAGAGATACTAGCAATATTGGGGACATGATACCTGTTTCGTTTTAGGTCAAGTTATCAATTGATATACACGATATACGAAAGCCATCTAAAGTCATATATGTATTTCCTTGTTATAGGATTAGCATCAGCATTATGACGAGTTCGTTTTGGGTTTATATTGGCAACTTAAGGTATGTAAAGTTATCCCTTCCTTCTATTGGCATGATCTTTATGAAACAAACAGATTAAGTATACATGACTCCAAAGAAGCTCCTATTCGTAGAGACACTAAGATGGCTAATGTTCCTGATTCCCAGAACTTATCTTATTATGTCTTGATACGTGTCTATGATTGCAGAAGTCCTATTTTGATATAATCCATTGTGACATTCGAAGGGTACTTGATATGATTATCGTCTTGATTTTCAAATGATAGATCATTTAGATTATTCTATCGAGTCTCAGATATGACTTAGTTTGCATATCGTTGCTCACTACTCTACTCGTGCATGCATCAATATATCTTTCACCGAGTCCCGGGCCGGGTATGTTTTCATGCACAGTTTCACTGCATTGTTCACCGAGCCCCTCACTAGAGGGCCGGGTACGGTATATATATATATATATATATGTGTGTGTGTGTGTGTGTGTGTGTGTATGTGTGTGTGAGATGATATGATGATGTGATTATGGCGCTAAGGATGGCATGTGATGACTTTATTCACCAAGTCCCATAATGGGCCGGGTATGATATATGATATTGATATGCATGATTTACCTTTCATAAGGCAAGTGTACTAGTATTTTGAATGTCATATTTGTCTCCTGTGATCTCTATTTCAGTCATGCTCCTCTGTATTATATTTCATGCTTTATATACTCAGTACATATCTCGTACTGACCCCCTTTCTCTGGGGGGCTGCGTTTCATGCCCGCAGGTACAGATACTCGATTTGGTGATCCTCCAGCTTAGGATTTCGACTCAGTTGTCTTGGAGAGCTCCATTGTTCCGGAGCCTAGACTTTTGGTACAGATCTTTTGAGGTATATATATGTTTATCCAGGGGTACGGTGGGGCCCTGTCCCGTCATATTTTACTAGCGACACTCTTAGAGGTCTGTAGACAGATGTGTGGGTTGTATACAAGTTTTGTTCAGCTGTGTCTATACGATGTGTTATGGATATGTTCGTCTAAAATGGCAACCGTGTCGGCTTGCGTATGGTATTGATATGTAGTGGCAGCCTTGTCGGTTCGCGTATCACATTATGTTTTGATTAGTTGTGACTCCCCGGGAGGCAGGTTGTCGGGATATATATATATATATGATGACGTTATGAACCTTTGGAGTTCTTTTGCATGTTTCTATACTGTTCACAGATCCAGTTTGACTATATCTAACAGGTACGTATACTAGTGTCTAGCTCGGGCACTAGTCATGGCCCACGGCGCTAGGTCGTGACAAAAGTGGTATCAGAGCAGCTCATCCTCGGAGTGTCTACAGACCATATCTAGTAGAGTCTTGTTTATCGGTTTGTTGTGCACCACATCTATAAACAGGAAGCTACAGGACATTTAGGATGTTATCTTTCCTTCTTACTCTATATCGTCCGATAGGGCCAAGAGATAGGAAATGATATCCCTTATATACTTACCTTTGATTTCAGCAGAAGAGTGGTGTCAACAAGAAAAGGTAAATGATGCTACTGGGAGTTATAGAGGTAAGATATTTCATCGAGGTTACGTTATCAGAAATTATATATACAGAATGGCGGACTAGCCATCATCAAGGTAAGTAATTGTAAGTATAGTAAGAAAGTGAATTAGATGTATATATTGATGATAAGTTTAGTTATAAAAGTGTGAACACGAGGAGCTGAAGAAATCATTAAAAAGATAAGTAACGGTAAGCAGGGTATATGTTAGATGTGGTATGAATGTTGCAGGTATGATTGAAACCTGCAGTTAAAGATTGAAACCTGTTGTTAAAGATTGAAAGGGAAAATAAACAGGAAAGTGTAACAGGTACAGTTTGAGTTGGACATATGAGGTAAGTTCATCATTTTCATACTGTTATTAATATGGGGAGCCATCTGCATCTATGATACGAGATAATATATATGTATATATGTTGGCCCTGTGAGGCATTGTTGGTATTTCCTGCGTGCACCTTTTGCGATAGTAAGAAATACAGAGGAAACTCTGCCAAAATTTTCCTAGAAATAGAAAAGAGAATGAGATATAAGTTCGTGATATTCTTGAAAGGTCGTGTCAATAGTAACGATAGGATTTGACTAAGTGGTGAGTACAGCTGACTTCAATAAATAAGTTAACTGTTGAATTGATGGTAATAGTAATCATGAGGTCCATATCGATATAATAAAAAGAAATGCTAGGATAATTTGGAAGGGCTTGTGATATTAAGAGATGATTTAGAAAAGGGTTGCAAATCTTAATAGAGCGTTATGTTGAGGTATCGACTGAATTGATAAGCAGCAATAAATCACGATGAGTTTATAGTTAAAAGGAGTAATGGTATGATTGTGACAAGAGTATGGAGGAGGAAGAATTGTGATGAATATGAATGTATTGAAAAGACAGCTTGTGAGGCATTAAGGATAAGATTGATCAGAAAGGGTAAAAGGTTAAGTACGCCTACTCCATAGAGTGTAACTAAACCATAGTAGGAATTGTGAATAAGGTTAAGAAGTGTTACACTATAGGATTGATTACGAAGAGGATGTAATGTGAATATAATAAGGATTGTTATGAAAATGAGTAAATCCTAGCGAGGAAATGACTAAAAGATACGACGTGATCTATGTGATTAAAGTATAAAGGCGAGCTATAGAATGAATAAGAAAGACTCATGAAGTTCTTCTATAGGGAAAGTTCAGATTAAAGATTATGCGATAACGGAAATGATAGCGAGCACAAGATAAGAAGTAGTTAATTGAAGGAAGGAAATAAGAAGAAAGCAAGATAACAGTGTAGTAACAGGTTATGACATAGCCGAGGACACGAGTAATATAAGTGACGAAATTGTGAAAGACCAAACTACAGAAAGATGAACAATGAAGTAGAATGAGGGCTAGAAAATGACTAGTATGATAAGAACAAATAGGGATGAACAAAATACGTTTTGAAAATGAGAAAGGGATTATGCAGAAGTAATGTTTTCCAAAGGATACAAAGGTAGCATGAGATTCCTCGTGCACAGAATAAAAGATGGACATAAACTGGAGGAATGGAAAGGAATACTAATGAAAGCACCCAAGATAGACGTGATTAATTGAGTACGAGTGTAAAATAAAAGGGAAATATAAAGCTACGAACTTAACGGTGTAGTACGACGACAAGGTGATAAGATAAGACCATTATCAAGGCGAACTTGATATGATTTTATGTAAGTTAGAAGTTGGTACCGGGTACACAACAAGGGTAAAAGAGCATAAGGCATAAAGGAGTATTACATGTATACGACTTCACCTCGGGAACAGTGAAATCCTTAAAGGACAGGGACTATAGGTTGAGGATCAAATGATGTATTGTAAATTCATTAGAGGAAACAGATGATACAAGTTGGGATAAAGATAATTTTACCAGAGAACTTTGGACACTTATCATCGGAATATAAGTGCTACCTAATTGAGAATTTGGAACGACTACAAGTACTAACTAATTACTGATCAGAGTAAGTGGAAAATGGTCGTGGATAAGTTGCTACATGGGTTGCGTTACTCAAGTATAGATCATCAGATGAGATTTTGTACTACACATAGAAAGGTTCTCGTCGTTTCGAGATTTTGAGAAGGTTTCGTATGTGGATAATCAAAGTTATAAATTATAAAGAATGACATGGGTATGATGCAGTATACCAAGTGAATTAGAAAAAGGACCGGATGAATTTGAGATTGGAAATAAGGACATAGAGCAGAATATAAACAGATAATGGTATAAGTACACCCTGAAGGGGGGAAGCAGGTGAGAGCATTGCGAGTGTAAGATGGAAACAATTGACGCTACAGTATATTTGATATGAATGCTTAAACTTTAAGTGAGATCCCTCACTTGGACAAGTTAGTAAGACCTAAAAGCCAGCAATGAATGGATAAAAGTCAGGATGGTATTTGAGACTGTGCGGAGAAGCCTCTGTGAAGATCTTGAATGATATGGCATTACAAAGTAGATGCTTATAAAAAGAAAGGGTATGACAAAAGAATGGTAACGAGTAACTTAAGAGATATTATAAAGGATATCAATGCTATACTAGATTAGAGGCTAAATTTGGCAATAGAGTTGTGCGCTAATGATGTTGCGACTTATAAGTAGCAAAGAGGAGAGATAGAAAATCTCCTATAGTAGGATATGAGAAAATCAAGGGGTGAATAAAGGAAGGGAAAGGAGTATAACGAGATAGGCTACGAACGAGTTGTAGCACAGACGAGTTATGTAAAGCATAATGAACCAGGAAAAAAAAAAGACCATGATTGAGATTGGATATATTCTATACAAGATGTACAAGAATAGTTATGCAACCTACGAATACTTGTATGCTAAGAATGAGACCAAGTGAGTACTTGATAAGAAAAGAAAGAATTCAGTAATAGCAATGCGGTAATGATATTTTAGATACATTAAGGAAAGGTGTGAGATGGTTTGAGCCAAATTACCGAGTTAGTACTGAGGGCAAATAGGACATGGCGATAGCTGAGCCCCGATACAGAT
This sequence comes from Lycium barbarum, assembly GCF_019175385.1. NCBI lineage: Eukaryota > Viridiplantae > Streptophyta > Magnoliopsida > Solanales > Solanaceae > Lycium > Lycium barbarum. The sequence goes on from NC_083337.1 coordinate 114,684,230, forward strand.
TGAAAGATACAAGAGGAGAATACAAAATAAAGCATACAGACTAGTGAAACGATGTTAAGATATTCTTGGGATCATTTGAGCACTTACGCATATTCTGATGCGTGATAGGAGAACTAAGAGCAAAATCTGAGTAAAGAGGCAATAGAAGAGTTTGAATTAACGATAAAGAAACGACACGAGATAATATGCCTATAGTGTTATAAGTTGGATTAAGGGAAATTGTGAAATAGTTTAAGCGAGACAACCAAAACGAGCCGGTTAAGATAGTGAATTCATATGTCGAAAATCAAAAATTCTTTTTGAATTATACCAGTTAATGATAGACAGATTATAGAGCAACTATGTAAAGTTATTATATGAGGGAACTCCAACGCTACTTGACAGCTAACTTTAAAGATTGAGATTAAGAGCTAAAGAAAATAAAAAAAAAAGAAAAAAAAAGAAAGGTAGAGTGACAGTTAAGGTATTTTAAGGAAGTCGAGGAGTGATACACGATGCTGAAGATTCCAGAATATGGACAGTACAGTAGAGCATTGTAAGGTTATTGAAGTAAAATAATGTTACACCCTGGGAAATTTCATTTTATTCGTAGAATCTGCAAAGGGTCTACAGGTTACCAGAGGCATGGGATACTCCAAGGATTCTAAAGTCTAATAAATCGACGAGGGACGCATGCGCATTATAAAATCTTATTCAAAGATTAAGAAGTAAGATGAAGGGAACGATACATCTTAAGGGAGTAACTATAGGAGAAGAAAGAATCGAGTTGTGACTAAGTGCACCAGGAAGAGGGCAAGACTTCAGCAGAAGAGCTCGCAATACAACTGTCAACCAACTACGAAATAAGGAGGAGGGTAAAGACAACGACGTGGAATTATGATCTCGAGAAACAACAGAAGGAGGAAATATTACGAGAATGGTAACTTAGGGAATCTGGAATGCGTTATAACAAATTGAAGAGAATCGACCAACGAAAGAGGCATGCGAAGGGCATAATTCAATAAAAGAACATTTAAGGAAATATTGGGAGTGCAGTACTAGTTTAACATTCGAGGACGAATGTTCCCAAGGGGGGAAGGATGTTATATCCCGTATTTTTGTACGTCGGATTATTTACAAGCTAATCGACATAAGTTCAAGGACAAGATTATTTTTGAGATATGAGACAAGGACTTTTCAATCCCGATTTTAATAGTGCACGGTTTGTACATTAATTACAATTAGTATAGAAACATTAGTGAAGATTAGGGAATAATTAGCTATGATCAGATTATTAAGTGGGAATTAAGGATTAATTAACTTAATTAGACCACTAAGTGGGCCCCACAAAACGTGGCTGAATTTATTGATATATGAGAAGGTTTCGTCGAGGTTCGAAATTTATTTGAATGAAATACGGTCCAAGCTATAATATCTCATATTTTGGACTAGGAAATTGAACTGTTCATCATGAGAAAATTGAAGCATGGAAATCAAGAACTCGGTGTATACGAGGAATGAAGTCCTGAAATAATTTTAGACTTAAAAATGGGACGAGGATGGTTGAAAATAATATTTTCTATGTGCCAAAAGAGGCTATGGACTAGTGTAATATCACGTGCCCATGATAATGAGTACATGAAGTATGTTAAAAATGTGTATTATTTAAGTGAATTGAGATCAAGAAATTAATTACGTGAGGAATTTATTTAATAATAAGTGTAGTGGGAGACAAGGTGGCATGGCCCCCAACAAAGGGACAAGTGTCAACGGCCATGACACATGGGTTCATGCAAGGAAAGGAATGTATGACTAATATAGGATCTGTTGGATACATCTTTTGAGATAATTGTAGTACATTATTGAATAATGGGTGGACCCCCACAGCCCATTACACAAGAGACATACATATATACGGGGTGTGCAGCATGTTTGTGAAACAAACATTTCACAATAAAATGTACTAGGCTTCTTTCCTTGTAAATTACAACGTGTGCAACACATACACTTTCTAAAGATTGCTATATTGTTTTCCTTATGGTATTAGCAGCAACAAACGCATATATATATATATATATATATATGCATATACACGATCTTCCATGGATAAACAAAATTCACATGCGGAATCAAATTACGGGGGAGACGACATATAGGTCATAAACACGCCAGTTTCCTCCGGATAATAGCAAATTAGAGATTGCTTCGAAGTGAAGTAAGGTGGAAGAAGATTATTTCTTGTCATATAAGGTAAGAAATCCACTCTCCTAGATGTATTTGATTTATCCAAGTCATATCTACGTTGCTAGACGAAAGAATTACGAAAATTATATCGGAAATCGGATAAATTGTTGTTGTCATCATATTGGTTGTTTTGGGGGTGATTTAAGAATGGATTTGATTCTATTTGGATATGTATTTGTTGATATTGTTATTGGTATTGTGATTGATATTTTGTCTAAATTGTGGGAATTTATGAAATAAACACGAACTTGAGAATAAGATCGTCATGTGGAAAGAGTTGAGTTTGTGGGCTGTTTTCTTGTTATAATCATATGATATAAGGATAGAATTTGTAGTAAATGACTTCCTTATCTTGTTGAGAATGTTGTTAAGTTAATAAAGGAGCATACAAAAGGTGACATGGGTTGTACAGATCCTACTTCGAGCTTGACGATTATTATAAAGTATTATGAAGTCATTATGGATATATATGTTGTGTTGTTGAGATTTCTTTTTGTTATTTTGGCTGATATTGTGATAGATGGAATTCAGAGATACGAGCAATACTGGGGACATGCTACCTGTTTCATTTTAGGATCAAGTCATCAATTGATATACACGATATACGAAAGCCATCTAAAGTCATATATGTATTTCCTTGTTATAGGATTAGCATTAGCATTACGACGAGTTCGTTTTGGGTTTATATTGGCAACTTAAGGTATGTAAAGTTATCCCTTCCTTCTTTTGGCATGATCTTTATGAAACAAACATATGAAGTATATATGACTCCAAAGAAGCTCCTATTCTTAGAGACACTAGGATGGCTAATGTTCTTAATTCCCAGAACTTATCTTTTTATGTCTTGATACATGCCTATGATTGCAGAAGTCCTATTTTGATATAATCCATTGTGACATTCGAAGGGTACTTGATATGATTATCGTCTTTATTTTCAAATGATAGTTCATTTTGATTATTCTATCGAGTCTCAGATATGACTTAGTTTGCATATGGTTGTTCACTACTCTACTCGTGCATGCCTCAATATATCTTTCACCGAGTCCCGGGCCGAGTATGTTTTCATGCACAGTTTCACTGCATTGTTCACCGAGCCCCTCACTAGAGGGCCGGGTACGGTATATATATATATATGTGATGATATGATGATGTGATGATATGATGATGTGATTATGGTGCCAAGGATGGGATGTGATGACTTTATTCACCGAGTCCCATGATGGGTCGGGTATGATATATGATATTGATATGCATGATTTACCTTTCATAAGGCAAGTGTACTGGTATTTTGAATGTCATACTTGTCTCCTGTGATCTCTATTTCAGTCATGATCCTCTTTATTGTATTTCATGCTTTATATACTCAGTACATATCTCGTACTGACCCCCTTTCTCCGGGGGGGTTGCGTTTCATGCCCGCAGGTACAGATACTCGATTTGGTGATCCTCCAGCTTAGGATTTCGACTCAGCTGTCTTGGAGAGCTCCATTGTCCCGGAGCCTAGACTTTTGGTACAAATCTTTTGAGGTATATCTATGTTTATCCAGGGGTACGGCGGGGCCCTGTCCCGTCATATTTTACTAGCGATACTCTTAGAGGTCTGTAGACATATGTGTGGGTTGTGTACAAGTTTTGTTCAGCTGTGTCTATACGATGTGTTATGGATATGTTCTTCTAAAATGGCAGCCTTGTCGGCTTGCGTATGGTATTGATATGTAGTGGCAGCCTTGTCGGCTCGCGTATCATATTATGTTTTGATTAGTTGTGACTCCTCGGGAGGCAGGTTGTCGGGATATATATATATATATATATGATGTCGTTATGAACCTTTGGAGTTCTTTTGCATGTTTCATACTGTTCACAGGTCCAGTTTGACTATATCTAACAGGTACGTATACGAGTGTCCAGCTCAGGCACTACTCATGGCCCACGGGGCTGGGTCGTGACATTTCTTTCTCACAAATAATACCGGCGCTCCCCACGGTGATATACTAGGCTTGATAAAGCCCTTCTCGAGCACATCATTCAATTGTTCCTTCAATTCTTTCAACTCCGCAGGGGCCATCCTATAAGGAGGAATAGATATTGGCTAAGTGTCTAGCAATAGGTCAATAGCAAAATCAATCTCCCTCTCTGGGGGAATGCCTGGAAGCTCATCTTGAAATACTTCTGGGAACTCATTAACCACAGGAATAGACTGAAGAGTCTGCGACTCTTCTTGCACATCTTGAACTCGAACTAGGTGAAAAATATATCCTTTTCTGATCATCTTCTCTGCCTTAAGGTAGGAAATAAACCTACCTCTAGGCAAAGCAGCATTGCCCTTCCACTCTAGGATCGGCTCGCTTGGAAACTGGAATTGAACCATCTTTGCTCTACAATCAACATTAGCATAATAAGAAGCCAACCAGTCCATGCCCATAATAACATCAAAATCAATCATATCTAACTCAATTAGATATGCTACGATAGTGCGGTCACAAACTATAACAACACAGTCTCGGTATACCTGCCTAGCTATAACTGGATCACCAACTAGCGTAGACACCTCAAAAGGTCTAATCAACTCGGGCTCTACCCCAAACTTTCCGACAACAAAGGGCGTAACATATGATAAAGTGGAACCTGGATCAATTAGTGCATAAACATCGTGGGAGGAAACTGATAATAGACCTGTAACAACATCAGGAGACGTCTCACGGTCCTGTCCACCAGCCAATGCATACACGCGGTGCGGAGCACCGCTCAAGCTGGGTGCTCCACTCCTCCCCCTACTTCGCCCTGCTGGCATCTGAAAAACTTGCCCTGAAGGGTGAACTGCAGAAGATGAGATAGCCACAGACCCTGTAGGCTGAACCATACCTGAACCAACCCCATCGGGCACTCCCTCATCCTGTGGCATGGCTGTCCACAAGCATAGCAAACATCTGAACCCAGCCGACACTGAACCGAATGTAACTTGCCACACTGGTACATCACGACAAAAGGGACCTCATCTGGCCTGACTCCGGTCGGTACTGAGAGCCTGACGCTCTAGAACTCTGGCCCGCTCCGGAATAAGAAGACCGTTCAAACCTCAAACCTAGGAACTGCAGAGGTGCACTCCATGCTGGCTGATAAGAATACCTGGGATGCTGCTGTCTCTGTCCTCCCCTGAACTTACTAACCATATCAACAGATCTTGACCTCTTACCACGGCTCCGGTCACACTCACGCTCTATCCTCTGCTGGCGTTTACGATCCTCCGAATTCTGTACATACGTCTGTATGTGGGAGATATCCATGCCTGGATGTAGTGCAGCAGTCGTGCACTCATCTATCAAGTATAGCCCTAGCCCAGCCATGAAGCGATGAACTTTATCCTCCATCTCAGTAACCATGGCTGGGGCATATCTAGCCAAGGAATCGAAGTGTACACAATGCTCTTGCACATTCATACTGCCCTACCCAATACGTAGGAACCTGTCTGCTCGGGCCCATCGGACCTCTGGAGGTAAGTAATGGCAAAGAAAAGCATCTGAGAACTCTCGCCACACAGCTGGAGGGGCGTTTTCTCCCCTAGATAACTCCTATGCCTGATATTACTGTATCGAAATATCCCGAAGTCTATATGAAGCCAAATCCACTGGCTCAACCTCATCCGCGTGTATAACTCGCAAGGTCCTCTGCATACCATCAATGAAATCTTGGGAGTCTATATTTTGCTTCACCACAGAAAACTCGTGAGGACCTAACCCAAGGAAGGTCTTAACCTTCGAACTACTGGCCCTATCTGTTGGGTCGACACCAACTTCCTGCCGCTGTGCCTGAGCGGCTACTAATCTGGTCAACAACTGTACAACATCCCGTACATCCTGGGCCTCTACATCCGACTGAGGAACTGGGGATGGTGTTGGAGGCAGGGTATGCGATGTCTCAGACGGTCCCTCACTCTGAATCTCATCCTGGGCACTCATGGCCTGTCGAGTACGACTAGTGGCCTCACCGGCCGCTCTCTTTCCCTTCTGGGCATCGTTGAAACCAGAACTGTCACACCCTAATCTCGCTAGGGTGTGATGGGCACCCGACCCTGTATTCGGAGCCGAGCAAACCCACTGACTCTTATTACATACATAATCTCTTTGGACTTTTAAATCAAATAAGCATGAAATACATAGTAAGTCTTTCAGAAACTTTCTTTTCATCGTTCTCAAATCAAACAAAATCTGTAACCATATGGAATCTGTAACATAATATATAAAGACACATCGGCTGGTGAAGCCGCTTACAAGACTGATATTCTGTACCCACGACTCTGTCTGCAAAGTCTCTAACATTAATCAGAAATCATAACATATGTACTCTGACTCGGCAACACTCCGAAAGGAAGTGGAGCTCGCCAATCCAGCTGAAGCATCTTCTAGCAATGTCTTTTACTCATCTGGGTGTACCTGCATGGCATGAAACGCAGCCCCCGAAGAAAGGGGGTCAGTACGGAATATGTACTGAGCATGTAAGGCATGAAATGTAGTAAAGAGGATCATAGCTGAGACAGAGATTTACCAGAACAAACATGACTTTTAAAACATCAATACACTTGCCTTTTTGAATGAAAATCATGCATATCCACATCATATATCATGTATACATATAACGTGTCCCGGCCCTCCAGTGCGGGACTCGGTGGATAAAATCATACATGTCCACATTATGTATCATATATGCGTAACGTGTCCCGACCCTCAAGTGAGGGACTCGGTGGATAAAATCATGCATGTCAACATCATATATCTTATATGCATATAACGTGTCCCGACCCTCCAGTGAGGGACTCGGTGGATAAAATCATACATGTCCACATCATGTATCATATATGCGTAACGTGTCCCGGCCCTCAAGTGAGGGACTCGGTGGATAAAATCGTGCATGTCAACATCATATATCTTATATGCATATAACGTGTCCCGATCCTCTATTGCGGGTCTCGGTGAATGAGGTCATCATATGCCATCCTGGCCGCCATCCCCGTATCATCATATCATCATATACATATACATATAAGGTGTCCCGGCCCGCAAGTGAGAGGGACTCGGTGAACAATGCAGTGGAGTACGCACGAGAATATGTCCTGGCCCGGGACTCAGTGAAAGACGTATTGAGGCATGCACGAGCAGAGTAGTGAGAAACTATATGCACACAAATCAATTTTCTTTCAAGACTCGAAAGATAAGTACACAAACCGACACTTGAGGATCGTAAACGCGTTTCAAGTCAATAGCTCATGGAAATCAAGAACATTGGCCATCCTTGTGGCTCTAAGAATAGGAGTTTCTTTGGAATCATATATATACGTCGTATGTTAGTTTCATAAGGATCATGCCAAAAGAAAGAAAGGGTAAGCCTTACATACCTGCTCCATGTCCTATTAGCTACGATTAATTGTCCAAGCTCGCTATCGCTAGTCTACATTCAAAAAGATTTACATAATCATCAAACACATCGTCACACACTTTTCTTAGTCTTTCAAATGAATTCATTTATAATCTGCCGAAGTTTTGGCAGCATTTCCCCTGTAAATACAACCATCCCCGAGAATCCAACTCGGCCAAATAATCAACAATCCGAGAATTCAACTCGACCTATTTATCAACAACAATCCCAATAATCATGCCAACAACATCAACAATCAACTCAAGATGCATTCTAACATTAACAACCCTTGTCATACAATCCAACGGCATTTCATTTATATTCAATTCAATCACATATAGTCAAGCCAACATCAATACTTACACATTTAAGCACTAGCCCGAGAACTTCCAAACAAGATTCAAGAACACTTTAACAATCCGCGCAATGTTCAAAACAACCCAAACAATATACAACACCTCCCGAATTCTCTCAACTCAACATAACCAATAACAACACATTTATTCCTTCCAAATTCATGAAGTATAACCACCACACGTTAACAATATCATTCATGCAAACATAAGAAATCATTCTAACGGCACATTAACTTCTACAACAATCCCATAACGATTACCACTTCATTTCAAGTCATCAAACCTTCATTTTCATCATGGAATCCACAACAACAAAAATCAAAATACTAAATAAAATCAATTCATCACATCCTACCAACATCACTCTTATTCGGCCACACCATACACACACATACGTTCATGAATTTCATTCATTTCTTCACTCTACAACATATACAAGCCATCCATAACATCCACTCTCTTGCTCGGCTAGGGTTGGAATTTGCACAAATGAATGGTTTGCTTGCTTCAACAACGACCCCACGTTAATTAGGGCCTTCAAATTAGTTGGAATACTAGAAGAAAATATTTTTTCTTGATCAACTCCATGGAACCAATTTTTGCTAGCCATGGCCGAACATGGCTTTTTTTTTTTTCTTTCTTTTTCTTCTTCTCCAAGCTTCTTGAATTTTCTAAGTGTAAAAGTGATGATAAATATGACTAATAAGGCATATATATATATATATATAAATACATAATTCATCCATGTGGGCCAAAGCCCACTCCACTTGGACGGCCACATGGCCCCTTTCATGAACTTTCTTAAATATTTTGTGAAATTTCCGTTTTGCCCCTAGCCTTCCACAATATTACTATGAACCACTTTGTGAATTTTATTTTTTACCCTTAGCCTTTCTCAATATTTCCATACTAATAAACAACTTGTATATTAAAATAACTTTAGAAAATAGTCTTGCCCTTAACTTAGCACAACTATCTTGAAATCTCCGAATGTACAAAATACGGGATATAACATCCTCCCCCCCCCCCTCCTTTAGAACATTCGTCCTCGAATGTTCAACTGATCTTATGGGGTCTTATAACACTTCGGGAGGGTTCCTCTTATAGTTTATCCTTTCTTTCATGTCCATTCCTTATCTTTCACCCTATTTTCTTTATAATCGAACTCCTCGGTCTTTACATGAGTCCTCATTCTGTGTGGTGGGTATTCTAATCCACTGCGCCAATTCGCTATCCTTGTCCTTCCCAGGTCATTTCTTGACACAAGTATACTTGTCTTTGATTTCATTGTATTGGCGCTCGTTTCGTCCATCGTTATTCCTTGTTGGCTCTCCGGTGTGGATTCCTTACAAATATGATCGAGCATCGCTTCACGTCGATGGTTCATATAATTTCATAGCATATATCCTCATGTTCCGTATAATTAAAGGTCCATGAACTATTTTCTAGTATCCGATGAACTCTTTTATTTCAGTCATAGGCACTGCGTTCTTTCTTTCCTTCAAAAATTCCAAACTACCAATTGTTGGTAGTTTTATTATAATAGTCGTTGTCATTCTCTCCATTATCCTTCGTGAATTTAACTTGTAGACCTTTCTTTCTCTCTTCGTTACCCTTTAAAACATGTCGTTGCGTACTTAGGTACGACGCCAATTTGCCCGATATGAGGGATCCAAATCATGTTCTAAACATATCATAATTCATGTTGGCGTGAAGCATTCTCTTAAGGTGTCTTCCATCCTTTCCCTTCATGTCGGCCTCATGGTACACTCATTGTCAATTCGTTTTTACTTCTTTCAGGTATCCTTCTGATGTGCCGATATGTTTCGAACTCTGGCCCCGAGCTAATAAATTTTCCCCCTCTGGAGCCTGACAGTGTTGCGATTCCTTTTAACGCGCAAATCCGTCCTATTCTTAAGTCATCTTTTTCACGTACCTACCTTTGAATTTTTACCCAAGTAGTCTCGTGCTTTGCCGGTTGTTTCTCCCAGGGGCTTCACTCACTGAGGTTTCTTACCTTTCACCTTTTTCCGACACTTTGCTCTCCCTGCCTTCCATTTACTCGCTCTCTTTCTTTTCCAAATATCGTTGTATTAGAATTTTTCAATCTTAACCTGTAGTGAAAAATAACATCGGCTTACCTTGTAACACTTGTACCATATATTTTTGTTGTCACTTGAACTTCGGTACCCTTACTCGATTGAGGCCTTCCATACCGTAGCACCGGTTGCGGGGACACACATCACATGCCCACCGATACAATCACATGTGGGATATCATACACATTCATATATATATATATATATATATATATAATTACTACCAACTCACCCACAAAATACTTCCAAACGCTATTCAAGCTTATCCTAATTCCAGAGCTGTGATGCACTCTCTGTCTCTTCACCAGTCTAGTCTGCTTCGTCCTACGCAACCTCATATGGTCTCCAATCATTCCGTATACTCTAGTTTACCTTAGGCTACTCTAACTTCCCATTTTCTCTTATATCTAAATCTATAGGATTTCTTGCACACTTCCCAGGGGGGTCACTCATCCTAATATTTCTCTCACCTTAGCACGCTTAACCTTGAAACTCCGATGAAATTCGGTGCATTAACGCTGGTATAATCGCATCCACTTCTCCGCATGACCCTCATTACATGATCTGGAGCAAGTCGAAGTCTTACAGATTCCGAGACATTTTCGTAACACGTCCTTCCCTTTACAATTACTATTTTACCCTTTTTCAATCCTTAATATCCACCTTTCACTTATGTGTATAACTACCCTTCGTCCTAGATTCCTAGATTCCCGATGGTAGTGATATATATATATATAATTACTACCAACTCGCCCACAAAATACTTCCAAACGCTATTCAAGCTTATCCTAATTCCAGAGCTGTGATGCACTCTCTGTCTCTTCACCAGTCTAGTCTGCCTCGTCCTACGCAACCTCTTATGGTCTGCAATCATTTCGTATACTCTAGTTTCCCTTAGGCTACTCTAACTTCCCATTTTCTCTTATATTTAAATCTATAGGATTTCTTGCACACTTCCCAGGGGGGTCACTCATCCTAATATTTCTCTCACCTTAGCACGCTTAACCTTGAAACTCCGATGAAATTCGGTGCATTAACGCTGGTATAATCGCATCCACTTCGCCGCATGACCCTCATTACATGATCTGGAGCAAGTCGAAGTCTTACAGATTCCGAGACATTTTCGTAACACGTCCTTCCCTTTACAATTACTATTTTACCCTTTTTCAATCCTTAATATCCAACTTTCACTTATGTGTATAACTACCCTTCGTCCTAGATTCCTAGATTCCCGATGGTAGTGAACACACCTTCGTCGCCGTTACTTATAAGTAATCAGGTATCAGTCTGTTCGGATTCCCACTCACCATTCTTATATCATAATCTACAGCAAAACCGATTGTCAACTTTCCCTAAATCACCCAATAGACCTTGCTCCTACTAGACCTCGAATGCAACCCATTTTAATCCTTTAGACTGCTAATCGTCTTTCTCACAATCATTTGTCACGCCATGCTCGAATCCGTAGCTCCTTTAAAATATCACATCCCACTTATCGTCTGTTTACGATATTTCCTTTCCACGCTTCTCTCTGTTAGGCGTACCTAACTAAATAACCTGATTTTTTCTTTTTTGAACAATGCTGGCACAATCTCCTTTACCATTCTTACTATTCAAAATCTGTACACAGCAAACATCGACAATACCTCACAGAACATATGGCTATATGACACATTCCAGCCATCCAGAGCTTCCAGTTTCAGGTAACAGAACAAATATATCAAGACTTACCTCTATGACTTTCCATATCACCACTCACCTTCTTCTTCCGTCGTATGTAAGGCTTATATAAGGAATCTCATTTCCTATGACTTGGATCTATCGCACGATCTATGACAGAAAGAAGGTCAATGGTTCCTAAATGCCCTACAGCCTCCTGTTTATAAATGTGGCCGGCATCACACCCAAAAACAGGACTCTACCGGACACCACTTTGCAGACAACCCCTAGGACAACCTGCTCTGATACCACTTTGTCACACCCTAATCTCGCTAGGGTGTGATGGGCAACCGACCCCGTATTCGGAGCCGAGCGAACCCGCTGACTCTTATTACATACATAATCTCTTTGGACTTTTAAATCAAATAAGCATGAAATTCATAGTAAGGCTTTCAGAAACTTTCTTTTCATCGTTCTCAAATCAAACAAAATCTGTAACCATATGGAATCTGTAACATAATATATTAAGACACATCGGCTGGTGAAGCCGCTTACAAGACTGACATTCTATACCCACGACTCTGTCTGCAAAGTCTCTAACATTAATCAGAAATCATAACAAATGTACTCTAACTCGGCAACACTCCGAAAGGAAGTGGAGCTCGCCAATCCAGCTGAAGCATCTTCTAGCAATGTCTTTTACTCATCTGGGTGTACCTGCGTGGCATGAAACGCAGCCCCCGAAGAAAGGGGGTCAGTACGGAATATGTACTGAGCATGTAAGGCATGAAATGTAGTAAAGAGGATCATAGCTGAGACAGAGATTTACCAGAACAAACATGACTTTTAAAACATCAATACACTTGCCTTTTTGAATGAAAATCATGCATATCCACATCATATATCATGTATACATATAACGTGTCCCGGCCCTCCAGTGCGGGACTCGGTGGATAAAATCATACATGTCCACATTATGTATCATATATGCGTAACGTGTCCCGACCCTCAAGTGAGGGACTCGGTGGATAAAATCATGCATGTCAACATCATATATCTTATATGCATATAACGTGTCCCGACCCTCCAGTGAGGGACTCGGTGGATAAAATCATACATGTCCACATCATGTATCATATATGCGTAACGTGTCCCGGCCCTCAAGTGAGGGACTCGGTGGATAAAATCGTGCATGTCAACATCATATATCTTATATGCATATAACGTGTCCCGATCCTCTATTGCGGGTCTCGGTGAATGAGGTCATCATATGCCATCCTGGCCGCCATCCCCGTATCATCATATCATCATATACATATACATATAAGGTGTCCCGGCCCGCAAGTGAGAGGGACTCGGTGAACAATGCAGTGGAGTACGCACGAGAAAATGTCCTGGCCCGGGACTCAGTGAAAGACGTATTGAGGCATGCACGAGCAGAGTAGTGAGAAACTATATGCACACAAATCAATTTTCTTTCAAGACTCGAAAGATAAGTACACAAACCGACACTTGAGGATCGTAAACGCGTTTCAAGTCAATCCGGTTTAGTATGAGAAAGATGTGGACACTTTTACCACAGAACCTCTACGAACGTTTCCAAAGCAATCCAAGACTGTATACAAAAGTTAGACACATTAATACTTACAGAACCCTTTTAGGGACATGAACTCTTTATGCTTTACTCGTTATTCATCCATACAATAAGCTCAACCATACCGAGCGTACTCAAATCAAGAAGTGAATAAGAATCATAGGCAAACTCGGAAACATATCAATTAGAGCTTCGGAATCATAGAAATGTATCAAAACCATATGAAATAGCTCATGGAAATCAGGAACATTGGCCATCCTAGTGGCTCTAAGAATAGGAGTTTCTTTGGAATCATATATATACGTCGTCTGTTAGTTTCATAAGGATCATGCCAAAAGAAAGAAAGGGTAAGCCTTACATACCTGCTCCACGTCCTATTAGCTACGATTAATTGTCCAAGCTCGCTATCGCTAGTCTACATTCAAAAAGATTTACACAATCATCAAACACATCGTCACACACTTTTCTTAGTCTTTCAAATGAATTCATTTATAATCTGCCGAAATTTTGACAGCATTTCCCCTGTAAATACAACCACCCCGAGAATCCAACTCGGCCAAATAATCAACAATCCGAGAATTCAACTCGGCTAATTTATAAACAACAATCCCAATAATCATGCCAACAACATCAACAATCAATTCAAGACGCATTCTAACATTAACAACCCTTGTCATACAATCCAACGGCTTTTCATTTATATTCAATTCAATCACATATAGTCAAGCCAACATCAATACTTACACATTTAAGCACTAGCCCGAGAGCTTCCAAACAAGATTCAAGAACACTTTAACAATCCACGCAATGTTCAAAACAACCCAAACAATATACAACACCTCCCGAATTCTCTCAACTCAACATAACCAATAACAACACATTTATTCCTTCCAAATTCAAGAAGTATAACCACCACACGTTAACAATATCATTCATGCAAACATAAGAAATCATTCTAATGGCACATTAACATCTACAACAATCCCATAACGATTACCACTTCATTTCAAGTCATCAAACCTTCATTTTCATCATGGAATCCACAGCAACAACAATCAAAATACTAAATAAAATCAATTCATCACATCCTACCAACATCACTCTTATTCGGCCACACCATACACACACATACTTTCATGAATTTCATTCATGTCTTCACTCTACAACATATACAAGCCATCCATAACATATGAAAACAAGATTAAACCTTACCTTCTTCCATCCATCCTCTTGCTCGGCTAGGGTTGGAATTTGCACAAATGAATGGTTTGCTTGCTTCAACAACCACCCCACGTTAATTAGGGCCTTCAAATTAGTTGGAATACTAGAAGAAAATATTTTTTTCTTGATCAACTCCATGGAACCAATTTTTGCTAGCCATGGCCGAACATGGCTTTTTTTTTTTTTCTTTCTTTTTCTTCTTCATCAAGCTTCTTGAATTTTCTAAGTGTAAAAGTGATGATAAATATGACTAATATTTCATATATATATATATACATACATTATTCATCCATGTGGGCCAAAGCCCACTCCACTTGGACGGCCACATGGCCCCTTTCATGAACGTTCTTGAATATTTTGTGAAATTCCCGTTTTGCCCGTAGCCTTCCACAATATTACCATGAACCACTTTGTGAATTTCCTTTTTTACCCTTAGCCTTTCTCAATATTTCCATACTAATAAACAACTTGTATATTAAAATAACTTTAGAAAATAGTCTTGCCCTTAACTTAGCACAACTATCTTGAAATCTCCGAATTTACAAAATACGGGATATAACAAGAACAATCTATCAGAAAGCGAACGCTTAATACAGGGCTCTATCGCACAATCAAAGAGAGAAAGAATGACATCATCTTAAATGTCCTGTAGCCTCCTATTTATAAGTGTGGTGCACAACACACCCATAAACAAGTCTCTACTAGACACGGTCTGTAAACAATACTAGAACGAAACTGCTCGGATACCACTTCTGTCACGACCCAAACCGATGAGTCATGACGGGAGTCTGACCTCTAGCGACGAAACACCCCTAAACACGTACTTGTAACATACTGAACATGACGGGAGTCTGACCTCTAGCGACGAAACACCACTAAACACGTACTTGTAACATACTGAACATCGAAGGCCCATAAATGGCATAAACTGATCTAAAAAAAAGGGAACATTAAAACTCTGTACAATCTGCATATATATATATATATATATATATATATACAGACGACATGCGGATGAACAGTGCAAGCCAGCTAGGCTGCTACATATACTGCACACAAAAGAATAGAAGCCGATAAGGCTACATCATCTGACTGCTACATACAACTGTCTACCGACCTCTACTGGAATAAAAGTTGTAGAAAGGACGGGACAGGGCCCCGTCATACCCATATATACACACATCTCAAAAGGGGCATACCAAAACTGACTGTGGCTCCGGACCAAATGGAGCGTAGTGACCACTGCTGAATGTAGAGGTCCTACTAAGCTGGACCACCTGCATGTCTCCCTGTACCTGCGGGCATGAACGTAGCCCCCCAAGCAACGGGGATTCAGTACTGATAATGTACCGAGTATGTAAGGCATAAGAACAACATATATATACATAAGAATCATGGATAAGATCTGAACTCATAAACTGAAATGACTGACTGCATGTACTTGTATGAACTAGTATCTGCCTAAACCTGCATAAATTTGTGTAACTCATAAGGCCTCTGTGTGCACATAATATGCATGCTCATACCTATCAATGATGGTCGTACATCTATAAGAGCGCGTATATAACGCCCGATGTATGTGTGCGTGTATAACACCTGATGTAAGTGTGTATATAACGCATGTAAGCCTCTATGGCATCTCGTCATATCATATTGGTTCCTCTGTGGCCATAATCAATATCATCATCATAGTAGTAATGCGTATATAATGCCTGTATTTCTTCTCATACTTTACATATATCTAATATTCGCGTATATAACGCCTGATATGTGTGCGTATATAACGTCTTCTAGTCACGAGTCAATGTATATAAATATATAATGAATGTAATGCATGACTAAGTTGTATGAACAGTACTGGCTACATAAGACTAGACCCATGAATAGAAGGATTACTCATAAATGGGGTACATGAACATCATAGACTGAAGTACTTCTAATGCTTCTAAGAGTAGAGTAATATGGAAGCTCGCTTACTCGCTTGGTGGATCATATCATAGGATCATGCCAAAAGAAGAAAGGAATGACCTTAACATACTTGGAAGTACACTCAATCGTCCAACTTCTACCTCCCGAACATGAAAGTTTACAATTAAGATAACATAGGGATTAATTAGGCTATTTACTTCGCTCACTAACCATCCTCAAATACGTATAAAGCTCAACAAACTATAGATAGTAATTTCCTTTGTAAGCTTACAAATCTCCAACTTCTCATTCGATCCCACATCAACTAAAATACTCACATCGACAATGACAACACATATATATATATATATATATATATATATATATATCAAAACATGCATAAACCCGTTTTCAATCATCTCTTAAAATAACCCTATATCACTACATTGCCCTTCATCAACTTAACACGTCCACAATTACCTCCTCTTCACTTAACATCACTAAAACTCTTGATAACAAACTTAAATATAAGGGTAGAAATTATTTACATACCTTGAGGGGTCAAGAATCCCAAGAATCACTTCAATTTCAACTCCCTAAACTTCACAACCTTGAAGAGACCCTAGAAGCAACCTTCTTCTTCACCATCTCGGGTTTACGAGGTCCCGGTCTTGTCAAATTTTCACTAATATGATGGAAAATATTGGGAGAGAAAATGTTAGGGTTTTCTAATATGGAGAGGAGGAAAAATATGAAATAGGGTCGTGGACCACCCATTTATACTTGGAAGCCAAAAAGGCTACAGCGTCCGGTTCGACGAGCGGGTCGACGGCCCGTCGACATGTCGATAGTCCGTCGACTTTCCCCGTCGACCTACGCCTACAGATGCATTGCTACAGGATCTTGTTGATGCCGCACGTCGATGGTCCGTTGACCATGTCGATGACCCGTCGACGATATGGTGTCCTGTAGATTTTTTTGATTCAGTTCAGATCGCGTCGATTCAATTCATTCAAATTTTAACTCTATAAATTGCCTGGGATATCTGCTGGTACCCTTATACATGGGGTAAGACTTTTTCTACCTCCAAATTCGGGCTTGGGTCTCTATTCCAAAGGCGTACCCGACTAGGAAACTATAAGTTCTACCACTACGAACACGAGGGGTGTAACACAGCGCCTAGTGCACCTCCTCGATTTATAGGCAAGAGATTTGATCGCCTTATTTATTCCGAATCGGGTCAGAGCTCTAGAGTTTTGGGTTCCCAGTATAGAGGTGATTCCAGTTAGATGAGACCACCCTTATCATGGTGCAATCAATATGGTTGACTAATTTCAAGACAGTGCCGTCGAGGTTCATATGCTTGTTATTCCTCTGGTCAGACTGGGCATATGATGCGTGATTTCCTATCGATGGGTGGCAGAGGTAGGTTCCAGCCCATAGGATTAGCGACTATGTCTTCATAATCTGTACGCCCTCCGGGGGGAGGCTCACCGATACCAGCTGGTAGTGGCAGAGGCAGAGGCGGAGCATCCAATTCGAGCGGTCCTCAGAACCGTATCTATGCATTAGCCGGGTGGCAAGATCTTGAGTCTTCCCCTGATGTTGTCACAGGTATATTATCAGTATCCTCTCATGATGTATATGCATTGATTGATCCGGGTTCCACTTTGTTGTATATTACTCCTTATATTGCCGATCGTATTGGGGTGAAACCTGAGCCAATCAAACCTTTTTAGGTGTCTACTCCTGTTGGTGACCCATTAATAGCTAGACAAGTATATACAAATTGTATGATTGTAGTTTGTGACCGCCATACTATGGCTAATTTGATTGAGCTGAAGATGGTAGATTTTGATGTCATAACGGGTATGGATTGGGTGGCCCCTATTATGCAATGTTGATTGCAGAACAAAAATGGTTAGTTTCCAATTTTTAGAAGAGCCTGTTTTTACAATGGAAAGGTAATACAGTGTCTCCGAGAGGTAGGTTTATTTCTTATCTCAAGGCAAGGAACATGATTGCTAAAGACTGTATATATCATTTAGTTCGAGTTCAGGATACAAAATCAAAACCGCCAACTATTCAATCTGTCCTAGTAGTAAATGAATTTCTGGATGTATTCCCAGACAAGCTTCCAGGCCTCCCACCAGAACGGGTGTCATGACCCAACCGGCGGGCCATGACGGGTACCCGGTGCTAACCCACCTGGTCCTATCCGAAATATAAGCTGACAAGGCCAAATAGATCTAACCATATATACATGTCTACGAGCCTCTAATGAGAGTATGTCACAACATATAGACTGGACAGGACCCCGCCATGCCCATAAGTATGTACACAAAAGAATAGATACCAAAACCTGTAGCTCCGAATGAAATGGAGCTCCACTACGTAGTCCCTGGGTAATAAAGCTATGGATCAAGCCTGTCTTCCTGGCCACCTATGGGCATGATGCAACGTCCACAAAAAAAAGGACGTCAGTACAAAGAATGTATTAAGTATGTAAAGCATAATCAACATCATTATAGAAGCATAATAGACAACATAAGAAATAGTATAAGATGGGAGGTAATAGAACCATCGTCATAAACACTTACTTGCTTTTCATAGGGACCTTCCATTTCTAATATGTGATTGTGCACATACATCCTTATCCGTATCCGTATTTATTTCATATTCATATTTCATAGCATACCCGACCATGAAGGATCGGTGTTTCACATACCCGGCCATGGCGAGGCTCTGTGATTATACATACCTAGCCTACCAAGGCTCAGGGTTATCCGTAGCCAACTGCAGTGGTGCGCGCGCGATACATATCAGACCCGACCATATAAGCTCGGTGTTACATAATAGTCATACATAGACATATACACATAGGAGCTCATAAGCATCTTTGACATCATTATTATTGTCGTTTTATTACATCTATCCTTAGAGGATCACTCATCGTATAAGGAATTTAGTAGAATCATAAACATAACGAGAACCATGAGCTTTAGTGGTTTTTTAAATATAGAATCATTTAGAGGACATCATAGGCTCATGAAAGAATAGATATATGGCCAAGGAACCATGCCTTATTGAAAGAAGGGTTAGCCTTACATACCTTTTCGTTCAGCTATTCTATCGCTTGAACGTTCTCCTTCAATGCTCACGTTTCTACCTTCATTAGAGTTTATACTAACATTAGACAATCGATAGCTTAGCATACTTGACTAAAGCTAGAGAAAATTGGGTAACATCTCCTTTATTTATACAACTTCCTTGTGACACCTCGGAAAATTTTCCGTGAGCATACAATGAATAGACCAACGAAGAGTATAAGTGTACGATGTTTTACTAATAAGGGAATGACTACCAATGAGTTTTGAAAACGCGAAGGTTGCAGATTTGCATTGCGACCCAGTGGTCGTATAACACAATACGGCCCGTAAAGTGATTTACAGACCGTAAAGTGCCATCGTCCTCCAACTACCAAAACTTCAACTTTCTGTCAAATGTTGAAATGGTTAAATACGACTCAGAATGTGGACCGTAAATTGAAATACGGCCTGTAAACGGCGACCGTAAACCACCATAGCCTACAACAAACCTTTCTGTTTCTGATATGCTTAAATACAGTCATGGAAGACGGACCGTAAACTAGAATACGGCCCGTAAACTGGGTTTACGGCCACTGTGCATCCCGACTACTGTTCACAAAAATCAGATTTTTAAGTTAAGTATAAGGGACCCCAAGCTCATTTCATTTCATTTCTCATCTTCACAATTCACGAATTCTCTAGAATACTCCAAAACACTTCATCCACAAGAATTCAAGGGAATCAAGGGAAAATCAAGATCAACAACGCCAAATTCATGAAAACAAGAGTGTGATACCTAGCTCAAGTTCATCTTCCTTAAAGAAAATCTAAAGAGGCGACGTAGGGTTTTGGTGCTAGAGTAGAGACTCCACTCAAGGCTTGTTCCACCATCATCCAAGGTAAGTTTCATGACCATTTCATGTTGTTTAAGGTATTGGAAGGTTAAGATACCCGAATTGTAGAAAAGCATAGCAAATGGGTCATAAATGAGTGAATAGTGCCATGAGTGAATGGTAGTTGAATTGAATCATGAATGTTAGTGTGTTGTGAGTATGAATGCGTTATAAATGACATGTAGACCATGAGATAAGTGTGATACATGAGAAAATACGATAGAAAAACCCAAACCATAAAGGAGGTAAAAATGAAAAGAAAAGGTGGATCATGGTCATTGTATATGAATGATGATTGTTGATTGCTATATTGTAGTTGTTGTTGTGGGTGTTGGGAGTTGATAGGGAATATGAGAAAAGTAGCATAAATAAAGGAATTGCTGCCCAATTGTCTCTAGAAATAGTAGTGCATTCTTATAGTTGATTAACTAACGTTAGTACGAATCCTCTTTTGAAGGTAGAGACGTGACATTGAAGGAGAATAAGCGAACGCTAGATTGCTTAAACGAGAAAGGTATGTGAGGCTTAACTCTTCTTTCAAAAGGCATGAATCCTTCGAGTTTTCCATAATCCTTCTATAAGATGAAGCTTATGAGTCCTTCCATATATCGAATCACCTATAATAATGATAACAATGACAATGAGCTAGAGTATAGAGATTCAAGAAATTGTGGCACGATTTTCCTACAATGCTAATGATGTTATTATTATTACCACTCGCCTCATGCCTTATTTCCTTCAAGGCGAGGCATGATACCCATGAAATGTCCATAACACAATCGGGGGTTCACGACCTTACGTCACCCAGACATACTATGTTGTCCATGATATACATTCAGGTTATATCCTTCTCTCGTGATTCCTGATCCCTCTATTATGTTTGTTTATTTCATTCCTACCTTACATACTCAGTATAATATTCGTACTGACGTCCGTTTTCTTTGGACGCTGTGTTCATGCCCACAGGTAGATAAGGAGGAGATCTTGCTCCAGATTCTTAGAGGTTGTTAGCTGACTGAAAGCACCCCATTGTCCTGGAGGTGCCTATGAGGATTCTTTTGTGTACAATTGTAAATGTCATCTCATAGAGGCTCGTAGATACTCAATGTCGGTCATGTGGTCTCATGGCGTAGCCATTGTGTTAATATATACATATATATTATTTTCCTAGCCTAAGGGCTCATGTGTATAAAAACATTATGTTCCTAAAGGAAAACAGGTTTTCTTATAAATCGAGCCTGAATCCGATAAATGATTGTTAAATAAGCCTAAGGAGTACTAGTACGAGCGGTGCTCGGCGGTTAGCCCCGGGTACCCGTCGCGACCCCTAGCCGGGTCGTGACATTCCCCCATATCATATATAAACTCCTAAACAACTATAATAACATTCACAACATCATAGCAATAGTCTTCATTCACCTTCATTATCCATATTTCTCAATCCACTTCAAATCATCCATATTCATAGTCATGACAGACTATTACATTCACTCATATACAATGTATATCCCATGTTTTTAACGCCATTTATAACATAATCATAATCACAACATATCAAGAATCATGACTCAATCCAAGCTACAACTCAAAATATCACTATTTTCACATTCATGACCCACTTCCTATCTCCTACTGCAATCCGAGTCTTTTGACCTCTCAATACTTTAAACAACATGGAACGACCATAAAGCTTACCTTAGATGGTTTAGGAATGGACTTTGGGTGGAAACACTTCACTTGAGCAAAACCCTAGTTCCACTTCCACTTGGATTTCTTGTCTTGGATGAACTTTAATGAGTTTCTTACACTTGATTCTCTTGGTTTGATAAAGTTAATCATTAATATCTCTTGAATTATTGTGGGAGAGGTGTGGAGAAATGTTATAGAGAGTTCTTGAGAGAAGGGGAGTGAAGATGAAATGAAATGAAATGAACTTGGTCCCCTTATTAAAATCTCACAATCTGTACCACTTTGATTTCACGGACCAACATACTGTCCGTATAATTTATACTGACTGTATGTTTTGCCGTACTTTTGGTTCAGTATGTCACGACCCAACCCCGTAGGCCGTGACTAGTGCCCGAACTGGGCACCCGAACACACTCATCCAATCCGAATCACATACAGATAGCGTATACGGGCACAAATATCACACGCTGCCTCAAATTATATCAAACTGTCTCAGACACATTTCAACACAACCATATATATATATATATATATATATATATATATATATATATATATATATATATATATATATCAGAAGCCGACAAGGCTATCAAATGGCGCAACGGCCCAAAACATATACAAATGCACGCCGACAAGGGGGTCAGTACGAAATATGTACTAAGTATGCAAAGCAGAAGATACAGAAAATAAATCTGAGGCATAAACGAAATAGAACTACAGAAAATAAGTGCAAGCCCAAAATATCAAAATGTTTACTTTCGAAATATAAGTCATGCGTAGGGCACAGAAAATATGGTCGGCCGCCCGTCGATGGCGCCATAACACAGCATAACACCAGAAGGTTTCAAATCTCCGTAACCCCGTCACACATCCTAACACAGCATAACGCCATACACAACATAACGCCAAACATAAGTGGAACCCGACCCTCTAGCAAGTGGCTCGGTGAACCATAAACATAGCATAACACCGGAGTATATAAAAGTGCGCACGACAACAGAACCGGCCCGGGACTCGGCGAAAGATATAACAAAACGCACGAGCAGAGTCGTGAGTAACCATATGCATAAAATCATTATCATGGACTCAATTATAAGTAAAATGACCATACTTGTGAATCGAAATAATAGTCATACCAAATTCTTTCAAGAGTCCTTCGAATTACATAAAGGAAAGTCGCGGGACCCACGGACGGGTATCGACCCGAGCCGGGCCCGCCTATGGAAAACATACTCATCATACACCATGCAAACTCCTACGAAAATATCGGAGCAATCCGAGCCTTTCTGTAAAAGATACGGCGTCCATAGTTACGGAATTCTTTAAAACAAAACTTTTTGTGCAACATTTGGAAATCAATTATTTCGAAGACATAAGGGTTCCTATTTCATCACATCAAACATACGAATGCCAAGAAATATATATATATATATATATATATATATATATATATATATATATATATATATATATATATATATATATATATATAAGAGTCATAACGTGCTCGGATTGCGAATTTAGAATTTCCTCGAGGCTCCTGACATAGCCTATTTATAACTAAGGCATGCCAAAAGAAGGAAGGTTTGAGCTTTACATACCTCATACGCACTCCAAGCTAGCCCAACTCAAGCTAATCCCAACCTACGCCTCTGGCTCCTCACGGTCTACAAATACGTCAACGAATATCAAACATTAGCCATAGGCACTTAGGCAATTTATTCCAAACTAACACTCAATTCTACAGAAATTTGGGCAGCATTTCCCCTGTAAATAGGCCAACCCCGAGAATTTAACTCGGCCAAATCAACAATAACAACAACAATAACCAACCTAGCAACCCCAATGACCAATCCGAAAGGCAATATAACATTAATAACTCTCTTTTACATCATTCAACAACATTCACAATATTCAATTCGACGGCTTACATTCAAGCCACATCACCGCTCATACATTCAAATACCAACCCGAACCCATACCAACAATATTCAAGGACATTTTAAACAATTTACACAATATTTCCAACAATCCAACAATTGCTCCAATTTTCCCGAAAACAGTCCCAAACCCGAGAACACAACCATAACCCATTCTTGTCATGCAATATGACCTACATTCGGCCACACTACACATATACATATATTGATGATTCTTATTATTTTCTCCACACTGCACAACTAAATATGCTACATAGAATCAATTCATCAACCCAATCACAACACACACATCTACACGACCATACACACCTTACACGGCTCACCTCCAACTTACTATATTTCACAAATTTCATCCATATTAACATACTACAACATGCATAAAACATTAACAACACATAAAACAAGATCAAATCTTACCTTTCTTCTTCAACTCCACAAATAGGCTAGGGTTTGCGATCTACTAGACGGATGGTTTGATCGCTCCAACAACACTTCCACGTTACTTAGGGACCTCCAATTAGTGGATTTGCACCAAAGAAATATTTTTGGGATGGCTAAAACTGGACTTGGTTTTTCTTGGGTTTGGCCGAGAGGTTGTTGTTGTTGCTCTTCAACTTCTTGATTTTTTTTTCTAAGTGTAGAATGATAGAAGATGACTTAGAAGTCATCTTTTAAGCTCCTAGATGAACCCTCCAAGTGTCCATGGCCCACACATGTGTTGGACCATTTAAAATTGGCCACAAAATGTGTGGGACCAATTTCAAAGCCACACGGCCTAAGGGCCTATTTTTGCATGATTTTCAACTTCCATGTATATGACTTTTGGTCCCAACTTTTCCTAAGTGTTCCATGCCAACAATTTCATGTACAACTTATGTCTCAAAATAAAATCGAAGGTCAAAAGTCCCGACTTCATGTCCCGGAATGGTCTTGGCCCTAACTTATCATAGTTAATCCGGATTGTCCTAATGTATAAAATACGGGACGTAACATCCCCCCCCCCCCTCTTTAGAACATTCGTCCTCGAATGTTGGATTAATTCTACAGGTCTTACTAACAATTCGGGGGAGTTTCTTTTATAGCCATCACATACAAGTCATTCACAAATCAACATAGTCAAATAAAGGATTTGGATTACCTGTAGGTACCGGAAATAGGTGAGGATACTTTTTCTTTTTCTGCTCCTCAGCTTCCCAGGTCATTTCTTCTCGGTTATTATTCCGCCACAGCACTTTAACAGAAGCCACATCTTTATTCCGCAATTTTCTTACCTGACGATCCAATATGGTTCTAGGCTGCTCTTCATAAGATAGCTCCTCGGTGACCTGTATATCACCTGTAGGAACGATTCTGGAAGGGTCACCAATACATTTACGAAGCATAGAAATATGGAATACCGGGTGCACCGCTCCCAAATCAGCTGGCAGATCTAATTCATAGGCAACTTTGCCTATTTTACGGATAATCTAATAAGGCCCAATATATCTCGGACTGAGCTTTCCTTTCTTGCCAAATCTCATAACACCTTTCATAGGTGACACTTTCAGGAACACCCAATCTCCAACCTGAAACTCTAAAGGTCGACGACGATTATCTGCATACGATTTCTGTCGACTCTGGGCTGCTAACAAGCGCTCCCGGATAAGTTTCACTTTATCCACCGCCTCTGGACTATATCTGGGCCAATTAATTCAGTCTCCCCAACATCAAACCAACCGATCGGCGACCTACATTTCCTGCCATACAAAGCCTCATATGGTGCCATCTGAATACTGGAGTGGTAGTTGTTGTTATAAGAAAATTCAATAAGCGGCAAATGATCATCCCAGCTACCCCTGAAATCCATAACACAGGCACGCAACATATCTTCGAGCATCTGAATAGTGCGCTCGGCCTGTCCGTCGGACTGAGGATGAAATGCTGTACTCAGACTCACCTGGGTCCCCAATCTCTCTTGAAATGATCTCCAGAAATTAGCTGTAAACTGGGCACCTCTGTCGGAGATAACAGACACTGGAACCCCGTGAAGTCTCACAATCTCCTTAATATATAGCCTGGCATAATCTTCAGCTGAGTATGTAGTCCGAACTGGAAGAAAATGGGCTGATTTTGTCAGCCGATCAACGATAACCTATATGGAGTCGTACCTCCGTGGAGTGCGAGGAAAGCCTGCAATAAAATCCATATTAATCATCTCCCACTTCCACGTCAGAATCTCCATCTCCTGCAATAACCCACCGGGCTTCTGATGCTCAATCTTCATCTGCTGACAATTTGGGCACTGGGCAACGAACTCTGCTATGTCCTTTTTCATACCGTCCCACCAATACAGGCATCTAAGATCATGATACATCTTCGTCGACCCTGGATGAACGGAATATCTGGCATAATGTGCCTCGCCCATAACCTGTCGCCGCAGCCCCGTAACGTTAGGTACACATAATCTGCCCCTGTATAATAATACTCCATCGGATGTAATCTCAAACGGGGTCTTCTCCTTTTCACAGGCTGCGTCTCTGTACTGTATCAGAACAGGATCCTCATACTGACGCCGCTTTATCTCACCCAGAATAGTGGATTCGGCCACTCCTCGAACAGAAATCCCAGCATCTCCAGAATCGGCCAAGCGGACTCCAAGACTAGCCAGTTGATGGATATCGCGAACCATTGCTTTCTTTTCTGAAAGCGTGTCCGCTAAACTGCCCATGGACTTACGGCTGAGTGCATCTGCCACGACATTAGCTTTCCCAGGATGGTATAGAATATCAACATCATAATCTTTCAGCAACTCTAACCACCGCCTCTGCCGCAAGTTCAGCTCCTTTTGCTTGAAGATGTACTGGAGGCTCTTATGATCTGTATAAATATCAACGTGAACCCCATATAAATAATATCTCCACATCTTCAAAGCATGAATCACCGCGGCTAGCTCCAAATCGTGAGTGCGATAATTTCTCTCGTGCTTTTTGAGCTGCCGGGAAGCATAAGCTATAACCCTACCGTGCTGCATCAATACACACCACAAACCCATACTAGAGGCATCACAATAAATAACATACCCATCTAGACCTTCAGGAAGAGTCAGGACTGGAGCTGTAGTCAACTTCTCTTTCAGCAACTGGAAGCTACGCTCGCAAGCATCAGACCACTGAAACTTAGCTCCCTTCTGAGTCAGCCTTGTCAAAGGAGCTGAAATCGAAGCAAATCCCTCTACAAACCTCCGGTAATAACCGGCCAACCCCAGAAAGCTACTCACCTCCGTAGGCGTCGTAGGTCTAGGCCAACTCTTTACTGCCTCGATCTTCTGGGTATCCACGCGGATGCCATCCGCTCCAATAATATGCCCCAGGAATGCCACTGAAGACAGCCAGAATTCACATTTAGAAAATTTAGCATATAAATTCTGGTGCCGGAGTGTGCCAAGTACCGTCCTCAAATGATCTGCATGCTCTGCTTCTGATCGTGAATAAACCAAAATGTCATCTATAAATACAATCACGAACATGTCTAAGAACGGCCCGAATACCCGATTCATCAGGTCCATAAATACCGCTGGGGCATTAGTCAGCCCAAAAGACATCACTCTAAATTCATAATGCCCGTAACGGGTCCTGAATGCTGTCTTAGGAATATCAGCCTCTCGTACCCGCACCTGATGATAGCCTGACCGCAGGTCTATCTTCGAAAAACACCTGGCACCCTGCATCTGATCAAACAAATCATCAATCTTGGGGAGGGGGTATTTATTCTTAATGGTTACCTTATTCAGCTGCCTGTAATCAATACACATCCGCAGCGAGCCGTCTTTCTTTCTCACAAATAATACCAGAGCTCCCCAGGGTGATGTACTGGGCCGAATAAATCCCTTCTCTAATAAATCTCTCAGCTGCTCCTTTAATTCCTTCAGTTCAGCAGGTGCCATTCTGTATGGAGGAATAGATATAGGCTGAGTATCTGGCAACAGATCAATAGCAAACTCTATCTCCCGCTCGGGGGGAAGACCTGGAAGCTCGTCTAGGAATACATCTAAGAATTCATTAACCACTGGGACTGACTGAAGAGTCGGTGCCTCTGCCTCTAAATCATGTACACGAACCAGATGATAAATATAGCCCTTCCTAATCATTTTTATTGCCTTGAGGTATGAAATAAACTTACCCCTTGGCGATGCTGTATTACCTGCCCACTCTACAACTGGTTCACCTGGGAATTGGAAACGAACTACCTTCTTTTGACAGTCAACATTAGCATAACAAGAAGCTAGTCAATCCATACCCATAATAACGTCGAACTCAGTCATATCAAGCTCTACCAAATCTGCCTTAGTGCAGCGGCCATAAATAACCACCGAACAACCTCGATAAACCTGTCTGGCTATAACAGAATCCCCTACTGGTGTAGCTACCTCAAAAGGCTCTATCGGCTCAAATTCTATCCCAATTTTATTAGCAACAAGTGGAGCGATATATGATAAAGTAGAACCAGGATCAATCAGTGCATATACAGATCGGGAGAAAACCAGTAAGGTACCTATAACAACATTTGGCGAAGCCTCCTGATCCTGACGGGTAGCCAATGCATATATGCGGTTCGAAGGACCGCTAGAATCTGAAGCCCCCCCACGGCCTCTACTGCGGCCCGCCGGTGCCAGCGCACCTCGTCCCGCAGGACGTGCAGCTGAAGGAGTAGAGGATGAACCAGCGGCTGATCCCGTTGGCTGAACTGTACCACCAGAACCACTCGCCAACGGACAATCTCGCATGATATGGCCTGACGGCCACAAGAAAAACAGGCTCCGGTGGCTCGGTAACACTCCCCTAGGTGCGACCTCCCACAATAAGAACAATGGGGCCTGGGTGGTCTGGACTGGCTGGAACCTCCGGTTACCTGCGAACCCTGTGCTCTGGAAGTATGGCCGGCCCCAGATGGTCCTGCACTATCAAATCGTCTACTGGTGGGCTGTGTACCCCGGCCTGATGGATGAGGATATCTGCCTGACTGCTGTAACTGAGGCTGCCCGCCTAAAAAATCTCCAGAATATCCCGCGGATCTGGCCCTCTTAGGCGGCCTCCTGTCATAATATCTGCCCGACCGGTCCTCTCTGCGATGTCCATATCAGTCGCGGCCTGTAACCGGGCGATGGCCATATCAGTCTGCGATGCCATCGCCATGCAGCTGTCAACTAAGTAACTGTCCAGCCCTATCACGTAGCGGTGCATCCGGTCAGCCATGTCAGCCACTATAGCAGGTGCATATCGAGCCAAAGAATCAAACTCCAAATTATACTCACGAACACTCCGACCCCTCTGTCGCAACTGCAAAAACCTATCAACCCTCGCCCTCCGCAACTCCGGGGGCAAAAAGTGGCGGAGAAAGGCGGCCACAAACTCGTCTCATATAGCTGGGGGAGCACCCTCACCTCTGGACAGCTCCCAAGACTCATACCAATTAGCAGCAACATCTCGTAACCTGTGCGAGGCTAACTCAACGGACTCGGTCTCTGAAGCCCTGACGAGTCCCAATGAGCGCCGCATCCCCCGAATGAAGTCGTGGGGGTCCTCCTCGGGCTTAGACCCGAAAAACTCTGGGGGGACTACATGTCAGAAAATCACGGACCCCAGGCTATCACGCCTGTCATCATCATCATCACCTCTCAGCCCGCGTCTGCAAGTGTGTCCCGCTACCAAAGTCATCAGTAACTATACCACCTCCCTCAACGTCCTATCCTCCGCCCCCGGCTGAGGAGCTGGAGGCTCGGGCGCTGGAGCCTCTGGAGGTAATGATGGGCCTGCTCCAGGCTCCTCCGGTGGTGGTGTGGCTGAACCCTCTGGCTGAAGTACGGCACCGGGCATAATCTGAGCACGAGCCCGTGTAACTCTCGACATCTTACTAGTCTCTACACGCCGACAAGGCTGCCATGGCGAGTGGGATCATACAAACACATCTGTACAGAAGTAGGCACAAACCCACATATACCTCTACAGACCTCTAAACAGACCAACCGAATCATATGGCTAGACAGGGCCCTGCCGTACCCCTGAACAAATATATACATATGCAACGAACGAATATATATACCAAAATGTAGGCTCCGGAATAAGGGGAGCACTCCAAACAGCAGAAGAGGGTGTCCTAAACTAGTGGATCACCAAACTGTGCGTCTGTACCTGCGAGCATGAAACGCAGCCCCCGAAGAAAGGGGGTCAGTACGAAATATGTACTGAGTATGCAAAGCAGAAGATACAGAAAACAAATCTGAGGCATAAACGAAATAGAAGTACAGAAAATAAGTGCAAGCCCAAAATATCAAAATGTTTACTTTCGAAATATAAGTCATGCATAGGGCACAAAAAATATGGTCTCCCGCCCGTCGATGGCGCCATAACACAGCATAACACCAGAAGGTTTCAAATCTCCGTAACCCCGTCACACAGCATAACGCCATACACAACATAACGCCAAACATAAGTGGAACCCGACCCTCTAGCGAGTGGCTCGGTGAACCATAAACATAGCATAACACCGGAGTATATAAAAGTGCGCACGACAACAGAACCGGCCCGGGACTCGGTGAAAGATATAACAAAACGCACGAGCAGAGTCGTGAGTAACCATATGCATAAAATCATTATCATGGACTCAATTATAAGTAAAATGACCATACTTAAGAATAGAAATAATAGTCATACCAAATTCTTTCAAGAGACCTCCGAATTACATAAAGGAAAGTCGCGGGACCCACGGACGGGTATCGACCCCAGCCGGGCCCGCCTATGGAAAACATACTCATCATACGCCATGCAAACTCCTACGAAAATATCGAAGAAATCCGAGCCTTTCTGTGAAAGATACGGCGTCCATAGTTATGGAATTCTTTAAAACAAAACTTTTTGTGCAACATTTGGAAATCAATTATTTCGAAGACATAAGGGTTCGTATTTCATCACATCAAACATACGAATGCCAAGAAATATATATATATATATATATAAGAGTCATAACGTGCTCGGATTGCGAATTTAGAATTTCATCGAGGCTCGTGACATAGCCTATTTGTAACTAAGGCATGCCAAAAGAAGGAAGGTTTGAGCATTACATAACTCGTACGCACTCCAAGCTAGCCCAACTCAACTAATCCCAACCTACGCCTCTGGCTCCTCACGGTCTACAAATACGTCAACGAATATCAAACATTAGCCATAGGCACTTAGGCAATTTATTCCAAACTAACACTCAATTCTACAGAAATTTGGGCAGCATTTCCCCTGTAAATAGGCCAACCCCGAGAATTTAACTCGGCCAAATCAACAATAACAACAACAATAACCAACCTAGCAACCCCAATGATCAATCCGAAAGGCAATATAACATTAATAACTCTCTTTTACATCATTCAACAACATTCACAATATTCAATTCGATGGCTTACATTCAAGCCACATCACCGCTCATACATTCAAATACCAACCCGAACCCATACCAACAATATTCAAGGACATTTTAAACAATTTACACAATATTTCCAACAATCCAACAATTGCTCTAATTTTCCCGAAAACAGTCCCAAACCCGAGAACACAACCATAACCCATTCTTGTCATGCAATATGACCTACATTCGGCCACACTACACATATACATATATTGATGGTTCTTATTCTTTTCTCCACACTACACAACTAAATATGCTACATAGAATCAATTCGTCAACCCAATCACAACACACACATCTACACGACCATATACACCATACACGGCTCACCTCCAACTTACTATATTTCACAAATTACCATGGCCCACACATGTGTTGGACCATTTAAAATTGGCCACAAAATGTGTGGGACCAATTTCAAAGCCACACGGCCAAAGGGCCTATTTTTGCATAATTTTCAACTTCCAAGTATATGACTTTTGGTCCCAACTTTTCCTAAGTGTTCAATGCCAACAATTTCATGTACAACTTATGTCTCAAAATAAAATCGAAGGTCAAAAGTCCCGAGTTCATGTCCCGGAATGGTCTTGGCCCTAACTTATCATAGTTAATCCGGATTGTCCCAATGTATAAAATACGGGACGTAACACAGTGAAGGCTGCCAATCGGGGCTGAATATACGGCCTAACATACAACCAGTATATTTTATACGGCCAGTATGTTGGGCCGTATAATGCCTAACTTTTCTGAACTCGTTCTCGTCGACTCGTTTTATCTCCAATCCTTATGGAACCTTCTTAACACTTGATTAACACCTCATTAATAATATAAGGGATGTTATAACTCTTCTCCAAAACATCATTAAGTCATCATTAACTTGTTACTCGTAAATCTCTTCCGATACATAACGTATACCTTGCCTTTCTTGGAAAACTTTCTTCTCTTACCTCGAATGTCTTTGAAATCTCAATTAGGGTCATCAAATGCTATTTTTTACTTATTGAAACATCGCATACTTCGTGCCCTTCGTTAGTATATTCACTGTGCATCAACGGAGAATTTTCTGAGGAGTAACATTCTTCCCCCCTTAAGAACATTCGTCCTCGAATGTTAAGTTCTCGGGGATTCTATAAAAATTTCGCCAGAGTTTCCCCTATAATATGGCACTACCATCCTGTCACAACAGCCCATAATAAGAATGCCTCACAAGGCCACAACATAATAGCAATAGAGTTTGGTCGCACACGACCTAAATGCATAAAAAGGAAAACATACATACCTCATGATCTTGATGTCTCATCGTGGATCTCTTCCGGGGGTTGAAATAAGTTCGGGTACTTGGACTTCATATTTTCTTTCGCTTCCCAAGTCATTTCTTCTCAGTTATCATTTCTCCACAAAACCTTAACTAAGGCCACTACTTTTTTTTTTCTAAGCCTCCGTACCTGCCTATCTAATATGGCAATCGGTACGTCTTCATGAGTCCACCTTTCTGTCACTTGAACATTATTTACTGGCACGATCCTAATAGGATCTCCAACACATTTACGAAGCATCGAGACATGGAAAACTGGGTGAACTGACTCCAAATCAGGAGGTAGATCTAATTTGTAAGCCACGTCACCTACCTTGCGTATAATCTCATAAGGCCTAATGTATTGGGGACTAAGCTTCCCTTTTTTGCCAAATCTCATTACCGCTTCATTGGTGACACTTTTAAGAATACCCAATCTTTAACTTGGAACTCTAAGTCCTTTCGACGATTGTCCGCATATGACTTTTGACGACTTTGAGCTGTCAACAATCGATTCCGTATAAGCTTGACTTTCTCTATGGCTTGATGGACCAAGCCTGGCCCTTTCAATTTAGTCTCTTCTACTTCAAACCACCCAATTGGGGATCTACACTTTCACCCATATAAAGCCTCAAACGGTGCCATTTGGATGCTAGAATGATAACTATTGTTATAAGAAAATTCAATAAGTGGTAAATGATCATCCCAATTACCTCCAAAATCTAACATACATGCCCGTAACATATCCTCGAGAGTTTGAATGATACATTCAGCTTGTCCATAAGTCTGTGGGTGAAATGCCATGCTAAGACTCACATGAGTCCCCACCCTCTTTGATGGATTTCAAAAAATTAGATGTAAATTGTGTTCCTCTATCAGAGATAGTAGGTATTGTAACACCGTGAAGTCGCACTATTTCCTTAACATAAAGCTTTGCATAATCTTCCGCCACATATGTTGTTATGACTGGTAAGAAATGAGCTGCCTTCGTGAGTCTATCCACAATCACCCATATAGAATCATACTTACGTCGAGAATGGGGTAAGCTTTTAATGAAGTCCAGGTTAATTACTTCCCACTTCCAAGTTGGAATTTCTATAGCTTGGTGCTCGATTTCTATATCCGCCAGGCTTTTGGTGCTCGATTTTCACTTGTTGACAGTTGGTACATTGAGCTACAAATTCGCTTTATCCTTCTTCATCCCATTCCACCAATATATAGATTTAAGATCATGATACATCTTCGTTGCTCCGGGGTGAACAGAATAACGGGGGCAATGGGCTTCTCTCAATATTTTGTGGCGTAATCCTGGCACATCAGGAACACATATTCTGTCTCGGCATCGGAGAACTCCGTCTCATGTGATCTCAAATAATGACTTCTCCTTCTGAGGTAGTGTATCTCTGTAATGCATTAGCATGGGATCTTTGTATTGTCGCTCTTTCACTTCCACTACTAGCGACAAGACTGCTGAATTCTGAATGGTAGCTCCCATGCTACCTGAGTCCACTACTCGAACTCCTAGGCTAGCTAACTGTTGGAGCTCACGAGCCATTTCTCTCTTCTCTAGCCGAACATCACACAAACTTCCCACAGATCTACGGCTAAGAGCATCAGTCACAACATTTGGCTTTTCGGGGTGATACAGGATATCAACATCATAGTCTTTCAGTAATTCTAACCATCGTCGTTGCAATAAATTCAAATCTTTCTGCTTGAAGATATACTGAAGGCTCTTATGATCGGTATAAATATCAACGTGGACACCATACAAATAATGTCTCCACATCTTCAATGCATGAATCACCGCAGCCAATTCAAGGTCATGGGTTGGATAATTTTTCTCATGTTTCCATAATTGCCTTGAAGCATATGCAATCACCTTACCATGTTGCATCAACACACAGCCTAACCCGATGCCCGAAGCGTCGCAATAAACAACATAACCTTCCAATCCCTCTGGAAGTGTCACGACTGGGGTAGAAGTCAATCTATCCTTTAACTATTGGAATCTACGTTCACAAGCATCTGTCCATTGAAACTTTGCTGATTTCTAGGTCAGCTTTGTGAGTGGTGCAGAAATAGAAGAAAATCCTTCTGCAAATCTCTTGTAATAACCTGCTAAGCTTAGAAAACTACGAACCTCCGTAGGAATCGTGAGCCTTAGCCAAGTCTTCACGGCCTCAATCTTTTGGCTATCTACCCGAATACCATCGGCTGAAACAATGTGCCCCAAAAATGTCACTGAGTTCAACCAAAACTCACACTTGGAAAATTTGGCAAATAACTTTCGAGTTTGAAAAACTCTAAGGATAGTACGCAAGTGATCCGCATGTTCTACCTTGGACCTAGAATACACCAAGATAATGTCACGACCCAACTAGGGGCCGCGACGGGTACCCAGGGCTAACCACCGAGCACCGCTCGTACTATTGCTTCTTAGACTCATTCAACAATCATTTATCGATTTCATACTCATTTTACCAAAGAAACTGTTTTTCGTTACAAAACATAATGCTTTTATACAATAACATATATCAATACATTTACACAATATCTACGTCGTGAAACCACATAACCCACATCGAGTATCTACGAGCCTCTATTGGATTACACATACACTGTACACAAAAGATTCATCATGAGCACCTCCGGAACAAGGGAGTTCTTTCAGTCAGCTAACAGCTTCTAAGAGTCCGGAGCAAGATCTCCTCTCTGTCTACCTGTGGGCATGAACACAGCGTCCAAAGAAAACGGACATCACTACGAACATTGTACTGAGTATGTAAGGCAGGAATGAAATGAACAAGGTCATAGAAGTATCATGAATCATAAGAAAAGATATAACCTGCTTGAGTGTTATAAGAAAACATACTTTTTACATATATCATATTTTACATCATCATAGTATATGTTTTATCACATCTCATATATCATCACATTCATCATCACATACATCATCATATACTTCATCACATACATCGTCGCATCGTACTCCGCATCATTACCCGCGTCCGGGTAATCCTCATATGCCGCCCACTAGTGGTGATCATGCTCGGCCCTCTAGGAACGGTGTAAACATAGCAACCCTCATTAGCGGTGACATGCCCGGCCATATAGGCGCGGTGGAATCATATGCAGCCCGCATTCGCGGTGACATGCCCGGCCAAATAGGCACGGTGGAATCTTATCATCACCAAATCAATCATAATACATCACTATTACACATCTCATGACATAGCATCATCTTATCGTTTATTGGTATCTTATACATATCATCATCGTATTACAAACTAGCATTGTTAATGTCACGACCCAACCCCGTAGGCCATGACTAGTGCCCGATCTGGGCACTAAAACTTATTCTAGTATATGGCAGAAGCCGACAAGGCTTCATTTCAAATTTAGCTAATTTTTAGAAAAATTTTGGCAGAGTTTCCTTTGTTTTATGGACTATCCCACATATCCTGCACGCAGAAAATACCAACAAAGGCCACACAGGGCCAACAAAGCAACATCTAAATATATGCGGACCGGCCGCCGCGGCGAATGGGATCGCCCAAACACAACATAAGCACCCAACTGTACAGAAAGATCCCAACCCACAACATGTCCACAGACCTCTAACAAACCGACAGAATCCTATGACGGGACAGGGCCCCGCCGTACCCATGAACGAGAATATACATATATAGAAGTGACAGACTATACCAAAAGATGGCTCTGAATAAAAGAGCGCTCCAAAAATAGCTGAATGAGATCCTAAGTAGACGGATCAGCAAACCTGTCGTCGGTACCTGCGCGGCATGAAAACGCAACCCCCGAAGAAAAGGGGGTCAGTACGAAATATGTACTGAATATGTAAAGCCTGAGTTGCAGAAACAAAATCATAACTGGTGCAGAACATACGGAAAGTAAATGGAAAATCCAAAGTATCAGATACATATTTCCAAAACATGCAGAGTGTGTACAGAACATATGTCATATCAAATCCGGCCCCTGCCAAGGGACTCGGCCGACAGAACGTGGCCACCCTCCCGACGCTGGTGCCACAACACAGAAGAATCAGAATAGGGGCATAACCCCATGACATAACATATCATAGCAGATGGCCATAGTAAATCATATCAGAACAAGCGTACATGGCACAGCATACTCCACAAACCCATGTACGCGTATACCTGCCCCCTCACATCGAGGCACGGCGAACAATGCAGAGGATCACGCTTGACAACATATCCTGGCTCGGGCTCAGTGTGGGAAACATTGGGGTATCCACGAATAGAGTCGTGAGAAACTAATGCAAGTAAAATATCATAAATGTTTCCATAGACTCGATGAGGCATATCAAAGACAAACCGATCCGATGAAGTCGGAAGGAATCATAGTAAATGAGTTTCGAGTATCAAAACAATTTATCAGACTTAATGGAATATTTAAAACCATATTAGTTAGGTAATTAAAAGGGTAGTCGAAACATTTCTTTCAAAAATCGTTCAAAGAGGGGACTTTAGTACATTAAGGGCAAAACCGGGAATAGCGGGCCCACCTCGGAACAAGCAAGGCGGTGGGCTCAAATTACGCCCTTTGAGCTTATGGGGTCACCTATAAAGGTTCTACGGACATTCTATAGCTTTTCAAGGAGTCTAGAGAAAGTCTACATACTTTCAGGAAAAGCATATCAAAATGGTTCAATTCTACTGAGGGAAAAACTGAGATTTTCTCTTGCGGATTCCGATGGCCAAGAAGGTCTTTTGAGGCCCGAATCCGATCCTAAAACACTTAGACATGCCAAAAGAAGGATCGGGGTAGCTTTACATACCTTTTGAGCTTTTTAAGCCTATCCAAGCTCACTCTCCGTTTCGTCGAAAATCTGCAAATGGTCACATTTACCAATTGTAAGTTATAGATGCTACAAATTCAATTCAACTCTTATTTGTCTACCGAAATTTCGGCAGCATTTCCCCTATACATATAGCACCCCCGAGAATTCAACTCGGCCAAATCAATCAACAACAACCCAACAACAACACCCACAACAACCACAATCAATACAAAACACAATATGACATAACTAGTTCTACTTGCCGACATAATGCCATAACCTTCACTTTAACCTTAACTTTCAAACTAAGCTCAACGATTTCACATTCATTATCAATCTAGATCACCACAACATAGTTTAAAAGCATTTCATAGCATTTCCACAAAATATTCATACGATATACATAATATACAAACTTCCCGCTAAAGTCATAACTCGTCCGAAACTTCTAATCTTTAACAAACATACTCATAATATGTTTCTAGCTTCCAACTTCATCAATACTCATCATAATTTGCAACTTAATAACTTTATTTTCATAATGTCATAAAATCATTCTAAAACGACATAAGCCACTACATTCCATTTCAATGCAAACTTACATCATTTTACCTTCATCTACATTGCAAGGATCACAACAACACCACTAACATATTAAACAACATTAATTCATTCCCATTTCTTCAAGAAGTGCCACACGGCCAAGTGCCCATTTTACAAGTTCAACCAAATTAATTTAACTTCCACTTGCAATATAATTCCCACCATAACCACAATTAGAATACAACATAAAATTCAACTCATTTTTGCCTACACCACATTGCACACACACGGCTACATATATATCTATATACCCACTTTGCAAACTTCCATATTTCCATACTTTCTACTCATCCCTACACACTACAACACAAACAAACCTTCATAACATAATAAAAGGGATGAGTTCTTACCTTTTTCTCCAATCTTCTTCACTTGAGTGAGTTGTCAATTTGAAGAAACAAGTCCTCTTTCTTCCAAACCAACTACACCAAGTTGTAAAGGACACTTAATTTAGTAGACAAACCACAAGATAATAATTTTTGGAGGAAGATTTTTGAAGGTGAATTTGTGAGGGTTTGGCCGAATTCCCTTCAATTTTTGCTCTTCTTTTGTTTTGTTCTTTCTTTTCTATGCTTCTTGAATATTCCAATAGATAAGGGATTCATATATTAATTCCAACACATGGAAAATATTCATTAAATTGGTGGGTTTTGGGCCTACATGGCCGGCCATCCCTTAAGTGTTGGGCCTAAATTTTTCATTCAATTATTTTGGCCCAATGACTTATAGATCCCATTTGTAATTCCCGAAACTAATTTCCGAAATTCCAATTTTTGCCCTTGGCCTTCTTCAACACTTCCACATTAATATTCTTTCATGAACAACTCATGGGTTACATAAATTCAATATGACCTTATTTCCTACAAGTCCAAATTATTTCCAATTTTCCAAAGGTGTGAAAACACGGGATATAACAGTTAATAATCTTATAGACATATCATATATTAGCATTAAGAGCATACGTTAATCCTTAAGGGCAACCACACTATGTCGGGGTGACGTAAGGTCGTGAACCCCCGATTATATTATGAACGTTTATGAGTGTCGTGCCTCGCCTTGAAGGAAATAGAACATAAGGCGAGTATTAACAAAGATAACATCATTAGCGTTATAGGAACATCATGCCAGAATTTCGCGAATCGCTATACTCTAGCTCATTATCATCACCATCATATTCATATGTAATTCAATATATTGAAGGACTCATAGGCTTCGTTTGTAGAAGGATTATACAAGACTTGAAGGATTCATGCCTTTCGAAAGAAAAGATAAGCCTCACATACCTTTGTCGTTTAACTATGCTATCGTCTGCTTGATTTCCTTTGATATCACGTCTCTACCTTCAAGAGAGAATTCGTACCATTGTTAGTCAATCGACGAGAAGAACGCGCTACTATTTCTAGGGAAAATTGGGCAACATTTCCTTTGTTTCTACTAATTTTCCCATGTTTCATTTCAACTACCAAACATTCACAATATCGTTTCAACAATCGTCATTTATCTACATTTACCACATTCCCCCATTTTTCTCCAATTTCTCCACATTTATGAGTTTCAGCTCATCATCACATTTTCTCATACATCACACCTATTTCATGATCTACACGTCATTTATAAAATATTTATACTCCCAACTCATCAACATTTATAATTCAATCCAACTATAATTCAACTATGGCCCTATTCACATTTTATGACCCATTTACTACACTCTTCTATAATCCAAGTGTTTCAACGTATAAATACTTCAATCATCATGAGAAAGTCATAAAACTTACCTTAGAGGTGGTAGGAACGAGCCTTGAGTAGCAATACTCTTCTATACCAAAAACCCTACTTCACTTCCTTTGCAATTTCTTGGTGTAGATGAACTTTGATGAGTTTCACACTCTTGATTTCATGGATTTGGTGTTGTTGATCTTGATTTTCCTTTGATTCTCTTGTGGATGAATATTAGAGAGTATTCTAGATGTTTCTTGAAGTGTGGAGTGAAAATGAAATGAATGGAATGGAAGAGGGTCCCTTATACTTAACTTAAAATCTGATTTTTATGAACAGTAGTCGACGTGTACAGTGGCTGTAAACCCAGTTTACGGTCCGTATTCTGGTTTACGGTCCATCCTTCATGACCGTATTTAAGCATAACAGAACCAGAAAGGTTTGCTGGAGGTCATGCTTGTTTACGGTCACAGTTTACGAGCCGTATTTTGATTTACGGTCCGTATTCTAAGTCGTATTTAACCATTTAGACAGTTGGCAGAAAGTTGAAATTTTGTATATTGGAGGACGATAGCAGTTTACGGTCCGTAAACCACTTTACGGGCCGTATTCTACTTTACGACCAATTGGGACGAAGTGCAAATCTGCAACTTTCGCATTTTCAAAACACATAAGTAGTCATCCCCTTCCTAGTAAAACATTGTACACTCATACTCTTCGTTGGTCTATTCATTGTACGTTCACGGAGAAATTTCTGAGGTGTAACATTCTTCCCCCCTTTTTGGAACATTCGTCCTCGAATGTTAAGTCAGCGAGGATTCTAGAAAATTTTTGCCAGAGTTTCCTTTATAATATGGCACTACCATCCTGTCACAATAATCCATAATATCACATCACTGCCTCACATGGCAATAACACAACAACGACATATCTATGGCTACACACGACTAAAAGCATGAAAAATAAGCGTACATACCTCATATTGTTGGCGTTTCATCTTTAATCTCCTCTGGGGGTTGGAATAAATGCGGGTACTTGGACTTCATCTTCTCTTCTGCCTCCCAAGTCATTTCTTCCCGATTGTTGTTTCGCCATAAGACTTTAACTGAAGCTGCCTCTTTATTTTGGAGTCTTCGCACTTGCCTGTCTAAAATAGCAATAGGCACCTCTTCATAGGTTAGCCTTTCTGTCACTTGCACATCATCTATCGGGACAATCTTTGTGGGATCTCCAATACACTTGCGGAGCATCGAAACGTGGAAGACTGGATGGACTGATTCATGTTCCGAAGGAAAGTCCAATTCATAAGCCACACGACCCACCTTACGGATAATTTTATAGGGTCCAACGTACCTTGGACTTAACTTCCCTTTCTTGCCAAATCTCATCACCCCTATCATTGACGATACTTTCAGAAATACCCAATCATTAACCTGGAATTCCAAGTCTCATCGGCGGTTGTCCGCATAAGACTTTTGGTGACTTTGGGCTGTTAACAATCGGTCTCGGATCACCTTGACTTTTTCGACTGCTTGTTGAATCAATTCAGGGCCTATTAATTGTGCTTCTCTTGTTTCAAACCACCCAATTGGAGACCTGCACTTCCTTCCATACAGAGCTTCATACGGAGCCATTTGAATGATGGAATGATAACTATTATTGTATGAAAATTCAATAATGGGTAGATGTTCATCCCAACTACCATCAAAATCCAGCACGCACGCTCGTAGCATATCCTCCAAGGTCTTAATAGTATGCTCGGTTTGTCCATCGATCTGCTGATGCAACGCCGTGCTAAACTTGACTTGAGTACCAAGACCTTCTTGAAAGGACTTCCAGAACTTAGCTGTAAACTGTGCTCCTCTATCTGTGATAATAGATAATGGAATTCCATGAAGTCGCACAATTTCTTTTAAATACAACCTAGCATAATCTTCCGCTGAATACGTGATTCTGACTGGAAGAAAATGAGCTGCTTTTGTGAGTCTGTCCACGATCACCCATATAGAATCATATTTCCCTCGTGAACGGGGTAATCCCACAATAAATTCCATATTGATCGCTTCCCATTTCCAAGTAGGTATTTCCATTGCTTGTAATAAGCCTCCTGGCTTTTTATATTAAGCTTTTACTTGTTGGCAATTTGGACACTGTGCTACAAATTCGGCTATGTCTCTCTTCATTCCATCCCACCAATACATCATCTTGAGATCATGATACATTTTAGTTGCACCTGGATGAGTAGAATACCGAGAACAATGTGCTTCTTCTAGAATTCATCGGTGCAATTCTGCTACATTCAGCACACATAGTCTGCCTCAGTACCTAAGAATTCCATCAATAGAAACTTCAAATAGAGACTTC
The DNA here is from genome assembly GCF_019175385.1 of Lycium barbarum. Taxonomy (NCBI): domain Eukaryota; kingdom Viridiplantae; phylum Streptophyta; class Magnoliopsida; order Solanales; family Solanaceae; genus Lycium; species Lycium barbarum. The sequence continues at coordinate 114,726,549 of NC_083337.1, forward strand.
TCCTTTTCATAAGATAGGTCTCTGTAATGGCACAATTGGGAGTCTTTATATTGTCGCTCCTTCACTTCTACATTCAAAGATGAAACTGCAGGATCGTTAATGCTGACCCTCACACTACCTGAATCTACTACACGTACTCCAAGATTAGCTAATTGATGGAGCCCACGAATCATTTCTTTCCTTTCTGAAGGAACTTCCCATAGACTATCCATGGATCGGCGGTTAAGCGCGTCGACTACTACATTCGCTTTTCCGGGGTGGTACAAAATGTTCACATCATAATCTTTCAACAATTCTAACCACCGCCTCTGCCGTAGGTTCAACTCCTTCTGCTTGAAAATATGTTGGAGACTCTTGTGATCTGTATAGATATCGACGTGCACACCATACAAATAATGTCTCCATATCTTCAACGCATGAATCACTGCAGCCAATTCAAGATCATGAGTCGGATAATTCTTTTCATGTTTCCGCAGTTGTCTCGAAGCATATGCAATAACTCTCCCATGTTGCATCAATACGCATCCTAATCCCACTCTGGAAGCATCACAATACACAACATAGTCATCTGGCCCTTCTGGAAGTGTTAAAACTAGAGCTGAGGTCAATCGGTCTTTCAACTCTTGGAAACCCCGCTCACAAGCATCGTTCCACTGAAATTTTGCTGACTTCTGGGTTAGCTTCGTCAATGGGGCTGAAATAGACGAGAACCCCTCTACGAACCTTCTGTAATAACCTGCCAACCCCAGGAAAGTACGGACTTCTGTAGGTGTCGTAGGCCTTAGCCAAGTCTTCACAGCTTTAATTTTCTAAGTATCGACTCGAATGCCATCATTTGAAATGACATGGCCCAGAAATGTTACAGAATTCAGCCAGAACTCACACTTTGAAAATTTTGCATATAACTCCCGGGCTCGAAGAATGCCAAGAACAACTCGCAAATGATCTGCATGTTCGGATTCCATGCGAGAATACACCAGAATATCATCAATAAATACTATCACAAATAAGTCCAAGAGTGGCCTGAACACATTATTCATCAAGTTCATAAACACAGCCGGAGCATTAGTCAACCCAAATGACATTACTCGAAACTCATAATGGTCATATCTTGTCCTGAAAGCAGTCTTGGGAATATCCGCTTCTCTAACTCTTACTTGATGATAACCCGACCTCAAGTCGATTTTAGAAAACCACTTGGCACCCTACATCGGATCAAATAAGTCATCAATCCTTGGAAGAGGACATTTGTTCTTTATCGTCACCTTGTTCAGCTGTCTGTAATCAATGCACATTCGTAGGGAACCGTCCTTCTTTCTCACGAACAAGACTGGTGCCCCCCACGGTGATGAACTGGGTCTAATAAACCCCTTGTCAAGCAAGTCTTTCAGTTGTGCCTTTAGCTCTTTCAATTCGTCCGGAGCCATTCGATAAGGAGGAATAGAAATGGGCTCGGTGTCCGGCAACACATCAATGGCGAAATCAATTTCTCTTTCTGGGGAAAGACCTGGGAGTTCATTTGGAAATACATTCGGAAATTCATTCACCACCGGAACAGATTGAAATGTTGGCGACCTTTCTTCTGTGTCATGCACCCGAACTAGATGATAAATTTAGCCTTTCGCTATCATCTTCCTCGCCTTAAGGTAGGAAATAAACCGACCTTTTGGGGATGCCGTGTTACCCTTCCATTCAAGTACGAGCTCTACCGGGAATTCAAATCGAACCACTTTTGTGCGGCAATCAACATTTGCATAACACGAGGCCAACCAATCCATACCCATGATTACATCAAAATCTATCATTTCCAGCTCAATCAAATCAGCTTTAGTCTGACGATCACATATCACAATGACACAATTTTTGTACACTTTCCTTGCTATCACGGGATCACCAACCGGAGTGAGTACCTCAAAAGGTTTGATTGACTTGGGTTTCACCCCAATACAACCAGCAACATATGGAGTAATATAAGAGAACGTAGAACCGGGATCTATCAATGCATACACATCACGAGAGAATATAAACAATATACCTATAACCACATCCGGGGAGGACTCGAGATCCTGTCGTCCGGCTAAAGCATATACGCGGGGCTGGGTGGCACCTGAAGTAGATGCTGCCCCTCTGCCTCTACCTCGGCCTGCTGACATTTGGGGAGCCTGCCCTACCGGGCGCGCTGACGAGGAACCAGCTGCTGAGCCTGTGGGCTGAACCCCACCTCTACCATACCGTGAGGGAAAATCTCGCATCATATGCCCAGTCTGCCCACAAAGTGTCCTGGCGACATGGCCCTGAGTGTAATTTGCGGTACCGACTACATCGTGGAACTGGGGGTCTCCCTTGACTATAATCACCCTTAAACTGGTAACCTGAAGCCCTCGAGCTCTGACCCTATCCCGAGCGAAAGGAGCGGTCAAGTCTTCTATCTGGAAATCTGGGAGGTGCGCTAGTCGCCATCTGGCCTGACTGCCTAGAATAATTCTGCCTTGATCCCCCTATGTACTCGTTGCTCGCTCCCATAGATCTAGCCCTCTTGCTTTGCCTCCTATCCATGTCACGATCACTCCTCGATGGTTTTTGTCGCCCCTCTAAGTTATGGGTATGGGCCTGTATACGGGAAATGTCCATCACATCTTTCAATAAAGCCGTCAAACAATCTTTGAATAAATGTGGTCTTAAACCACTCACGAATCTGTGAACACGAACTCCCATGTCAGCCACCATAGCCGGGGCGTACCTGGCCAAAGAATTAAATTGCATACCATACTCCCGAGCACTCATACTTCCTTGCTTCAAATTTAGAAATCTATCCGCCCTAGCTCGGTGAATCTCGGGTGGTAAATAGTGACGAATAAAAGCATCCACAAATTCTTGCCATGCGGGTGGAGGCGCATTCTCTCCTCTTAATAATACCCAATTATTATACCATAAGACTGCCACATCCCGGAGTCTATAAGAGGCCAACTCCACGGATTCAGTCTCGGAGGCATGAATAATCTTTAAAGTCCTCAACATCTCATCGATAAAGCCTTGCGGATCCTCATCCGGCTTTGACCCAAAGAACTCTGGAGGGTTTAAAGTCATGAAGTCGCGGGCTCTAGTACTGGCTGATCGATCACTCGAGCCCGTATTTTGCCGCTGTGCCTGGGCAGCAACCAACTGTGTCAACAACCGAATGGCCTCGGTCATTTGTTGACCTGAAGCAACCGGCGGAGGAATTGGAGCTGGAGCTTCTCCTTGATCTCCCACATTAGGCGGGGTAGAGGAAGTATTACACAAGGCCTCATTATGCGATACGCCTTCTACTATATTCATCGGAGGCCCTCTTTCTACTCGCCTCTTTGTCGTAGTCTTGCCCTTCTGGGCTACTGTAGTCTCTCCCTTTGGCGGCATTCTGAAATCATAATGCACTATTAGGGAGGATTAAATCTTATACATGGCTCTATCACACTATCTCATGATAAGAAAGATGGTCATTTTTCCTAAATGCCCTGTAGCCTCTTGTTTATTGATGTGGCGCGCAACACACCATAAACAAGACTCTACTAGACACGGCTCGTAGACACTTCCTAGGAGGAACTGCTCTGATACCACTTTTGTCACGACCCAACTAGGAGCCGCGACGGGTACCCGGGGCTAACCACCGAGCACCGCTCGTACTATTACTTCTTAGACTCATTCAACAATCATTTATCAATTTCATACTCATTTTACCAAAGAAGCTGCTTTTCATTACAAAACATAATGCTTTATACAAAAACATATATCAATACATTTACACAATATCCACATCGTGAAACCACATAACCCACATCAAGTATCTACGAGCCTCTATTGGTGTTATACCCCGTATATTTATATGTCGAATTATCCGCAAGAAATATCGAATCAAGTTAAAGGTGGAATTATTTTCGGACACGAAGTAGAAACCTTTAATTTTCAATTTTTAATTAAAACATAAATTATTTATAAATTTTACTTGGTGTGGAAATATTATTGGAAATTATGAACTAATTAATTATGATCAAATTATTAAGAAGGGATTAGGGATTAATTAATTAATTAATTAATTAAAATTTTAAAATTTTAAATTGTGGGCCCAACCCGTTTAAAAAAAAACAAATCAGCAAATTAATTTTGCTGAGTCACAAAGGAGGGGCACGTGTACATCAATGGACAGTCATATATAAGAATTGATTTGTGAAAAAAGTTTGCCATTTAGTTCATTTCCAAAAAAAAATTTCAACGAAAAAAAAGGAAAGCATTTCCATGGCTGGTCTCGGCCAGCCATAGTTGAAGGGCAAGAATTATTTTTTTTGCTTAATCAATCAGGTTCTAAGTGCAATACAAATTCGAGAAGCTGATAACAACATTGGATATTGAATCGAGGAAGAAGAAATTGCGAAATTGGAGCAATTAAAAGTAGAAATTCCTCTGAGAAAAATGTGGTAAGATGTTCATATTTTATGGTGTAATTACGTTAATGGTGTTGTAATGGAAGAATTAAAATTGGATTGGACGAAATTGGAATTAAGGAAGTGTGTGAAATTGATATTATAGGAAATTGTGGGCTGAAATGAATTTAAAAAATGTTGTTAGGTCATTAGGAATATTATGGGCTGAGTTGTGAGAATTTAATGTGTATGTCGTTGTTGTTGGTATTTCTGTGTTGACAGGAGGACAATTAGAAATTCGGGTTAGGCGAATTCATAGGGGAAATGCTGCTCGATTTTCGTTAAGTCCTTAAATAAGGAAAAACCCTAAACGAGAATATATAAGCTGAAATATAGGTTCTATAAGAAATGAGCTATAGATTGGTGAACTAGAAAATATAGTTACTAACGATAACATTACTCTTATATTAAATAGGCTAAAAGAGCGACGAGACGAACGAGTTGCGAATAGCCGCTAACAGGTATGTAAAGACTATCCCTTCTTTCTTTGGCATGTCTTAGACGTAAGTGATGAATGACATGAGCTTTGAGGTAATTCCATTCATAAGTTCCGAATATGATTCATGATTCTTATTCACTTCTTGATGTTAGAACTTTTAAAGTAGTTAAGCTACTGCCCTCGAGTTTTCTATATGTTGGATAGTATAATCGTATGTACAAGTTTCTATTCCTGAAGGCTCTATACTGACTAATGTCCTTAACTTTCATAAGTTGTCTCGTATTGATTTGATACCTGTCTATGATCCCTGAGACTTTATTTGATATAGTTTATAATGATATTCAAAGAGCACTGAATATGACTCTCTTCCTGATACTCGAGCGTTGATTAGTCTACTTATCTATTGAGTCTCAAAAGATGATTTATACGCATATGGTTATTCACTACTCTGCTCGTGCATACTGTTGTTACATCTTTCACCGAGTCCCGGGCCGGGTATGTTATCGTGCACAGTGTAACTGCATTATTCACCGAGTCCCTTACTAAAGGTGCGGGTACGGTATATGATGATATGATGATATGATATATGATTATGGCACCGAGTCCCATGATGGGCCGGGTACGGTATACGTGTACACGACTTTATTCACCGAGTCCCTTACTGGAGGGCCGGGTACGGTATATGTATATGATGATATGACTATGACACCGAGTCCCATAATGGGCCGGGTACGGTATATGATAATGATATGCATGATTTTGTTTCATAATGCACAGGTACAGTGACTTCTTGATTATTAAACCTATCTCCTAGAATCTCTACTTTAGTTATGATCATTCTTGTTGTATTTCATGCTTTATATACTCAGTACATATCTCGTACTGACCCCCCTTTCTTCGGGGGGCTGCGTTTCATGCCCGCAGGTACAGACGCTCGCTTTGGTGACCCGCCAACTTAGGATCCCTATTCAGCTATCTTGGAGTGCTCCCTTGTTCCGGAGCCCAGATTTTTGGTACAGAACCTTTTGTTGTATATATGTGTTTTGTCCAGGGGTACGGCGGGGCCCTGTCCCATCATATCCTACTGTTGTTACTCTTAGAGGTCTGTAGACATGTGTGTGGGTTATATGTATATATGTTGTCCAGCTGTGTTAGTATGACTTATGTTATGGGATGTTCCCACTCGTAGTGGCAGCCTCGTCGGCTTGCGTATATATATATATATATATATATATATATATATATATATATATATATATATATATATATATATATATATATATATATATGTTTTGGGATGTTGTGTGTAGTGGCAGCCTTGCCGGCTTGCGTATATATATAGTTGGAACGTTCCCACATGCTATGACAGCCTTGTCGGCTTATGTACTGTGTTATCTGTTGATAGTTGTGACTCCTCAGGAGACAGGTTGCTTAACATATATATATTTATGCGACAGTTCTGTGACTATGTGTCGGTCCTATTGGTTCCATATTAAGTTTGGGTGTGGATTGATCATATAGCTAACAGAGGTGTGTACGAGTGTCCAGCTCGGGCACTAGTCACGGCCTATGGGGTTGGGTCGTGACAAAAGTGGTATCAGAGCAGCTCGTCCTTGGAGTGTCTACAGACCGCGTCTAGTAGAGTCTTGTTTATCGGTGTGTTGTGCACCACATCTATAAACAGGAAGCTACAGGACATTTAGGATGTTACCTTTCTTTCATATCTAAGATCGTGCGATAGAGCCAAACCATAGGAAATGAGATTCCTTATACTAACCCTTAATTTCAGCAGAAGAATGGTACCGACAGAGGGAAGTGACTGATGATATTGGAAGTTACAAGTACGCAGGTAAGCAGCGATGCGAAAGATATATGTTGGGCAAGGTATTTGAAGCACGATTGAAAGGTAAAGTTGAAGATTGAAAGGGAAGTAAATAGGAAAGTGTAACAGGTGCAGTTTGAGTTGGACATACGAGGTAAGTTCATTAGTTTCATATTATAGTCGATATTGGGAGCCCTGTGTGGCTGTGATATGATAAGATATATATATATATATGCTGGCCCTGTGAGGCACTGTTGGTATTTCCTGTGTGCAGCTTTTAGGATAGTAAGAAGTACAGAGGAAACTCTGCCCAAATTTTCCCAGAAATAGGAAGAAGGAAGAGGATAAGACATAAGTTCATAATATGTTTTGAAGGTTGATACCGACAAGGTAAATTTATTATGTTGGACTAAAGCTTTAAGAAATACCCCCACGTCATCCATAAGAGGCATCATTCTTATTTGGGGAGACCTTGTTCTGAAGAAACGTATATGAGCAGTAGAGTTGGAATTCATTTGAATAGACCAGAATACCTTCCAGCCATGTCTTTACCTTAGAAAAAGCTTAGGGTGAAGGGAAAAAGCGTCCAGCAATTAAATTTCACTTTGTTGGAAGAATACAAAGCATGCAACAAGTAGTTTGTGAACTAAATGGTTCTCTCACGACGCAAGGACAAGTATGGAGGTAAACTACGTGAATTAAGCACTAAGAAGTCCTGTGGTGCTTGCCGGATTCTAATTTTCTTCTTCTGGTGGTTGGAAAATGCTTCATAGTAACATTTTATTATTTCATTAAACAACTAATTGGAGATGGAATCTGTGGAAGGGAAACATAAACTTGTGGGCCGTCTAGGATCATGTATTTCATATGTTGTTGGTGAGATGCTAAGATGATTCGAAAGGGCTTGTGATACTAAGGGATGATTTAGAAAAAGGTGGTAACTCGTAACAGAACATTTTACTGAGATATCGAGTGAACCGATAAGTAGGGATAAATTACGACGAGTTTACAGTTAAAAGGAGTAGTAGTATGATTGAGATAAAAATGCGGAGGAGAAAGAGTTATTACAAATTACGAAGGTATTGATAAGACAGCATGTGAGATATTATGGGTAAGATTGATCAGAAAGGGTGAAGGGTTAAGTGTGCCTAGTCCACAGAGTGTAATTAAAACATAGTAAGAATCGTGAATACGATTAAGCAGTGTTACGTTATAGGATGGATTACGAACAGGATGTAATGTGCACACCATAAGGATTGCTAGAGAAATGAGTAAAGCCTAGCAAGGAAGTAACTAAAGAATACGATGTGATTAGTGTGAACAGGAAAAGCAAGTGTAGAACGAGTAAGAAAGACTAACAAAGTTCTATAGGGAAAGTTTAGAATAAAAATCAAGTGGTAACAAAAGTGAAAGCGAGCACAGGAAGAGGAGGAGTTAATAGAAGGAAGAAGATAAGAAGAAAACGAGTGGGATTACAGTGTAGCGATGCGTTATGACATGTATAGCCTGGAAAACGAGTAATATAAGTGACAGGATTGTGAAAGACCAACCTAAAGGAAAATGAGCAACGAGATAGAATGAATGCCAGAAATGACTGGTGTGATAAGAATAAAAAGAGATAAACGGAATATGATTTGAAAATGAGAAAGGGCTTATGTAGAAGTTGTGTTTTCTGAAAGATACGGGAATAGCATGAGATTCCTCGTGCACAAAATAAAAGATAAACATATACTGGAGAAATGAAAGGAATACTAAAGGAAGCGCTGAAGACGGACGTAATAAATTGAGTACGAGTATAGGATAAAAGGGAAATATATAGCTATGAACGTAAGATATAGTAAGATGAGAAGGTGATAAGACAAGACCATTACTAAGAGGAATTTGATATGATTTCGAGCAAGTTAGAAGTTAGCGCTGAGTAAACGACAAGGATGAAAGAGCATGAGGCATAAAGAAGTACTACGTGTATGTGACCTCACCTCGGAAATAGTGATATCCTTAAACGGCAAGGATTGTGGATTTGCGAAACGACTGAGGTATTGTGAATTTATTAGAAGAAACAGATGATATCCGTTGGGATAAAGATGGTATTATAGGAAAGCTTGGGACACTTATCGTTAGAATATAAGTGCTACCAAATAGAGAATTTGAAATGACTATAAGTAGTAGCTAATGACTGCTTGGAATGAATGGAATGTGGCTTTGGATAAATTACTACACTAATTACAATACTCGAGCACCAACCATCAGATTAGATGTTGTACTATATATCGAGGGTTCTCATCACCTCGTGATTATGTTAAGGGTTCGTACATGGGCAATCTAAGTTATAGATGGTATAAAGGAAGACATGGATATGGCATAGTATACTAAATGTATGGACAAATAATCGTAGGAATTTGAAATTTGAAATGGAGACGTAGAGTGGAATATAAATAGATAATGATGCAGGTACACCCAAAAGGGGGGAAGCGAATGAGAGAAATGCAAGTGTAAGATGAAATTAACTGGCGCTGTAACACGTTTAATGTGAACACTTAAACTTCAAGTGAGATCCCATGCTAAAACAAGTTAGTGAGATTTGAAGGCCAACAATAAGCAGATAGAAGCCAAGACGGTATTTGAGACAGTGCTGAGGATTGTTGGTAAAGACCTTGGACAATATGACATCAGAAGGTGGAGGCTTATAAAAAGGAAGAATACGACAAGAAAATGGCAACGAGTAACTTAAAAGGATATTATAAAGAATAGCAGGGCTATACTGTATTAGAGGTTAAGATGTTGACAACGGAGTGATTGGCTAAGGATATTGCGATACATAAGTAGCAAAGAAAAAAGAATAGGAAATCTCTCCTATAGTAGGTTATCAGAAAACCAAATGGTGAATAGAGGAAGGGGGAAAAAATATGGCGAAATAGAAAGCAAGTGAGTAATAGTACAATAAGATATGCAGAGCAGAATAAGCCAGGAGAAGGAAAGACTATGACTAAGATTGAATATACTTTGTACAAAGTGTACAAGAATAGATATGCAACCTACGACTATTTGTATGCTACGGGTGATACCAAGTAAGTACTTGGTAAGAAGAGTAAGAATCCAGTGACAACAATGTGGTTGCGATATTTCGGATACATCAAAAAGGTGTAAGATGGTTTGAGGCAAAACTACGGAGATATAATTAGTACTGAGGGAAAAAGCCATAGTTGAGCCTTGATATCAGTTGGAAGATATAAGAGAAGAATGTAGGATCTGCATAAAGACTAGCGAGGCAACGCTAAGATATTTTCTGGGCTGATTTGAGCGCCTACACATACTTGTGTAAAGATTGCAATAGGATGCGTGGTAGGAGAACTAAGATCAAATTTGAGTAAAGAGGCAATAGAAGAGTTTGAGTCAAAAATAAGGAAACGACACGAGATTATATGCCTAAAGTATTGCCAGTTACGTTAAGGGCAATTACTGTCACACCCCGACCTTACTAGGGTGTGATGGGCACCCGACCCTTACTTAGGGCCGAGCGAACCCTCAGACTTTTGCTTCACATAAAGTTACGCCAAACTTTTAAATCAAATCAGATAAAATACATAGCAATTTTTTTTTTCACAAATATTCTTTTCAGAAATATTCCTTCTCGAATCTTCCAAGCGAACAAATCTGTAGTCATACACAATTCAATACACAACACAGACCAACATATCGGCTGATGGAGCCGCTTACAGACTGACACACCATACCCACGACGCTGTCTGCAAAGTCTCTAACATCATACAGAAACCATAACACGCATACCAAACCCTGACTCGGCAGTCCTCCAGGAGCAATTGGAGTTCGCCACCACTGCTGAAATATCTTTTATAGTGTCCTTATCTCGTCTGGGAGTACCTGCGCGGCATGAAACGCAGCCCCCCAAAGAACCGGGGGTCAGTACGGAATATGTACTGAGTATGTAAGACATAGAATACAGAAAGCAGAACCATAATTGAAACAAACAGTACCAAGGGTGAGCATATTATCCAGATTGCCAAATTACTTACTTCTCAGACACAGATCATACAGATCAATACCGACCATACAGACCGACACAGACCGTACCGACCAATACAGATCATACAGACCGTACCAATCATACAGAGCGTAACAAAATCATACAGAGCATACAGAATGCCGACATACTTACTTTCCAGACACAGATCGCACATACCGATACCAGATGTCAGAAGGAGTGTGGCACGTGCAGAACGCACAGATAAGGTCATACGTCAGACGGAGTACTGAACGTACTGAATACTCAGATGATGTCATATATCGGACGGTATACAGAACGTACAGATTACTCAGATAATGTCATATATCGGACGGAATACAGAACGTACAGATTACTCAGATAATATCATATATCGGACGGAATACAGAACGTACAGATTACTCAGATGATGTCATATATTGGACGGAATACAGAACGTACAAATGATGTCATATATCGGACGGAATGCAGAACATACAGAATACTCAGATGATGTCAGAACATACAGAATACTCAGAATCGTATGTCACATATGCGTATAACAGAACCTGGCCCTGTGATAAGGGACGCGGTAAACAGAATCATCATATATCAAATTCATGTATCATATATGCATATATCAGAACCCGACCCTCCAGTGAGGGGTGCGGTAATAGAGCCCGGCCCTCTAATACGGGACGCGGTGAACAGACAGATCATATGCCATCCTGGCCACCACCCCATATCATCATATCATCATACCATATAACAGAGCCCGGCCCGCCTATGAGGGACGCGGTGAACAATGCAGAGGAATGCGCACAATAACAGAACCTGGCCTGGGACGCAGTGAATCATATCGTAGCGGACACACAAGGACATAACAGAACCTGGCCCGGGACGCAGTGAAAGATACATTGAGTCATGCACGAGCAGAGTCGTGAGAAACCACATGCATAGGAATCAAGACTCGACAGACCAGTATACTTACCGATACCTGGGGGCTCGGAACAGATTTCAGGTCAATCCGACGTAGTATGAGAAAGTTACGTGCGTTCGAAGTACAGAACGCTATATAAGCGTTTCAGAAGCCTTTTTCGGGGAATCAGAGTCATAGTCATATCAGACACCTTCAGATGTCCTTACGAATCAGATCAAATAGAGATTTTGGAACCATACTTACGTATAAGAAAAATTTAGACGTCTTAATACAGAAACCTCTTCGAACATTTCAGAGTAATCCAAGATCGTATACGGAACTTAGGGACATTAAATCTTACAGAAGTTCTCGAACCAGGATAAACATATCAGAATGCTCTTATCAGGATACTGATTTCGGAATTCTCATATCAGGATACTTATATCGGAATACTTATATCAGCATACTTACATCAAAATACTTATATCAAAATACTCATATCGACACACTTATATCAAAAGACTGATATCAAAATGCTTATATCAAGACACTTATATCAAAATACTTATATCAAAATACGTATATCAGAATACTTGTACCAAAATACTTATATCAAGGGATGAACTAGGATCACAAACTCAGGTTAAGAAGTGAATTAGAATCATAATCAGACTCAGCATCACAGAACAGAGTTACCCCAAGGCAGCATATCACATTATACCTTACTTGGCTCTAGGACATTCCAAAGAAAGAAAGGGTAAGCCTTACATACCTGTGCCGCGACCAACTAGTTACGCTTGTGCATCCAATTTGTTTGCCTACATGCAAGAGAGTTCATCCATTCATTAGTTCCTTCATCAAGTACTTGCCTCACCCTTTCAATACATTCATTTATATTCTACCGAAATTTCGGCAGCATCTCCCCTGTAAATGTACCAACCCCGAGAATATGGCTCGGCCCAATTCAACAACAACCCAACCAACAACCAAGCTATGGCATCAATAATCAATTCAAGAATACATTCTAACATTAAACGCTCTTTTTACATAACCCGACAACATTCACAATATTCCAACTAATATCAACGTTTATGCATTCGATTACTAATCCAAGACCATTCAAACAATATTCACGAATGCTTTAAACAATTGACAAAAATTTTCAAACAACCCAACAATGCACCATGGAACCCGAAATCTTCCAACTTCCATAGGAACCATCACAACACATTTCTTTCTTCAAACTTCACAAACTACACCAACAAACCACACTTTAACAACATTATTATCATGATTACAAGAAACTACATTTAATTCAAATTGGCTTCCAAAAACAGCCCGCAACAATTACGACACCATCTTAGATCATTAAGCTCTCATTTACATCACATAATCCACAACACAACGACCCAAACATACTAAATAAAATTAGTTCATTCTTTGACATACAAAACAGTCCATTTTCGGCCAGCCCTTCAACACACACATTCCATAATTTTCATCCATTTTTTGTACATCACAACAACACATAATCATGCTAAATACACTTAATTCATCATTTCTACACACCACACACACACACGGCTACACACACTAATCTCAACTCCAAATTGAATCATCAAGTTCTCATTTTCATCATAGGATACTTATCAACAACAATCATATTACCATATAAAAATTATTCCATTTTTTTCCTACACAACATGTACACACACGGCCAAGCCTCCAACATGCATGTTTTCATGCTTCTCTTCCATTTCCACATACCACACCATACACAAACCATTTATAACATATAAGAGAGGATTAATTCTTACCTTTTCCTCCCAACTTCTTTACTCAACCAAAGTGCGGAAAACAATGAAACGGATGGCCTACTTCCGAAATAATTATACCACGTTGTAGAGGACCCTTGAATTAGTAGGAATACCACAAGAAAATAATTTTAGGAGCAAAATTTCAAGGGGCAAAAATTGGAGAGCTTGGCCAAAATGGCCATGGTTGTGGCTCCCCTTCTTTCTTTGTTTCCTTTTTCTTGAAAATTCTAGAATTAAAATGAAAATTTTGTCTTCCTTTCAAGACTTAATCATATATATATATATATGTAAGCTCCCAACATGTGAGGGGCACATGCCCCTCTCTAGAGGTTTCTTTCATTTTTTTTCATTTTTTTTTTTTGGATTTTCCTTTAAAGTTGGTCAAAGAAGACCATTTGTCTTCTTAAGCAAGTTTTGACCCCTTCTTCTCTTTAATTCACAAATAGCCCTTATAGTTAATAAAATTTGGACATGCACCATGCATGTCACACGGCCAACATGGCCATTTCATGAACTTCTTGGACCTTGCAAAATTCCCATTTTGCCCCTATTCTTTCCGCAATATTTCCATAGGCCATTTTGCGAATTTCTCTTCTTGTCCTTAGCCTCTCACAATATTTCCATACTAATAACAGTCATAAATAATATTTATAACAACTTGTGCATTAATATAATTTTGAAATTGGTTTCGCCCTTAACTTCCCACGACGACTCTGAATTATCCAAACGTACAAAATACGGGCTATAACAATTACGAAATAATTTAATCGAGACAATCAGAACAAGCGAGTTACGGGATGACAGTGAAGTTATAATATTCTCGCGCTATTTGATAGCCAATCCTAAAGATTGAGATCGAGAGCTGAAATCAAAGTGACAGTTAATAACCTTTAAAAGAAAGTTAGAAAGTGACACATGAGGCTGAGGATTCCAGAATACGGACTATCACAGCAGAGTAAAGTAAGGATACTGGAGTATAAAAATATTACCCTCTGGGAAATTTCGTTTTACTCGTAAAACCTGCGAAGGTCTACAGGTTACCAGAGGCATGCAATACTCCAGGGATATTGAAGTTTAATAAACCGACCAGGGACGTTTCCACGTTATAAAAAATTTATTTAAAGATGGAGAGGTAAGATAAAGGAAACGATACCCTAAGGGAGTAACTATAAAGAGAAGAAAGAGTCGGGTCATGACTACGTGTACCGTGAATACAAATCTGAATCAATTGATACTGTACAACTAACAGTATGTAAATAAGAGAGACAGTAACACTTCAGCAGAACAACTCGAAATGCAGCTGATAACCAACGGTGAAACAAAGAGAAGAGCAAAGAAAACGGCATGGAATAATTACCTCGAGAAGAAACAGAAGGAGGAGATATTACAGGAATGACTATGTAAAGACCTGAAATGCGTTATAACGAACTAAAGCGAGTCGACAAACGAAAGAGGTATAAAAAGGGCATAATTAGGTAAGAGACCACTTGAGAATTATTGGGAGTTCAGAATCAGTTCAACATTCGAGGACGAATTTTCTAAAGGGGGGAAGGATGTTATACCCCGTATATTTATACGTCGAATTATCCGCAAGAAAATCGAATCAAGTTAAAGGTGGAATTATTTTCGGACACGAAGTAGAAACCTTTAATTTTCAATTTTTAATTAAAACATAAATTAGTTATTAATTTTATTTGGAGTGGAAATATTATTGGAAATTAGCAGCTAATTAATTATGATCAAATTATTAAGAAGGGATTAGGGATTAATTAATTAATTTAATTTTTAAATTGTGGGCCCCACCTGTTTAAAAAAAAACAAATCAGCAAATTAATTTTGCTGAGTCACAAAGGAGGGGCACGTGTACATCAATGGAAAATCATATATAAGAATTGATTTGTGAACAAATTTGGCCATTTAGTTCATTTCCAAAAAAAACAATTCAAAGAAAAAAAAGGAAAGCATTTCCATGGCTGGTCTCGGCCAGCCATGGTTGAAGGGTAAGAATTATTTTTTTTGCTTAATCAATCAAGTTCTAAGTGAAATACAAATTCGAGGAGGTGATAGCAACATTGGATATTGAATCAAGGAAGCAGAAATTGCGAAATTGGAGCAATTAAAAGTAGAAATTCCTCCGAGAAAAATTTGGTACGATTTTCATATTTTATGGTGTAATTACGTTAATGGTGTTGTAATGGAAGGATTAAAATTGGATTGGACGAAATTGGAATTAAGGAAGTGCATGAAATTGACATTATAGGAAATTGTGGGCCGAAATGAATTTAAAAAAAGTTGTTGGGTCGTTAGGAATATTATGGGCTGAGTTATGAGAATTTTATGTGTATGTCGTTGTTGTTAGTATTTCTGTGTTGACAGGAGGACAATTAGAAATTCGGGTTAGGCGAATTTATAGGGGAAATTCTGCCCGATTTTCCTTAAGTCCTTAAATAAGGAAAAACCCTAAACGAGAATATATAAGCTGAAATATAGGTTCTATAAGAAATGAGCTATAGATTGGTGAACTAGAAAATATAGTTACTAACGATAACGTTACTGTTATATTAAATAGGCTAAAAGAGCGATGAGACGAATGGGTTACGAATAGCCGCTAACAGGTATGTAAAGCCTATCCCTTCTTTCTTTGGCATGTCCTAGACGTAAGTGATGAATGACATGAGCTTTGGGGTAATTCCACTCATAAGTTCCGAATATGATTCATGATTCTTATTCAGTTCTTGATGTTCGAACTTTTAAAGTAGTTAAGCTACTGCCCTCGAGTTTTCTATATGTTGGATAGTATAATCGTATGTACAAGTTTCTATTCCTGAAGGCTCTATAATGAATAATGTCCTTAAAATTCATAAGCTGTCTCGTATTGATTTGATACCTGTCTATGATCCCTGAGACTTTATTTGATATAGTTTATAATGATATTCAAAGAGCACTGAATATGACTATCTTCCTGATACTCGAGCGTTGATTAGTCTACTTATCTATTGAGTCTCAAAAGATGATTTATACGCATATGGTTATTCACTACTCTGCTCGTGCATACTGTTGTTACATCATTCACCGAGTCCCGGGCCGTGTATGTTATCGTGCATAGTGTCACTGCATTATTCATCGAGTCCCTTACTAAAGGTGTGGGTACGGTATATGATGATATGATATATGATTATGGCACCGAGTCCCATGATGGGCCGGGTACGGTATACGTGTACACGACTTTATTCACCGAGTCCCTTACTAGAGGGCGGGGTACGGTATATGTATATGATGATATGACTATGACACCGAGTCCCATAATGGGCCGGGTACGGTATATGATAATGATATGCATGATTTTGTTTCATAAGGCACAGGTACAGTGACTTCTTGATTATTAAACCTATCTCCTAGAATCTCTACTTTAGTTATGATCTTTCTTATTATATTTCATGATTTATATACTCAGTACATATCTCGTACTGACCCCCCTTTCTTCGGGGGGCTGCGTTTCATGCCCGCAGGTACAGACGCTCGCTTTGGTGACCCGCCAACTTAGGATCCCTATTCAGCTAGCTTGGAGTGCTCCCTTGTTTCGGAGCCCAGATTCTTGGTACAAAACCTTTTGTTGTATATATGTGTTTTGTCCAGGGGTACGACGGGGCCCTGTCCCGTCATATGCTACTGTTGTTACTCTTAGCGGTCTGTAGACATGTGTGTGGGTTATTTGTATATATGTTGTCCAGCTGTGTTAGTATGACTTATGTTTTGGGACGTTCCTACTCGTAGTGGCAGCTTCGTCGGCTTGCGTATAAATATATATATATATATATATATATATATATATGTTTTGGGATGTTGTGTGTAGTAGCAGCCTTGCCGGCTTGCGTATATATATATTTGGGACGTTCCCACATGCTATCACAGCCTTGTCGGCTTATGTACTGTGTTATCTGTTGATAGTTGTGACTCCTCAGGAGACAGGTTGCTTAACATATATATATTTATGCGACAGTTCTGTGACTATGTGTCGGTCCTATGGGTTCCATATTATGTTTGGGTGTGGATTGATCATATCGCTAACAGAGGTGTGTACGAGTGTCTAGCTCGGGCACTAGTCATGGCCTACGGGGTTTGGGTCGTGACAAAAGTATTACACATACACTGTACACAAAAGATTCATCATGAGCACCTCCAGAACAAGGGAGTGCTTTCAGTCAGCTAACAGCTTCTAAGAGTCCGGAGCAAGATCTCCACCCTGTCTACCTGTGGGCATGAACACAGCGTCCAAAGAAAACGGATGTCAGTATGAACATTGTACTGAGTATGTAAGGCAGGAGTGAAATGAACAAGGTCATAGAAGCATCATGAATCATAAGAAAAGATATAACCTGCTTGAGTGTTATATGCAAACATACTTTTTACATATATCATATTTTACATCATCATAGTATATGTTTTATCACATCTCATATATCATCACATTCATCATCACATACTTCATCACGTACACCGTCGCATCGTACTCCGCATCATTACCCGCGTTCGGGTAATCCTCATATGTCGCCCACTAGTGGTGATCATGCCCGCCCCTCTAGGCTCGGTGTAAACATAGCAGCCCGCATTAGCGGTGACATGCCCGGCCACATAGGCACGGTGGAATCATACGCAGCCCGCATTCGCGGTGACATGCCCGGCCAAATAAGCACGATGGAATCTTATCAGCACAAAATCAATCATAATACATCACTATTACACATCTGATGACATAGCATCATCTTATCATTTCTGGGTATCTTATACATATCATCATCGTATTACAAACTAGCATTGTTATTCATCTTATAGACATATCATATATTAGCTTTAAGAGCATACGTTTATCCTTAAGGGCAACCACACTATGTCAGGGTGACGTAAGGTCGTGAACCCCCGATTATATTATGAACGTTTATGAGTGTCGTGCCTCGCCTTGAAGGAAATAGAACATAAGGCGAGTATTAACAAAAATAACATCATTAGCATTATAGGAACATCATGCCAGAATTTCTTGAATCGCTATACTCTAGCTCATTATCATCACCATCATATTCATATGTAATTCAATATATTGAAGGACTCATAGGCTTCGTTTTGTAGAAGGATTATACAAGACTTGAAGGATTCATGCCTTTTGAAAGAAAAGATAAGCCTCACATACCTTTGTCGTTTAACTATGCTATCGTCTGCTTGATTTCCTTTGATATCACGTCTCTACCTTCAAGAGAGAATTCATACCATTGTTAGTCAATTGACGAGAAGAACGCGCTACTATTTCTAGGGAAAATTGGGCAACATTTCCTTTGTTTCTACTACTTTTCCCATTTTTCATTTCAACTACCAAACATTCACAATATCTTATCAACAATCGTCATTTATCTACATTTACCACATTCCCCCATTTTTCTCCAATTTCTCCACATTTATGGGTTTCGGCTTATCATCACATTTTCTCATACATCATTACTATTTCACGATCTACACGTCATTTATATCATATTTATACTCCCAACTCATTAACATTCATAATTCAATCCAACTATCATTCAACTATGGCCCTATTCACATTTTATGACCCATTTACTACACGCTTCTATAATCCAAGTGTTTCAACGTATAAATACTTCAATCATCATGAGAATGTCATAAAACTTACTTTAGATGTGGTAGGAACGAGCCTTGAGTAGCAATACTCTTCTATACCAAAAACCCTACTTCAATTCCTTTGCAATTTCTTGGTGTAGATGAACTTTGATGAGTTTCACACTCTTGATTTCATGGATTTGGTGTTGTTGATCTTGATTTTCCTTTGATTCTCTTGTGGATGAATATTAGAGAGTATTCTAGATGTTTCTTGAAGTGTGGAGTGAAAATGAAATGAATGGAATGGAAGAGGGTCCCTTATACTTAACTTAAAATCTGCTTTTTATGAACAGTAGTCGACGTGTACAGTGGCCGTAAACCCAGTTGACGGGTCATATTCTGGTTTACGGTCCATCATTCATGACCATATTTAAGCATAACAGAACCAGAAAGGTTTGCTGGAGGTCATGGTGGTTTACGGTCACAGTTTACGGGCCGTATTTTGATTTACAGTCCGTATTCTGAGTCGTATTTAACCATTTAGACAGTTGGCAGAAAGTTGAAATTTTGTATATTGGAGGACAATAGCAGTTTACGGTCCGTAAACCACTTTACGGGCCGTATTCTACTTTACGACCAACTGGGCTGAAGTGTAAATCTGCAACTTTCGCATTTTCAAAACTCATAAGTAGTCATCCCCTTCCTGGTAAAACATCGTACACTCATACTCTTCGTTTGTCTATTCATTGTACGTTCACGGAGAAATTTCCGAGGTGTAACAGATACAGTCGATGAATACAATCACAAATAAATCTAGGAAGGGCCTGAACAATTTGTTCATCAAATCCATAAAGACTGCCGGTGCGTTAGTTAGACCAAATGACATTACCCGGAACTCAAAATAGCCATATCTTGTTCTGAAGGTTGTCTTAGGGATATCTTTCTCCCTAACTCTCACTTGATGATACCCGGATCTCAAATCTGTCTTTGAAAATCATTTGGCGCATTGTAATTGGTCAAATAAGTCATCAATCCTCGGAGGAGGATATTTATTCTTAATCGTCACCTTATTCAGTTGCCGATAGTCAAAGCACATTCGCAAGGAGCCATCTTTCTTTCGAACAAACAACATGGGTGCTCCCCACGGGGAAGAACTAGGCCTAATAAAGCCTTTCTCAAGCAAGTCCTTCAATTTCTCCTTCAACTCTTTCAACTCTGCGGGAGTCATTCTATAAGGAGGAATGGATATAGGCTTGGTGTCTGTTTTGATATGCTTAAATACGACCACGAAATACGGCCCGTAAATTGGAATACGGACCGTGAACTGGGTTTACGACCACTGTGCACTTCAGCTACTGTTCATTCCGGATCAGATTTTAAGTCATTAAAAGGAGACCCAAGCTCATTAAATTCATTTCATTCCACAATATTTCTCTCTAGAAACCTCTAGAATACTCCTCACTCTTCATATACAAGAAAAATCAAAGGAAATCCAAGATCAATAACACCAAATCCATGAGGCAAAGTGTATGAAACCTAGCTAAAGTTCATCTCTCTCAAGAAAACCCAAAGGAAGTGAAGTAAGGTTTTGATGCTAGAGGAGTAATTCCATGAAAGACTTGTTCAACCATCATCTAAGGTAAGTTTCATGACTAAACCATGTTGTTTAAGGTATTGGAAGGTTAAGATACTTAAATTGTAAAAAGACATAGGAAATGGGTCATTCATGAGTGAATAGTGTTATGGTTGGATAATAGTTGGGTTGAATCGTGAATGTTGGAGTGTTGTGATTATGAATACGTTATAAATGAAATTTACTCCATGAAATAAGTATTATATATAAGGAAACGCGATAGTAAGCTATAACCATAAATATGGAGAAATTGAAGAGAAGTGGTGGATTGTGGTCATTGTATATGAATGATAATTGTTGATTGAAATATTGTGAATGTTGTTGTGAGCATTTGGAAGGTTATATAGAATATGGGAAAAGTAGTATAAACAAAGGAAGCGCTGCCCAATTTTTCCTAGAAATAGTCACGCGTTTTTATAGTCAAATTAACTAACGTTAGTGTGAATTCTCTGTTGAAGGTAGAAACGTGATATCGAAGGAGAACAAGCAAGCAATAGCTTAGTTAAATTTCATAGGTATGTGAGGCTAGTCCTTTATTTCTAATGGCATGAAGCTCATAACCTGATTTCCCTTCCTCTTCATGAGTTTCTATATTCCGGATAGCTAAAAGCCCATATCCACGAGTAGTAATATAAGATAAGAGATATGATATGATGAGTCCTATAATGATAGTGATGTTATCTATTGCTTACACTCACCTTATATGCTACTTCCTTCAAGGTGAGGCAGAATGTCAATGATTACGCCATAATGAAATCGGGGGAATCACGACCTTACGTCACCTCGACAAAGTAAAGTTGTTCATAAGCATTATGCATGTATTATGATAAGTATATTATGCTGAGCATGTATGATGATGATATAATACCGCAGCCTATTTTGCCGGGCAGTCACCGCTAAGGCGGGCAGATATACGATACACTATGGCCAAATGGCATGGGCAGACACCACTAGTGGGCGGCATGAGATGGTACCCTGGACGCAAGCTAATGTTATGATTATCACACCAATCCCATATGGACGAGCAGCTTATATATTACTACACCGTACCTATATGGGCGGGCAGCTTATACATTATGCATATATGATATGATGACGAGTATGAGTAAGACAGCATGACTTAATTCTTTTATACTTGACAGTCAGATATAGATGTTCCATATTGATATTTCCTTTATGTCATTGTTCTATTTCATTGTTTATGCCTCTCATACTCATTACAGTGTTCGTACTAACGTCCGTTTTCTTTGGACGATGTGTTCATGCCCACAGGTAGACAGGGAGGTAAGCTTGATCCAGATCCGTAGGAGCTGTCAGCTATTTGAAAGCACTCATTCGTTCCGGAGGTGCTTGATTATTCTTTAGTGTATTCCCATGTTTATGTATTTTTGGCCATGACGGGGTCTTGTCCCGTACTTATGTAAATTACTCTAGTAGAGGCTCGTAGATGCGCAGTGTGGGTTAGATGGTCTCACGAGATTGCTACTGTATATATATATATATATATTATTTTGATAACATAAAGGCTTGTGTATATAAAAGTATTTTTATGTTTCTATATGAAATATGATTTTCTTACCAGTTGAGTATAAAAGTTGATAAAAGAGCATTAAATGAGCATGATGATAAATAGAACGAGCGGTGTTCGGTGGTTAGCCCCGGGTACCCGTCGCGGCCCTTAGCTGGGTCGTGACAAAAGTGGTATCAGAGCAGTTCACTCCTAGGAAGTGTCTACGAGCCGTGTCTAGTAGAGTCTTGTTTATGGTGTGTTGCGCGCCACATCAATAAACAAGAGGCTACGGGGCATTTAGGAAGAATGACCATCTTTCTTCTCATGAGATCGTGCGATAGAGCCGTGTGTAAGATTTTATCCTCCCTAATAGTGTGTTATGATTTCAGAATGCCGCCAAAGGGAAAGGCTGCAGCCGCCCAAAAGGGAAAGATTACGATGAAGAGGCGGGTAGAAAGAGAGCCTCCGATGAATATAGAAGAAGGCGAATCACATAATGAGGCCTTGTCTAACACTTCTTCTACCCCACCTAATGTGGAAGGTCAAGGATGAGCTCCAGCTCCAATTCCTCCACCGGTTGCTTCGGGTCAACAAATGACCGAGGCCATCCATTTATTGACACAATTGGTCGCCGCGCAGGCACAATGAAAAAATGCGAGTTCAAGTGATCGGGCAGCAAGTACCAAAGCCCATGATTTTATGAGTCTAAATCCTCCGGAGTTCTTCGGGTCAAAACCGGATGAAGACCCGCAAGGTTTCATAGATGAGGTGTTGAGGACATTGAAGATTGTCCATGCCTCCGAGACTGAATCCGTGGAGTTGTCATCTTATAGACTTCGGGATGTGGCTGTTTTATGGTATAATAACTGGGTATTATCAAGAGGAGAGAATGCGCCTCCTCTGGTTTGGCAAGAATTCGTGGATGCTTTCATTCGTCACTATTTGCCACCCGAGGTCCGCCGAGCTAGAGCGGATAGATTTCTAAATCTGAGGCAAGGAAATTTGAGTGCGCGGGAGTATAGCATGCAATTTAATTATTTGGCTAGATATGCCCCGGCTATGGTGGCCGACATGGGAAACCGGGTACATAGATTCGTGAGTGGCTTAGGGCCACATTTATTCAAAGATTGTTTGACAGCTTCTCTACAAGATGGAATGGATATTTCCCGGATACAGGCTCATGCTCAGAATTTAGAGGGACGACAACAACCACAAAGAAGTGATCGTGATAGTGATAGAAGGAAAAGCAAGAGGGCTAGATCTATGGGAGCAGGCAGTGACTATAGAGAGGGATCAAGATAGACATATTCTAGGCACTCAAGCCAGTCAGTGACTAGTGCACCTTCTCGATTCACAGGTAGGAGATTTGATCGCTCCTTTCGTTCAGGACAGGGCCAGAGTTCGAGGGCCTCAGATTCCCAGTTCAGGGAAGATTATAGTCAAAGGAGATCCCCAGTACCGTGATGCAACCAGTGAGGTAGATTACATTCCGGACAGTGTCGCCAGGGTTCGGATGCTTGCTATGCTTATGGCCAAGTTGGGCACATGATGAGAGATTGCCCATCGTTGGGTGGTAGAGTTGGTATTCAGCCTACAGGTTCAGGAGCTGGTTCTTCCTCAGTGCGCCCGGTAGGACAGACTCCCCAGATGTCAGCAGGCCGAGGTAGAGGCAGAGGGGCAGCATCTACTTCAGGTGCCACTCAGCCCAGTGTATATGCCTTATCCAGATGGCAGGATCTTGAGTCCTCCCCAGATGTGGTTACAGGTACATTGTCTATATTATCCCGTGACGTATATGCATTGATAGATCCGGGTTCTACTCTTTCTTATATTACTCCATATGTTGCCGGTTGTATTGGGGTGAAACCTGAGCCAATCAAACCTTTTGAGGTGTCCACTCCGGTATGTGATCCCGTAATAGCAAGACAAGTGTATAAACATTGTGTAGTTTTGATATGTGATCGCCAGACCACGGCTGATTTGATTGTGTTGGAAATGTTAGATTTCGATGTAATTATGGGCATGGATTGGTTGGCATCATGTTATGCTAATGTTGATTGCCGAATGAAAGTAGTTCGATTCCAATTTTCGGGAGAACCCGTGCTTGAATGGAAGGGTAATGCAGCATCTCAAAATGGTAGGTTTATTTCCTACCTTAAGGCAAGGAAGATGATAGCCAAGGGTTATATTTATCATTTAGTTCGGGTTTATGACACCGAGGCAAAGGCGCCAAATTTCCAATCAGTTCCGGTAGTGAATGAATTCCCAAGTGTGTTTCCAGATGAACTTCCAGGTCCTCCTCTAGAAAGAGAAATTGATTTTTCTATTGACGTGTTGCTGGACACCAAGCCTATTTCTATTCCTCCGTATCGAATGACTCCAGCAGAATTGAAAGAGTTAAAGGCACTGTTGAAAGACTTGCTTGAAAAGGGCTTTATTAGGCCCAGTTCATCACCGTGGGGAGCACCAGTCTTGTTTGTGAGAAAGAAAGACGGATCCCTGCGAATGTGCATCGATTACAGGCAATTGAACAAGGTGACGATAAAGAACAAATATCCTCTCCCAAGGATTGATGACTTATTCGATCAATTGCAAGGTGCCAAGTGGTTTTCTAAAATAGATTTGAGGTCGGGTTACTATCATGTGAGAGTTAGAGAAGCGAATATTCCCAAAACGGCCTTCAGAATGAGATATGGCCATTATGAATTCCGAGTGATGTCGTTTGGGTTGACTAATGCTCCGGCCATGTTTTATGAATTTGATGAACAATGTATTTAGGCCTCTCATGGACTTATTTGTGATAGTGTTTATCGATGATATTCTGGTGTATTCTTGCACGGAATCAGAACATGCAGATTATTTGCGAATTGTACTTGGTATCCTTCGAGCCAGAGAATTGTATGCAAAATTTTCAAAGTGTGAGTTTTGGCTATATTCTATAACCTTTTTGGGCCATATTATTTCAGATGATGGCATTCGAGTCGACACTCAGAAAATTGAAGTTGTGAAGACTTGGCCAAAGCCTACAACGCCTACGGAAGTTCGCAGTTTTCTGGGGTTGGCAGGTTATTATAGAAGGTTCGTAGAGGGCTTCTCATCCATTTTAGCCCCACTGATGAAGCTAACCTAGAAGTCAGCTAAATTTTAATGGAATGATGCTTGTGAGCGCGGCTTCCAGGAGTTGAAGGACAGATTGACCTCAGCTCTGGTCTTAACACTTCAGAAGGGTCAGATGGCTATGTGGTCTATTGTGACGCTTCCAGTGTTGGATTGGGATGTGTATTAATGCAGCACGGTAGAGTTATTGCATATGCTACGAGGCAACTGCAGAGACATGAAAAGAACTATCCAACTCATGATCTTGAGTTTGCTGCGGTCATTCACGCCTTGAAAATGTGGAGACATTACTTCTACAGTGTGCATGTTGATATTTACACAGATCATAAGAGTCTTCAATAAGTTTTCAAGCAAAAGGAGTTGAACCTGCGGCAGAGGCGGTGATTAGAGTTGTTAAAAGATTATGATGCAAACATTTTGTACCACCCCAAAAAAGCGAATGTAGTAGCCGATGCGCTTAGCTGCCGATCAATGGGCAGTTTATGTGAAGTCCATCCGGAAAAGAAAGAGATGGTTCATGAGCTCCGCCAACTAGCTAATCTTGGAGTACGTGTAATCGATTCGGGTAATGTGGGGATTAGCATCAATGACCCCACAATTTCGTCCTTGGACATGGAAGTGAAAGAATGGCAATATGAAGATCCTCAATTATATCGTTATAGAGACACATCTTATGGAAAGGAGAAGTCTTTGTTTGAAGTTTCTACGGATGGAATTCTTAGATATCGAGGCAGGCTATGTGTGCCGAATGTTGCGGAATTGCGCCGACGAATTCTAGAAGAAGCACATTGTTCTCGGTATTTTATTCACCCAGGTGCAACCAAAATGTATCATCATCTCAAGTTAATATATTGGTGGGATGACATGAAGAGAGACATAGCCGAATTTGTAGCACAGTGTCCAAATTGCCAACAAGTAAAAGTTGAACATCAAAAGCCAGGAGGCTTATTGCAAGCAATAAAAATCCCTATTTGGAAATGGGAAGTGATCAACATGGATTTCATCGTGGGATTACCTCGTTCCTGCGGCAGGTATGATTCTATATGGGTGATTGTGGATAGATTGACAAAAGCAGCCCATTTTCTTCCAGTTAGAACCACGTACTCAGCAGAAGACTACGTGAGGTTATATCTCAAGGAAATTGTGCGACTTCATGGTATTCCATTATCTATTATCACGGACAGAGGAGCACAGTTTACAGCCAAGTTTTGGAAGTCCTTTCAAGAAGGTCTAGGCACTCAAGTGAAACTTAGCACGTCATTTCATCCGCAGACCGATGGACAAGCCGAGCGTACTATTCAGACCTTGGAAGATATGCTACGAGCATGTGTGCTGGATTTCGGTGGAAGTTGGGACGATCATTTACCGTTAATCGAATTTGCATAAAACAATAGTTACCATTCTAGTATTCAAATGGCTCCATATGAAGCTCTATATGGAAGGAAATGTAGATCCCCAATCGGATGGTTTGAGATAGGAGAAGCACAACTAGTGGGCCCCGAATTGATTCAGCAAGCGGTGGAAAAAGTTAAGATGATCCGAGATCTTTTGATGACAGCCCAAAGTCGCCAGAAGTCTTATGCGGACAATCGCCGACGAGACTTGGAATTTCAAGTTGGTGATTGGGTATTTTTGAAAGTATTGCCAATGAAAGGGGTGATGAGATTTGGCAAGAAAGGGAAGCTAAGTCCTCGATACGTTGGACCCTACAAAATTATCCGCAATGTGGGTCATGTCGCCTATGAATTGGACTTTCCTTCGGAGCTTGAATCAGTACATCCAGTGTTCCACGTTTCGATGCTCCGCAAGTGTTTTAGAGATCCCACAAAGATTGTCCCGATAAATGATGTGCAAGTAATAGAAAAGCTAATCTATGAAGAAGTGCCTATTGCTATTCTAGATAGGCAAGTGCGAATACTCCGAAATAAAGAGGTAGCTTCAGTTAAAGTCTTGTGGCGAAACAATAACCGAGAAGAAATGACTTGGGAAGTAGAAGAGAGTATGAAGTCCAAGTACCCGCATTTATTCCAACCCCCAGAAGAGACTCAAGATGGAACGCCAACAATATAAGGTAAGTATGCAATAAATGAAGTGTAATAATTAGAGTATTTGAATACCCCTATTCCCATTATTACTCAGATAGTATATCCCCTACTTTCGGAAGCTTTCGCAAGTCTTTCTTAGAGTTTTATTGTGTTATGGACATGCGAGGCAACGATATTGTGGGTTGTTGTGACAGGATGGTAGTGTTGTATTACAGGGGAAACTCTGGCGAAATTTTCATAGAATTCCGAGCGTTTAACATTCGAGGACGAATGTTCCAAAAGGGGGGAAGAGTGTTACACCTCGTAAATCTCCCCGAGAATGTACAATGAATAGACTAACGAAGAATACGAGTATATGGTGTTTTAATCAGGAGGGGATGACGTTTTAGGACCCTAATTATGGTTTCAAAGGCAATGGGAATGAGAGATAAGGTTATGCTCCACAACGACTAATTATAGGTTCTGAAGACGTGAAAGTTGCAGATTTGCACTTTGGCCCAGTCGGTCGTAAAATGAAATACGGACCGTAAAGTAGTATACGGCCCGTAAACCACCATGTCGTATTCCAACTTACAAAACTTCAACTTTCTGCCAAATGATCAAATGGTTAAATACGACTTGGAATACGGACTGTAAATTGAAATACGGCCCGTAAACCGTGATCGTAAATCACCATGATCCCCAGCATACCTTTCTGGTTTTGATATGCTTAAATACGACCACAAAATACTGCCAGTAAACAGGAATACAGACCGTAAACTGGGTTTACGACCACTGTGCACTTCAGCTACTGTTCATTCCGGATCAGATTTTATGTCATTAAAAGGAGACCCAAGCTCATTAAATTCATTTCGTTCCACGATATTTCTATCTAGAAACCTCTAGAATACTCCTCACTCTTCATCTACAAGAAAAATTAAAGGAAATCCATGATCAATAACACCAAATCCATGAGGCAAAGTGTATGAAACCTAGCTAAAGTTCATCTCTCTCAAGAAAACCCAAAGGAAGTGAAGTAGGGTTTTGATGCTAGAGGAGTAATTTCATGCAAGACTTGTTCAACCATCATCTAAGGTAAGTTTCATGACTAAACCATGTTGTTTAAGGTATTGGAAGGTTAAGATACTTGAATTGTAAAAAGACATAGGAAATGGGTCATTCATGAGTGAATAGTGTTATGGTTGGATAGTAGTTGGGTTGAATCATAAATGTTAGAGTGTTGTGATTATGAATACGTTATAAATGACATATAGGCCATGAAATAAGTATTATATATAAGGAAACGCGATAGTAATCTATAAGCATAAATATGGAGAAATTGAATAGAAGTGGTGGATTGTGGTCAATGTATATGAATGATAATTGTTGATTGCAATATTGTGAATGTTGTTGTGAGCATTTGGAATTTGATATAGAATATGGGAAAAGTAGTATAAACAAAGGAAGCGCTGCCCAATTTTCCCTAGAAATAGTCACGCGTTTTTATAGTCGAATTAACTAACGTTAGTGCGAATTCTCTCTTGAAGGTAGAAACGTGATATCGAAGGAGAACAAGCAAGCGATAGCTTAATTAAACGTCAAAGGTATGTGAGGCTAGTCCTTTCTTTCTAATGGCATGAATCTCATAGCATGATTTCCCTTCCTCTTCATGAGTTTCTATATTCCGGATAGCTAAAAGCCCATATTCACGAGTAGTAATATAAGATAAGAGATATGATAAGATGAGTCATATAATGATAGTGATGTTATCTATTTCTTAAACTCACCTTATATGCTACTTCCTGCAAGGTGAGGCAGAATGTCAATGATTACTCCATAATGAAATCGGGGGAATCACGACCTTACGTCACCCCGATAAAGTAAAGTTGGTCATAAGCATTATGCATGTATTATTATAAGTATATTATAATGAGCATGTATGATGATTATATAACACCGCGCCTATTTGGCTGGGCAGTCACCGCTAAGGCGGGCAGCTATACGATACACCATGGCCAAATGGAATTGGCAGATACCACTAGTGGGCGGTATGAGATGGTACCCTGGACGCGGGAGGCCTGAACGCAGGCTAATGTTATGATTATCTTACACCTCGGAAAATCTTCTGTTGGTACACAAGTGAATGAACTAGTGAGGAGTATGAGTATACGCTGTTTTCATGGGCGAGCGATGACATTCGATGATTCTAGATGAGGGTTCAAAGATGTTAGAGATAGGGGAAGAGGGTTGCCAAGAGAAGGCAAAGTATTTCATAAATAACGGATAGGAAATACGAGTAACGAGTTAGTAAAGGCTTAATGATGTCTTGGAGAAGAGTGATAACTTCACTTGGATTGGTATTGAAGTGTTGAACAAGTGTTAAGAAGGTTCCATAAGGATTGGAGATCAAACGAGACGACGAAACGAACTTCGGGATCACTGGGGATTATACGGCCAAACATACTGGCCGTATAATTTATATGGTCCGTATGTTTGGGACCGTATAATCAACCCAGATTGGCCAAACCTTTTGGACCAATTGTACGACCAAACATACGGCCCGTGCAATTTATACGGACCGTATGTTGGTCCGTATATTTGGTCGGGACAGATTTTGGCTCAATAAATGTAAGGGACCAAGGTTATTTCATTTCATTTCCCTTGACATCCCTTCTCTCTAAAACATCTCTCTACATATATTATACAAGTTTTCAAGAGTTTTTAGTGATCAACAACACAAAATAAGTGAATCAAGTGTAAGCAAACCCATTAAAGATCATTCAAGTCAAGAAATCCAAATGGAGAAAAACTAGGGTTTTTGCTCAAGTGGAGTATTATCAACTAAGGCTTGTTCATACAACATCTAAGGTAAGATTTATGATATTTATATGTTGTTTAAGGTATTTGGAAGTTGAAATGCTTGGATTTTAGAAGAGTATAGCAAAATGGGTCATGAATGATGAATAGTGACGTTTTGAGAAATAGTTTGAATTGAATCATGATGTTGTGTTGTGACATGAATGGGTTATAAATGACGTTAAGATCATGAAATAGGCATTGTATGTGAATGGACGAAATCGTGTGTTATGGTCTTGAATATGGAAAATTGGAAGTGAATTGAGAATATGGATAATGTAGATGACTAAAGGCTATTGTTATGATATTGTAAATGTATTGTTGACGTTTTGGAGTTGAATTACGATATGGAGGAATGTTGTATAAATAAAGGAGATGCTGTCCGATTTTCTCTAGCTTTAGCCATTTATGCTAGTTGTCGATTCTAATGATGGTATGACCTTAATGAAGGTATAAACACAAGTACTGAAAGAGAACGTGTAAGTGCTATATAGTCGAATGAAAAGGTATGTAAGGCTAAACATTCTTTCATAAGGCATGGTTCTTTGGCCTAACGTCTAAATCTTCTATAAGTCTATGATTTCTTCAAATGATTGACCTTCCGAGCTAATAAGCTCACGATGCTTGATGTGCTACGATGGTACTAAGTTCCTCGTATGACGAGTAGGACTATAAGATAGATATAATGATAACAACGAAGATAGTGATAATGATAGTAATAATGATGAGAGTAATGTGATGATCAAGATGCCTATGTGCTATTGTATGTATGTGTGCCTATGAAGGTCTATGATATGATCCCGAGCTTATGATACCGGGTAGAATGTATGTATATGAATATGTATAGAGTATGTATATGATTATGAAACGCGCGCGCACTTCTGCAGAAGGTACGGATAACCCTGAAGCCTTGGTAGGGCTAGGTATGTATGACCTTGAGCCTTGGTTGGCCAAGTATGTATGAAACACCGATCCTTTATGGTCGGGTACGCTATACAAAAGCTATATAAAGGTTATAAGTATATATATATGTGTGTGTATATGGCATCAATATGAATACGAATATGTTATAAAAATGAATGTGAAGGTAAATAAATACGGATGTGGATGTATGTACACGGATACGCAATATAAATGGAATGTCCTTGTGGAAAGCGAGTAAGTGCTATGACGACGATATTATTATCTCCCATGTTATGCTATCTCATATGTTGACTCTTAAGCTTTCATATTGATATTGATCATGCTTTACATACTCAGTACATTCTTCGTACTGATGTCCTTTTATTTGTGGATGCTAAGTCATGCCCGCAGGTGCACGGGGAGACAGGCTCGATCCATAGCTATATTTTCAGGGACTATATAGCGGAGCTCCATTTTATTCGGAACTATAGCTTTTGGGTACTTATTCTTTTGTGTACATAATTATGGGCATAGCGGGGTCCTGTCCCGCTCATGTGATATGTTATACTCTTCTTAGAGGCTCGTAGTCACGTGTATGTGGTTAGATATGTCTGGCCTTGACGGCCTATGTTTTGTATGTCATTTTGTTGGCCTTGTCGGCCCATGTACATTGATGTGGCATAGATGCCTATGATGATATAAGAAATGTTGTCGTCCAATTGGGACTAGTATGATTGATGGCTAGAATGCCTGATTTGATTTATGGCTCACCTAGACGTTATTTGAAAGTATGTTAAAAGGGTGCCCGGGTGGGGTAGCGCCGGGTGCTCGTCGCGGCACTAGTCGGGTCGTGACAGATTATCACACCGATCCGATATGGACGGGCAGCTTATATATTACTACACCGTACCTATATGGGCAGGCATCTTATACATTATGCATATATGATATGATGACGAGTATGAGTAAGACAACATGACTTAATTCTTTTATACATGACAGTCAGATATAGATGTTCCATATTGATATTTCCTTTATGTCATTGTTCTATTTCATTGTTTATGCCTCTCATACTTAGTACAATGTTCGTACTGACGTCCGTTTTCTTTGGACGCTGTGTTCATGCCCACAGGTAGACAGGGAGGTGAGCTTGATCGAGATCCGTAGGAGCTGTCAGCTGTTTGAAAGCACTCTTTTGTTCCGGAGGTGCTTGATTATTCTTTTGTGTATTCCCATGTATATGTATTTGTTATATCCCGTATTTTTGAACGTCAGATTATTTGCTGAGGTGGGGCCCACACATCGAGATTTTTTTTGGGACATCTGAAAAGTCATATGAATCACATATGTGAAGTTAAACACAACTCAAGAAGGACCCTTGGGCCAAATCAAAGTGGAAGTCCTCCAAATGAATATTTTTAAGAAAACGTTTTCGGGTGATCTGATTTCTAGGGGAAAAACAGTATTATAAGTCTGGAATTTGGAAACATACCAAGAAATAGAAGTTGTAGATCATTGAATTAGCTTTCCAACCATAGGTCGTGGGTCCCCAGGTGACGTCGGTACAAGGAGATATGGATGTTTTAAGGTCGAAAGGTCAGTGGGCTAGGCCCAACTCGGGACCAACCGGGTTGGCCCAAAAAAAAAATCAAAAAAAATAATAAGGCCCAAATTTGTGAGGGATGGCCGGCCAACATGGCCCAAGCCCATGATTTTATTAATTATCCATGTGATAATTAATATAAAGGATCAATTAATGAGTCATATCTCATTTAGAAACTTCAAGAACACTTCAGAAAAAGGAAAGAAGGAGAAATCTCCAAGGCCATTTCGGCCAAGTGCAAAAATTGACAAGAAAATTGACAAAAATTTCTTCAAAAATTATTTTCTACCAATTAAAGGATTCCTAGCAAGGTGGAGTGGTCTTTGCAGCAAGAAAAATTCATATTCTAGCAAGTTACAAGACTTAGCTAAGTGAAAGATCAAGGAAGAAGGTAAGAACTTATTCTTTACATGTTATGGATATTTTTGCATGTTGTAGTGTGCAAAAGTGAGTGAAATTCATGAATAGCAAGAATATAGTTGTGTGGCGGTGAGTTGTATATCACATGTATAGCCGTGTATATTTGGTGAATCATGAATGCATGGTGAGCAAGTTTTATTTAGTATGTTGGTTGTTGTGTTGTGGATTTTATATTGCAAACAAAAGCCTAATGAGCTTAGTGAAGTATTAGTAGTTGGAGGCTTGTCTTGGAAGATTATGTAAATTGAATATTATGTTCTTACATGTATGGAAGATAATGATATTAGTATGGTGTTGTTGGAATATATATTATAAGGTTGTTATTGTTTTCATTCGAGTTGGAAGGTTTTGAAAGAAGTAGTAAATTGATTAAGTTGTTATAATGTATCTTGGATTGAATATGGAAATTGTTAGTGTGGTTGAGTTATGTTAATAGTTTGGCCGAGTTTGAATTCCCGGGTTGTTGTTGATTGAAAACTTGCTAGGTAAATGTTGAGGATGGTGTATTTACAGAGGAAATGCTGCCGAAATTTCGGTAGCCAAGTGTTTCCTTAAGATTCTAACTCTAAGTACCCTAATGAAAGTTTGGGTAAATGTGACCAAATCGCAGATTTTGGCGGATTTACAGCTTGAATTCGGAATAGCAAAAGAAGCGCAAAGAGGTATGTAAGGTTTCACCCTTCCTTCTATAGCATGTCTTAGCTGTAATAAGTTGGGTACGAGCCTCGGGGGCAACCCTATCCCCCGAAATCCGCACCTAAAGTTTCCTCTTTTTCCTTCAGTAGAATTGAACTAGAAAGTGTGCAAATGTTGAAAGGACCTCCTAAACCCCTAGAACTTGTATAAATGGGACCCGATTACCCTAATACCCTTACAAGTAACGCCATGACATGTAACATATGCAAATAGTATACGCTACCTCATCCGGCCTGAGGTGGGCCCATTACTCTCGAATTTTCCTTATAGTCTTGTTGGACTTACTAGAAGTTGAATCCAAGGGAATCCTTTGATCCCGATTTCGTTACCAAATGATAAGTACTATAACTACTCTAACGAGGAGACTTCCATGATGATAATGATAACAATGATGCTAGACGAGGGGATATGCCTATGATAAGTACTACCGGAACGATTCTATGACTAAGATTCCTAAGCTAAGTATTCTATGTGAATATGAAAGTGATAAACTAATTTTTGAATCTTATTTATATTCCTTAGCTATGACATTATTTTCTAAGGGTTTCAAAGCCTATGAACTGACATCTATGATGCCCCGATTTCATTCTACGTTTACTTTAATATTATTCTCCGTTGATAGTCTCACCTTAAAATACTCGTCCCTTCAAGGCGAGACGAAGCGATCACGAGTATTCCATAGTGTAATCGGAGGTCACCGACCTTACGTCACTCCGATGGCTACATGATATTTCTTTGGGCTCCCTTGCATGCTTATATGAATATGTATATAAAACAGGTATATGTATATAAGATATGAATATGTATATAAAACATGTATATGTGTACAAGCTATGTATATGAATATAACGACATGTATATGTATATAAGATATGTATATGACCTTGGGATGGAGGGAAGGGATATATGGGGGAATGGGAAGGGAAACATGTTTCATTGCCACCTGATCAGCTGGCTTATCATCCCGGACGCGGGGTGCCCGGACGCGGGATATATGGGTGAGCCGGTGTATATCGGCGCTATGTGCGTGAGCCGACATTGCTCGGCGCTATGATATGACCTACCATGTCATGACCAGACATGCTATGATACGATATGCTATGACATGCTATGCTACGATATGATACGCTATGATACGCTGTGCTATGATAAGATATGCTATGGCAAGCTATGCTATGACATGATATGCTATGATATGACAAGCCATGCTGTGATATGACAAACTATGCTATGATATGATAAGCTATGGTATGATACGACAATCTATGCTATGACGTGATACACTATGACACGCTATGCTATGACATGGACATGATATAACACGATACGACATGCTGTAATAAGATATGATATTACATGATACAATACGCTATAATAAGACACGATAGGACACGACCTGATATACCACGATAAGATATGGTAGGGCACGATAGAAAATGATACGGTAAGATACGACATAATATAAGTTATATTTTCTACGTTCATGGAAGAGAATCGTTTTTTTTAAGGAAAAGACAAACCATGCATGATAGTCGCCCAAAAAGGGGCCTCCTATGTACAGGTTACTTTCTTGTCTCATTATGTGTCCTATGACTCCATGATATTATTAATCATACTCTATGTTACTGCTTGTATTATCTTCCATGCCTTACATACTCGGTACACTATTCGTACTGACGTCCCTTCTTGTGGACGCTGCGTTTCATGCCGCGCAGGTCAGCAGACAGGTGGATTTGATCCCTAGAAGCTCTACCAGCCGCCCTTGACAGCGCTCCAGTTGTTCCGGAGCCTCACTTCCGCGGTACTATTTTGTGTATGTATATTCGGGCACGGCAGTACCCGGCCCTTTCTATGTATAAGTGTACTATGTCTAGAGGCTCGTAGACAGATATGCCCAGTCAGTCAAGTACAATTAGATATATGGTGTGTTGGCATTTTAATGTTGTTGTTTAAAGTGATAACGAAGTTTACTAGTCTATGTTCATAATGACGCTGCTAATGTTAATGTTCAAAAAACAAAGATATGGCACTGTTCATACGGCTTGCTAAGAGGTAAAGGCAAAAATGATAGATAAGGGGTGCTCGGTACAAGTATCGGGTACTCGTCACGGCCCCTAATCGGGTCGTGACAGAAGTGGTATCAAAGCAGTTCGGTCCTAGGGGTTTGTCTACGAGTCGTGTCCAGTAGAGTCTTGTTTATGGGTGTGTAGCGCGCCACACTTATAAACAGGAGGCTACAGGGCATTTAGGAAATATGACCTTCCTTGTATTCTAAGATCGTGCGATAGAGCTATGCTACCAGGCTTCCACATTCCTTTCCTAATCCTATGCTATGGTTTCAGTACTGTCGATGAAGAGATCAGCTTCAGATGATGGGGGCACCAGTAAGGCCCCTAGAGTATCTCCAGAGCCGAGTAGGGGGAGCCTCGGCTATTCGATTGAGTCAGACCCGTCAGAGGACCCAGCCACAACTCCTCCGGATTTCCTGACTCCCAGAGCGGAGGATCCCGCGGAGGACAGCTATGATACGGATCCGTCGGAGGACCCAGCGACAATTCCTCCAGAGATTCTGACCCCTAGAGCAGGGGACTCCACAGACAGTGGCTATGATACAGATCCCTCAGAGGATTCGACGATGACTCCCCGGGAGCTTCTTACCTCCAGGGAGGAGGATAGTTATGGCACAGACCCGTCAGAGCACTCTTTTGGGATGACGGATGAGGAGGCTTCCGGGGGTACGCCAGTTACACCCATGATGGAGGACCGTGCCAGTCCGGCCACCTCGGAGAGTGCTACGGATTTCTCCTGTCCCTTGTTCCGGCCATCAGAGAACCAGGAATCACCGCTATTCTCTTCGGATTCGGACGCGAGAAATGACGAGGGTCGGGCGAGCGATGAGCAGACAGACGAGAATGAAGAACATACTTCACATGGTAGTTCCCCGGGCCAGGCTCGAGATTGATCGGCTACAGGTATATGAGATTTTCTTTAAAACTTTCTATGTATACGTAACCTCTGCAGGAATACTAATTAATAACGGCAGGTAGAAATTCAAAAAGGGGTCAAAGATTTAACGGTTATAAGTAATGGCGACTGAGATGTCCCCGCCACTAGTGTGAATTTAGAAACCCCGGTAAAAGATAGTTATATGTATGGATAGGAGTGAATAGCGAAGATTTAAGCAGAGGCAATATGGTAGTTGTATGGTTAGGAAAGTGAAGATAAGAGCGGGACCCGCCGTGAGGACGTTTGGGGAGCTGTTGGAACCCCGACTTACTTTAAATAATGTGACAAAGGTCGTATGGGGCAGTCGGTAAAATTACACCAGCGTTCACGTATTAAAATGCACCAGAGTTTCAAGGTTAAGCGTGCTAGGGTGAGAGCAATCTCAGGATGGGTGACCCCCTGGGAAATATGCTGAAAATTTCATAAATGTGGGAATAAGAGACGAATGTGAAATTAGGTAGCCTAAAGTAAATTAGAGTGTGTGAAGTGGTTAGAAACCCTATAGAAGTCGTGTAGGCCGAGATGGACTATGACGATACAAGATCCAACAAAGGGGACTTATTAACGCAAGGCCAGCGTTCGGAGCTAACTCAATTGGCCTACGGGCAACCTAAGTCCCTAAAATGGATATGTTAAGCGACGTGTGAGATAATTACAAAGGAGACCTCCCCGAAGTATTATAATACACTATGAGGCCAGTTTAACATTCGAGGACGAATGTTCTAAAAGGGGGGAGGATGTTATATCCCGGATTTTTGAACGTCAGATTATTTGCTGAGGTGGGGCCCACACATCGAGATTTTTTTGGGACATCTGAAAAGTTATATGAATCACATATGTGAAGTTAAACACAACTCAAGAAGGACCCTTGGGCCAAATCAAAGCGGAAGTCCTCCAAATGAATATTTTTAAGAAAACGTTTTCGGGTGATCTGATTTCTAGGGGCCAAACAGTATTATAAGTTTGGAATTTGGAAACATACCAAGAAATAGAAGTTGTAGATAATTGAATTAGCTTTCCAACCATAGGTCGTGGGTCCCCAGGTAACGTCGGTACAAGGAGATATGGACGTTTTAAGGTCGAAAGGTCAGTGGGCTAGGCCCAACTCGGGACCAACCGGGTTGGCCCAAAAACAAAAACAAAAAAAATAATAAGGCCGAAATTTGTGAGGGATGGCCGGCCAACATGGCCCAAGCCCATGATTTTATTAATTATCCATGTGATAATTAATATAAAGGATCAATTAATGAGTCATATCTCATTTAGAAACTTCAAGAACACTTCAGAAAAAGGAAAGAAGGAGAAATCTCCAAGGCCATTTCGGCCAAGTGCAAAAATTGACAAGAAAATTGACAAAAATTTCTTCAAAAATTATTTTCTACCAATTAAAGGATTCCTAGCAAGGTGGAGTGGTCTTTGGAGCAAGAAAAATTCATATTCTAGCAAGTTGCAAGACTTAGCTAAGTGAAAGATCAAGGAAGAAGGTAAGAACTTATTCTTTACATGTTATGGATATTTTTGCATGTTGTAGTGTGCAAAAGTGAGTGAAATTCATGAATAGCAAGAATATAGTTGTGTGGCGGTGAGTTGTATATCACATGTATAGCCGTGTATATTTGGTGAATCATGAATGCATGGTGAGCAAGTTTTATTTAGTATGTTGGTTGTTGTGTTGTGGATTTTATATTGCAACAAAAGCCTAATGAGCTTAGTGAAGTATTAGTAGTTGGAGGCTTGTCTTGGAAGATTATGTAAATTGAATATTATGTTCTTACATGTATGGAAGATAATGATATTAGTATGGTGTTGTTGGAATATATATTATAAGGTTGTTATTGTTTTCATTGGAGTTGGAAGGTTTTGAAAGAAGTAGTAAATTGATTAAGTTGTTATAATGTATCTTGGATTGAATATGGAAATTGTTAGTGTGGTTGAGTTATGTTAATAGTTTGGCCGGGTTTGAATTCCCGGGTTGTTGTTGATTGAAAACTTGCTAGGTAAATGTTGAGGATGGTGTATTTACAGAGAAAATGCTGCCGAAATTTCGGTCGCCAAGTGTTTCCTTAAGATTCTAACTCTAAGTACCCTAATGAAAGTTTGGGTAAATGTGACCAAATCGCAGATTTTGGCGGATTTGCAGCTTGAATTCGGAATAGCAAAAGAAGCGGAAAGAGGTTTGTAAGGTTTCACCCTTCCTTCTATGGCATGTCTTAGCTGCAATAAGTTGGGTACGAGCCTCGGGGGCAACCCTATCCCCCGGAATCCGCACCTAAAGTTTCCTCTTTTTCCTTCAGTAGAATTGAACTAGAAAGTATGCAAATGTTGAAAGGACCTCCTAAACCCCTAGAACTTGTATAAATGGGACCCGATTACCCTAATACCCTTACAAGTAACGCCATGACATGTAACATATGCAAATAGTATACGCTACCTCATCCGGCCCGAGGTGGGCCCGTTACTCTCGAATTTTCCTTATAGTCATGTTGGACTTACTAGAAGTTGAATCCAAGGGAATCCTTTGATCCCGATTTCGTTACCAAATGATAAGTACTATAACTACTCTAACGAGGAGACTTCCATGATGATAATGATAACAATGATGCTAGACGAGGGGATATGCCTATGATAAGTACTACCGGAACGATTCTATGACTAAGATTCCTAAGCTAAGTATTCTATGTGAATATGAAAGTGATAAACTAATTTTTGAATCTTATTTATATTCCTTAGCTATGACATTATTTTCTAAGGGTTTCAAAGCCTATGAACTGACATATATGATGCCCCGATTTCATTCTACGTTTACTTTAATATTATTCTCCGTTGATAGTCTCACCTTAAAATACTCGTCCCTTCAAGGCGAGACGAAGCGATCACGAGTATTCCATAGTGTAATCGGAGGTCACCGACCTTACGTCACTCCGATGGCTACATGATATTTCTTTGGGCTCCCTTGCATGCTTATATGAATATGTATATAAAACAGGTATATGTATATAAAACATGTATATGTATACAAGCTATGTATATGAATATAACGACATGTGTATGTATATAAGATATGTATATGACCTTGGGATGGGGGGAAGGGATATATGGGGGAATGGGAAGGGAAACATGTTTCATTGCCACCTGATCAGCTGGCTTATCATCCCGGACGCGGGGTGCCCGGACGCGGGATATATGGGTGAGCCGGTGTATATCGGCGCTATGTGGGTGAGCCGACATTGCTCGGCGCTATGATATGACCTACCAAGTCATGACCAGACATGCTATGATACGATATGCTATGACATGCTATGCTACGATATGATACGCTATGATACGTTGTGCTATGATAAGATATGCTATGGCAAGCTATGCTATGACATGATATGCTATGATATGACAAGCCATGCTATGATATGACAAGCTATGCTATGATACGACAATCTATGCTATGACGTGATACACTATGACACGCTATGCTATGACAAGGACATGATATAACACGATACGACATGCTGTAATAAGATATGATATTACATGATACAATACGCTATAATAAGACACGATAGGACACGGCCTGATATACCACGATAAGATATGGTAGGGCACGATAGAAAATGATACGGTAAGATACGACATAATATAAGTTCTATTTTCTACGTTCATGGAAGAGAATCGTTTTTTTAAGGAAAAGACAAACCATGCATGATAGTCGCCCAAAAAGGGGCCTCCTATGTACAGGTTACTTTCTTGTCTCATTATGTGTCCTATGACTCCATGATATTATTAATCATACTCTATGTTACTGCTTGTATTATCTTCCGTGCCTTACATACTCGGTACACTATTCGTACTGACGTCCCTTCTTGTGGACGCTGCGTTTCATGCCGCGTAGGTCAGCAGACAGGTGGATTTGATCCCTAGAAGCTCTACCAGCCGCCCTTGACAGCGCTCCAGTTGTTCCGGAGCCTCACTTCCGCGGTACTATTTTGTGTATGTATATTCGGGCACGGCAGTACCCGGCCCTTTCTATGTATAAGTGTACTATGTCTAGAGGCTCGTTGACAGATATGCCCAGTCAGTCAAGTACAGTTAGATATATGGTGTGTTGGCATTTTAATGTTGTTGTATAAAGTGATAACGAAGTTTACTAGTCTATGTTCATAATGACGCTGCTAATGTTAATGTTAAAAAAACAAAGATATGGCACTGTTCATACGGCTTGCTAAGAGGTAAAGGCAAAATGATAGATAAGGGGTGCTCGGTACAAGTATCGGGTACTCGTCACGGCCCCTAATCGGGTCGTGACAGTATTTTTGGGCATGACGGGGTCTTGTCCCGTACATATGTATAGCACTCCAGTATAGGCTCGTAGATGCGAGTGTGGGTTAGATGGTCTCACGAGATTGTTACTGTGTGTGTGTATATATATATATATATATATATATATATATATATATATATTATTGTGATAACCTAAAGGCTTGTGTATATAAAAGTATTTTTATGTTGCTATATGAAATATGATTTTCTTACCATTTGAGTATAAAATGTCACGACCCAACCCCGTGGGCCGCGACTGGTACCTTAACTGGGTACCCGTACATACCTACCTGGCCGAATCTCATATCATACAGATTTTTTTTTTTTTTTAAACAGATGTTACAGAAGTAGGCCGATACAGATACGATAGGCGCGCAACATATATATATGTATATACCTGAACATGCAGACATTTACAGATAAGCCGATAAGGCTAACATACAGACAAAACCCGTAACCCACACATCTATCTACAGGCCTCTACAGACATACAGAATCATATGACGGGACAGGGCCCCGCCGTACCCAGAATTTCCATACATATAGAACATATGGAAGAACAGAAGATATATACCAAAAGTATATGCTCCGAATCAAAAGGAGCTCTTCAAGATAGCAGAACCTGTGCCCTAGACTGGCGGCGGGTAACCGAGTACGTCTGTACCTGCGGGCATGTAACGCAGCCCCCGAAGAACCGAGGGTCAGTACAAAAATGTACCGAGTATGTAAAGCAGAAATATATGAAACAAAATCATGATCTGGACCGGAAGCGCAGAAATATACTAGACGGGCTCATAAGCCGGACAGATAGGGTCATAGTCCCGACAGACGGACAGAATCATGGTCCAGACAGACAGAATCAGAATCCCTACGGATATACAGAATCGGAATCCATACGGACATACAGAATCATAACCAGTCGGACAGAAAATCCGGACGGACAGACAGAGTCATAGCCAGTCGGACAGATAATCCGGACGGACAGACAGAATCATAACCAGTCGGACAGACAATCCGGACGGACAGACAGAATCATAACCAGTCGGACAGATAATCTGGACGGACAGACAGAATCATAGCCAGTCGGACAGATAATCCGGACGGACAGACAGAATCATAACCAGTCGGACAGATAA
Source organism: Lycium barbarum (assembly GCF_019175385.1). Classification (NCBI taxonomy): domain Eukaryota; kingdom Viridiplantae; phylum Streptophyta; class Magnoliopsida; order Solanales; family Solanaceae; genus Lycium; species Lycium barbarum. The sequence goes on from NC_083337.1 coordinate 114,768,828, forward strand.
TCCGGATGGACAGACAGAATCATAGCCAGTCGGACAGATAATCCGGACGGACAGACAGAATCATAGCCAGTCGGACAGATAATCCGGACGGACAGACACAAGCGTAACCCGTCGGTTAGATAATCCAGACGGACAGACAGAATCATAAATCATACAGACAGACAGAATCACACATAGGGTACAGAAACGTGGTCGCCACTCCTGCCATTGGCACCACAATACGTCAGATATCAGAAATTCTTCTCCGATCTCCGTCACACATCATAACATAACCACGGTACCCAGGGGCGGACAAATAACACAGCACCCCGAGCCCGGACACATCATACTTCGTAATTTATCCTCGGTAACCAGGGACGGACATATAACACAGTACCCCGGAACCGGACACATCATACTTCGGAATTCACATATGGGGCTCGGCGGCCCATCCGCACGATATACATACCGGCCCGAGATCCGGTGAAAGGAATCATAGCACATGCACGAACTGATTAATGAAAAACCACATACGTACAGATCGTCGTACAGATTCAACGGAACAGAAATAGGCCAACTGGCAGATCGAATCAAAGTATTCAGATAGTTTTCAAACTACGCACCTACACGTCACTTGGGGAGGCACGCCAGATCATAACCCGAACTAGATTTTCAGATATCAAAACCATATTGTGAGATTTATATAAAAACAGTCATATTATGTTCCAAATGATAGTTCAGATGTTGCTTGTGAAAAACGGACGGAAATGAGGCAATTTAGATCATTCACGGGGTATCGGGGCTCCGTGGGCCCACCTCGGACCAACTCGAGGCAAGATACATAAATTACTGATAAAAGACATTATGAGGTCATCCATAATCGTTCGGAAGTATTCCGACTCCGTTTAGGAAGGTTTCGTACAAAAGCACACTTCAAAGATATTTTATAAGGACATGGTTTCAATCTTACTGAAGGAATTGGAGCAGATTTCCATATCGAATTCCGAGGAACGGAGTCGTATTTAAGGCTCGCGGCCGAGCCTATTATGTTCAGAACATGCCTAAGAATGAAGGGAAAGACTTTACATACCTTAGCTGCGTCTTACGCTTGTCCAAATTCAATTCCCGTTTCGCTCAAAATCTACAAATGGTAACATTTACCAATTGTCAATAGTAAGACTTTTAGCATTCTTTAATTCACTATTTGTCTACAGAAATTTGGGCAGCATCTCCCCTGCTTATATGCCTAGCCCGAATTTTTAATTCAGCAGTCAACAACACAACAACAATACCAACATCAATAATATCCTTTTTTCATATCAACATATTCCATAAAACAGCCCACACGCTGTTTTCCAACTTTCCTAACTAATTAACTCAGTATACAATTATTTAATCGCGTCTTCTTCGTAAATAAACTAGTATTAACACAAATAGGAAGAGATTCATACCTTTCTCCTTTTAATATTGTTGTATCTTCCCTTTTTCACCTTATTTTTATGCCACAACACACCGCCATACGATTCTGCAGTGAAAATTATACGCTATCCGGACTGAATTTGGGAAATTATACCTGGTTTGGGCTAAATTTTGGTGGTGGAAAGTTGGGAAATTTTCTGGGATTTTTGGGGTGGTGTTCGTGGTTTTGGACTGAAAATGAGGGGGTCTCCCCCTCTTTATAATTGTTTTGGAAGCTGCCAGAAGCAGCTGGAAAAGTGCTCATCGCGATCGCGCTGCCTTCTGGCGCGATCGCGTAGAGTTAAATGATTTCCTTCTGCGCGTTCGCGCCCCCTCTGGGCGCATTCGCGCAGAGTTAAAATTTCTGACTGGATGTTCGTTCAGTAACACGGTCATAACCTTTGATCCCGATATCGTATGAGGGGCCACGACCTATGGATGGAAAGATAATTCAATTATCTACAACTTTTATTTCTGGGCGTTTTCCCAAATTCCAAACTTATAATACCGTTTTTTCCCCTGGAAGTCAGATCATCCGAAAATGCTTCCTTAAATTGTCCTTTTGGAGGGCTTCCACTTTGATTTGGCCCAAGGGTCCTTCTTGAGTTGTGTTTAACTTCACATATGTGATTCATATAATTTGTCACATGTCCCAAAAAAATCTTGACGTGTGGGCCCCACCTCAGCTTACAAATAATTCGACGTTCGAAAATGCAGGATATAACATAAAAGTTGATAAAAGAGCATTAAATGAGCATGATGAGAAATAGAACGAGCGGTTCTCGGTGGTTAGCCCCGGGTACCCGTCGCGGCCCTTAGCTGGGTCGTGACAGAAGCATAGGCTATATCCCTGCCATACTGCATCAATACACAACCTAGTCTAACACCTGAAGCATCACAATAAATAACATAGCCATCTGGTCCCTCCGGAAGAGTTAAGACTGGAGCCGTAGTCAGCTTGTCTTTCAGCAACTGGAAGCTTTGCTCACAAGCATCAGTCCACTGGAACATAGCTGCCTTTTGAGTTAGCCTCGTTAAAGGCACTGAAATTGAGGCAAACTTTTCTACGAATCTCCTATAATATCCTGCTAGCCCCAGAAAACTGCGTACCTCAGTAGGAGTCGTAGGTCTAGGCCAAGTCTTTACAGCCTCGATCTTCTATGTATCTACCTGAATATCATCAGCTCTAATAATATGCCCAAAGAATGCTACTGAAGTCAACCAGAATTTACATTTAGAAAAATTAGCATAAAACTACTAGTGTTGCAGCACCTAAGTACCGTCCTCAAATGATCTGCATGCTCCTCTTCTAAACGTGAATAGACCAGAATATCATTGATAAATACAATCACGAACATATCTAGGAATGGTTTGAACACTCAGTTCATTAAATCCATAAATACCGCTGGAGCATTGGTCAGCCCAAAAAACATCACTCTAAACTCATAATGCCCGTATCGGGTCCTGAATGCAGTCTTTGGAATATCTGCCTCCTTCACCCGCACCTGATGATAGCCTGACCGTAAGTCTATCTTCGAAAAATCATTTAGCACCCTGCAACTGGTCAAATAGATCGTCAATCCTGGGGAGGGGATATCTATTCTTTATTGTTACTTTATTCAGCTGCCTATAATCAATACACATCCGCAGCGACCCATCTTTCTTTCTCACAAATAATACCGGTGCTCCCCAAGGTGATGTGCTAGGCCTGATGAAGCCCTTTTCTAATAAGTCCCTCAGTTGCTCTTTTAACTCCTTCAGCTCTGCAGGTGCCATTCTATAAGGAGGAATAGATATGGGCTGAGTATCTAGCAATACATCTATAGTAAACTCTATCTCCCGCTCAGGAGGAAGACCTGGAAGTTTGTCTAGGAACACATCTGGAAATTCATTAACTATCGGGACTGACTGAAGAGTCGGTACCTCTGCTTTCAGGTCATGCACATGAACCAGATGATAAATATAACCCTTTCTAACCATCTTCCTTGCCTAGAGGTATGAAATAAACTTACCCCTCGGCGATGCCGCATTCCCTATCCACTCTATAATTGGCTCTCCTGGGAATTGAAATCGAACTATCGTTTCTCTGCAGTCAACATTAGCATAATAAGAAGCTAACCAATCCATACCCATAATAACATCAAACTCAGTCATATCTAACTTAATCAGATCTGTCATGGTATGACGACTATATATAACCACCGAACAATTTCTATATACTTTCTTTGCTATGACAGAATCTCCTACCGGTGTAGCTACCTCAACTGGTTCTATCAACTCAGGTTCTATTCCGATTCTACTAGCAACAAAGGGCGATATACATGATAAGGTGGAGCCTGGATCTATCAATGTATATACGTCCCGAGAGAAAATCGATAATATACCGGTAACCACATTCGGTGACGCCTACTGATCCTGCCTACTAGCCAAAGCATATATGCAGTTCGAAGGACCGCTTGAACTGGAAGCTCCGCCACGACCCCTACCACGGCTTGCTGATGTCTGAATACCTTGCCCCATAGGGCGCATAGCCACAGAAGAAGATGAACCAGCAACCGACCTAGTAGGATGAGCCATACCACCTACACCACCTCCATAGGGACACTCCTTCATCATATGGTCTTAAAGACCGCAAGAAAAACAAGCACCTATAACCCAACGACTTTCCCCAAAATGGAGCTTACCATACCGAGAACGCCCAGGCAAAGGTGGCCTCGACTGACTCGAACCCCTGTTCATTTGTGAACCTGAAGCCTTGGAGCTCTGACCGGCTCCTAAATACCTTGTGCTGTCAAATATCCTACCTGTGAATTGTGGGGGTGCACTCCATTCTGGCTGGGAAGAATATCTAATGTACTGCTGAGGCTGCCTGCCTCGAAACTCACCAGGATAACCAGCCGATCTAGCCCTTTTATGCAGGCCTCTGTCGTAGTCTCTATCTAGCTGACATCCTCTGTGTCGATCCTCTACCCCCTGTGCATATGCCTGTACTCGAGCAATATCCATACCTGGCTGAAGAGCCACTGCCATGCAGCCATCAATCAAATAACGATCCAGTCCCATCACATAACGATGCACTCTATCAGCCATGTCAGCTACAATAGTAAGCGCATATCTAGCCAACAAATCAAACTCAAGACTATACTCTCGAACGCTCCTGCCACTCTGCCTCAAATGTAAGAATCTATCAACTCTAGCTCGCCTCATCTCCAGAGGCAGGAAGTGGCTAAGGAAGGCCTCCACAAACTCATCCCATACTGCTGGAGGAGCACCCTCGCCCCTGGATAACTCCCAAGTGTCATACCAATTAACAGCTACACCCCGCAACCGATACGAAGCCAACTCAACAGACTCCATCTCAGAAGCCTTGATTATCCTCAATGTACGCTGCATCTGCCAAATAAACTCCTGCGGATCATCCTCGGGCTTTGACCCGAAAATATCTGGAGGATTACAACTTAAGAAGACACGAGCCCTCAAAATATCAGATCTATCCGCACGGTCAACTCCTAGTCCGTGCCTGCGAGCCTGCCCTGCCACTAATCTGGTCAGCAGCTGAACTGCATCGCTCATGGCCCTATCCTCTGCCCCTAGCTGAGGAGCTGGAGGCTAAGGTACTGGGGCCTCGAGAACTGGCGGTGGTGCTGCCCACTGGAGCTGCTGCTGCTCTAAGTTCCTCTTGAGGTAGCGGTGTAGCAGCACTCGCCGACTGGAGTACTATCTCGAGCATAGACTGGGCACGGGCCTTAGTAACTCTCCAAGTCTGACTAGTATCTCCTGCTGCCGATTTTCCCTTCTGGGCAGCTGTCTCTTTCTTTGGAGGCATAACTGTAAACACAATAATTTGTTAGAGAGGGTTTATCCTGATAATATAGCTCTATCGCACGATCTAGAGTAAGAAGGAAAGCTAACATCCTAAATGTCTTGTAGCTTCCTGTTTATAGATGTGGTGCACAACACACTGATAAACAAGACTCTACTAGACACGGTTTGTAGACACTCCGAGGATGAACTGCTCTGATACCACTTTAGTCACGACCCAACCCCATGGGCCATGACTAGTGCCCGAGCTGGACACTCGTACACAAAGCTGTTAGATAAATTCAAACTGAACTAAGGACGGAATGAAAACTTGTAAAAGCAATTAAAGATTCATAACCCCATATATCATAGTAAACCTGTCTCCTGAGGAGTCACAGCTAAAAACAGCATAACATAATACGCAAGCCGACGAGGCTGCCACTATACACGGGAATGTCCAAAGCAAACCATATAGACACAGCTGACCAAAACTTATATACAACCCACACATGTCTACAGACCTCTAAGAGTATAAAAGTGAATTATGACGGGACAGGGCCTCGCCGTACCCCTGGACATATACAAAAGTCTATATCAAAAGATCTGTACCAAAATAGTCTAGGCTCCGGAACAATGGAGCTCTCCAAACAGCTGAGCAGAAGTCCTAAGCTGGAGGATCACCAAACCGAGTGTCTGTACCTGCGGGCATGAAACGTAGCCCCTCCCCGCCCCCCCGAAGATAGGGGGTCAGTAAGAGATATGTACTGAGTATATAAAGCATGAAATACAATAAAGAAAATCATAACTGAATAGAAGATTACAGGAGGCAAGTATGATAATCAAAGATACCAATGCACCTATGCCTTACGAGTTGAAAATCATGCATGTCTATATCATATACCATATCCAACCTATTATGGGACTCGGTGAATAAAGTCATCACTTACCATACCGACCCATCATGGGACTTGGTGCCATAATCATATCGTCATATATATATATATACATACGTACCTGGCCCGCTAGTGAGGGACTCGGTGAACAATGCAGTGAAACTGTGCACGAAAACATACCCGGCCCGAGACTCGGTGAAAGATATATATTAACAGCATGCACGAGCAGAGTAGTGAGCAACCATATGCAAACTAAGTCATATCTGAGACTCAACAGAATAATCAACATGAAGTATCATTTGAAAATCAGGGCAATAGTCATGTCAAGTACCCTTCAAATGTCACTATGAATTATATCAGTTAGAACTTCAAGAATCATAGACACGTATCACGGCATAATGTAGTAGGTTCTGGGGATCAAGAACATTGGCCATCCTAGTGTCTCTAAGAATAGGAGATTCTTTGGAGTTTATACACTCGTCGTCTGTTTGTCTCACATAGATCATGCCAAAAAGAAAGAAAGGATAGCTTTACATACCTGCTATAGATCAACCGTAACCAAGCTTGCTTCGTCGCCCCTTTAGCCTATTAATATGAGAGTAACACTATTGTTAATAAACTACGACCTCCCAAACTTATAAATCTACAACCAATCACTTATGGGAATCACTTCTTAGTTCATACTTCTTGATTAGTATTTTAATTAGTTAAGAACTTAAGGGAAATCGGGCAGCATTTCCACTATATAATTCGCCTAACCCAAACTTCCAATAAATCCCCGATTAGCACAACAATACCAACAACAACGATAACAACCCAATAATCTCTCTTAATCCTTTTTCAATTCAAATCATTAACATCTAAGATTATATACCAAACAGACCAACACACGCTTCGTATACGATACCTTATACACTTGTTTTCTTCCAAATTTATGAGCCATATCAACAACAACACGACAACAACATCAACTACCATCCATGTATAAGAAAACTACTTCAATAACATTTTAATAACAAGCCCGAAACAGTCCACCAAGACTACAACATCGAAAATACAATTTTCGAGCTTTACTTCGCAAAATTACAAACACACGAAAAAGAGCATAATATTGCCATGAACAACATCACCTATACTTATCTATAACTATATTTCCAGCCCTCCAACATAAACAAATTACCCTCAAATACAATACAACAATAATGACAACACTAATTAAACTTAATCCACCATTATTAAATTGGACAACCCTAACACGGTCCAAACAGAACCTTAACATTAACGTGTACAATTCCTTGCATCCAATTCCACTTAATAAGAGTTAATCTCTCAATTACAACATCATCTACTCCAATTACACCATAAAAAGAGAATATTTTACCTTAATTTAGTTAGGACAGATCCTGCACTCACTTGCACCAATTGTACCACTTCTTCTTCCTCAATTCAATATCCTTATGTTGCTGCCTCCTTGAACATGTAAAGCACCTTTGGGATTTAATTTATTTTTTGCTATCACGATGATGAACTGCCATGGCCGTGAGCTGCCATGGCTGTGTTATGCACTTTGTTTTCAAGAAATTGTGAATGAAAATGTTATCAATTAGTCATCATATGCATTATATATGCAGCCCACCCATTAGACACGTGTCCCACTGTGGCATGGACTAATCAGATTTGGCCATGTTGTAGTGGGGTCCATTTAGCACTCTAATTAAATTAATTAATTATAAATCCCCACTTAATAATCTAATCATGGTTAGTTAATCCCTAATCTCCACTAATATTTCTACACTAATTGAAATTTACAAACAAATCGTGCACTTATTAAAACCGGGATTAAAAGTCCTTGTCTCATATCTCAAAAATAACCTTGCCCTTGAACTTACGTCGATGAACTTACGAATAATCTAACGTACAAAAATACGGGATATAACAGATGTAAAGATGGTTTAAGCCAAATTACCGAAACAGAATTAATACTAAGGGCAAATAGGACATGGCCATGGTTGAGCCGAAGATTTATCACGATACCGATTGTAAGATAAGAGAGGAGAAGGCAAGGTAAAACATGAAGACTACTGAGACGACGCTAAGGTATTTCTTGGACTAATTTGAGCACCTACGCATATTTTGATGTGTGATAGGAGAACTAAGAGCAAAATTTGAGTGAAGAGGCAATAGATGAGTTTGAATTAGAGATAAAAAAAAATGACACGAGATAATATGCCTAAAGTGTTACAAGTTGTATTAAGGGAAATTGTTAAATGGTTTAAGCGAGACAACCAGAACGAGCTGGTTAAGACAGTGAATTTATATGTCAAAAATTCTTTCAGAGTTATACCAGTTAATGATAGACAGGTTACAGAGCAGCTATGTAAAGTTAAAACATGAGGGTACTCCAGTGCTACTTGATAGCCAACTCTAAAGATTGAAATTAAGAGTTAAAAAGTCGAAAAGTGATACATGAGGCTAAAGATTCCAGAATATGGACTGGAACAGCAGAGCAATGTAAGGTTATTAAAGTAAAACAATGTTACCCCTTGGGAAAAAATTTGTTTTATTCGTAGAGTCTATAAAAGGTCTATAGGTAACCGAGAGTCATTACTAAGGAGGAAACTCATTTTCAACTATTCGAAGGAAATATTATAAATAGTGCATGTCAGAGGATTAGAATGATGACACCAAGAAAGAGGTACACTGTGGACTATGCGACCTAAATGAAGAGTGGAAGTAGACCTATAAGAATTAGAAGAGAGAACAAGAGGAACCAATATGTGATGGTAAACCTACCCAAGGGAAAGATAGCTCCTATTTTAAAGTATTACTGGAAAAATGACTCCAAAACAAGAAAAACTCGACTTAAGCTTCAAGTATAGATGGATATAGTAAGTTGCAGTCAATTACGGAAGTAGCTAAGTTATGACCACTTTCTTTTGGAATTCAATATTAACTGAAGTCAGGTGGAGAATGGTATTAAAATAAGCAAGGAAAGGCACAGCATGATAGAAGAGTAATAGATTCGTCATACGATCACCATAACCAATATACCTATACAAGACTAGTTTAACATTCGAGGACGAATGTTGTAAAGGGGGGAAGGATGTTACATCCCGTGTTTTCATGCATTGGCAAGCATGCGAGTTAAATAACATTAGTAATGGAAATGAGGTTATCCCCCAGCCTTATAGGGGGTTATAGTGATGGTACAGATGTATCGTAAGGATTAGAAGTTAAACAAATCGAAGAAAATAAGTTTCGTCGAGGTTCGAAATTTATTTAAATGAAATACAGTCCAAGCTATAATAACCCGTATTTGTGGACTAGGAAATTGAACCGTCCAACATGAGGAAATTTACTTGAGCTCGGAAGATTTGGTCATAGTCAAGCATGAAAATCAAGAACTTGTTGTATACAAGGAATGAAGTCCCGAAATGATTTAAGATGGAAAAGTGTGACGACGATGATTGCAAATAAAATTTCATGTATGGAAAATGAGGCTATGGACTAGTGTTATATTACATGATTATGGTAATAGGTATATGGAGTATGTTAAAGGTGATCACTGTTTAAGTGAATTGAGATCAAGAAATTAATTCTAGATGTAATTGGTTCAATGTTGGGAATAAAATAATTAAATAGCAATTAGTGGGAATTGACATTTGTCACATGGTGGGGAAGCAAAGGATGACTAAGGTCTATGTTATGAATTGGTGGCACAATTAGATTACGTGTAAGTTGATAAACAAAATGGTGCCATATGTAATCACAAAAGTGATATTTGGCTCTTTTCCTCAATTAGTAAGTATGGACATAGATATACATACATATTTCACATATATTTCTAGAAAAACAATATGGTACTCATTGTATGTAGCAACGTGATCAAAAAATTCATGAGACCAAGTATAAATTTTATTTTTCTTATGAACAATATTCGGGTTTTGCTCACCGCTTCATCTCGTTGTTCCGTTTTATCGTGTTGTTGAATCCAGGCTTTCTTCAAAGTGAAGTAAGGTGGAAGAAGATTATTTCTTGGCATATGAGTTAAGAATTCTCCTCTACTAGATATATTTAAATTTGTCCAGGTCATAGTTAAATTGTGAGACGGGAACTACGAAATTAATTGCGGGAAATCCGATAAATTGTTGTTGTTATCATGTGGACTGATTGGTTGTTGTTATGAATTGTTTCGTGGGCTGGAATATCATGGGATTGGATGTAGTTGTTGATGTTTTGTTTGTTTTTATACTATGTGTTACATCCCGCGTTTTCACAAGTTGGAAAGCGTACGAGTTCAATGACATTAGTAACGGAATAAGTTTGATGAATTTTGAAACTGTTATATATGGTCTTGATATGGTATTTTCTTTTAAGTAAACCCCTTTTAGTAAATATTTGATAAGCATGATTTTCTATAGTTATTACTGTTACTACTTCTGGGATACATTTTTAATTATGTGTGCGGTATGAGGACATTTAGAAATGAGATTTTATTTGTTATGGGTACATAAATTATTTTCTCTTATGAAAAGCTATCTTTTTCCATTATGAGAATTGATAGTACAATAATTTGTACTCTTGATGTTAAGTTGAGGAAAGATTATAATTTGACGAACATGATTTCTAGATGTATTAGTTTTTGTGAAATATGCGTATGTCTTAAGTTGATATGATATTTCAATAACAAAAGTTTTGGAAGCTTATGTATTTCAAAGAAATATTAAAATATTAGTGTATGAGATTATATCTTATGATTTTACTTTTTATATTAAAATAATTGGAGGGGTGGCATATCATCCACATTACCACATGGATTTTGGACATGTATTAGACATCATCATTACCTATTCATTCTTTATAATTAAGAAATTTGTCCAGTAATAATCTTTTTCTGATGAGTTTCCATCTGACTCCATAACATCCCGTATTTTTGGACTAGGAAATTGAAACATCCAACATGAACAAATTTACCCGAGCCCGAAGAATATGGTCATATTCAAGCATGAAAATTAAGAACTCGGTGTATACAAGGAATAAAGTCCCGAAATGATTTAAGATGGAAAAAGTGTGACAACGGTGATTGGAAATAATATTTTGCTTGTATCAAAAAGAGCTACGAACTAGTGCCATGTTGCATAATCATGATAATGAGTATATGAAGTATGTTAAGAGTAGTCCATATTTAATTAAATCAAGATTAAGAAATAAATTACGTGTAGAATTATTATAAACATTCTATTGATTTTAAGGGGGACAACATGGGACACATCGGTCCCACCAAGGGAATTACTAGCATTGGATAAAGATTAACATCAATAGTTGGAAAAGGATTAAATGGCCTGTCCAAGTATTGCTACGTGGAGAATTCATGTGCTCACAAGAAGCTAAGTTAATTCTAAGGGATGAGTAAAATAAGGGACACATGTCTTCTTATATACCAATTAGACTAAATGCTTCCAACACCCATTTTCGTTAATTTTAGCAACAAGTCATTGAGGGAATTAAACATTGGCAGTACCTATTTTCTCATTTTGGGAGAAATTTCCAAACGTAACCAGCAGCCCCAAGTTATACTTAGCTAAATAATTTCTCATGAACTTATGCAGCAACGTTTCACACTTATTTTATGAAAGCAAGTATAGTTCTTGTTCAAATATCTAACAAGAGCAAGATTGTTCTTGGCAAGTTTAAGTGAAAAGGGTGGTTGATAGATTCGTTAATTAAGGTATGTTTTATCCTCATATCTTGTTAATTAAGTTGTTTACAAAAGAATTCCCTAGTTTAAAGTGGCGGAAATGGTGCTACGAAAGTATTAACTAGTTTGTTGACATGATGGCCTTGTGGACTATTTTGGTGAGATTTTTGGGGAAATTGTCAAATGGTTATGTTGCTATTTAGTGTTGTTGCTGTTGTTGGGGATATTGTACATATTATGGACCGTTTTGGAATTGGATTGGAGTAAGGGTTATAGAGGAAATGCTGCTCGAATTTTGTTAAGTTCCATTCGTATGCAAATTAAATTGTAAATGGTGTAGGTGGTCTAATCGTGATGTTATCATCTTAATTGTAGACTTACGAGTTCGAGAAGTAGACGTTGGACAATTAGATATATTCCCAGGTATGTAAAGCTTTATCTTTCCTTCTCTTGGCATGTCTTAGACATAATAGGTTTGGATACGAGCCTCGGGGACGACTCTATTCCTAGAAATCCAAGTCTGAATTTGACCCCTTTTTATTCAATAGGATTGAATTAAATATTTCATGCTTTGGTGAGGTAATTCCCTAAACACCTATGATTTTCCCAAATGGAAACGGACTACATTAAAACTTTCATAATTTACTCCATAAAGCTCGATATACGTAATGTGTGTATGCCACCTCAGTTGACCCGAGGTGGGCCCACTATTCCCGATTCATCTCCTATTGTATTATTGTCTTATTTTCGAGCGATATTAAAGGAAACATTTTAACTATTCTTATAATTACTAAACGACAATTGTTTTAAATATTCCATCGAGTCTTATAAACTATTTTGGAATATGGAAACGATTCCAGGAAAAAGATTTATTTTTACGTAACCTATTGTGGTATCTGAAATATACGCACTATGATTATCGTGCGATATCATTATTAAGCTTTGTTATTCGAGATATTCCATTGAGTATTTGTAAATGTATTATGTTTTATATTGCATTTAGTTTCTCACTACTCCACTCGTGGATGCCTCAATGCTTCCTTCACTGAGCCCGGGCCAGGATATGTTAAAAATGTATTCCACTGCATTGTTCGTCGTGCCTCGATGTGAGGGGGCAGGTATACATGTACATGGGTTGTGGAGTATGCTGTGCCATGTACACATATTCTGATATGATATGATATGATACGATACGATATGGCCATCTGATATGATATGATATGTCACGGAGTTATTCCCTACTCTGGAGTATGATGTGTTGTGGCGCCAGTGTCGGGGTGGCGACCACGTTCTGTTCATCGAGTCCCTTGACGAGGGTCGGATATGGCATATGTTCTTGCATACAGTATTTATGTTTTGGTAAATATGCATTTGATATTCTGGGTATTACACTCATTTTCTGTACGTTCTGTTCCGATTATGATTTTATTACTATACTCCAGGCTTTACATATTCAGTACATATTCCGTACTGACCCCCTTTCTTCGGGGGCTGCGTTTCATGCCGCGCAGGTACAGACGACCGATTTGCTGATCCTCCCACTTAGGATTTTACTCTGCTGTCTCGGAGTGCTCTTTTGTCCGGAGCCTACATTTCGGTACAGTCTTTTGCTATTGTACATATATACGTTATTCAGGGGTATGACGGGGCCCCGTCCCGTCTTATGATTCTGTTATTATTCGTAGAGGTCTGTAGACATACATGTGGGTTGTGTATATGTTTTGGGTTGATGTGTTCAGTGATAGCCTTATCGGCTTCCACACGTTATTTCTGTTTATCTGTGATAGTTAGTAACGCCATTCGACTCTTATATCTATATATACTACTTATATGCTAGTTTGGGTTACTGGGTACGTACGGGTGTCCAGCACGGACACTAGTCGCGGCCTACGGGGTTGGGTTGTGACACTATGTTTATACGAAAATAAAGAAGTATATACAAGCATCGGTATAGGAATGTATATTGGGCTTTTTTGGCGGTGACCTAAGAATGGATTTGATTCTAATTGGATATGTATTTGTGGATATTGTTATTGGTATTGTGATTGATATTTTGGCTTAATTGGAATCATGAAGATTATTAATTTTTAAGGAAGATTCTACCTGAATATCGTTAGATTTCTAAGTAATTAAGGATTGGTTTGGAAGAGTATCCTAATTTGATTATTGGCATATTTTGTATTGTTTGTAGATTGGTGAAGCCCGAGGCCTAAGTTATGGTAAACTTCAGAAGCGACAAGGTATGTTAAGGCTATTCCCTTTTCTTCTTTTGGCATGGTCTATATGAGACAAACAAACGACGAACGTATAAATTCCAAAGAAGCTCCTATTCTTAGAGATACTAGGATGGCTAATGTTCTTGATTTCCAGAAGCTATTTTATTATGTCCTGATACGTGTCTAAGGTTCCTGAAGTCCTATTTGATATAATCCATAGTGACATTCGAGGGGTACTTGACATGATTGTTGTCTTTGATCCTCAAGTGTTATTCCATTCTAATTATTATATTGAGTCTCAGATGTTGATTTAGTTTGCATATGGTTGCTAATTATTCTGCTCGTGCATGCCGTTAATATATCATTCACCGAGTCCCGGGCCGGGTATGTATTCGTGCACAGCTTCACTGCATTGTTCACCGAGTCCCTCACTAGAGGGCTGGGTAGGGTATATATATATATATGATGTGATTATGGCACCGAGTCCCATGATGGGTCGGGAATGGTATATGATGACTTTATTCACCGAGTCCCATAATGGGCCGGGTATGGCATATATTTACATTTTTAGTCATTGCCTTCGGGGCTATCCATATTACAGGTGGTTTCTCATACATTCATTATGGCTTATGTCTCATCCTTTATGATTACTGCTGCCTTACATACTCGGTACATTGTTCGTACTGACGTCCTTTTGCCTGGGGGCGCTGTGTTCATGCCACACAGTCCCATATTATTTTGCAGGTAAAAGTATTCAGCTAGGATGGTTGGCTATCAGCTGGGATTGGCAAACTCCATTTTCTTCCTGGAGCAGTGCCGAGTCATTAAGATTATCATATGTATGTACGGGTATGTCGGGGCCCTGTCCTGACTCATGTGATTCAAGTGTTTACTCTTAGAGACATTGCAGGCAGTGTCCTGTGATTAGTATGTTGAGATGTCATACGTTGAGTAAAGCGACCATGTAGGACGATATGTCAGTTTGACTTATTTGATTTCTGACTAATTGAGTATCGTTCGCAAATTTCTATGATTTAACTGAAAGTACCTTATTATATGTCCAGTTTCATTATGTGAATACCAGAGGGTTTGCTCAGCTCTAAGTAAGAGTTGTGTCACGACCGAACCCCGTGGGCCATGACTAGTGCCCGAGCTGGACGCTCGTATACGTACCTGTTAGATATAGTCAGACTTAAACTAAAGACAATATGGAAACATGCAAAAACATTAAAGGTTCACAACGTCATATATATCAAGATAACCCGTCTCCTGAGGAGTCACAACTGATCAAAACGTAATACGATACGCAAGCCGACAAGGCTGCGACTACAAACCAACATGATACGCAAGCCGACAAGGCTGCCACTATAGACGGGAATATCCTTAGCAAATCATATAGACACAGCTGGACAAACTTATACACAACCCACACATATGTCTACAGACCTCTAAGAGTATTAATAGTGAAATATGACGGGACAGGGCCCCGCCGTACCCCTGGATAAACATAAGTTTGCATCAAAAGATCTGTACCAAAATAAGACAGGCTCCTGAACAATGGGGCTCTCCAAACAGCTGAGTAGAAATCCTAGGCTGGAGGATCACCAAATCGAGTATCCGTATCTGCGGGCATGAAATGCAACCCCCCGAAGAAAGGGGTCAGTACGAGATATGTACTGAGTATATAAAGCATGAAATACAATAAATAGGATCATGACTGAAATAGAGATTACAGGAGACAAGTATGACAATCAAAATACCAATACACTTGCCTTATGAAATGTAAATCATGCATATCAACATCATATATCATACCCGGCCCATTATGGGACTCGGTGAATAAAGTCATCTTATACCATCCTCGGCGCCATAATCACATCGTCATATCATAATATCATAATATATATCTATATATATATATATATATATATACACACCGTACCCGACCCTCTAGTGAGGGACTCGGTGAACAATGCAGTGAAACTGTGCACGAAAACATACCCGGCCCGGGACACGGTGAAAGATGTATTAACAGCATGCACGAGCAGAGTAGTGAGCAACTATATGCAAACTAAATCATCATCTGAGACTCAATAGAATAAGTAAAATGAACTAACACTTGGGTATCAAAGACAACAGTCATGTCAAGTACCCCTCGAATGTCACTATGGATTATATCAAATAGAACTTTAGGAATCATAGACACGTATCAAGACATAATGAAATAGTTTCTCGAAATCAAGAACATTAGCCATCCTAGTGTCTCTAAGAATAGGAGCTTCTTTGGAGTTTATACATTCATCGTTTGTTTGTCTCACATAGATCATGCCAAAAAAAAGAAGGGTTAGCTTTACATACCTTTGGCGCTTAACCCGTGACTTGATATGTATACGCTGCCCAAAGTATTTCAAGCTATATTAAGACGTCAAGACTAAGGTTAAGCTACGGAAAGGCATAAAACATACTTCAACGTTAGTAGCTTATTTCTAGACAATTGGGCAGCACTTCCCCTATATCGCTCACTCTCCTCACATCTAAGCCAACTATACAACAACCAAAATAGCATCAACCACGGCACATCTAAGTTATTGCATCAAGAACTAATCAAAACAAGATCCAAGGATACCCCAAAACAGCCCACATAACATTCCAAATCAGTCCACATATTACAACATTCAATAATAGTCGACATAACGACTATGACATATTCAAGTTACTCTTAATAATCTATAGCCACGACAATTCATCGAAACGACCTTATAATAGTCCAACAATTACAACTACCCAAAATCAATCTTTCGGACTACTAGAGGTAGTTTTAAACTTATCTTTTCTTTCGAATCGAGCAACACAACAATCAGTGACTATTATCCATATACAAGAAAATCCCATCAATAACTTAACAACATCATGCCCCAAACAGCCCCTAATTACAACAAGTCCTAAAACAACCCATGAAATCAATACAAATTCTAGCATGATTTAAGCTTTCCTTTCACAAATTCCACATTCACCAAATTATACAAAGACCAAATCATCTCTAAAACATGTAGGAAGGAATAAATCTTACCTTAGCAAACTTGGCCTCTTAAAAGTTTTCCTGGAAAATCATAAATCCTCTTCTCAATAAATGAAGCTTAGCCGAGAGCTCCAAACAACTACAGCCGTATGCAGCTGCTACTAATAGATTTATTCAACGGGTTATGAGAGTTAATAGAAATATTTTTCATTCCTCCAAAGAATAGTATTGCTCCTTCAACCAGAAAATGGGATTAATGTTGCTGGAAACATTTTTACCCTTTCAAGATAAGTTTCTACTATATAAAATAAGGTGTTGGATTAAGTTGGGTCCTTGCACCCTAGAAGGACACGTTAGGACCACCTGTAGTCATTAGAGGTTGTCCATGTGAATAAATAATTCACATGCCAACATTCAGCTTACCTACTAATTTAATGTATTAACCTTCCACTAAAAATCCAATGTTTAACCAATTCGCCACATAATTAATTTCTTGATCTCAATTTACTTTAATAACAATTATTTTTAATACGCTTCATATAGTCATTTCCATGATTATGTGACATAGCACTAGTCCATAGTCCCTTTTGGTACACATAAAATATTATTCTCAATCACCGTGGTCACACTTGTTAAGTCCTAAATCATTTCGGGACCTCAAACTCTTTGTACACTGAGTTCTTGATTTTCATCCTTGAATATGCTCGAATTCTCCGGGCTTCGGTAATTTTTCTCATATTGGACGATTAAATTTTTCTAGTCCAAAAATACGGGACCGTATTTCACTCAACTAAATGTTGAAACCCGACAAAACTTATTTTCTTCGATTGGTTTAACTTCTAATCCTTACGATACATCTGTAACATCACTGTAACAACCTATAAAGCTGGGGGATAACCTCATTTCCGTTACTAATATTATTTAACTCGCACGCTTTCCAATGCATGAAAACACGGGATGTAACACGTTGGGTGCCCATCATGCCCTTATGAGATTGGGGTGTGACACTTAAAGTGGCTACAATTGCAAGCTTGGGTGATTCAAGGCCTGAAGATGGCTATTTGCGCAAAGGGCTATTTGTGCAAGTGGCTACTTTGGGCAAGAAGGGTTATGATTGCAAGAAGGCCATGCAGGCAAGGTTGATTAGAGGGCCATCTATGCAAGGAGGGGCGTGTTTGGCCATTGAAGGCCAATTCTTGAATTGAAGACTACACTAAGAACACTAGCCAAACAAGACCCTTACTTCATTAAGGGTAGCATTGTAATTGCCTATTAGTCTTCTTTACTTAGTTTGTATATATAGCTTGTCTTTCATTTCATTACTTAGATTTTGATGATGAATATTTGAGTGATGATAGGATTATCATAGTTTGTTTAGCTAGGGTTTAGCTTAGTTTAGTAGATTTAATGGTGGATTCCATTGTTGGTCTTGAACCTTTAATTCCATTGATTTCATGAAGGGTTGTTCATTTGTGGATTTCAATTGAATTTCCCTTGCCTTGATTTCAAATACTATAGGCTCTTTTAGGATTGAATTAGATTGGGAGGTGTTGGATTTAATATATCCAAAGTTGCCCATAAATTCACCCTAATTGGGTCTTGCTTTTATCCTCTTTTCTCATCCCCTTTTCTTCGTATCTTTAAATTCCGCATTATGGATTGATTTGGTTTCATCCCTAAATCGATTCGTATCATTTGGTATCAGAGCTTAGGCTAGAGTTTTGTTTCTACAATCCTCAATCCTAGATTCATAATTTGAAAATCTCAAACAAAAAAAAAACTGAAAACTCACAAAACAAAATTCGAAAATTGAAGAGTGGTTTGATTTGGACGTTTCTGAGGTTGGATTTGAGTTTATCAAGGTGGAAAACCTCTAGATACGAAGTTTGAAGTGATTTGGTTAAGTTTGGAGTCATTCAACGTTGAGCTTTGAAGATTTGAAGAACTCAAGAAATTGCAAAGTGGGTTTTGTGATTCGGTTGAAATTAAAGGTTAAAACCTATTGGGATTTGTTTTCCATATCAAAGAGAACTTAGATCCGAAATTTGAACGAATTACGAGTTGATTTGAAGGTAGTTGCAATTTTGAAATTATTCTGTTGTTCTTAAGGTTGTTCATATCCTCAAAGGAAGAAAGTGACCAAAAAGGGGTGTTTGATCCAAATGTTTTCATCCAAAGTTGTGAAAAAGTGTTATAATACCCAAAAGAGGAAGTTACTAGGTTAAGTGGGCCCAAGGAAATCTTAAAATTCAGAAAAGGTTGCACAAAAATCGAAGAGGAATAAAAAAAAATCGGTAACTCACTATCACAACTTGCGACTAAGATGCGGGTCGCATGACACATTTACGGGACCTCAAACTACCGCAATACGTTACCTATGAATGTCCTCTACACCACCTGCAGTGGGTCGTAAGTTGATATTGGTGGCCGCATGTTGCACCTCCGAAGCTACAGTTGGTTCGCAGATTGTGCCGGAAAAAGTGAAAATCAGGTTTTTGATTCAATTCTCATTCCATTTCAATTTCTTTTCATTTATTTGATTCTTCTAACTAATTAACAACTAGTAATTGATCCTTACTTGGTTGTTAACTAGTTCTTGAGTGTGTATCTTTTTTGTGCCAATTCATTTCAAGTTTTTCTCGTTTTAACCTCGTTGAAACTTCTTTGGCTCAAGTCCTTTTGCTTTATCGAGTCGTCCATCTTTTGATTAACAAGAATCTATTCCTCCACAAAGGTTAGCAATCTTGTGAATTAATTTGGAAGAACCTTAGGTTGAGAGGTAAGTTTGAGTGCAAATACGAGTGACGTGAGGAGCTTTTGCTACTAATCTTGTTTTGTTCGTTTTGTTGGTACGCGAAGAGGAGACATAAGGAGAATGAGAGATAAGGATGTCATCCATAGCTTTCGAGTCTTGTGGAGATGATTTTGAAGGTTATGCCTCTAGCAATGGAGGGTATGACTATGAGGGCGACAGAGGTGACATGGGATATGAGCATCACTATTCTTACCATGAATATGATGGTGATGGTGCTCATGAGTCGTATGAGGAACATGGTCGGTATGATCATAACTTGTACGATGGTGAAGAATACTACTCCGAGGGCAATTGTGAGGCAACACCTCATGAGGCTTATGAAGAAGAAAGAGTAGATGAGTATCATGACGAGTCCTATGGTGGATACGAGCATGAAGAGTCTCATCCTACATGCCATTGACATGGGGGCGAATTGAGGTATGTTCCTTCCTCACACTTTCGATATGAACCACTCGGTGAGAACTTGCAAGAATGGGAAGAATGTGGTGATTATGAGCCTAATGGCTATGCGCTTTGTGGTGAATATACTTGTGAAGATAATGGGATTGAACAAAACTCTTATGTGGGATCTTCTAGTAGATATTCACATACATCGGCTTTATATACTTCCTATTCTATGTAAAAAGGTATAAGTGTGTGGATTAGGTCGAGTAGGAGTTCGTCTAGAAGGAGAAGAGAGTATACATGTCCTCTTTCAATAAACACAAGGTCATATAATTATTACCCTAATCCGGAGGCACCAAATTCCCAATATGGTTATGATATGGAGGGTAGGAGAAGAGAAGTATTGAGGGGAGGTGGCCATCATTTTGGCCATGGAAATTATTATGGAGGGTACTCAGATCCGACATCTTATCCTGCTCCAAGGAGTACGATGAATCATTACTCTTATCCTAATCCGAGGCTACCATGTTCTCAAGGTGGTTATGTTATGGAGGGTAGGGGAGGAGTGACAATAGGTGAAGGAAGTAGGAGGAATGAGGGGCCTCAAGCGAGGAATGAACCCAAAGAAGAAAAAAGCACAAGTGTTTGGTTCAAGGAGATAAAAGAAGACTTCAAGTGCATAGGAGATAATATAAAAGGGGCAAAAGAAAACCTCAAGGAAATGATGGAGCTACTTATCCAAGTGCAAGAACACGTCCACAAGACACAACAAATTGTGAGAGAAAATATTAAGAGGAGTAAGGGAGCGAAAAGTGACAACTCTAGAGAGGAAAAATGAGAGGATTTGAGGAGTGATGTGAGAGAGTTGTCACAAACTCTATCTGGTACTTGTAACTTTCCTTTCTTTTCTAGTGATCTTGATGATAGTGCAAATATTCTCGGGAGCAAGCCGGATGATGAACCTCAACCTTTGAAGGTTCTTGAGGTAGTTGAGAGTGTTACACCCCAGAAAATTTCGTGTTACTAAGGCTACAGACGGCTTAATGTGAGCTCAAGGAGGAGAAAATATTACAAGTATAAAGAATGAAATTCTACTGTAGTAGCATGAGGATAGCATGGGTATGATATTTGGAATTCGTACAATATGATTGGCATAATACGTTAAAAGATATATAGCCTTCGTAACCGTAAGCTGAGGTGGGGCCCACATGATGGGATTTTTATAAAGGACATATGATAAGTTATATGGACAATATATGTGAAGTTAAACACAACTCAAGAAGGACCCTGGAACCAAATCCAAGTGTAAGCCCTCCAAAAAGATATTTTTAAGTTACGTTTTCGAGAATTTGGGAAACCCAAAAATACTAAAGTTGTAGATAATTGAATTATCTTTCCAACCATAGGTCGTGGGCCTTCACACAACATAGGGATAAAACGTTATGGACGTTTTAATGCAGCAAGGTGAAGCTAGGCAGTGGGCTCAGCCCAACCTGACTCAAGGTCGGTGAGAACCGACCCAAGACCCATATATAAGGGCTAAATGCATACAATTTCATTCATTTACAAATCAAGTAGTCTACAAACTTTTAGAGAGAGAGAGAGAGAGAGAGAGAGGAGAGTTAGAAAGAGAAAGTGGAGAATCGAGCAAGTTCGAGGCCCCGAATCCCTAGGCTCGTGAAGGATAAAGTGTAGTACGAGTTGTTGTCGTCGTTTTAAGCTAATTATTGAGCTTGGGGGATGATATTTCGTGATTGATATGCTGCTAAGGTATGTATAAGGTTCCTCTTATGTTATTAAAGTGTTTATTTAGAGTTTTAACGGATTAGAACGGAGGAAATAATGTTAAAAGCTCGTTTGGCATTTTTGGGAGGTTTATGAAGGTGGGGCTGTTTCAGTGGAGTTAATTTTATATCCCGTATTTTGTACGTTCGGATATTTCAAAGTAATTGTGGTAAGTTAAGGGCAAGGCCATATTTTTGATCTTATTTAACACACAAGTTGTTTATGAAATTTTTTGATGTGAAAATATTAAGAAAGGTTAGGGGCAAAAAGGGAAATTCCCAAGTTGGCTCATGGAAATGTTAAGGAAAGTTTGGGATTAAAAGTGAATTTTTGGAAACTTATAATTCATGAAATAAATGGGCCAAGTGGCCATGTAATGTGGTGTGGGCCATGGCCCACATGGATGCATAATATAAGATGGTAAAAGATGACTTATTGATCACACTTTTCATCTTTATACCTTAGAGAATTCAAGAACCCTGGAGAAAAAAACAAGCACAAGGGCCATTTCGGCCATGGCATACCAAACAAGCCTTGGAAAAATTTTGATCAAAAAAAATATTTTCTTCTAGTAATTCAACCAAGTGGAACGTCCGTAACAACATGGAGTAATTGTTGGAGTAAGCAAAACATTCATGTGCAAGTTGTGGACTCTAGCCGAGAAAGAAGATGAGTGGGAAGAGGTATGTGTTCAATCTTCTTTTTCATATGTTATGAATGTTTCGTACATGTTGTAGTGTGTGGAAATGGATGAAAACCATGAAAATTGTGTGTTGGGGGTGGTGGCCGAATATAGGCTACCTTGTATGGCAAGAATGAATTAATTCTATCTAGTATTTTGGTTGTTGTCGTCATGGATTCTATGATGAAAATGAGAGTTTAATGATTCAAATTGAAGTTGAAATTGTTGTGGGCTGTTTTGGAAGCCAGAGGGGATTGAATGTAGTCTCTTGTATTTATGGAAAGTAATGTTGTTAGTGTGTGAATTATTGGTACAGTTCATGAATTTGGAAGGAAAGAAAATATGTTGTTATTGTTCTTATTGAATTTGGAAGGTTTCGGGTGAAATGGTATGCTGGTTGAATTGTTTGAAGTGTTCTTGAATCATATTAGAATGATTTCGGATTAATACTTGAATGTGAAATCATTGATGTTAGCTTGACTATGTGTGGTTGAATTGAATATAAATGAAATGCCGTCGAATTATGTAGAAAGGATTGCTAGTGTTAGAATGCATTTGAAATAATTGTTGAAGTTGGAGATATGATTGTTGGTATTGTTATTGATAATTTGGCCGAGTTGAATTCTCGGATTTGTTGTTGATAAATTGGCCGAGTTAGATTCTCGGGGATGGTGTATTTATAGGGGAAATGCTGCCGAAATTTCGGCAGAATATAAATGAATTCATTTGAAGGACTAAGGCAAGCATATGTCGATGAGTCTAATGATTATGTCAATTCTCTTGAATGTAGACTACCAAGTTTGGTCGAATAAGCGTAGCTAATTGGACGTGGGACAGGTATGTAAAGCTTACCTTTTCTTTCTTTTGGCATGTCCTAGAGCTAAGTAAGCTATGATACTTATCTTGGGGTAACTCTATTCTCGATTCCGAGCTTGTTAATGATTATTATTCACTTCTTGATGTGAGTATACTTAGTATAGCCGAGCTTATTGTATGATTGAATAACGAGAAAAGTCCAAAGAGTTCTGTAAGTAGTAATGTCCCTAACTTTCGTAGACGGTCTCGGATTGCTTGAAAATGGTTGTAGAGGTTCCTATAATGAATAACGTTCATAACTTTCATGTGCTAACTCGGATTGTGTTGGAAATGCTCGTAGAGGTTTCTATAATGAATAACGTTCATAAATTTCATAAGCGAACTCGGATTGTTTTAGAAACGTTCATGGGGGGGGGGGGGGGGGGGTTTCTATAATGAATGATGTCCATAACGATATTTGAAAGGTAATGGGTATGGTTGTTGCTTTAATTTTCCAAAAATAGCTTCTGAAACGTTCGTAGAAAGTTCTGTACTTCAAACGCTCATAACTTTCTTATACTAAGTAGGATTGACCCAAAACTTGTTTCTGAGTCTTCAGGCGTCGGTAAGTATACTTATACATCGAGTCTTAAAATTGATTTATCCGCATTTAGTTTCCCACTACTCTGTTCGTGCATATGGTTATTAACTTTCTTATACTAACTCGGATTTACTTGAAACGTGTTTGTGGTTTATTAATGATTTCAAGAAAATTAGTTTTGTACTAAAGGAAACATAAACTTGACTTTCAAAACCACTCTGAAGGGGCCAGGATTAGTATTATTATGTCGCAAGTGGCATGCCCGAAGGGGCCACCATCATTATTATTATGCCGGAAGCGGCATGCCCGAAGGGGCCATTACCATTGTTAAGCCGAAAGCGGCTGCCCGAAGGGGCCATTATCATTATTATGCCGGAAGTGATATGCCCGAAGGGGCCATTATCATTATTATGCCAGAAGCGGCATGCCCGAAGGGGCCATTAGCATTATTATGCCGGAATCGGCATGCCCGAAGGGGTCATTATCATTATTATGCCGGAAGCGGCTGCCCGAAGGGGCCATTATCATTATTAAGCTGGAAGCGGCTGCTCGAAGGGGCCATTATCATTATTAAGCCGGAAGCGGCTGCCCGAAGGGGCCATTATCATTATTATGACGGAAGCGGCATGCCCATATCATTGCTAGTCATTCTATATGTAGTCCATATAATTCAATTCTTAGACGTGTAAGGTCTAAATGTTTCTTGTGATGGCTTATTGATATTGTATTCCTATTCTGTTCCCAAGGGAACACCCATAAGGTGCCAAGTTGAGTTGTGTATATGGTTTTACTAATGATTTCGAGGAAATTAGTTTTATACTAAAGGGAACATAAAGTTTGATTTTCAAAACCACTCCGAAGGGGGTGCGAGATTTTACTACATTTCATTTACGATTTATGTTTACATTCCATAGTATCTGTTACACCTCGGAAATTTCCCCGTGAACGTACAACGGGTAGACCAACGAAGTGTATGAGTGTGCGATGTTTTACTAAGTAGGGAATGACTATTTATGAATTTTGGAAATGAGAAAGTTACAAATTTGTACTTCGACCCAGTGGGTCGTAAAATAGAATACGGCCCGTAAAGTGGTTTACGGACCGTAAAATGCCATCGTCCTTCAACATTCCAAAAACTTCAACTTTCTACCAAATGACGAAATGGTTAAATACGACTCAGAATACAGACCGTAAATCGAAATATGGCCCGTAAACTGTGACCGTAAACCACCATGACTCCAGCAAACCTTTCTGTTTTTGATATGCTTAAATACGGTCGTGAAGGACGGACTGTAAACCAGAATACGGCCAGTAAACTAGGTTTATGGCCACTGTGCACCCGACTACTGTTCATTAAAAAATCAGGTTTTGAGTTATTAAAAGGGACGCTAAGCTCATTTATTCATTTCTCATCTACACGACTCAAGAAGTCTCTATAACACTCTAAACACTTCATTCACAAGAATTCAAGAGGACCAAAGGAAAATCAAGGTCAATAACATCAAATCCATGAAATCAAGTGTAAGAATCACACTAAAGTTCATCTTTCTTAAGAAAACCCAAAAGAGGTGAAGTAGGGTTTTGGTGCTAAAGGAGTAATTCCATCGAAGGCTTGTTCAACCATCATCTAAGGTAAGTTTCATGAATAAGACATGTTGTTTGAAGTATTAGAAGGTTAAGATACTAGAATTGTAAAAGACATAGGAAATGGGTCTTTTGTGAGTGAATAGTGTCATGGTTGGATAGTAGTTGGGTTGGATTATGAATGATGGAATGTTGTGATTATGAATACGTTATAAATGACATTTAGGCCACGAAATAAGTATTAGATATGAGGAGACGTGATAGTAAGCTCTAACCATAAATGTGGAGAAATTGAAGAAAAATGGTGGATTGTGCTCAATGTATATAAATGATGATTGTTGATTGCGACATTGTGAATGTTGCTGTGAGCGTGTGGGAGTTGATATAGAATATGGGAAAATTAGTATAAACAAAGGAAGTACTGCCCAAATTTTCCGTAGAAATAGTAGCGCGTTCTTATAGTTGATTAACTAACGTAAATGTGAATTCTCTTTTGAAGGTAGAGACGCGATATCGAAGGGAACAAGCGAATGATAGCTTAGTTAAACGTCAAAGGTATGTGAGGCTAGTCCCTTCTTTCTAATGGTATGAATCTCATAGCATAATTTTCCTCCTCTTCATGAGTTCCTATATTCCGGAAAGCTAAAAGCCTACATCTATGAACGGTAATATAAGATAAGAGATATGATATGATGATCCTAAAATGGCATGATGTTATTTATTGCTCACACTCACCTTATATGTTAATTCCTTCAAGGTGAGGCAGGATGTCGATAATTGCTCTATAATAAAATCGGGGGATCACGACCTTACGTCACCCCGATAAAGTAAAGTTGTTCATAAGCCTTATGCATGTGTTATGATGAGTATGTTACGATAAGCATATTATGATGAGCATGTCTGATGATGATATAACACCGCGCCTAGTTGGCCGGGCGGTCACCACTAAGGTGGGCAGCTATACGATACACCATGGTCAAATGGCATGGGCAGACACCACTAGTCGGCGGCATGAGATGATACCGCGGATGCGGGAGGCCTGGACACAGGCTAATGTTATGATTATCACACCGATCCGATATGGACGGGTAGCTTATACATTACTACACCGCACCTATATGGGTGGGCAGCTTATACATTGTGCATACATGATATGATACGAGTATGAGTAAGACAACATGACTTAATCCTTTATACATGACCGTCAGATATAGATGTTCCATATTGATATTTCCATTATGTCATTGTTCTATTTCTTTGTTTATGCCTCTCATACTCAGTACAATGTTCGTACTGACGTCCATTTTCTTTGGACGTTGTGTTCATGCCCACAGGTAGACAGGGAGGAGAGCTAGACCCAGACCAGCAGTAGCTGTCAGCCGATTGAAAGCACTCCTTTGTTCGGAGGTTCTTATGACGATTCTTTTGTGTATATTCACGTATATGTATCTTTGGGCATGATGGAGTCTTGTCCCGTCCTTATGTTTAGTACTCCAGTAGAGGCTCGTAAATGCGCAGTGTGGGTTAGATGGTCACACGAAATGCTATTATATGTATATATTATATTGATGGCTGAGAAGCAAATGAATATAAAAAGTATTTATGTTTACATGTAAAAATATGATTTTCCTACAATTTGAGTATAAAGCCGATAAAAGACCATTAAATGAGCAAGATGAGTAGTAGCACGAGTGGTGCTCGGTGGCTAGCCCCGGGTACCCGTCTTGGCCCCTAGCTGGGTCATGACAAAAGTGATATCAGAGCGGTTCGGCCCTAGGAAGTGTCTACGAGCCGTGTCTAGTAGAGTCTTGTTTATGGTATGTTGCGCGCCTCATCAATAAACAAGAGGCTACAGGGCATTTAGGAAAAATGACCATCTTTCTTCTCATGAGATCGTGTGATAGAGCCGTGTATAAGATTTAATCCTCCCTAATAGTGTGTTATGATTTCAGAATGTCGCCAAAGGGAAAGTTTACAGCTGCCCAAAAGGGCAAGACTACGGCTAAGAGGCTGGTAGAAAGAGAGCCTCCGATGAATATAGAAGAAGGCGAATCACATAATGAAGCCTTGTCTAATACTTCTTCTACCCCGCCTAATGTGGAAGAGCAAGGACGAGCTCCAGCTCCAATTCCTCCACCGGTTGCTTCGGGTCAACAAATGACCGAGGCCATCCATCTATTGACACAGTTGGTTGCCGCTCAGGCACAATGACAAAATGCGAGTTCAAGTGATCGGGCAGCAAGTACCAAAGCCCGTGATTTTATGAGCCTAAATCCTCCGGAGTTTTTTGGGTCAAAGCCGGATGAAGATCCGCAAGGTTTCATAGATGAGGTTTTGAGGACATTGAAGATTGTCCATGCCTCCGAAACTAAATCCGTGGAGTTGGCATCTTATAGACTCCGGGATGTGGCTGTTTTGTGGTACAACAACTGGGTATTATTGTTATATCCCGTGTTTGCGCATTCGGAAAAATTTGGAATAATCTTGCTTGTAGGAAATGAGGGCTATATTTGATTTTATTTCATATATGTGTGTTATTCATAAAAAATATTGATGCGGAAATACGGAAGAAGGCCAAGGGCGAAATTGGAATTTCGAGAATTAGTTTCGGGAATTACAAATAAAATCCACAATGAATTGGGCTTAAATTTTTTTTATTGGAATTGAGGCCCAAGAGCTATGGGGTGGCCAAGCCCAAGCCCATGGGAATTCTTCCATGTGGCATTTTAAATAAAAAGGGTCAAAATTGTATGGGATTCACTAGAACATTTCAAGACAACAAACAAGAGAGAGAGAGAGAGCCAAAGACTAAGAGGGTTTCGGCTAGAGAGAGGAAGAGAAAGAAAAAAATTTAGCTCATCAATTCTTGGTCCAAAAATCATAATCTTCTAGTTTTCCTATTAAGTTGGAAACCCTCTTCAATGCGATACAAATTTGGAAGCAAAAGAGTACTTTTTTTACAAAGTGGAAATTCTTGAAGAAAAAGGTAAGAATTTTATCTCTTTTGTTATGGAAGAATCATATGTGTTAAAATGGTTAAAATTGCATGAAAACCCATGGAATTGTGATGTGTGTGTGCATGGCGTGTGTATGTGTGTGAAGCATGTATGGCCGTGAGCCATAATGGTTTGGGGAGGTGAGTTAAATTTTATTTAGCTTGCTAGTTGTGTCGTTGTGGCATTTATGACGTAAATATAGGTTTAACGAAGTGAGTTGGCATTGAAGTTGGTTGTATGTTGATATGGGAAAATTATATGATTTTTGTATATTCTTACATAATTGTGAAAGTAAGACTTTAAATGTGGATTATGGTTGTTGTTAATAAATTTGGGAGGAAACAATGCGAGTTAGTAGGTTCGTCGTAGTCGTTGACGTTTCGGATAAAATATTGAAAGTGGCGGATTACTTGAATTCATGTATATTGCATGGAATATTATTGGAATACGTTTGAATAACCTTGAATGAGTAAATGAATATGATAATGTGGATATTAGTTTGATATTGCTGAGTTTGAATGGAAGTTGTCGCTTTATGTAGAAAGGAAGAATATTGATGCTAGAGCCTATTTTGTTGTGATTCTTGATTCATTTGGTATTGTGGGGTTGTTGTTGTTGATATTGAGCCGAGCTAAGCCTCGGGGATGTTATATGTATAGGGGAAGTGCTGCCGAAATTTCGGTAGACAAATATAAAGTTAAATGAATTCTTAAAGTCTCACAATTCCTAATTGGTAACTTTGACCATTTGTAGATTCTGAGCGAAACGGGATTTGGAGTTTTGGACGAGCGTAAGACGTATATAAGGTATGTAAGGCTACCCATTCCTTCTTTTGGCATGTCTTAGGTATACTAGGTCGATATTGGAGCCCCGAGGGCAATTCTGTTCCTAGAAATCCGAATTGGAAATTGAGTAATATTCACTCAATTGAATTGAATTATAAAACTCATATTTTGTTGAAAAGTGATCAAATGTCTGGAACTTTTGTAAATGTAATCGAATCACTTCGAAACTTCCATGTATGATTCTGTAGACCCCAAATGTCCGTGATTCATGTCCGCCACCTCGACTTGACCCGAGGTCGGCCCGCTAGCATCGAGGGTCCCTTGTTTGCTCTATTAGTCTCATTTTGTACAATGTCGGCAAAGCACTTTTGTTTATGAATTTTGACTATCATAAAGTAATGTTTTGACTGCCACGATATTCTAAATTATATTTTGAACCATAAATACTACTTTGGAAATACTTTTGTGAAACGAACCCCGTATTGACTAATTGTTCGAACTACTTGACTAATGAGTTAGCATATGATATTATCAATTTTCAAAAGGTGTTTTGATATATAAATTGCATTGTTTTCTCACGACTCCGCTCGTGCCCTTACTATGACTTCGTTCACCGGTTCCCGGGCCGGCTATGGTTCGTGCGCGCTATGATAAATTCGGCCGTATGCTGTGTTACGGTTCCCGAGACCTCGCCATAGGACCGGGTTCCGTTTGGAGTTATGCTGTGATATGGCTGGTGATATGTTATGATGATATGTGTGTTTGGGGATGTACGGATATTTGAACCTTCTGGTGTTATGCTGTGTGTGGCACCAGCGTCGGAGTGGTGACCACGTTCCTGAGCTTTTGCATGATTTTATCTGCATTAGGTATATACGTTTTCAGTACAGATTTTGATATACTGTTCAGTATTCCCCTTTTGTATCCTGTTTGTTTTCAGTTGTGGCTTATATTTCTGTATTCTATGCTTTACATACTCAGTACATCTTTCGTACTGACCCCCTTTCTTCGGGGGCTGCGTTTCATGCCCGCAGGTACAGATACCAGTGATCCACCACTGTAGGCTCCACTTTCTGCTATTTCGGAGTACTCCCTTTTGATCCGGAGTCCACTTTTGGTACATACATCTTTTGCTATGTATATACTTCTGTATATTTGACTATTTGGGTACGGCGGGGCCCTGTCCCGTCATATGTCTTCGTTTTGGATTTGTAGAGGCCTGTAGTCATATATGTGGGTCGTGGGTCCTATGTGTACTCATTTTGGTTATGATTTATGTCTTAATGCGGTCCTATTTGTTATGGCGGCCAAACTGGCCCATATGTTTGCATCAGTATATATGATCGGCGATGTGTATTCCGCCGCTCCTTTTGGCTTTGGATATGATATCTTTACAAGCGTGACCTCTTAAGATAATATTTGATTTTAAATTTGTTTTATTGATTAATATGAGATCTGAGATAATCTATAATATGACGGTTTGGTATGTTTGTCTGTCCGGGTGCCCAAGTAGGGCGCCAGTCGCGGCCCACGGGGCTGGGTCGTGACAATTATCAAGAGGAGAGAACGCGCCTCCTCCGGTTTGGCAGGAATTCGTGGATGCATTTATTCATCACTATTTGCCACCCGAGGTCCGCCGAGCTAGAGCGGATATATTTCTAAATCTGAGGCAAGGAAATATGAGTACTCGGGAGTATAGCATGCAATTTAATTCTTTGGCTAGATATGCCCCGATTATTGTGGCCGACATCGGAGATCGGGTACATAGATTTGTAAGTGTCCTAGGCCCACATTTATTCAGAGATTGTTTAACGGCTTCCTTGCAAGACGGGATGCATATTTCCCGAATACAGGCCCATACTCAGAATTTAGAGGGGCGACAACAACCACCAAGAAGGGATCGCGATAACGAATGAAGGCAAGGCAAGAGGGCTAGATCTATGGGAGCAGGCAGTGGTTATAGAGGGGGATCAAGGCAGACATATTCTGGTTACTCAGGCCAATCGGTGACCAGTGCACCTCCTCGATTTGCAGTTAGGAGATTTGATCACTCCTTCCGCTCAGGACAGGGTCAGAGTTCGAGGGCCCCAGATTCCCAAATCAAGGAAGATTATAGCCAGAGGAGACCCCCAGTACCGCGATGCAGCCAGTGCGGTAGATTGTATTCCTGACAGTGTCGCCAGGGTTCGGACGCTTGTTATACTTGCGGCCAAGTTGGGCACATGATGAGAGATTGCCTGTCGATAAGTGGTAGAGTTTGAGTTCAGCCTACAGGTTCAGCGGCTGGTTCTTCCTCAGCACGCCCGGCAGGACAGATTCCCCAGATGTCAACAGACCGAGGCAGAGGTAGAGGGGCAGCATCTACCTTAGGTGCCACTCAGCCCCGTGTATATGCTTTAGCCGGACGGCAGGATCTTGAGTCCTCCCCGGATGTGGTTACAGGTGCATTATCTGTATTCTCTCGTGATGTATACGCACTGATAGATCCGCGTTCTACTTTTTCTTATATTACTCCATATGTTGCTGGTTGTATTGGGGTGAAACCTGAGCCAATCAAACCTTTCGAGGTATCTACTCCGGTTGGTGATCCCGTGATAGCAAGACAAGTGTATAAAAATTGTATAGTTGTGATATGTGATCGTCAGACCAAAGCTGATTTGATTGAGCTGAAAATGATAGATTTCGATGTAATCATGGGTATGGATTGGTTGGCCTCGTGTTATGCAAATGTTGATTGCCGCACAAAAGTGGTTCGATTTCAATTTCCGGGAGAGCCCGTGCTTGAATTGAAGGGTAATGCACCATCTCCAAGGGGTAGGTTTATTTCCTACCTTAAGGAAAGGAAGATGATCGGCAAGGGTTATATTTATCATTTAGTTCGGGTTCATGACACCGAGTCAAAGTCGCTAACTTTCCAATCAGTTCCGGTCGTGAATGAATTTCCGGATGTATTTCCTGATGAGCTTCCAGGTCTTCCTCCAGAAAGAGAAATAGATTTTGCTATTGACGTGTTGCCGGACACCAAGCCTATTTCTATTCCTCCTTATCGAATGGATCCGGCGGAATTAAAAGAGCTAAAGGCGCAGTTGAAAGATTCGCTCGAAAAGGGGTTTATTAAACCCAGTTCATCACCGTGGGGAGCACCAGTCTTGTTCGTGAGAAAGAAAGACGGTTCCCTACGGATGTGCATCGATTATAGGTAGCTGAACAAAGTGACGATAAAGAACAGATATCCTCTTCCGA
This sequence comes from Lycium barbarum, assembly GCF_019175385.1. Taxonomy (NCBI): domain Eukaryota; kingdom Viridiplantae; phylum Streptophyta; class Magnoliopsida; order Solanales; family Solanaceae; genus Lycium; species Lycium barbarum. The sequence continues at coordinate 114,801,562 of NC_083337.1, forward strand.
GGATTGATGACATGTTTGATTAGCTGCAGGGTGCCAAGGTTTTTTCAAAAATCGACTTCAGGTCGGGTTATCATCAAGTAAGAGTTAGGGAAGCGGATATTCCCAAGACTACTTTCAGGACAAGATATGGCCATTATGAGTTTCGAGGGATGTCGTTTGGGTTGACTAATGCTCTGGCTGTGTTTATGAACTTGGTAAACAATGTATTCAGGCCACTCTTGGATTTATTTGTAATAGTATTTATTGATGATATTCTGGTATATTCTCGCAATGAATCAGAACATACAGATCATTTGCGAATTGTTCTTGGCATTCTTCGAGCCCGGGAATTATATGAGAAATTTTCAAAGTGTGAGTTCTGGCTGAATTCTGTAACATTTTTAGGCCATGTCATTTCAAATGACGGTATTCGAGTCGATACTCAGAAAATTTAAGCTGTGAAGACTTGGCCAAGGCCCACGACGCCTACCGAAGTTCGTAGTTTTCTGGGTTTGGGAGGATACTATAGAAGATTCGTAGAGGGCTTTTCATCTATTTCAGCCTCATTGACGAAGCTAACCCAGAAGTCAGCAAGATTTCAGTGGAATGATGCTTGTGAACGCAGCTTCCAAGAGTTGAAAGACAGGTTGACCTCAGCTCCGATCTTAACACTTCCAGAAGGGTCAGATGGCTATGTGGTGTATTGTGACGCTTCCGGTGTCGGATTAGGGTGCGTATTGATGTAGCATGGTAAAGTTATTGCATATGCTTCGAGACAATTACGGAAACATGAAAGGAATTATCCGACTCATGATCTCGAATTGGCTGCGGTTATTCATGCCTCAAAAATATGGAGGCATTATTTGTATGGTGTGCATGTTGATATCTATACAGATCACAAAAGCCTTCGGTACATTTTCAAGCAGAAGGAGTTGAACCTGCGACAGAGGCGGTGGTTAGAATTATTGAAGGATTATGATGTGAACATTTTGTATGTTACACCTCGGGATTCCCCCATGAACGTACAGTGAATAGACTATCGAAGAATACGAGTATATGATGTTTTAATGAGAAGGGAACGACGTTTGACGGCCCTAAGTAAGATTTCAAAGGCAATTGCAATGAAAGGTAGGTTATGCTCCACAATGACTAATTATAGCTTTTGGAAATATGAAAAGTTGCAGGTTTGTATTCTGGCCAGTTGGTCGTAAAATGAAATACGAACCATAAAGTGGTATACGGTCCGTAAACTGCCATGCCGTATTTTGGCTTCCAAAACATCAACTTTCTGCCAAATGATCAAATGGTTAAATACGACCTGAAATACTGACCGTAAAGTGGTTTACGGCCCGTAAGCTTTGTCCGTAAATCACCACGACTCAGCCTGAGTTTCTGGTTCTATTATGATTAAATACGACCATGAAGGACGGTCCGTAAACTGGAATACGGACCGTAAACCAAGTTTACGACCACTGTACTGTTCACTCCAGACCAGATTTTAAGTCACTAAATAAGGGATCCAAGTTTGTCATTTCATTCCCACATTTCATCCCTTCTATCTAAAACATCTCTCTACATTTATTCCACAATATTTCAAGGATTATTAGTCATCAACAACACAAATCAAGTGAATCAAGTGTAAGGAAACCCATTAAGATTATTCAAGTCAAGAAAATCTCATGGAGATAAACTAGGGTTTTTGCTCAAGTGGAGTATTATCAACTAAGGCTTGTTCCTACAACATCTAAGGTAAGATTCATGAATATTTCTATGTTGTTTAAGGTATTTAAGAGTTGAAATACTTGGATTGTAGAAAGGTATGGCAAAATGGGTCATGAATGTGGAATAGTGTCATTTTGAGAAATAGTTTGATTTGAGTTATGCTTCTTGGTATATTGTGATGTAAATGTGTTATAAATGACGTTAAGAACATGGGATAGGCAATGTATGTGAATGAATGTAGTTATGGGATATGACGATGGATATGGGTGATTGAAAGTAAGTCTAGAAATATGGATAATGTGAATGAGTAATGACTATTATTATGGTATAGTGAATGTGTCATTGACGTTTGGGAGTTGATATATGTTATGGAGGAAATTTCGTATAGAGAGAGGAGATGCTGTCTGATTTCCTCTAGTTTTAGTCATATATGTTAACTATCGATTCTAATGATAGTATGACTTTCATGAAGGTATAAACGCAACCGTTGAAAGAGAACGTGCAAGTGGTAATAGTCACACGAAAAGGTATGTAAGGCTAGCCCTTCTTTCATAAGGCATGGTTCTTTGGCCAAACGTCTAAATCTTCTATGAGACCATGATATCCTTCAAATGATTTGATCTTCCGAGGTTGTAAGCTCACGATTCTTGATTCACTACGATTGTACTAAATCCCTCGTATGATGAGTAAGCCTATAGATATAGATGTGGTGAATGACGATAATAGTGGTAATGATATCGATGATAATGGTAATAACGATGACGATAACGATGACGTTTATGATAATGATGTTGATAGTAAAGAGGCTTATGAGCCATGATGTATATGTATCTATGTACGACTATTATGGAACCCCGAGCTTGTGAGGCCGGGTAAGATATGTAAATAAGTATGTATATGATTACGTAACGCGCGCACACCTCTGCAGATGGTACGGACAACCCTGACGCCTTGGTAGGGCCAGGTAGATGTAACCCTGAAGCCTTGGTAGGGCCAGGTATGAGTAACCTTGAGCCTTTGTTGGCCAAGTATGTATGAAACACCGATCCTACGTGGTCGGGTATGCTATGTAAATGCTATGTATATGATATGATTATGTATATGATATGAATACGAATATGATATGACTATGTATGTGAATGTGGATAAGGGGCATGTATACGAATACGAGCACAAATATGGTACGGGTACTATTATGAATACGGATAATGATGTATGTACACAAACACGTATTAGAAATGGAAAGTTCCTAAGAAAGGCAAGCAAGTGCATATGACGATGATATTGCCATCTCCCTATTCTATGTTATTTCTTATGTTGCTATTTATGCTTCTATACTGATATTGATCATGCTTTACATACTCAGTACATTCTTCGTACTGACGTCCTTTTGTTTGTGGACGCTGCGTCATGCCCGCAGGTGCACAGGGAGACAGGCTTTATCCATAGATGCTTTCTCAGAGATTACATAGCAGAGCTCCATTTCATTCGGAGCCATAGTTTTTGGGTACTTATTCTTTTGTGTACATAATTATGGGCATAGCGGGGTCCTGTCCCGCTCATGTGATATGTTACACTCTTCTTAGAGGCTCGTAGTCACGTGCATATGGTTAGATACGTCTAGCCTTGTCGGCCTATATTTTGTATATCATTTTGATAGCCTCGTCAGCTGATGTACGTTGATGAAGCATAGAAGCCAATTATGATATAAAGGCATTGTCGTCCAATGGGACTAGTATGATAAATGAATAGATGTATATGTTTAATTGTATGGCTCACCTAGATGTAAGCATATGTGTAAGTTAAGGGGTGCCCGGGTGGGCTAGCACCGGATGCTCGTCGCGGTCCTCTAGACAGGTCGTGACATTGTACCACCCCAAAAAAGCGAATGTAGTAGCTGATGCGCTTAGCCGCCGATCAGTGGGCAGTTCAGTTGAAGTCTCTCTGGAAAAGAAAGAGACGGTTCATGAGCTTCGCCAATTAGCTAATCTTGGAGTGCGTGTGATTGATTCAGGTAATTCAGGGATTGGCATCAATGACCCCACAACTTCATCTTTGGATATAGAAGTGAAAGAACGGCAATATGAAGATCCTAAATTGTGTCGTTACAAAGACACATCTCTTTGAAAAGAGAAGTCTTCATTTGAAGTTTCTATAGATGGAATTCTTAGGTACCGAGGCAAACTATGTGTGCCGAATGTGGCTGAATTGCGCTAACGAATTCTAGAAGAAGCACATTGCTCTCGGTATTCTGTTCACCCAGGTGCCACCAAAATGTACCATGATCTTAAGATGATGTATTGGTGGGATGGCATGAAGAGAGACATAGCGAAATTTGTAGGGCAGTGTCCAAATTGCCAACAAGTAAAGATTGAACATCAGAAGCCAGGAGGCTTATTGCAAGCAATAGAAATCCCTACTTGGAAATGGGAAGTGATTAACATGGATTTTATTGTGGGATTACCTCGTTCCCGCATCAAGTATGATTCCATATGGGTGATCGTGGACAGGTTGACGAAAGCAGCCTATTTTCTCCCACTTAAGACTACATACTCAGCTGAAGATTACACAAGGTTATATCTCAAAGAAATTGTGCGACTTCATGGTATTCCATTATCCATTATCACAGATAGAGGAGCACAGTTTACAGCTAACTTTTAGAATTCCTTCCAAGAAGGTCTAGGCACTCAAGTGAAGCTTAGCACGACATTTCATCCACAGACTGACGGACAGGCCGAGTGTACTATTCAGACCTTGGAAGATATGCAATGACCATGTGTGCTGGATTTCGGTGGAAGTTGGGATGATCATTTACCGTTAATCGAATTTGCCTATAATAACAGCTATCATTCCAGTATTCAAATGGCTCCGTATGAAGCTTTATATGGAAGGAAATGTAGATCCCCAATCGGGTGGTTTGAAATAGGAGAAGCACAACTAGCAGGCCCTGAATTAATTCAACAAGCGGTGGAAAAAGTTTAGGTGATCCGAGATCCATTGTTAACAGCCCAAAGTCGCCAAAAGTCTCTTGCGGATAATCGCCGACGAGACTTGGAATTTCAAGTTGGTGATTGGGTATTTTTGAAAGTATCGCCAATGAAAGGGGTGATGAGATTTGGTAAGAAAGGGAAGCTAAGCCCTAGATACATTGAACCCTACAGAATTATCCGCAAGGTGGGTCATGTAGCCTATGAATTGGATTTGCCTTCGGAGCTTGAATCAATCCACCCAGTTTTCCACGTTTCGATGCTCCGCAAGTTTATTGGAGATAGCACAAAGATTGTTCCGATAGATGATGTGCAAGTAACAGAAAAGATAATCTATGAAGAAGCGCCTATTGCTATCCTCGACAGGCAAGCGCGAAAACTCCGAAACAAAGAGGTTGTTTCAGTTAAAGACTTGTGGCGAAACAATAACCAAGAAGAAATGACTTGGGAAGCGGAAGAGAGTATGAAGTCTAAGTATCCACATTTATTTCGACCCCCAGGAGAGATTCAAGATGAAACGCCAGCGATATAAGGTATGTATGTTTATTTTCATGCTTTTGGTCGTGTGTGGCCATAGATATGTCGATGTTGTGATGTAGCCCTGTGAGGCGATGATATTATGGGATGTTGTGACAGGTTGGTAGTGCCAAATTATAGGGGAAACTCTGGCAAAATTTTCGTAGAATCCCGAGTGCTTAACATTTGAGGACGAATGTTCCAAAAGGGGGGAAGTGTGTTACACCTCGGAAATTTCCCTGTGAACGTACAACGGGTAGACCAACGAAGTGTATGAGTGTGCGATGTTTTACTAAGTAGGGAATGACTATTTGTGAATTTTGGAAATGAAAAAGTTACAAATTTGCACTTCGACCCAGTGGGTCGTAAAATAGAATACGGCCCGTAAAGTGGTTTACGGACCGTAAACTGCCATCGTCCTTCAACATTCCAAAAACTTCAACTTTCTACCAAATGACGAAATGGTTAAATACGACTCAGAATACAGACCGTAAATCGAAATACAGCCCGTAAACTGTGACCGTAAACCACCATGACTCCAGCAAACCTTTATGTTTCTGATATGCTTAAATACGGTCGTGAAGGACGGACCGTAAACCAGAATACGGCCAGTAAACTGGGTTTACGACCACTGTGCACCCGACTACTGTTCATTAAAAAATCAGGTTTTGAGTTATTAAAAGGGACCCTAAGCTCATTTATTCATTTTTCATCTACATGACTCAAGAAGTCTCTAGAACACTCTAAACACTTCATTCACAAGAATTCAAGAGGACCAAAGGAAAATCAAGGTCAATAACATCAAATCCACGAAAGCAAGTGTAAGAATCACACTAAAGTTCATCTTTCTCAAGAAAACCTGAAAGAGGTGAAGTAGGGTTTCGGTGCTAAAGGAGTAATTCCATCCAAGGCTTGTTCAACCATCATCTAAGGTAATTTTCATGACTAAGACATGTTGTTTGAAGTATTATAAGGTTAAGATACTTGAATTGTAAAAGACATAGGAAATGGGTCATTTGTGAGTGAATAGTGTCATGGTTGGATAGTTGTTGGGTTGGATTATGAATGATGGAGTGTTGTGATTATGAATACATTATAAATGAAATTTAGGCAACGAAATAAGTATTAGATATGAGGAGACGCGATAGTAAGCTCTAACTATAAATGTGGAGAAATTGAAGAAAAATGGTAGATTGTGGTCAATGTATATAAATGATGATTGTTGATTGCGATATTGTGAATGTTGTTGTGAGCGTGTGGGAGTTGATATAGAATATGGGAAAAGTAGTATAAACAAAGGAAGTACTGCCAAAATTTTCCCTAGAAATAGTAGCACCTTCTTATAGTTGATTAACTAACGTAAATGCGAATTCTCTTTTGAAGGCAGAAACGTGATATCGAAGGAGAACAAGCGAACGATAGCTTAGTTAAACGTCAAGGTTTTGTGAGGCTAGTCCCTTCTTTCTAATGGCATGAATCTCATAGCATAATTTTTCTCCTCTTCATGAGTTCCTATATTCCGGAAAGCTAAAAGCCTACATCTATGAACGAGAATATAAGATAAGAGATATGATATGATGATCCTAAAATGGCATGATGTTATTTATTGCTCACACTCACCTTATATGTTAATTCCGTCAAGGTGAGGAAGGATGTCGATAATTTCTCCATAATTAAATCGAGGGATCACGACCTTACGTCACCCCGATAAAGTAAAGTTGTTCATAAGACCTATGCATCTGTTATGATGAGTATGTTACGATAAGCATATTATGATGAGCATGTATGATGATGATATAACACCGCGCCTAGTTGGCCGGGCAGTCACCGGTAAGGCGGGCAGCTATACGATACACCATGGCCAAATGGAATGGGCAGACACCACTAGTGGGCGGCATGAGATGATACCCCGGACGCAGGAGGCCTGGACGCAGGCTAATGTTATGATTATCACACCGATCCGATATGGACGGGCAGCTTATACATTACTACACCGCGCCTATATGGGCGGGCAACTTATACGTTGTTCATACATGATATGATGACGAGTATGAGTAAGACAGCATGACTTAATCCTTTATACATGACCGTCAGATATAAATGTTCCATATTCATATTTCCATTATGTCATTGTTCTATTTCTTTGTTTATGCCTCTCATACTCAGTACAATGTTCGTACTGACGTCCGTTTTCTTTAGACGCTGTGTTCATGCCCACAGGTAGATAGGGAGGACTGCTCGACCCAGACCAGCAGTAGTTGTCAGCCGATTGAAAGCACTCCTTTGTTCGGAGGTGCTTATGATGATTCTTTTATGTATATTCATGTATATGTATCTTTGGGCATGACGTGGTCTTGTCCCGTCCTTGTGTTTAGTACTCCAGCAGAGGCTCGAAGATGCGCAGTGTGGGTTAGATAGTCTCACGAAATGCTATTATATGTATATATTATATTGAAGGCCGTGAAGCAAATGTAGATAAAAAGTATTTATGTTTCCGTGTAAAAATATGATTTTCCTACAATTTGAGTATAAAGCCGATAAAAGACCATTAAATGAGCAAGATAAGTAGTAGCACGAGTGGTGCTCGGTGGCTAGTCCCGGGTACCCGTCATGGCCCCTAGCTGGGTCGTGACAGTATCATCCCTTTGTATTGATATGATAATTTATTCTTTGAGTAGGGCAATAAGATGAAATTGAGTAGAATATAAGTAGTAAGAATTTCGTAACAATTCTACCCTCAAACCTGGAAGTATGTCCTCCTAAGTCTAGTGAGATACAAATTTGATAACTTCTTATAAAGATTAAGGCTAATAACTGGATTGTGATGAATTGATTAGTGACTTATGATATAAATTGAAATTGATATATGTGGATTTAGTTTGTGTTGATATGATGATGATATTATGTTACACCTCGGAAATTTCTCCGCGAACGAACGACGAGTAGACCAACGAAGTGTATGAGTGTGTGATGTTTTACTAAGAAGGGAATGACTATTTATTAATCTTGGAAATGAGAAAGTTGCAGATCTGCACTTTGATCCAGTTGGTCATAAAATAGAATACTGACCCGTAAAGTAGTTTACGGACCGTAAACTGCCATCGTCCTCCAACATTCCAAAAACTTCAACTTTCAGCCAAATGACGAAAAGGTTAAATACGACTCAGAATACGGACCGTAAAGTGAAATACGGCCCGTAAAATGGGTTTACAGCCACTGTGCACGCGGCTACTGTTCATTAAAAATCAAGTTCTGAGTTATTAAAAGGGACCCTAAGCTCATTTGTTCACTTCTTATCTACACGACTCAAGAAGTCTCTAGAACACTCTAAACACTTCATTCACAATAATTCAAGAGGACCAAAGGAAAATCAAGGTCAATAACATCAAATCCATGAAATCAAGTGTAAGAATCACATGAAAGTTCATCTACACCAAGAAATTGCAAAGGAAGTGAAATAGGGTTTTTGGTATAGAAGAGTATTGCTACTCAAGGCTCGTTCCTACAACCTCTAAGGTAAGTTTGATGACCTTCTAATGATGATTGAAGCATTAAAACGTTGGAACACTTGGATTATGGAAGAGTGTAGTAAATGGGTCATAAAATGTGAATAGTGCCATAATTGAATGATAGTTGGATTGAATTATGAATGTTGATGTGTTGTGAGTATGAAGATGTTATAAATAACGTGTGGAGAAATTGGAGAAAATGCGATGATGAGCTAAAACCCACAAATGTGGAGAAATTGGAGAAAAATGGTGGGATGTGGTAGATGTAGATAAATGACGATTGTTGATATGATACTGTGAGTGTTGTCATGAATGTTTGGTAGTTGATATAGATTATGGGAAAAGTAGTATAACCAAAGGAAGTGCCGCCCAATTTTCCATAGAAATAGTAGCGCGTTCTGATAGTCGATTAACTAACGTAAATACGAACTCTCTTTTGAAGGTAGAAACGCGATATTGAAGGGGAGCAAGCGAACGATAGCTTAGCTAAACGTCAAAGGTATGTGAGGCTAGTCCCTTCTTTCTAATGGGATGAATCTCATAGCATAATTTTCCTCCTCCTCATGAGTCTGTATATTCCGGAAAGCTAAAAGCCTATATCCATGAATGGTGACATAAGATAAGAGATATGATATGAGGATCTTAAAATGGCATGATGCTATTTATTGCTCACACTCACCTTATATGTTAGTTCGTTCAAGGTGAGGCAGAATGTCAACAATTGCTCCATAATGAAAGCGGGGGATCACGACCTTACGTCACCCCGATAAAATAAAGTTGTTCATAAGCCTTTTCCATGTATTACGATAAGTATGTTATGATAAGTATATTATGATGAGCATGCATGATGACGATATAACACCGCGCCTAATTAGCCGGGCAGTCACCGCTAAGGCGGGCAGCTATACGATACACCATGGCCAAATGGCATGGGCAGAGACAACTAGTGGGCGGCATGAGATTATACCCCGGACGCGGGAGACCTGGACGCAGGCTAGTGTTATGATTATCACACCGATCCGATATGGACGGGCAGCTTATATATTACTACACCGCACCTATATGAGCGGGCAGCTTATACCTTGTGTATACATGATATGATGACGAGTATGAGTAAGACAACATGACTTAATTCTTTATGCATGACCGTCAGATATAGATGTTCCATATTGATATTTCATTATTTCATTGTTCTATTTCTTTGTTTATGCCTCTCATACTCAGTACAATGTTCATACTGACGTCTATTTTCCTTTGGATGCTATGTTCATACCCACAGGTAGATAGGGGGGAGAGCTCGACCCGGACCAGCAGTAGCTGTCAGCCGATCGAAAGCACTCCTTTGTTCGGAGGTGCTTATGATGATTCTTCTGTGAATATTCATGTATATGTATTTTTGGGCATGGCGGGGTCTTGTCCCGTCCTTTTGTTTAGTACTCCATTAGAGGCTCATAGATGCGCAGTGTGGGTTAGATGGTCTCACGAGATGCTATTATATGTATATATTATTTTGATGGCCGAGAGGCAAATGTATATAAGAGTGTTTATGTTTCCATATAAAATATGATTTTCCTATAATTTGAGTATAAAGCTGATAAAAGACCACTAAATGAGCAAGATAAGTAGTAGCACGAGTGGTGCTCGGTCGCTAGCCCCGGGTACCCGTCATGGCCCCTAGCTGGGTCGTGACAAAAGTGCTATCAGAGCGGTTTAGTCCTAGGAAGTGTCTACGAGCCGTGTCTAGTAGAGTCTTGTTTATGGTGTGTTGCGCGCCACATCAATAAACAAGAGGCTACAGGGCATTTAGGAAAAATGACCATCTTTCTTCTCATGAGATCGTGCGACAAAGCCGTGTATAAGATTTAATCCTCCCTAATAGTGTGTTATGATTTCAGAATGCCGCCAAAGGGAAAGGCTACAGCTGCCCAAAAGGGCAAGTCTACGACAAAAAGGCGGGTAGAAAGAGAGCCTCCGATGAATATAGAGGAAGGAGAATCACATAATGAGGCCTTGTCTAACACTTCTTCTACCCCGCCTAATGTGGAAGAGCAAGGAGGAGCTCTAGCTCCAATCCCTCCTCCAGTTGCTTCGGGTCAACAAATGACCGAGGCCATTCATTTATTGACGCAATTGGTTGCCGCTCAGGCACAATGGCAAAGTGAGAGTTCGAGTGATCGGGCAGCAAGTACCAAAGCCCGTGATTTTATGAGCCTAAATCCTCCGAAGTTCTTCAGGTCAAAGTCGGATGAAGACCCGCAAGGTTTCATAGATGAGGTGCTGAGGACATTGAAGATTGTCCATGCCTCTGAGACTGAATCCGTGGAGTTGGCATCTTATAGACTCCGGGATGTGGCTGTTTTGTGGTACAACAACTGGGTATTATCAAGAGGAGAGAATGCGCCTCCACCGGTTTGGCAAGAATTTGTGGATGCCTTTGTTCGTCACTATTTGCCACCCGAGGTCCGCCGAGCTAGAGCGGATAGATTTCTAAATCTTAGGAAAGGAAATATGAGTGCCCGGGAGTATAGCATGCAATTTAATTCTTTGGCTAGATATGCCCCGGCTATTGTGGCCGACATGGGAGATCGAGTACATAGATTTGTAAGTGGCCTAGGGTCACATTTATTCAGAGATTGTTTGACGGCTACCTTGCAAGACGGGATGGATATTTCCCGGATACAGGCCCATGCTCAGAATTTAGAGGGGCGCCAACAACCGCCAAGAAGTGACCGCGATAACGAAAGAAGCAAAGCAAGAGGGCTAGATTTTTGGGAGCAGGTAGTGGTTAGAGGGGGATCAAGGCAGACATATTCCAGTTACTCAGGCCAGTCGGTGACCAGTGCACCTCCTCGATTTACAGGTAGGAGATTTGATCGCTCCTTCCGCTCAGGACAGGGTCAGAGTTCAAGGGCCCCAGATTCCCAATAAGAGAAGATTATAGTCAGAGGAGACCCCTAGTACAACGATGCAGCCAGTGCAGTAGATTGCATTCCGGACAGTGTCGCCAGGGTTCGGATGCTTGTTATACTTGTGGCCAGGTGATCCCGTGATAGCAAGGCAAGTGTACAAAAGTTGTGTCATTGTGATATGTGATCGTCAGAACAAAGCTGGTTTGATCGAGCTGAAAATGATAGATTTCAATGTAATCATGGGTATGGATTGGTTGGCCTCATCTTATGTAAATGTTGATTGCCGCACAAAAGTGGTTCGATTTTAATTTCTGGGAGAGCCCGTGCTTGAATGGAAGGGTAATGCAGCCTCTCCAAAGGGTAGGTTTATTTCCTACCTTAAAGCGAGGAAGATGGTAGCCAAGGGTTATATTTATCATTTAGTTCGGGTTCATGACACCGAGTCAAAGCCACCAACTTTCCAATCAGTTCCGGTCGTGAACGAATTCCCAGATGTATTTCCTGATAAACTTCCACGTCTTCCTCCGAAAAGAGAGATTGATTCGCCATTGATGTGTTGCCGGACACGAAGCCTATTTCTATTCCTCCTTATCGAATGGCTCCGGCAGAATTAAAAGAGCTAAAGGCGTTGTTGAAAGACTTGCTTGAAAAGGGGTTTATTAGGCATAGTTCATCGCCGTGGGGAGCACCGGTCTTGTTCATGAGAAAGAAAGACGGATCTCTACGAATGTGTATCGACTACAGGCAATTGAATAAAGTGACGATAAAGAGCAAGTATCCTCTTCCGAGGATTGATGATTTATTTGATCAGCTACAGGGTGCCAAATGGTTTTCAAAAATAGATTTCAGATCGGGTTATCATCAAGTGAGAGTTAGAGAAGCGGATATTCCCATGACGGCCTTCAGAACGAGATATGGTCACTATGAATTCCGAGTGATGTCGTTTGGGTTGACTAATGCTCCGGGCATGTTTATGAACTTGATGAACAACGTATTCAGGCCTCTCTTGGATTTATTTGTGATAGTATTTATTGACGATATTCTGGTGTATTCTTGCACGGAATCGGAACATGCAGATCATTTGCGAATTGTTCTTGGCATTCTTCGAGCCCGAGAATTGTATGCGAAATTTTCGAAGTGCGAGTTTCGGCTAAATTCTATGACATTTCTGGGCCATGTTATTTCAAATGATGGCATTCGAGTCGACACTCAGAAAATTGAAGTTGTGAAGACTTGGCCACGGCCTACAGAAGTTCGTAGTTTTCTGGGGTTGGCAGGTTATTACAGAAGGTTCGTAGAGGGGTTTTCATCTATTTCAGCCCCATTGACGAAGCTAACCCAGAATATAGCAAAATTTCAGTGGAATGATGCTTGTGAACGCAGCTTCCAAGAGTTGAAAGACAGGTTGACCTCAGCTCCGATCTTAATACTTCCAGAAGGGTCAGGTGGATACGTGGTATCTTGTGATGCTTCCGGTGTCAGATTAGGGTGCGTATTGATGCAGCATGGAAAGGTTATCGCATATGCTTCGAGACAATTACTGAAACATGAAAAGAATTATCCGACTCATGATCTCGAATTGGCTGCGGTTATTCATGCCTTAAAAATATGGAAGCATTATTTATATGGTGTGCATGTTGATATCTATACAGATCATAAACGCCTTCAGTACATTTTCAAGCAGAAGGAGATGAACCTGTGGCAGAGGCGGTGGTTAGAATTATTGAAGGATTATGATGTGAGCATTTTGTATCACCCCGGAAAAGTGAATGTGGTAGCCGATGCGCTTAGCCGCCAATCAATGGGCAGTTTATGTGAAGTCCCTCCGGAAAAGAAAGAGATGGTTCATGCGCTCCGCCAATTAGCTAACCTTGGAGTGCGGGTGACTGATTCGGGTAATGCAGGGATTAGCATCAATGACCCCACAACTTCGTCCTTGGATGTAGAAGTGAAATAACGGCAATATGAAGATCCTCAATTGCGTCTCTACCGAGACACATCTCATGGAAAAGAAAAATCTCCATTTGAAGTTTCCACGAACGGAATTCTTAGGTACCGAGGCAGATTATGTGTGCCGAATGTAGCAGAATTGCGCAAACGAATTCTTGAAGAAGCACATTGTACTCGGTATTCTATTCATCCAAGTGCAACTAAAATGTATCATGATCTTAGGATGATGTATTGGTGGGATGGCATGAAGAGAGACATAGCGGAATTGGTAGCACAGTGCCCATATTGCCAACAAGTAAAAGTTGAACATCAGAAGCCAGGAGGCTTATTACAATCAATAGAAATCCCTACTTGGAAATTGAAGGTGATCAACATGGATTTCATCGTGGGATTACCTCGTTCCCGCAGCAGGTATGATTCTATATGGGTGATCGTAGATAGATTGACGAAAGCAGCCCATTTTCTCTCAGTTAAGACTACATACTCAGCCGAAGATTATGCATGGTTGTATCTCAAAGAAATTTTGTGCCTTCATGGTATTCCATTATCTGTTATCAGACAGAGGAGCACAGATTACAACCAAGTTTTGGAAGTCCTTCCAACAAGGTCTAGGCACTCAAGTGAAGCTCAGCACGGCATTTCATCCGCAGACCGATGGACAAGCCGAGCGCACTATTCAGACATTGGAAGATATGCTACGAGCATGTGTGTTGGATTTTGGTGGAAGTTGGGACGATCATTTACCTCTAATAGAATTTGCATACAATAATAGTTATCATTCCAGCATTCAAATGGCTCCGTATAAAGCTTTATATGGAAGGAGATATAGATCCCCAATCGGATGGTTTGAAATAGGAGAAGCACAACTAGTAGGCCCTGAATTAATTCAACAAGCGGTGGAAAATTTAAGGTGATCCGAGATCGATTGTTGACAGCCCAAAGTCGCCAAAAGTTTTATGCGGACAATCGCTGACGAGACATGGAATCCCAAGTTGGTGATTGGGTATTTTTGAAAGTATCGCCAATGAAAGGGGTGATGAGATTTGGTAAGAAAGGGAAGCTAAGTCCTAGATACATTGGACCCTATAAAATTATCCGCAAGGTGGGTCATGTAGCCTATTAACTGGATTTGCCTTCGGAGCTTGAATCAGTCCATCCAGTCTTCCACGTTTCGATGCTCCGCAAGTGTATTGGAGATCCCACAAAGATTGTCCCGATAGATGATGTGCAAGTGACAGAAAAGCTAACCTATGAAGAGGTGCCTATCGCTATTTTAGACAGGCAAGTACGAAGACTCCGAAATAAAGGGGTAGCTTCAGTCAAAGGCTTATGGCGAAACAACAATCGGGAAGAAATGACTTGGGAAGCAGAAGAGAATATAAAGTGTAGGTATCCACATTTATTTCGACCCTAGGAGAGATTCAAGATGAAGCGCCAGTAATATAAGGTATGTATGTTTATTTTCAAGCTTTTGGTTGCGTGTGGCTATAGATATGTCGATGTTGTGATGTAGCCCTGTGAGGCGATGATATTATGGGTTGTTGTGATAGGTTGGTAGTGCCAAATTACAGGGGAAACTCTGGCGAAATTTTTCCAGAATCCACGATGACTTAACATTCGAGGATGAATTTTCTAAAAGGGGGGAAGAATATTACACCTCGGAAATTTCTCCGTGAACGTACAACGAGTAGACCAACGAAGTGTATGAGTGTGTGATGTTTTACTAAGAAGGGAATGACTATTTATGAATCTTGGAAATGAGAAAGTTGCAGATCTGCACTTTGACCCAGTTGGTCGTAAAATAGAATACGACCCGTAAAGTAGTTTACGGACCCGTAAACTGCCATCGTCCTCCAACATTCCAAAAACTTCAACTTTCAGCCAAATGATGAAAAGGTTAAATACGACTCAGAATACGGATCGTAAAGTGAAATTCGGCCCGTAAACTGGGTGCACCCGTTCATTAAAAATCAGGTTTTGAGTTATTAAAAGGGACCCTAAGCTCATTTATTTACTTCTCATCTACACGACTCAAGAAGTCTCTAGAACACTCTAAACACTTCATTCACAAGAATTCAAGAGGACCAAAGGAAAATCAAGGTCAATAACATCAAATCCATGAAATCAAGTGTAAGAATCACATCAATGCTCATCTACACCAAGAAATTGCAAAGGAAGTGAAATAGGGTTTTTGGTATAGAAGAGTATTGCTACTCAACGCTCGTTCCTACATCCTCTAAGGTAATTTTGATGACCTTCTCATGATGATTGAAGCATTAAAACGTTGGAACACTTGGATTATGGAAGAGTGTAGTAAATGGGTCATAAAATGTGAATAGTGCCATAATTGCATGATAGTTGGATTGAATTATGAATGTTGATGTGTTGTGAGTATGAAGATGTTATAAATAACGTGTAGACCATGAAATGGGCGTGATATATAAGAAAATACGATGATGAGCTAAAACCCATAAATGTGGAGAAATTAGAGAAAAATGGTGGAATGTGGTAGATGTAGATAAATGACGATTGTTGATACGATATTGCGAGTGTTGTCATGAATGTTTGGTAGTTGATATAGATTATGGGAAAAGTAGTATAACCAAAGGATGTGCCGCCCAATTTTCCTTAGAAATAGTAGCGCGTTCTGATAGTAGATTAACTAACGTAAATACGAACTCTCTTTTGAAGGTAGAAACGCGATATTGAAGGGGAGCAAGCGAACGATAGCTTAGCTAAACGTCGAAGGTATGTGAGGCTAGTCCCTTCTTTCTAATGGCATGAATCTCATAGTGACATAAGATAAGAGATATGATATGAGGATCTTAAAATGGCATGATGTTATTTATTGCTCTCACTCACCTTATATGTTAGTTCCTTCAAGGTGAGGCAGAATGTCAACAATTGCTCCATAATGAAATCAGGAGATCATGACCTCACGTCACCCCGATAAAATAAAGTTGGTCATAAGGCTTTTCCATGTATTACGATAAGTATGTTACGATATGTATATTATGATGAGCATGTATGATAACGATATAACACCGCGCCTAATTGGCCAGGCAGTCACCGCTAAGGCGGGCAGCTATGCGATACACCATGGCCAAATGGCATGGGCAGACACCACTAGTGGGCGGCATGAGATGATACCCCAGACGCGGGAGGCTTGGACGCAGGCTAATGTTATGATTATCACACCTATCCGATATGAACGGGTAGCTTATATATTACTACACCACACCTATATGAGCAGGCAGCTTATACATTGTGTATACATGATATGATGACTAGTATGAGTAAGACAGCATGACTTAATTCTTTATGCATGACCGTCAGATATAGATGTTCCATATTGATATATTGTTATGTCATTGTTCTATTTCTTTGTTTATGCGTCTCATACTCAGTACAATGTTCGTACTGACGTCCGTTTTCCTTTGGACGCTGTGTTCATGCCCACAGGTAGACAGGGGGGAGAGCTCGACCCAGACCAGCAGTAGCTGCCAGCCAATTGAACGCACTCCTTTGTTCGGAGGTGCTTATGACGATTCTTCTATGAATATTCATGTATATGTATTTTTGGGCATGGCGGGGTCTTATCCCGTCCTTATGCTTAGTACTCCAGTAGAGGCTCGTAGATGCGCAGTGTGGGTTAGATGGTCTCACGAGATGCTATTATATGTATATATTATTTTGATGGCCGAGAGGAAAATATATATAAGAGTATTTATGTTTCCATATAAAATATGATTTTCCTATAATTTGAGTATAAAGCTGATAAAAGACCATTAAATGAACAAGATAAGTAGTAGCACGAGTGGTGCTCGGTGGCTAGCCCCGGGTACCCATCATGGCCCCTAGCTGGGTCGTGACATAATAAGCCGGAAGCGGCTGCCCGAAGGGGCCATCATTATTAAGCCGGAAGCGGCTGCCCGAAGTAGCCATCATTATTATGCCGGAAGCGGCCGTCCGAAGGGACTATTGTGATACTAGCCGGAAGCGGCTGTCCGAAGGGATTATTCGGTTAACATGTCGAAAGCAGCATGTGTGTTGGATTGCATTATTTACTTAAAGATTATTTTGAGACTTCGTGTGCACATTTATGTTTCTTCCAGCGAAGGCTGCAAGTATTGAGTTAGATTGTGATTTCTTCTCTCCTAAATCCAATTATGATTATGATTTGTTACCACCTTACATACTCAGTACATTGTCCGTACTGATGTCCTTTTGCCTGGGGACGCTGCGTTCATGCCCACAGCCCGAGATTGTTTGGCAGGTTAAGATCATTGATTGTGCTATAGAGCTGTGTTATAGACCTTAAATCCTTGCCAATAACTTTAAGATTTGAATTTGGATTAAGTGATTGCAAGGTGCATCTATGTGTTACACCTCGGAAATTTATCCATACTTGTATGATGAGTGGAATGATGAAAGGTTGAGTGAATGATGTTTTATTAAGTCGGGAATGGCTAATTAAGAATTTTTGGAAAATAAGAAAGTCGCGGAAAACATTCTGTCCAGTGGTTGTATATGGCACTATACGGCCTGTAAAGTGATTTACGGACCGTATAGTGCAATCGTCCTCCAGCTTGTCAAAAATCCCAACTTTCTGTAAATGTGGAAATGGTTAAATACGACCCAGTTTACGGCCCGTAAACTGGTTTACAGTCCGTAAACCAGGTCGTAAACTACCATGTCCATCAGCCTAAACTTTCTGTCTTTGAAATGGTTAAATACGACCACAGTGGACGGACCGTAAATCAAAATACGGTCCGTATATTGTGGTTTACGACCACTGTTCATCCCAACAAGAATTCATTAAAGACCAAATTTTGTGATTTTAAAAAGGGACTTAGACTCATATTATTTCATTATTCATCCAACAACTCAAGAGACCTCTAGAACATTCCAAATAATTCTTCCACAAGAATTCAAGAGAATTAAAGGGAATATCAAGACCAATAACACTAATTTCATGGAATCAAGTGTAAGAACACATCAAAGGATCTTCTAAGTCAAGAAATTCCCAAGAAGGTGGAACTAGGGTTTTGGTTAATTGAAGTATTTCAACTTAAGTATTGTTCAACCATCATCCAAGGTAAGTTTCATGATTGTTCCATGTTGTTTGAAGTATTGAAAAGCTTAGACACTTGAAATGTAGAAGAACATAGAAATGGGTCATTATTGAGTGAATAGTGACATAAGTGAATGATAGTGGAATTGAACTATGAATATTGAAGTGTTGTGAGTACTAATACGTTATAAATGATGTTTATATCATGAAACAAGCATTTAAACGCATGGAAACGCAAGGACGAGCTAGAAGTAGAAATAAGGGAAAATTGGAGGAAAATGGTGGATTTTGCCAAATGTACGTAAATGACGATTGTCGATTATGACATTGCGAGTAATATTATGAATGTTGGGAGTTAATGTAAAACATGAGAAAAGTGGTATGAGCGAAGGAAGCGTTGTCCGACTTCTCCTAGAATTAGCGACGCGTTCTTATAGTCAGTTACTAATGTTGATACGAATTCTCTTATGAAGGTAACGACGTGATATCGACGGAGAACAAGTGTGCGATATCTTAGATAAACGACCAAGGTATGTGAGGCTAGTCCTTCCTTCTAATGGCATGAATCTTTTAACTTAAATCCCTATTTCTTTCATGAGTTCTTGCATTCTAAGAAGTTAAAAGCTTATACGTATGAATGTCTATGTGAAATAAGTTATACGATATGATGAAACTAGAATGATGATGATGTTATTCCTTGCCTACACTCACCTGATGTACTAGTCCTTTCAAGGTGATGCAGAATGTCCATGATGGTTCCATAATGTAATTGGGGGATCACGACCTTACATCACCCCGATAGAGTAAAGTTGATCATGAGTCATATGTACGCATTACGATAAGATAAGTATTTTATGATAAGAATATTACTATGAGTATTTACATTAAGCATGTCATGATTGCATTCACACCGGGCCTAGTTGGCCGGGCAGACACCGCTTCGGTGGGCGGCGTTAAGGATACACCACGACCTACGGGCGTGGGCAGACACCACTAGTGGGCGGCATGAGATGGTACCCCGGACGCGGGAGGCCTGGACGCGGGCTAATATTATTGATTATCACACCGTTCCGGCATGGACGGGCAGCTTGCATATGATGCATACATGTCATGATGATGAGTATAAGTAAGATAGCATGCATTACTTCATTTATGATTATCAGCCAGATCCAGATGTCTCATGTTGATGTTATCCTCATATTATTGATGTTTCCTTTCATTATGTATGCCTCTCATACTCGGTACAATATTCGTACTGACGTCCTTTCTTCGGACGCTGTGTTCATGCCCACAGGTAGACAGGGAGGAGAGCTTGGCCCAGGTCCTCAGTAGTTGTCAGCTGATAGATAGCACTCCATTGTTCGGAGGTGCTTATGACTATTCTTTTGATGTACATTCATACATGCATATTTTGGGCATGACGGAGTCTTGTTCCGTCCATGTATTCATTATGTTAGTAGAGGCTCGTAGATACGCAGTGTGGGTTAGATGGTCTCACAAGATGTTTTCATATGTATGTATGTATGTTATTTTGATGGCCAAGGGGAAAATGTATATAAAGTATTTATATTTTGATTAAATATGATTTTCCTACAATTGGTATGTAAAATTGATAAAAGAGTATTAAATGAGCGAGACAAGCAGTAGAGTAAGCGGTGCTCGGTAATTGCTCCGGGTACCCATCGCGGCCCCTAGCTGGGTCGTGACACTATGATTGCGAAATTGAAATTGTTCGTAAGAAAGGTAAGTTCTCTGATGATTAATGATTGCTATGTGAGGTAAGTGATATAGGTTAAGGATTGCAGTAAGAAAGGTATGCTTCTTATCGAATTGAGAATGCCATTTATGAAGAGCATTTGTATAGGTATGTATAGGGTGTTGTAATATGATTGTGGCCCTGTGAGGCATGTTGATATATTTTGATTGTTGCCCTGTGAGGCTTGTTGGTTAGCTGTGTACAGGTGGGTAGTACAAATTACAGAGGAGGTTCTGCCAAAATTTGGTTAAAAATTGATTGTGATCAGTATATATATGTGTGCTATGATCAGTAAGATACACAAGTGTAAACTGAAGAATGAAAGGTTAATAATAGTTATAAATCGGCTGAAAGGAGGGTTATGAGATGGGTTCAGAATGAGTTTGAGAGTTAGGTTTAAATTACTCGATGATATAGAAGTGAGTTGAGGGTTAAGATAAGTTCTCTCGGGGATTAGAAATAAGGTTGATGAACTAAGATTAATATGATTCGAATAATGTGATCAGATTATGAGAAGAGACTTAAGAGCGGAAGCAATGATAAGCAAGGAGTCATTCCAGAGGTGAGTTAGTATTAAAAAAAAAGTTAGCTTAAACGAGTAAAAAATGAAACAAGGAAGAGAAATAAACAAGATTATATGTGTTTGAGGAAAGAGAGTAATGTGTCCCTTATAGAAATCAATATAACTGAAAGCATCAATGAGGTTAAGGGAAGTTGAAGCTTATAGAGGAAAGATAAGTATTGAAAAGGACTTTTGGAAACGTAAAGGGTTGAGTGATATTATTAAGCATTGGAATTATTAGTCTTCATTTAACATTCGAGGATGAATGTTTCTAAGAGGGGAAGGATGTTACACCCCAGCAAATTTCGTGTTACTAAGGCTACAGACGGCTTAATGTGAGCTCAAGGAGGAGAAAATATTACAAGTATAAAGAATGAAATTCTACTGTAGTAGCATGAGGATAGCATGAGTATGATATTTGGAATTCGTACAATATGATTGGAATGATACGTTAAAAGATATATAGCCCTCGTAACCGTAAGCTGAGGTGGGGCCCACATGATGGGATTTTTATAAAGGACATATGATAAGTTATATGGACAATATATGTGAAGTTAAACACAACTCAAGAAGGACCCTTGAGCCAAATCCAAGTGTAAGCCCCCCAAAAAGATGTTTTTAAGTTACGTTTTCGGGTGATCTGACTTCGGGAGACCATAACCCCATCATTATTTGGAATTTGGGAAAACCACAAATATGAAAGTTGTAGATAATTGAATTAGCTTTCCAACCATAGGTCGTGGGCCTTCACACGACATAGGGATAAAAGGTTATGGACGTTTTAATGCAGCAAGGTCAAGCTGGGCAGTGGGCTCGGCCCAACCCGACTCAAGGTCGGTGGGAACCGACCCAAGACCCATATATATGGGCTAAATGCATACAAATTCATTCATTTACAAATCAAGCAGTCTACAAACTTTTAGAGAGAGAGAGAGAGAGAGAGAGGAGAGTTAGAAAGAGAAAGTGGAGAATCGAGCAAGTTCGAGGCCCCAAATCCCCAGGCTCGTGAAGGATAAAGTGTAGTACGAGTTGTTGCCGTCGTTTTAAGCTAATTATTGAGCTTGGGGGATGATATTTCGTGATTGATCTGCTGATAAGGTATGTATAAGGTTCCTCTTATGTTATTAAAGTGTTTATTTAGAGTTTTAACGGATTAGAACGGAGGAAATAATGTTAAAAGCTCGTTTGACATTTTTGGGAGGTTTATGAAGGTGGGGCTGTTTCAGTGGAGTTAAATGGATGGAAATATCTGAGTTATGATGTATATTGATTGTCGATATTGGTTTTTGACGTTGTTGCTGATAATTTAGTTGAATTGGATTTTCGGGTTTGTCCAGTTTATAAAGGAAATGCTGTCGAAGTTCCGTTAGAAATAGAGATAAGTTTAAGGGATTGATTTTAAGGATATATATTAGATGGATTGTTGTAGTAAATTAAGTATACTGTTTTGTTTTTGAGATTTATTTGTTGTTGGGCTGTTGTGGTGATATACCGAATTGGGAGATACTAATGATATAGAGGAGATGATGCCCGTTTCGTTTTAGAATTAAGTTATCAATTAATATATATGATATACCAAAGCCTTCTTAAGTCACGTGCATATTCTTACGATTATAGGTTTGGCATACTAATTGTGAAAAGTTCGTGATTAAGTTGATTTCCTTTGACGACGTAAGGTATGTATGGCAAACCTTTCTTCCTTTGGCATGATTCTTGTTGCTATTCATTCTATATGTACTCCATATAATTCCATTCTTAGACGAGTAAGGTCTAAATGTTTCTTGTGATGGCTTATTGATATTGTACTCCTATTCTGTTCCCAAGGGAACACCCATACGGTGCCAAGTTGAGTTGTGTATATGGTTTTACTAATGATTTCGAGGAAATTAGCTGTATACTAAAGGGAACTTAAATTTTGATTTTCAAAACCACTCCGAAGGGGGTGCGAGATTTTACTACTTCATTTCATTTACGATTTATGTTTACATTCCATAGTATCATGCCTTTGTATTGATATGATCATTTATTCTTTAAGTAGGGAAATAAGATGAAATTGAGTAGAATATAAGTAATAAGAATTTCATAACAATTCTACCCTCAAACCTTGAAGTATGTCCTCCTAAGTCTAGTGAGATACAAATTTGATAACTTCTTATAAAGACTAAGGCTAATAACTGTATTATGATGAATTGATTAGTGACTTGTGATATAAATTGAAATTGATATTTGTGGATTGAGTTTGTGTTGATATGATGGTGATATTAAGCCGGAAGCGGCTGCCCGAAGGGGCCATAATTATTAAGCCGGAAGCGGCTGCCCGAAGGGGCCATCATTATTATGCCGGAAGCGGCCGTCCGAAGGGACTGTTGTGATACTAGCCGGAAGCGGCTGTCTGAAGGGATCATTCGGTTAACATGTCGAAATCGGCATGTGTGTTGGATTGCATTATTTACTTAAAGATTGTTTTGAGACTTCGTGTGCACATTTATGTTTCTTCCAGCGAAGGCTGCAAGTATTGAGTTAGATTGTGATTTCTTCTCTCCTAAATCAAATTATGATTATGATTTGTTACCACCTTACATACTCAGTACATTGTCCGTACTGATGTCCTTTTGCCTGGGGACGCTGCGTTCATGCCCACAGCCCGAGATTGTTTGGCAGGTTAAGTGTATAGCTAGAATGCTTGGACGTCAACTGGGATTGGCAAGTTGCACCTCATTCTGGAGCTGTGCTGAGTCATGTATAGATATGCATGATTATGGGTATGTCAGGGCCCTGTCCTGACTCATAATGTTTAGTTCACTTCTTAGAGACTTCTGCAGACAGTGTCCTATGGTATATTTGTCGAGATGTCGACAAAGTGATGTCAGTTGAGTCATTTGTGGATTTTAAAAGAGTATGTATTTTAGATGATTTCAATTGGTTTAAAGTACTTTTTTTATTGAAAGTTTTCATAATCGTTATAAAGATTATGATTTCTATTTGGAAAAATTTCATGTTTTTAAAAGTTTTTGAAATGACAGGTTTTGATACAGCGAATGTCCAAGCCACATGTGAGAAGAAATGAATCTTTGAGGGGTACCTCTTTTGAGAGAACCCCATGCTTGAAGGCAAGGACGGCGGCCACGACCATTCCTTCCATTGGTCAAAGGAGCTTGCATGAACACCAAGAAGCTTTTATAGGTACTCAAGGAAACGAATTGCTAAAGGCGTCTTCACGTGAAGAACTCCCGTACTTGAAAGGAGGAAAAGAGGACAAGACCATCTCTACAATTTGTCAAGTGAGCTTGGAATGGATAGCTCAAGGTAAATAAAATTCTTCGTGTGAACTTCAAGGTGTGATAGCTAATCTTAACACCACAAATGATGTGATTGATCATTTTGTCGAAGTGAGTGTAAATGATACCTTGTCTTTAATTGAGCTTAATGAGTCTTTTCCGTGTGATGAGCTTAGTGCAATTGTGACAATTGACACTGTGTTTGATATGGGTGATCCAACACTAGTTGATCCTATTGATAACTATCTTGACTCTTCTTTTGAGTTCAAGTTGTGTCCACCTAGTGTTGATCCTCTTGGTTTGCATGTTCGTACATTATCATGTGAGATGTTAGGACACCCACTAGTTGATCCTAGCGATGACCGAATTGATTCTTCTAGCAAGATGAATTTGCGTCCAACTAGTGTGGTTGCTTGTGTTGATCAATTTGTTTGCTATGAAAATCCACTATTTGAGGAACCTTGTGTTGTGCTTAATGACCCTCAATTTAATGATGATATTGATGTAATTGATCATGTGAATAGTCATGTACCTAGCGGGAAGTTTGGTAATGTTTCACACCCTAATATTACTAGGGTGTGATGGGCACCCGACCCTTACTTAGGGCCTAGCGAACCCTCTAACTCTTCTTAGATACATAATCTCTTTGGACTCTTAAATCAAATGAGGATGAAATACATAATAAAGCTTTCAGAAATATTCTTTTCGTTATTCTCAAATCAAACAAAATCTGTAATCATATGAAATTTATCACATAACACAGAGTGACAGATCGGCTGATGGAGCCGCTTACAAAACTGACATTCTATACCTACGACTCTGTCTGCAAAGTCTCTAACATAAATCCAGAAATCATAACATACAAATTCCGACTCGGCAACACTCCGGAGAGAAGTGGAGCTCGCCAATCCAGCTGAAACATCTTCTAGCAATGTCCTTTACTCATCTGGGTGTACCTACGTGGCATGAAACGCATCCCCCGAAAAAAAGGGGTCAGTACGGAGTATGTACTGAGCATGTAAGGCGGGACTACGGAAAAGAGAATTATAGCTGAAACAGAGATTTACCAGAATCAAATATGACCTTTCAAAACATCAAAATACTTGCCTTTTGAAACGAAAATCATGTATGTCATCATAAATCATAAATGAAAATCATGTATGCCATCATCATATATCATATATCATATAACGTGCCCCGTCCCTCCATTGAGCGACGCCGTGAGTAAATTCATGCATGTCATCACCATATATCATATATGCATATAACGTGCCCCGGCCCTCTATTGAGGGACGCGGTGAATGAAATCATGTATGTCATCATCATGTATCATATTTGCATATAACGTGCCCCGACCCTCCCTTGAGGGACGCGGTGAATTGAATCATGTATGCCAATGTCATGTATCATATATGCATATAACGTGCCCCGACCCTCTTTTGCGGGACGCGGTGAATAGAGTCATCATATGCCATCCTGGCCACCACCCCGTCATCATATCATAATGTCATCATATCATGTATAACATGCCCCGGCCCGCAAGTGCGAGGGACGCGATGAACAATGCAGAGAAGTACGCACGAGAACATACCCTGGCCCGGGACGCAGTGAAGGACATACTGAGACTTGCACGAACAGAGTAATGCGAAACCATATGCACATAAATCAAGACTTGATAGAGACGTACCCTTACCGACATTTGAAGGATCATAAACACGTTTCAAGTCAATCCGGTTTAGTATGGGAAAGTTACGGATATTTTTACTACAGAACTTTTACGAACGTTTCAAAGCAAATCCAAGATCTTTTACGAATGTTAGGGACATTAAAACTTACAGAACTCATTTAGAAACAAAATTCTTTATGCTCATCTCGTTATTCAATCATATAATAAGCTCAACTATATCGAGCGTACTCATATCAAAAGTGAATAAGAATCATAGACAAACTCAGAAACATATCATACGGAGCTTCGGAATCATGGATACATATCAAAACCATATGAAGTAGCTTATTCATTTATTAATCATACAATAGAATCGACCATATGAAACATGCTCATGACAAAAGAGAATAAGCATCATAACAAAGCTCGGAATCAAAGAGTAGAGTTACCCCAAGGTGCGTGTCATGTCATACCTTACTGAGCTCTAGGACATGCCAAAAGAAAGAAAGGGTAAGCCTTACATACCTGATCCACGTCCTATTAGCTACGCTTAATTGTCCAAGCTCGTTATCGCTAGTCTACATTCAACAAGATTTACATAATCATTAGATTCATCGTCACACACACTTGTCTTATTCTTTCCAAATAAATTCACTTATGATCTGCCGAAATTTCGGCAGCATCTCCCCTTTAAATACACCATCCACGAGAATCTAACTCGGCCAAATTATCAATTCACAATCCGAGAATCCAACTCGGCCAAATTATCAACAACAATATCAACAATCACATTTCCTTTCTTCCAAATTCATAAACTACACCAACAATCTATACTTTAGCAATAACATTCATACAAATGTAAGGAACCATACTAGTATCACATTATCTTCTTCAACAATTCCATAACGATTACAGATTCATTTCAATCCATCAAACCTTCATTCTCATCATGGAATCCACTTCTAAAACAATCAAAATACTAAATAAAAATTAGTTCATCATTCCTACATCACATGACATATACACGGCCAAGCTTCACACCACACGGCCACAACAATTTCAACTTCAATTGAATTATTAATCTCTCATTTTCACCACAGAATCCATGACGACAACAATCAAAACACTTGATAAAATAATTGGCTTATTATTTATACACAACACACATATACACGGCTACAACCAATACTCCCATATTTCATGAATTTCATTCATTCCTACATACTCCAACATGCACAAATCACCCATAACATATGAAAGAGAAGATTAAACCTTACCTTTTTCTTCACTTGTCTTCTTCCTCGGCCAAGATCCCAAATTGCACCAATACATATTTTGCTTGCTCCAACAACCACTCCACGTTAAAGAGGCCTTCCATTTGGTGGAATTACTAGAAGAAAACAATTTTGCTTGATCAATTTGTATGGCACCATTTTTGGAAGCCATGGCCGAATGGCCCTATATTTTTTTCTCCAAGTTTTCTTCTTGAAACTTCATGAATAATTTGTCTTGCCTTGTAAGCATTTGGTCCATATATATAATTATTGACCAATCTTTGGGTGGGGTCCACTCCCACACCACACGGCCACAAGTGGTCCTTCAAGAATTTTCTTTAACACTTTGTGAATTTCCCATTTTGCCCCTAGCCGTTTACAATATTACCATAAGCCACTTTGCGAATTTCCCTTTTTGCCCTTAGCCTTTCTCAATATTTACATACTAATAATATTAATAACAACTTGTACATTAAAATAATTTTTGAAAATGGTCTTGCCCTTAACTTACCACGACTATCTCGAAATATCCGAACATACAAAATGCGGGCTATAACATCCTTCCCCCCCCCCCCCTTTAGAACATTCGTCCTCGAATGTTCAACTGATCTTATGGGGTCTTATAATGTTTCGGGAGGGTCTCTCTCTTATAGTTGTCCTTTTCTTCATGTCCACTCCTCATCTTTCACTCTATTTTCCTTATAATCGAACTCCTCAGTCTTTACATGAATCCTCATTCCGTGTCACGGGTTTGTCTAATCCATTGCGCCAACTTATTATCCTTATCCTTCCCAGGTCATTTCTTGACACAAGTATACTTGTCTTCGATTTCTTTGTATTGGCGCTCGTTTCATCCATCGTTACTTCTTTGTTGACTCTCCGGTGTGGATTCTTTACAAATATGATCGAGCATCGCTTCACGTCAATGATTCATATAATTCCATAGTGTGTATTCTCATGTTCCGTATAATTAATGGTCCATGAACTATTTTCTAGTATCCGATGAGCTCTTTATTTCAGTCATAGAGACTGCGTTCTTTCTTCCTTCCAATAATTCCCAGGCTACCAATTGTTGATTCTCTTATTATAATAGTCGTTCCTGTCCGAAATATCCTTTGAATCTTATCATTTTCTCCATTATCCTTTGTGCCCTTAGCTCGTAGCCATTTTCTTTCTCTGTTTATTACTCTTTACAACATGTCGCTGCGTGCTTAGATACGACACAAATTTGCCCGATATGAGGGACTCAAATCGTGTCCTAAACATATCATAACTCATGTTGGCGTGAAGCATTCTCTTAAGGTATCTTTCATCCTTTCCCTTCATGTCGGCCTCACGGTATACTCATTGTTAATTCGTTTCTACTTCTTTCATATATTCTCTTGGTATGCCGATATACTTTGAACTCCGGCCTCGAGATAATAAATTTTCCTCCTCTGGAGCCTGTCTGTGTTGCGATTCCTTTTAAGTAAAATATAATATGCTCCCCCCCCCCCTTTTTAAAGGGGCTCCTCATATGCCAATAGTCCTTTTGTGAAATCTTCGTTTATACCTCACTCCTCATCTTTCTTTCCAACTCTGTACCTAACATATCAGAACTTCTCACCATACGTTTTTTTCTTTCATTATGCGCCTATATCCTCATTCTTGTCAACATTCCCATATCCTCCTATCCATTATTAGTCCTGTCAATCATTTAGCTCACTTACTTGTAATTCCTCTTAAGTACGCGTTCGCGTTGCAGCTATGCATCCATATTTTCGAGCGTCCCGCTACTCTTGCTCGCAGCACTGAATCCTTACGGTTTACACTCTCTTTATCCTCGATGCGTAATCGGATTTCTACCGCTAACTCATCGGAGTATCCTTCTTACTCCTATGGTTAAGGATTTCCAGTTATTTCGCTCCCAAATGTTCTCCTCTTCCTTCGACTAACCCGTTAGTATACTTTTTCTACTTTCACCCTTAACCTTCCTTAGGTTCCTCCTCCTGGAACACTCTTCTTCCATTGCTATTTGTGGCTTCGGATCTGAAGTTCGTAAGATTTTACTTTAACACTAAAATCCGTCTTATTCCTAAGTCATCCTTTCAGTAAGCACTTCCATGTCCGAGATAACTACTTTAATATGGCTTCACATTTATCCCTTCATATTCCTTTCAAGGGCCTATGTCTCTTAACATCGTCGCAAGGCCTAAGCATTCTTTTCTCCAGTCTAGCCTGTCTCGTCCTATATGGCCTTTTGTGCTCTCCAACCATCCCGTATACTATAGTTTCCCTTAGGCCACTCTAGCTTCTCATTTGTCTCTTATGTCGGAATATATAGAATTTCTTGCACACTTCCCAGGGGGTCACCCATCCAAAAATTTCTCCCACCTTAGCATGCTCAACCTCGAAACTTCGATGGAATCCGGTGCCTTAATGCTGATATAATTGCGTCCAGTTCCTCACATGACCTTTATTACATGATTTGGAGCAAGTCGTAGTCTTACAGATTCCGAGACATTCTCGTAACACGTCTTTACCTTTATAATTACTATTTTACTTTTTTAACTTCCAATGTTCACCTTTCACTTATGTGTAAACTATCCTTCGTCCCAGATTCCGAAATTCCCGATGGTAGAAAATATACCTTCATCGCCGTTACTTATGAATACTTCAGGTATCAACCTATTCGGATTTCCACTCACCATTCTTGTATAATAATCTACAGCAAAATTGATTGTCGATTTTTTCTGAATCCTCCAATAGACCTTGCTCTTACTAAACCTTGGATGTTATCCATTTTAATCCTTCAGACCGCTAATCGTCTTTCTCACAATCATTTTTCATGCCATGCCCAAATTCGTAGCTCCTCTAAAATATTACATCCCTCTTATCGTCTATTTATGATATTTCCTTTCCACGCTCTTCCTCTTAGGTGTTCCAGATCAAATAACCTGATTTTGAAAAACATTCTGCCCGGGTCTCCTTTACAAATTCTTACCATTCAAAATCTGTACGCAGCAAATACCAACAATGCCTTACAGATCATACGGCTATGTATCACATTCTAGCCATCCAGAACTTCCAATTTCAAATAACAGAACAAGTATATCAAGGCTCACTTTTATAACTTTCCATATCATCACTTACATCCTTCCGTCGTATGTAAGGCTTATATAAGGAATTTCATTTTCCTATGACTTGGCTCTATCGCACAATCTATGACAGAAAGAAGGTCAACAATCCCTAGATGCCCTGCAGCCTCCTGTTTATAAATGTGGCCGGCTTCACACCCATAAACAGGACTCTACTGGACACGACTTTGCAGACAACCCCTAGGATAACCTGCTCTGATACTACTTTGTCACACCCTAATCTTACTAGGGTGTGATGGGCACCCGATGCTTACTTAGGGCCGAGCGAACCCTCTGAGTCTTATTACATACATAATCTCTTTGGACTCTTAAATCAAATGAGGATGAAATACATAATAAAGCTTTCAGAAATATTCTTTTCGTTATTCTCAAATCAAACAAAATCTGTAATCATATGAAATTTATCACATAACACAGAGTGACAGATCGGCTGATGGAGCCGCTTACAAAACTGACATTCTATACCCACGACTCTGTCTGCAAATTCTCTAACATAAATCCAGAAATTATAACATACAAATTCCGACTCGGCAACACTCCGGAGAGAAGTGGAGCTCGCAAATCCAGCTGAATCATCTTCTAGCAATGTCCTTTACTCATCTGGGTGTACCTGCGTGGCATGAAACGCAGCCCCCCAAGAAAAGGGGTCAGTACGGAGTATATACTGAGCATGTAAGGCAGGACTACGGAAAAGAGAATCATAGCTGAAACAGAGATTTACCAGAATCAGATATGACCTTTCAAAACATCAAAACACTTGCCTATTGAAACGAAAATCATGTATGTTATCATAAATCATAAATGAAAATTATGTATGCCATCATCATATATCATATATCATATAACGTGCCCCGGCCCTCTATTGAGGGACGCGGT
Source organism: Lycium barbarum (assembly GCF_019175385.1). Taxonomy (NCBI): domain Eukaryota; kingdom Viridiplantae; phylum Streptophyta; class Magnoliopsida; order Solanales; family Solanaceae; genus Lycium; species Lycium barbarum. Next base: position 114,832,757 of record NC_083337.1, read on the forward strand.
GAGTAAATTCATGCATGTCATCACGATATATCATATATGCATATAACGTGCCCCGGCCCTCTATTGAGGGACACGGTGAATGAAATCATGTATGTCATCATCATGTATCATATTTACATATAACGTGCCCCAGCCCTCCCTTGAGGGACGCGGTGAATGGAATCATGTATGCCAATGTCATGTATCATATATGCATGTAACGTGCCCCGACCCTCTTTTGGGGGACGCGGTGAATAGAGTCATCATATGCCATCCTGGCCACCAGCCCGTCATCATATCATAATGTCATCATATCATGTATAACATGCCCCGGCCCGCAAGTGCGAGGGACGCGGTCAACAATGCAGAGAAGTACGCACGAGAACATACCCTGGCCCGGGACGCAGTGAAGGACATACTGAGACATGCACAAATAGAGTAATGCGAAACCATATGCACATAAATCAAGGCTCGATAGAGACGTACCCTTACCGACATTTGAAGGATCATAAACATGTTTCAAGTCAATCCGGTTTAGTATGGGAAAGTTACAGACATTTTTACTACAGAACTGTTACGAACGTTTCAAAGCAAATCCAAGATCTTTTACGAAAGTTAGGGACATTAAAACGTACAGAACTCATTGAGAAACAGAATTCTTTATGCTCATCTCGTTATTCAATCATATAATAAGCTCAACTATATCGAGCGTACTCATATCAAAAGTGAATAAGAATCATAGACAAACTCAGAAACATATCAAACGGAGCTTCGGAATCATGGATACTTATCAAAACTATATGAAGTAGCTTATTCATTTATTAATCATACAATAGACTCGACCATATGAAACATGCTCATGACAAAAGAGAATAAGCATCATAACCAAGCTCAGAATCAAAGAGTAGAGTTACCCCAAGGTGCGTGTCATGTCATACCTTACTGAGCTCTAGGACATGCCAAAAGAAAGAAAGGGTAAGCCTTACATACCTGCTCCACGTCCTATTAGCTACGCTTAATTGTCCAAGCTCGTTATCGCTAGTCTACATTCAGGAAGATTTACATAATCATTAGATTCATCGTCACACACACTTGTCTTAGTCTTTCCAAATAAATTCACTTATGATCTGCCAAAATTTTGGCAGCATCTCCCCTGTAAATACACCATCCCCGAGAATCTAACTCGGCCAAATTATCAATTCACAATCCGAGAATCCAACTCGGCCAAATTATCAACAACAATATCAACAATCACATTTCCTTTCTTCCAAATTCATAAACTACACCAACAATCTATACTTTAGCAATAACATTCATACAAATGTAAGGAACCATACTAGTATCACATTATCTTCTTCAACAATCCCATAACGATTACAAATTCATTTCAATCCATCAAACCTTCATTCTCATCATGGAATCCACTTCTATAACAATCAAAATACTAAATAAAAATTAGTTCATCATTCCTACACAACATGACATATACACGGCCAAGCTTCACACTACACGGCCACAACAATTTCAACTTTAATTGAATTATTAATCTCTCATTTTCACCATAGAATCCATGACGACAACAACCAAAACACTAGATAAAATAATTGGCTAATTATTTCTACACAACACACATATACACGGCTACAACCAATACTCCCATGTTTCATGAATTTCATTCATTCCTACATACTACAACATGCACAAATCACCCATAACACATGAAAGAGAAGATTAAACCTTACCTTTTTCTTCACTTGTCTTCTTCCTCGGCCAAGGTCCCTAATTGCACCAATACATGTTTTGCTTGCTCCAACAACCACTCCACGTTAAAGAGGCCTTCCATTTGGTGGAATTACTAGAAGAAAACAATTTTGCTTGATCAATTTGTATGGCACCATTTTTGGAAGCCATGGCCGAATGGCCCTATATTTTTTTCTCCAAGTTTTCTTCTTGAAACTTCATGAATAATTTGTCTTCCCTTGTAAGCATTTGGTCCATATATATAATTATTGACCAAGCCTTGGGTGGGGTCCACTCCCACATCACACGGCCACAAGTGGTCGTTCAAGAATTTTCTTGAACACTTTGTGAATTTCCCGTTTTGCCCCTAGCCTTTCACAATATTACCATAAGCCATTTTGCGAATTTCCCTTTTTTCCCTTAGCCTTTCTCAATATTTCCAAACTAACAATATTCATAAATAATATTCATAACAACTTGTACATTAAAATAATTTTTGAAAATGGCCTTGCCTTTAACTTACCATGACTATCTCGAATTATCCGAACGTACAAAATGCGGGCTATAACAATTAGTGCCTGAGCTGGACACCCAGACGTACTCACTTACCAGAATCCGCATACACTTACTTATACAGATACAAAGATCAGATGTCGTCTTAAGCGGTCACATATAACATACATATCATACAGAAGCCACCAAGGTTGTCGTAAAACATATCGCCCAAAATATATACAAACGTATTCACACATACAAGTCGTTAAGGCTGACATAGCATATGGAATCGCTTGAGAAGCATATCACACAGACATAACCAAACAATAACGACGCATGACCCACATACATGTCTACAGGCCTCAAACAAAGACAACAGAATCATATGACGGGACAGGGTCCCGCCGTACCCCTGAATATATACATACATATGTACAACGGAAGAGTCTGTAACAAAATGTAGGCACCAGAACAAGGGAGCACTCCAAAGATGCAGAACGGATGGCCTAAGCTGTCGGGTCACTCACATGAACGTCTGTACCTGCGGGCATGAAACGCAGCCCCCGAAGAAAGGGGGTCAGTACGAAATATGTACTGAGCATGTAAGGCATAAGAACATCAAGTACAAATGAATCATGAAAACCAGCCTCAATAATAGAATGCATCTTTGGCTAACATCTGAGACTATCTGCATAACTCTATATGACAGAAACTGACTCTACGGCGTATGATAGGCATAGATTATAATATAACTGATAGTGCTGTGGAACGTACAGCCCGATCCATATATAACATAACGTTTTAGTGCCAAGGAACGTACGGACCGATCCATAAATATAACATATTAGTGCCGAGGAATGTACGGCCCGATCCATAAATATAACATAACATATTAGTGTCGTGGAACGTACGGCCCGATCCATAAATATAATATATTAGTGCCGAGGAACGTACGGCCTGATCCATATATAACATAACATATTAGTGCCGAGGAACGTACGGCCCAATCCATAAATATAATATATTACTGCCGAGGAACGTACGGCCCGATCCATATGCAACATAACATGTTAGTGCCGAGTATAACATAGTGCGCACAATGACATAACCGGCCCGGGACTCGGCGAACGATATAACAATAGTATGCACGAGCAGAGTAGTGAGAAACCATATGCATATAAACCAATTCTAAGACTCGATGGACAAGTATACTTACCGACACCTGAAGGCTCAGAAACAAGTTTCGGGTCAATCCGATTTAGTATAAGAAAGTTATGAGCGTTTGACGTACAAAACCTTCTACGAACGTTTCAGAAGCCATTTTTGGAAAATCAAAGCAACAATCATGTTAGGTACCTTTCGAATATCGTTATGGATCAAATCAGACAGAGTTTTTGGAACCATATGTACGTATCAAAATGTATCAAAGACTCGATGGAATAATCAAACGTGCTATCATTTGAAAACCAAGACATTAGTCATATCAATTATCTCTCGAATGTCATTCGGAAACATATCAACCGAACTTCGGACATCATAGATACGCATCAAAACCATATGAAACAGCTTATGGAAATCAAGAACGTTAGCCATCCTAGTGGCTCTAAGAATAGGAATCTCTTTGAAGTCATACATATACGTCATCTACTTGTTTCACAAGGATCATGCCAAAAGAAAGAAAGGGTAAGCCTTACATACCTTGCCCGCTTTCTACGCTAATCCGAACTTAAGTCTTTGGCTTCGCAAGATCTACAACAATATTCATACATACAAAACATTAGCCATAAACACTTAAGAGTCCAATTCTAAACCAACACTTTATTTACAGAAATTTTGGCAGCATTTCCCCTGTAAATACTACTATCCCCGAGAATCCAACTCGGCTAAATCATCAACAACAATACCAAGAGTTATTCTAACAATATCCACAATCAATTCAACAAGTATACTAATGTTAGCAACTTCTTTCTACAAACTTCGACGACGTTTCATTTACGTTCAATTCATAATTGCTTACATGTTCAAGTACTAATCCGCAACCATTCGAACAATATTCAAGAACACTTCAAGCAATCCGCTCAATATTCAGAATAATCCAATATGCCATTCCACCCGAAACCTTCCAAATGGAACAAGAACAATAACAACACATTTCTTCCTTCAAATTTATGAACTACACCAACAACTCACACACTAACAACATTATTTTCCATAAATACAAGAAACTACATTCAAATTACATTGGCTTCTAAAACAACTCTCCAACACTTACAACTTCAACTAGAATCATCAAACTTTCATTATCAACATAGAATCCACAATAACAACAACCAAAACACTAGATAAAATAATTGATTCATTCTCTTCTATACCATACATCAACCACACGACCACTACATACATCCATATTTTCATGAATTACACCCATTTCTACATACTACAACATACACAATAATCCATAACATATAAAAAGAAGATTAATTATTACCTTTTTCCTTTAACTTCTCACTTGGCTAAGGTTATGAACTTGCAACAAAGAGTGGTCTACTTGCTCCAACAATTATCCCACGTTAAAGAGGACCTTCAAATTAGTAGGAATGCTAGAAGAAAATATTTTTTTTGGATCAAAATTAAAGCCTTCCATTCTTGCTTGCTTGGCCGAATATGGCCCCTTGTTTTTCTCCTTCTCCAAGTTTCTTGAGTCTTCTAAGTAAAGATGAGAGATATGAAGAATTAGTCATCTTTTGGTCCTATTTATTTTTCTTCCATGTGGGCCTTGGCCCACTTCATTTTGGATGGCCAAATGGCCCATTAATTCAAGCCCACTTTTTTTTTGTTTTGTAATTCATGAAAATTTATTTTCCTAATTCCGAATTTTCCCTTAGCCTTCCTCCATATTTTCTACGAGCCATCTTGCGAATTTCCCTTTTTTCCCCTAGTTTTTCTTAATATTTTCACTTCAAAAATTTTCATAAACAGCTTGTGTGTTAAACAAGATCAAAATATGGCCTTGTCCTTAACTTCTTGCAATTATCTTAAATTATCTGAATGTACAAAATGCGGGATATAACATCCTCCCCCCCTTTAAAACATTCATCCTCGAATGTTAAATTGGCCTTGTGGGGTCTCATAACACTTCGGGGAGATCTCCTTTCTATCACATACCGTTCCCGTGTGGGTTTCACTCTATCGACTTCCTGCTGGATCATATCTGCCAATTAACTTAGTTCCGTCAATATCGAACCAACCGATCGGTGACTTGTACTTCCTGTCATGCAGATCCTCACATGGTACCGTTTCGGGCTGTCCTTTTATATTTGTTGACCTCTCCAGGTGTCTTCCATTTTTTCTTCCTATATCTTTCTCATGGTACGCTTATTGTCAATCTATTTCTACGTCTCTTTGTAACCTTCACGATATGCCAACATACCTGAACTCTAGCTCCGAACTAATAAGTCTCCTTTTATGGAGCTTGAATCGTCATAATTCATTCTATGTCTAGTGTGTTCTCCCCCCCCCCCCCCCCCTTATTATGAGTGTCTATATACGCCTATGCCTCTTAGGTAACCATCGCCTTCCGCGATCTTCTTACAATTGAAGTTCCTTCATCGCGGAGTTTATCATGTTTATCTCCTTGCTAACTACGTTCTCATATCTAATCGGAATACTTATAAGGGCATTCATTTCCGACGCTTGCTCTTTCCACTTTGACGTACCCCTGTCCTTTATGTCTAATAGTGTCATTACCATTTTAATTCCTAACCGTTTTCAGCTACTTTCTTCCTAACCACTCTCTTTTCCCTTGATCAAGCCATCAGTATCCTTAATCTTTCTTAGGGATTAGCTTTCTTCTCTTGTTGTTTGTAGCATCAGCTCTGAAGTTCACAAGGTATTCTTTTATACGCGTGAATAGGTTCCATTCTTAAGTCACCCTAGGGAAAGGCTTCTCTATGTTCAAAGCAACCATATCGATATGGCTACGCATTTATCCTTTTGTAATTATATCCTTCTATAATAGAGGATTCGGCCAAGTTTTCCTTTCCTTCATGCCCGTTCATTATCTTTCACTCTATTTTCTCGATAATCGAATTCCTCGGTCGTCACATGAATCCTCATTCCATGTCATAGGTTTTCTTATTACTTTAACCAACTCACCATCCTTGTCCTTTCCTTGGCAAGCAATCGGTTTGCTATCACTAACTCATCAAAGTATCCTCCGTACTCCCATATGCGCGTCCTATTTTTACCATTAACCCTCCTCAGGTCTGTTCCATACTATCACATTCTAATTCTTTTTACAGACCTGTCCTTCAAATTTCTATGCAAATAGTTTCGTACTTTGCCCTTCGGCTCTCCTGAGGCTTTACTCCCCCATATTCCTTTCCTTTCACACTTCTTATACTCCGAAGCTCCTTACCCTTCACGTACTGGCTTTCTTTCTGTTCCCAGATATCGTTGTATTAGGACTTTCCAACTTTAACCAGTGATGGAACCTGTATGAGTTTACCTTATAATATCTGTACTATACCTTTCACTTGTCTTTTGAATTCCGTTCAATTAATGTCTTCTATATATCGCAACACCGGTTGCCAAGATTCACCTACCGATTTATACAGTCATACATAGGATATCATATGCATACATATATGTCCACCATCCTTTCGCTTACAAATATTTCCAAACACTATTCAAACTTACTCTGATTCCAGAGCTGCGTTGCGCTTTCTTCCTCTGTACCGGTCTAGTCCGCCTCAGCCTACGCGACCTCTTTAAGGTTTATAACCACTCCGCATATTCTAATTTCCTTTAGGTTACCCTGATTTTCCCGTTTGTCTCTTATATCTACATTTGTAGAATTTTTAGTTCACTTCCCAAGGGGTCACCCATCCTAGAATTTCTCTCGCCCTAGCACACTTAACCCCGGAACTCCGATGAATTTTGGTGCGTTAATGCTAGTATAATTGCATCCACTTCCCAGCACGACCTTTATCACGTAATCTAGGGCAAGTCGGGGTCTTAACAACTTTCAAACTATTCTAACGTGTCTCCCTCCGATCTAGGGAGGGTCCTTTTACTTTTCTGACTATACAATTACCGTGTTAGCCTTTTAAATCCTCAATATTCACTTTTCATTCGTATGTATGGCTACCTCGAACAGTTCTATCGATTCGGGTCTTATCTAAATTCTACTAGCAATCGGGGGGGGGGGGGGGGGGGGGAATATATAAATAAAATAGAATCTGGATCTATCAATGTATATACATTTCAGAAGAAGATCGACAGTATACCTCTAACCACGTCTGGTGATGCCTCCTGGTCCTGTCGGCCGGCCAAATCATATAAGCGGTTCGAAGGACCGCTAGAACTGGAAGCTCCGCCACTACCTCTACCGCCGCTCGCTGGTGTCGGCGTACCCCGCCCCATAGGGCACATGGCTACAGAATAGGGCGATGAACCAGCAATTGACCCGGTAGGCTGAGCTACACTAGCTGAACCCCTCCTAAATGGAAAATTCCTCATAAAATGGCCCTGATGGCCACAAGTAAAACAAGCACCCGTGGTACCGGAACCTCTGACCACCTGCGAGCCCGAATCCCTGGAGCTCTGACCTGCTCCTAAATACCCTGCACTATCTGGTCTCCTGCCCTTAGACTGTGGGGGTGTACTCCGTGCTGACTGGGAAGGGTATCTGCTATGCTGCTGCTGAGGCTGTCTGCCTCGCAACTCCCCAAAATAACCAGCTGATCTAGCCCTCTTGGGCTAGCCCCGGTCATAATCTCTATCGGGCTGACGCCCTCTACGTCTATCCTCCATCCCCTGAGCATATGCCTGCACCTGAGCAATATCCATCCCAGGCTGGGATGTCACCGCCATATAGCTATCAATCAGGTAATCATCCAATTCCATCACATATCGGTGCATCCTGGCAGTCATATCTGCTACAATAGTGGGTGCATATCTAGCCAACGAGTCGAACTTTAAACTGTACTCCCGAACGCTTCTGCCCCTCTGTCTCAACTGTAGAAATCTGTCAACCCTAGCTCGCCCCGCCTCAGAAGGCAAAAAGTGGCCAAGAAAGGCCTCTGTAAACTAGACCCACACCGCTGGGGAAGCATCCTCACCCCTAGACAGCTCCCAGGACTCATATCAATTAATAGCTACATCGCGCAATCGATATGAAGCCAGCTCGACAGACTCAGTCTCAGAAGCTCTGACTAACCTCAGCCTATGCTGCATCTGTCGAATAAAGTCCTGGGGATCCTCCTCGAGCTTTGACCCGTAGAACTCTGGGGGATTACAAGTCAAAAGGTCACGAACTCTCAAGTAGTCATATCTATTCACATCATCACCCCTAGCCCGCGGCTGCAAGCCTACCCCCTACTAATCTAGTCAACAACTGTACTGCATCTCTCATCGCCCTGTCCTCCGCCCCTGGCTGTGGAGCTGGAGGTTCGGGTACTAGAACCCCGTGAGCTAGCGGTGGAGCCGCCCCCTGATCGGCAGCTGCTGCTGCTCCAATCTCCTCTGATAATGGGGGTGTAGCAGAATCGGCTGACGGGGGCACATCCTTAGGCACAGACTGAGCATGGGCCTTGGTAACTCTCTAGTCCTGGCTAGTGTCTCCAGCTGCCGCTGACTTGCCCTTCTGGGCAGCTGTCGCTTTTCTCGGAGGCATCGCTGAAAACATAACAATTCGTTAGGAAGGAATCATCCTAATAATACAGCTCTATCACACGATCTAAGATAACAAGGAAGGGTAACATCCTAAATTTCCTGTAGCCTCCTGTTTATAGATGTGGTGCACAACACACCGATAAACAAGACTCTACTAGACACGGCCTATAGACATTCCGAGGACAAACCGCTCTGATACCACTTCTGTCACGACCCAACCCCATGGGCCGCAACTAGTGCCCGAGCTGGACACCCAGACGTACTCACTTACCAGAATCGGCATACACTGACTTATACAGATACAAAGATCAGATGCCGTCTTAAGCGGTCACATATAACATACATATCATACAGAAGCCACCAAGGCTGTCGTAAAACATATCGCCCAAAATATATACATACGTATTCACACATACAAGCCGTTAAGGCTGACATAGCATATGGAATCGCTTGAGAAGCATATCACACAGACATAACCAAACAATAACGACCCGTGACCCACATACATGTCTACAGGCCCCTAACAAAGACAACAAAATCATAGGATGGGACAGGGCCCCGCCGTACCCTTGAATATATACATACATATGTACAACGGAAGAGTCTGTAACAAAATGTAGGCTCCCGAACAAGGGAGCACTCCAAAGCAGCAGAACGGATGGCCTAAGCTATCGGGTCACTCACGTGAACGTCTGTACCTGCGGGCATGAAACGCAGCCCCCGAAGAAAGGGGGTCAGTACGAAATATGTACTGAGCTTGTAAGGCATAAGAACATCAAGTATAGATGAATCATGAAAACCAGCCTCAATAATAGAATGCATCTTTGGCTAACATCTAAGACTATCTACATAACTCTATATGACAGAAACTGACTCTACGGCGTATGATAGGCATAGATTATAATATAACTGATAGTGCTGTGGAACGTACAGCCCGATCCATATATAACATAACGTTTTAGTGCCGAGGAACGTACGGACCGATCCATAAATATAACATATTAGTGCCGAGGAATGTACGGCCCGATCAATAAATATAACATAACATATTAGTGTTGTGGAACGTACGGCCCGATCCATAAATATAATATATTAGTGCCGAAGAACGTACGGCCCGATCCATATATAACATAACATATTAGTGTCGAGGAACGTATGGCCCGATCCATAAATATAATATATTAGTGCCGAGGAACGTATGGCCTGATCCATATGTAACATAACATGTTAGTGTCGATTATAACATAGTGCGCACAATGACATAACCGGCCCGGGACTCGGCGAACGATATAACAATAGTATGCACGAGCAGAGTAGTGAGAAACCATATGCATATAAACCAATTCTAAGACTCGATGGACAAGTATACTTACCGATTTAGTATAAGAAAGTTATGAGCGTTTGACGTACAGAACCTTCTACGAACGTTTCAGAAGCCATTTTTGGAAAATCAAAGCAACAATCATGTTAGGTACCTTTCGAATATCGTTATGGATCAAATCAGACAGAGTTTTTGGAACTATATGTACGTATCAAAATGTATCAAAGACTCGATGGAATAATCAAACGTGCTATCATTTGAAAACCAAGACATTAGTCATATCAATTATCTCTCGAATGCCATTCGGAAACATATCAACCGAACTTCAGACATCATAGATACGCATCAAAACCATATGAAACAGCTTATGGAAATCAAGAACGTTAGCCATCCTAGTGGCTCTAAGAATAGGAATCTCTTTGAAGTCATACATATACACCATCTACTTGTTTCACTAGGATAATGCCAAAAGAAAGAAAGGGTAAGCCTTACATACCTTGCCCGCTTTCTACGCTAATCCGAACTTAAGTCTTTGGCTTCGCAAGATCTACAACAAAATTCATACATACCAAACATTAGCCATAAACACTTAAGAGTCCAATTCTAAACCAACACTTTATTTACAGAAATTTTGGCAGCATTTCCCCTGTAAATACTACTATCCCCGAGAATCCAACTCGGCTAAATCATCAACAACAATACCAACAGTTATTCTAACAATATCCACAATCAATTCAACAAGTATACTAACGTTAGCAACTTCTTTCTACAAACTTCGACGACGTTTCATTTACGTTCAATTCATAATTTCTTACATGTTCAAGTACTAATCCGCAACCATTCGAACAATATTCAAGAACACTTCAAGCAATCCGCTCAATATTCAGAATAATCCAACCAATATGCCATTCCACCCGAAACCTTCCAAATGGAACAAGAACAATAACAACACATTTCTTCCTTCAAATTTATGAACGACACCAACAACTCACACACTAACAACATTATTTTCCATAAATACAAGAAACTACATTCAAATTACATTGGCTTCTCAAACAACTCTCCAACACTTACAACTTCAACTAGAATCATCAAACTTTCATTATCAACATAGAATCCACAATAACAACAACCAAAACACTAGATAAAATAATCGATTCATTCTCTTCTATACCATACAACAACGACACGGCCACTACATACATCCATATTTTCATGAATTCCACCCATTTCTACATACTACAACATACACAATCATCCATAACATATAAAAAGAAGATTAATTCTTACCTTTTTCCTTTAACTTCTCACTTGGCTAAGGTTATGAACTTGCAACAAAGAGTGGTCTACTTGCTCCAACAATTATCCCACGTTAAAGAGGACCTTCAAATTAGTAGGAATGCTAGAAGAAAATATTTTTTTTGGATCAAAATTGAAGCCTTCCATTCTTGCTTGCTTGGCCGAATATGGCCCCTTGTTTTTCTCCTTCTCCAAGTTTCTTGAGTCTTCTAAGTAAAGATGAGAGATATGAAGAATTAGTCATCTTTTGGTCTTATTTATTTTTCTTCCATGTGGGCCTTGGCCCACTTCATTTTGGACGGCCAAATGGCCCATTAATTCAAGCCCATTTTTTTTTGTTTTGTAATTCATGAAAATTTATTTTCCTAATTCCAAATTTGCGCTTAGCCTTCCTCCATATTTTCTACGAGCCATCTTGCGAATTTCCCTTTTTGCCCCTAGCTTTTCATAATATTTCCACTTCAAAAATTTTCATAAACAGCTTGTTTGTTAAACAAGATCAAAATATGGCCTTGTCCTTAACTTCTTGCAATTATCTTAAATTATCCGAATGTACAAAATGCGGGATATAACACTGTCGCCGTAACCCTGCAACCTCAGGTATACATATTCTGCCTCTGTATCGTAGTACTCCGTCAGGTGCAATCTCGAATGGGGTCTCATCCTTCTGAAGTGCTGCTGTCACACCCTAATCCCGCTAGGGTGTGATGGGCACCCGACCCTTACTTAGAGCCGAGCGAACCGTCTGACTCTTAATACACACATAACCTCTTTGAACCTTTAAATCAAGTAAACATGAAATACATAGTAGGCTTTCAGAAATATTCTTTTTCTTTGTTCTTAAATCAACCAAAACTGTAATCATATGGAATATATCACATAACACAAAATGACACATCGTCTGATGGAGCCGCTTACAAAACTGACATTCTATACCCACAACTCTGTCTGCAAAGTCTCTAACATTAATCAGACATCATAGCACACACACTCTGACTCGGCAGCACTCCAGGAGCAAGTGGAGCTTGCCAACTCCGCTGGAACATCTTCTATAATAGCTTCAACTCATCTGGGTGTACCTGCGCGGCATGAAACGCAGCCCCCGAAGAAAGAGGGGTCAGTACAAAAAATGTACTGAGCATGTAAGTCATAGAATACAGAAAACGGAACCATAATCGAAACAAGCAGTACAAAGGTAAGTACATCATTCAGAGTACCAACATGCTTATTTTCCAAACGTAAATCGTATATGCCGAAGTCATATGTCAGAAGGAGTACAGCAAGTAAGTAAATCATCTAGAGTGCCAAAATGCTTACTTTCCAAACACAGACTGTGCGTACCGACATCATATGTCATCACCTACATATCATCATATACAGATATACATATAACTGATAGTGTTGTGGAACGTACAGCCCGATACATATGTAATGTAATAGTGTCGAGGAACGTACGGCCCGATCCATATATATATAACATATACTGCCGAGGAACATTCGGCCCGATCCATAAATATAATATATACTGCCGAGGAACGTTCGGCCCGATCCATAAATATAATATATACTGCTGAGGAACGTTCAGCCCGATCCATAAATATAATATATACTGCCGAGGAACGTTCGGCCCGATCCATAAATATATTATATTGCTGCGGAACTTGTAGCCCGATCCATACATATATTATATTGCTGCGGAACATGCAGCCCGATCCATATATATATATTATATTGCTGCGGAACGTGCAGCCCGATCCATATATATTATATTATTGCCGACATCATATATCAGAAGAAATACAGAGGGTAAGTAGCTTATCCAGAATATAAGAATGCTTAATTTTTGAAACACAAATGATGCATATCAAAGTCATGCATACGGCACAGGAATATGGTCGACACTCCTGTCTCTGGTGCCATAACACATCATACTCCAGAAGATTTCATATCTCCGAACATCTTCGTCACATAACACATCATAGCATATACACGGTACCCGGGACATATCATACTCCGGGGAATCGGACACATCATACTTCGTAACATATACACGGTACCCGGGGACCGGACATATATACACGGTACCCCGGAACCGGACACATCATACTCCGGAATATATATATGGAACCTGGCCCTCAAGCAAGGGACTCGGCGAACCATACGCACGATACATACCGGCCTGGGACTCGGTGAAGGAGGCAATGACACATGCACGAGCAGAGTAGTGAGAAACTATATGCATATAAATCAATTTTGAGACTCGATGGACAAGTACGCTTACCGACACCTGAAGGCTCAGAAACAGGTTTCGGATCAATCCGATTTAGTATAAGAAAGTTATTTGAAGTACAGAACCTTCTATGAACGTTTCAGAAGCCGTTTTTGGAAAATCAAAGCAACAACCATATCAAGTACCTTTCGGATATCGTTATGGATCAAATGAAATATAACTTTTGGAACCATATGTACGTGAAAGTTACGGACATTTTTACCACATAACTTTTACGAACATTTCAAAGCAAATCCGAGATCTTTTACGAAAGTTAGGTACATTAAAACTTACAAAACTCTTTTAGAAACATAATTCTTTATGCTTATCTCGTTATTCAATCATATAATAAGCTCGATCATATCAGACATACTTATATCATAAGTGAATCAGAATCATAGACAACCTCGGAAACATATCAAACAGAGCTTCAGAATCATGGATACATATCAAAACCATATGAAGTAGCTTATTTACTTATTAATCATACAATAGACTCAACCATACGAAACATGCTCATGACAAAAGAGAATAAGCATCATAATCGAGCTCGGAATCAAAGAGTAGAGTTATCCCAAGGCGCGTGTCAGGTCATACCTTACTTAGCTCTAGGACATGCCAAAAGAAAGAAGGGGTAAGCCTTACATACCTGTTCGACCGCTTATAAGCTACGCTTATTCGTCCTATCTTGTAAGTCTACATTTAAAAGGAATTTATGCTAATGTTAGCCTTTTCATCGCACATTTGTACCATATTTCAAATCATACTATTTTATATTCTGCCGAAAATCGGGCAGCATCTCCCTTGTTTATATGCCTAGCCCGAATTCTCAATTCAGCAACCAACAATAACAACAACAACAATACCAACATTAATCATAATATTTCCAATACCAACGTATGCCATAAAACATCCCACACATTATTTTCTAAATTCCTCAACCAACCAAATTTGCGATATAACTATTTTAATTTTATTTCCGTAAGGGAGTCGAAATTAATACTAACAACATCAATAATGACATCCTCCACATTCTAAAAGTTGCATACATTTATTTTCATTCAAAATTCTCTTCAAATCTCATTTCATAATTCACAACGCCAACAAACGAATTTATCACACTATTTTCTCCGTTCTAGTTTGGTAGAACTCTAAATAAACTTATTAGCAATGAAAAGGAACCTTAATCTTACCTCAAGTGTGCAACCACCACGTCCACCCCCTTCTTTTTGGTTGATTTTTAGCTAAAATTGGAGGCAACGCAACGTAGAACACTTTTCTCTTCACGGGCTTCGGGATTCAGGGCTCAGATTTTGGTCAAAATTGATCTTTTCTCTCTAAGCTCTCTTCTCTCTTTTTCTCCAGAATTTTCTGGGTGTTGTGTCCTGAAAAATGAGGAGAAAAGGCTGATATATCACTTAAATAAACATGGGTCATGGGCCTAACCCGGTTGGGCCAGGATTGGGCCTAACCCACTGACCTTTCTGTCTTAAAACGTCCATATCTCCTTATTCCGATGTCGCCTCTGGACCCACAACCTATGGTTGGAAAGCTAATTTAATTATCTACAACTTACATTTCTTCGTATATTTCCAAATTCCAAACTTATAATACCGTTTTTTCCCCTCGAAGTCAGATCACCCGAAAACGTTACTTAAAAATATTTGTTTGGAGGACTTGCACTTTGATTTGGCTCAAGGGTCCTTCTTGAGTTGCGTTTGACTTCACATATGTGATTCATATAACTTGTCACGTGTTCCTAAAAAATCTCGATGTGTGGGACCCACCTCCGCTTACGAATAATCCGACGCACAAAAAATACGAAATATAATACTATCAACGTGAGTTTAAATTAGGTAGTAACAACGTGATTGTCAACGTTTAAGGAAGCACGTGTCACGCTCAGGCTCTGAAAATGCGGGGTATAACAACTGCATCTCTATAATGTACAAGAATAGGATCCTCATACTGGTGTTTCTTTATCCTCTTCGATAATAGAGGACTCAGCAATTCCTCGCACAGGAACCCTGCCATTATTCGAAACAGCCAAACGAACTCCTAGACTAGCTAACTGACAAACCTCACGGACTATCTCTTTTTGCTCTGGTTGTACATTTTCCAAACTACCCATAGATTTACGGCTGAGTGCATCTGTTACAACATTGGCCTTTCCTGGGTGATATAGAATGTCAACATCATAATCTTTCAGCAATTCGAGCCATCTTCTCTGCCGTAAATTCAGCTCCTTCTGCTTAAAAATGTATTGGAGGCTTTTATGATCCGTATATATATATCAACATGTATGCCATATAAATAATGTCTCCATATTATCAGATCATGAATCACCGATGCTAACACCCGATCATGGGTGGGATAATTCCTTTCGTGCTTTCTGAGCTATCGGGATGCATAGGCTATAACTCTGCCATGATGCCTCAACACACAACCTAACCCAACACCCGAGGCATCACGATAAATAACATAGTCATCTGGCCCCTCAGGAAGTATCAGAACCGGAGCCGTAGTCAACTTCTCCTTCAGTAACTAAAAGCTTCGCTCACAAGCGTCGGTCCATTGAAACTTGGCTGCCTTCTGCGTTAGCCTTGTTAAAGGCACGGAAATTGAGGAAAATGTCTCCACAAACCTCCTGTAATACCCTGCAAGACCCAGAAAACTGCGTACCTCGGTAGCTGTCGTAGGCTTAGGCCAAGTCTTTACGGCCTCAATCTTCTGCGAGTCTACCTGAATGCCATCAGCTCCGACGATATGCCCCAAGAATACTACTGCAGTTAACCGGAATTCACATTTAGAGAACTTGGCATACAATTTCTGGTGCTGGAGCACCCTAAGTACCGTCCTCAAATGATCTGCATGCTCGTCTTCTGATCGTGAATAGACCAGAATTTCATCAATAAATACAATCACGAACAGGTCAAGGAATGGCTTGAATACTCGGTTCATCAAATCCATAAATACTGCTGGAGCATTGGTCAACCCAAAGGACATCACCCTAAACGCGTAGTGCCCGTATCGGGTCCTGACCGCAGTCTTCGGAATGTCTGCCTCCTTTACCCGCACCTGGTGATAGCCTGAACGCAAGTCTATCTTCGAGAAACACTTAGGACCCTGCAACTGGTCAAATAAATCATCGATCCTGGGGAGGGGATACCTATTCTTTATTGTTACTTTGTTCAGCTGCCTATAATCAATACACATCTGCAGCAACCCATCTTTCTTTCTCACAAACCGCACTGGTGCTCCCCAAGGTGATGTGCTGGGTCTAATGAAGCCCTTTTCCCATTCATTCTATACTCTGCTTTTCCATATCATATTTGCCTTTATACCTTAGTCACATAAATCACGTCATATTCTTTAATCGCCTCCTCACCAGGCTTTACTCATTCTTATAACAATCCTTGTTATATTCACGTAATATCTTGTCCGTAATCAATCCTATAGTGTAACACTTCTTGGCCTTATTCACGATTCCTACTATGGTTTAATTTCATCCTGTGGAGTAGGCGTACTTAACCTTTGGTCAATCTTACCCATAATTTCTCACAAGCAGTCTTATCAATACGTTCGTATTTGTCATAATTCTTCCTCCCCCGCACTCTTGTCTCAATCATACTATTGCTTCTTTTAACTATAAACTCGTCGTAATTTACCCACCCCTACTTATCAGTTCCGTTGATACCTCAAATATAACATTTTATTAAGGTTTTGCCGGCCCTTTCTAAATCATCTCTTAGTATCACAAACCCTTCCAAATTATCCTAGCATTTCTTTTTACCATACTGATATCGACCTCATAATTACTATCACCATCAATTCATCGGTTAATCTTTATCTCTCAATGTCAGACATACTTGCGACTTAGTCAAATCTTATCGTTACTGTTGACGTGACTTTCCAAAAATATTATGAACTTGTGTGTCATTTTCTTGTTATTTCTCCTAAAAGTTTGACAGAGTTTCCTCTGTATTTCTTACCATCACAAAACCTGCACGCAGGAAATACCAACAACACCTCACAGGGCCAACATACACACACACATATATATATATATATATATATATATTATATCGTATCGTAGCCGCACAGGTCTTCCTATATCAGTCACAAGATGAAAATAACGAACTTGCCTCGTGTATCCAACCCAACCTGTACCTGTCACTCTTTCCTGTTTATTTTTCCTTTCCATCTTTAACTGCAGGTTTCAAACATCCTTGCAGCATTCATACTATGTCTAATATATATTCTGCTTACAGTTATTGATTCCTTTAGCTTCTTCTATGCATACTTTCTAACTGGACTTATCTGCAATATATAAATTCAACCCATTTCTTTACTATACTTACCATAACTCACCATAATGATGGCCAGTTTAACACCCCGCATATATAAATTCTCATTATGTACCCTTGCTATCAAATTTTCACCTGAAGGTGCAACTATTTTATCTCCTAGATTTCAAAATTCCCACGGGTGGGAATGCCTTGGTCACTGTTACTCGTAAATACTTGGTTGTTGATTCCTTTGATTTCCGCTTGCCGCTATTAGGTAACAATCTATAACAAATGCACATACATAAGGAATTTCGATAAGGTCTCATATACCTGTAGTCGATCAGTCTCGAATCTGATCCGGTGACCTAGAAGGTGAAGTGTGCTCCTCGTCTTCGTCTGCCCGCCATCTACTCGTCTGACCTTCATCGTCTTCTTCATCTAAATCCGGGGAATGTAGATAACTGGGAAACTCCTGGTTTACCGATGACCAAGACAGGGGGCTGGAATAATCTGTAACACTTACCGGGGTAGCCGGTCTGACGTGGTGCCCTGCCATAGGAGAAACTGGTATGGCTTCAGGGACCGCCTCCCTGGATATCAAAAACTCTGGAGGAATTGTCGCTGGGTCCTCCGAGGGGTCAGTCTCGATAGAATAACTGAGGCTCCTCCTACTCGGTCCTGGAGCCTGAGGTCCCGAATTTACCCTAGGGGCCTTCTTAGCACCCCCACTATCTGAAGCTGGCCTCTTCATCTCTCGCAAATCTGCACCTACCTACAGGAAAAGAGATCAGAAACAGTCTTTCCTAGGTTCAGGCTCTATCGCACGATCTAAGACAGAAGGAAGGATAATATCCTAGATGTCCTGTAGCTTTCTGTTTATAGATGTGGTGCACAACACATCGATAAACAAGACTCAACTAGACACGGTCTGTAGACACTCCGAGGATGAACCGCTCTGATACCACTTTTGTCACTACCCAACCCCGTAGGCCGTGCCTAGTGCCCGAGCTGGACACTCGTATACACCTGTTACTATAATCGTTCACAACTAGCATAATAATGAACTTATATATATATATATATACAAAGGCAGGATGTCGTCCCAAAACTGTCACATATATATGTATCATAGCAACCTGTCTCCTGAGGAGTTATAACTTTCAACAGATAATATCCCACATAAGCCGGCAAGGCCATTACAATATAAGGGGAACGCCCCAACCATACACGAGCCAACAAGGCTACCATAACACACGGCTTCCAAAACACATACGTATATATATCTACGCAAGCCGACAAGGCTGCCACTACACACAACATCCCAAAACATATATATACGCAAGCCGACAAGGCTGCCACTACGAATGGGTACGCCCCAAAACATAAGTCATATCCACACAACTAAACAACAACTATATACAGAACAGACCTCTAAGAGAAACGACAGTATCATATGACGGGACAGGGCCCCGCCGTACCCTTGGTTAAACATATATATACAACAGGGGAATCTGTACCACAAAGCTAGGCTCCGGAACAAGGGAGCACTCTAGGATAGCTGAATATATATCCTAAGCTGGCGGATCACCAAAATGAGCGTCTGTACCTGCGGGCATGAAACACATCCCCCCAAAGAAAGGGGGGTCAGTACGGGATATGTACTGAGCATGTAAAGCATGAAATATAGTGAACAGGGTCATACTGAGATAACAAGTGCAGAAAACTAGTACAATAACCAGAAAAACCACAAGGCTTACCTTTGAACATAAACCATACGTGTCAATATCATATCCAACCAGTTATAGGACTTAGTGACATAATTAGATAATCACCCTGTACATATGCATATAAAACGTGTCCCGGCCCTCTAGTGAAGGACTCGGTAATTAAAATCATGATATACATGCACATATAACGTGTCCCGGCCCTCTAATGAGGGACTCGGTGAATAAAGTCATCATATGCCATCCTGGCCGCCATCCCCATATCATCATATCATCATGTCATCATATCATCAGATGCATATACATATAACGTGTCCCGTCCCTGTAATGAGGGACTCGGTGAATAATGTAGTGGATCTGTGCACGAGAACATATCTTGGCCCGGGACTCAGTGAAAGATGTAACAGTATGCACGAGCAGAGTAATAAGTAACCATATACACATAAATCATCTTTTGATACTCAATAGATATGTAGACTAGTCAACGCTCGAGTATCAAGATAATGGTCACACTCAGTACTCTTTGAAAATCATTACGAACTATGTCAAATAACGTCTCAGGAATCATAGACATGTATCAAGTCAATCCAAGGCAACTTATAAAAGTTATGGTCATTAGGCATTATGGAGTTTTTCAGGAATAGGAACTTTCATGAATCATTTACTATCCGATCATATAGAAAGCTCGAGGGCAGTAGTTCGACTATTTTAAGAATTCTAATATCAAGGAATGGATAAGAATCATAATACATGCTCGGAACTTATGAGTAGAATTACCCCGAATCTCATATCGTTTCATACTTACATCTAGGACATGCCAAAAGAAAGAAAGGATAGGCTTTACATACCTTTAGCGTTTACTCGCAGCACAACCCGTATACGCTGCCCAATGGTATCTCAACCTATAGTAAGACGTCAAAAACTACGATTAAACTATGAAGAGATTCCAAACGTATTCTAACGTTAGTAACTTCTTTCTAAATAATTTGGAGACTCCTCCCTTACATTCAAATCAACCATATACAATCAAGCCAACACCAATGATCACACGCTCAAGTGTTAACCCGAGACCATTCAAATACGACTCGAGGACACTTCTGAAAACCCGCACAATATTCAAAACAGCCCAATCAATGTACCAAACAACCCGCAATCTCCACACTTGACAAGAACAACAACAACACATTCTTTCTTCCAATTCAGAAATCCTACCAACAACCACACGTTTAACAACATCATTTATACAAATATAAGAAACTATATCAGCATCATATTAGTTCCTACAACAGCCCACAAAAAATTACAACTTCAACTTGAACCATTAGACTTCATCCTCACCATAACGTCCATAACAACAACAACCAAAACATCAAATAAATCAATTCAACAATTCCTCCTAAATCATCCCCTACACGGCCTCAACATAATCACACATAACTTCATGAATTTCATTCATTTCTACACACTACAACACGTTCAAATCATCCTCAATACATGTACAAGAAAGTTAAATCTTACCTTGAATACTTGGCTTTTCAACTTGGCTACAATTTGTGCCTTGAGTTTAACACTTGTTCTTTCCACTCCAATGAATGCTCCACGTTATTATACACCTTTAAAGGAGTTGAATTGCTTGAGAAATTTATTTTTGTTGCTCACAACCACAAGCTCACTCTCGGCTAGCCATGGTCGAGAGCTTCTCTCTCCCTCTCTATGTTTCTAGGTTCGAGAAGATGAAAATGTCTAGGCTAATTGATCAACGAATCATCATTTGGCTATATATAGGAAGTCCATGGGTTGGACATGTGTCCCACCAAATGTTTAAGCCAATTACATTTGGCCAAATCACGGGTAGGGACCACACGACCACTTATGGCTTAATTAGTGAATAATTAAACTTTTAATCCCACTTAATAATCTAATCACGGTTAATTAATCCCTAATCTCCAATAATATTTCTATACCAAATAAAATTTATAGGAAACTTGTGCATTGAAACAAAATCGGAAGTTAAAAGTCTCTACCTCGTACCCTAAAATAGTCTTGTCTTTAACTTGTCGCGTTTAGCTTAAAATATCCCAATGTACAAAAATACGGAATATAACAGGGCTATTTGTGCAAGTGGCTACTTTGCACAAGAAGGGTTATGATTGCAAGAAGGCCATGCCGTGTTTGTCCATTGAAGGTCAATTCTTGAATTGAAGACTACACTAAGAAGACTAGCCAAACATGGGCCTTACTTCATTAAGGGTAGCATTGTAATTGCCTATTAGTCTTCTTTACTTAGCTTGTATATATAGCTTGTCTTTTATTTCATTACATAGATTTTGATGATGAATATTTGAGTGATGATAGGATTATCATAGTTTGTTTAGCTAGGGTTTAGCTTAGTTTAGTAGATTTAATGGTGCATTCCATTGTTGGTCTTTGAACCTTTAATTCCATTGATTTCATAAAGGGTTGTTCATTTGTGGATTTCAATTGAATTTCCCTTGCCTTGATTCCAAATAGTATAGGTTCTTTTAGGATTGAATTAGATTGGGAGGTGTTGGATTTAATATATCCAAGGTTGCCCGTAAATTCACCTTAATTGGGGTCTTGCTTTTATCCTCTTTTCTCATCCCCTTTTCTTCGCATCTTTAAATTCCGCGTTTTGGATTGATTTGGTTTCATCCCCAAATCGATTCATATCAGCACTATTATATGGTATATGAATCGGGTTGTACGTTCCACATCACTATCAGTTGTATTATGACCTATGCATATCATACGCCCTCAGAGGTAGTTTTAGCTGTACAAAGTTGGTAGATATTCTCAACTGTTAGCTATAGATGCATTCAGATATTGAGATTTGCTTTCATGTTTCAGATATTCCTCATGACTTCTATGTACTTGTTATTCTTGTGCCTTGCATACTCGGTACGTTATTCGTACTGAATCCCCTATTGCTCGGGGGGCTACGTCATGCCCGCTGGTTCGGGTAGACAGAGAGACGATCCGGCTCAGTAGGACTTCCCCTAAGCTGTAGTCGGTGCGCTCTACTTGATCCGGAGCTACAATCCATTTTGGTATGCTATTTTGAGATGTATAAACATGTATATGGGTATGGCGGGGCCCTATCCCATCCTTTATACATGTAGCTTTCTGCTCCATTAGAGGTCTGTAGACAGTTGTATGTAGTTGGTACGTGATGTAGCCTTGTCGGCTCTCATTCTTTTTGCATACAACATATATAGCAGCCTAGTCGGCTTGCACTGGTATTTCAGTATTTTGCATATATATATATATATATATATATATATATATATATATATATATATATATATATATACAGTTGGTTATGAATCAGATGTGGGCCACCCTGTTGTTATGTGATAGTTAAGCAAGTGTAGGGGTGTCTGGTCATTAGGTGTCAGACACTCGTCATGACTCATCGGCTTGGGTCGTGACATGCCTCTATCACTTCCTAAGATACAACATACTTTATTTCATTTTACAAACACACGGGGAAAGTTTTAGATATCAATATAAAGTATTGATCACATAACAATTCCTTACACACACGACACATAATTAACACAAGAAGGATCCACATTGTCCCTCGAATTAAGCAACAACTTACAAGTCAATGTCAAGTGGGTCATACATGACTCAAACAAAATTCAATCTAAACGTTGTGAGAAAGGATATGTGTTTTCACCGCATGCTTTCAGAAGCAACAAGCATCGCTCATAAGTCAATATTTACCTAACCAGAGCACCTAGCATTTGAATGGTCTTTCCTATGGACTACTTTTCCCTCAAGCAGGTTGTCATCCACCCGTCATCAGGAAAAACCCCTTCTATGACTAATGAAAAAAATAAAATCCTAACGAATGACTTATGCCACTACTGAGGGCCTCATAAAACTAAAACAAGAAAATCTTTTTGGATATTTCTATGTTTTCCTTTTTTTTTTTCCTTCTAAAGGTAATCCTAAACTAAAAGGAAGAATAAAGAAAAATTAAGTCCTAAAAAATATTCCTACGGCGTAAGCATGCTGTATCTCGAGAAATACCTCCCACCCCACACTTAATTTTATGCAATTCCCTCAATGCATATGCAAAGATAAAAATAGAGTAAGGCGAGAGATACTCCTTGGGGCCCACTAGGGCCTAGTCATCATCTCTGTTGGCAACATAGTCATCATCCTCCATCAGTTTCTTAGCTTCACCTTCTTCATCATCACCCTGCATGTGCGACTCCACTTCTTCTCCATCCTCAGCTTCGGGATTTACTGCAATGTAATTGGCCTAGTTAGCATCTTCATCCTCAGGTAGGGGGGCCTCATCACCCACGGGTGCTCAGGAGTGCACAGTGTGCGGGGCTCGAACAAAAGCACTCAAAAATCCACGTGATATTGCTCACCGGCAACCAATGTCATATGATACAGCTGGGATAATACAGTGGATTAGGCTGACCTCTTCTCGGTCGAAGTACGATAGTGCTTCACATTCTGCTCTGGCACTTTGACATTAGAGATTCGATTATGTCATCAGGTGCTGCCAAGACTCGATCATAGGACTTGGCCAAGGGGGGATTAAGCTGCACAACATCAGAGGTGAGTGTATTGCAGAAGTGCAACCGCTTAGAATTTTCCTCATGAACCTTCTTCATTTCTTGCATCTTCCAATAACCAATATTGACGGGTTGCCCCGTCATGAAAAAGTAGACGATGCAAAATCTGTCCTTCCTAGCCTCGGAGTAATGCTCAAGTGATAGAATGCGATAATTTATCAGTCTTAACCACCTCGAGCTTCTTGATTGAAATTACTCATGCTCAGACTCTTATGCTTGTAGGATTTTGTGTCGTATCGAGCCCATGTAGCCATAGAATTAGGACCACAAAGTGTCTCCCGGGATGGCTTTGTAATCTCGTTGATCGATGAACTCCTTCAATGGCCCAATGGCATAGTCCTGGACCCCGAGGTGTGCATACAACAAAGCGCCATCAGGGGTATCCATTCTCACCTCAGATAAATAGACGGTGGTCAAACATCATCATCTTCATCAATAGGCCTGATAAAGATATTTTCTGGTCCTGGTATATCAAAGACCTACACACACTGCATTTTTGCGATCCTGTTGTACACATTTTTGTACTTGCGCTGCAGGAGGGTTGATTTTATTGCCCACTCATGGACCTACCTCGATGAGAGATTGATGGACTCATACTACTCCTCCCCTGAAATAGAAATATCCGGCAGAGGACTTGAAGAAGGAGCCCGTGAGATATTGGTATTCAGCTGCCTACCCCCCCCCCCCCCCACTTTAGTAGTCGTTTTACCTTTCCGAGGGTTAGATCGTCCCCTTTTTTTAACCATAGAAGAAGTTTGTGGTGGGGTTTTTTCCTTTGCCTTTTTTGTTACCATTGTACCTTGTGATGTTAATTGATGAAAGTGCAAGTTCTCTCATGTTGTTTAAGATTGAAAGGGAGTTGGGGAGGGTTTTTTTGAGTTTTGGGAGAGTATGATAGTGGTTGTACCATTTTTTAAAGTGAGAAGGGAAATAAGGGGTCGGCCCTCCTTTTAACTTAAAATAATTCAGACTGGGCCAACCCGCGCGTTGGCCCCACATCTCGTAGTCAACGCGTATGAACACCATCTCTGAATCTCAAATGTATTGCGCGTTAGGCATGCGTCGTGCTTCCAAAGCGCACGAACCTCATCTTTAAATCTCAGAGACTTTGTCACTAACGCCTCAAGCACGTTGCTTCTGTGAAGCACGAATAACACACAAGAAACCTGAAATGAGCTTTTTTCGTCATTGTTTTTGTTCGCTCCTTTTGGGCCTTTCAACATGAACAAACGTGAGATATATCATACAAAAGTTGGGTTGCCTCCCAACAAGCGCCTTAGTTAAGGTCGTGGTATGACACTTTTTTTATTTTTTTATTTTTGCTATTATACTATAACAAACTCGGGTTGCCTCTCAAGAAGCGCTTGATTTAACGTCACGGCACGATACCCGCTATCTCAAGCCTCTTCAAGTTCAATTGAGGTCTTTGCTGGATCGATGACCTCTCTAAAATAGTGTTTTATTCTCTGTCCATTCACCAAGAATGTCTGCTCTACATTGAGCGGTTTTAGCATAACCGCTCCATGTGCTGTCACACGAACTACGTCAAACGTCCCAGACCACTTGCTCTTCAATATTCTGCCAAAAACCTTCAACTGGAAATTATACAACAAAGCTAACTACCCAGGGAAATCACGAGGTTGGATGCCCTTATACTCTTTGTCCGCTTCTTGTACATTTTTGCGTTCTCATATGCATGATAGTGAAATTCATCCAACTCGTGCAACTGTAACAACCGCTTTTCCCTAGCTTGTACCAAGTCTAATTTCAACTTTTTTATCGCCCAATAAGCTCTGTGCTCGAGCTCCACCAGTAGATTACACGCCTTATCAAAAACTAGCTTGTAAGGAGATGTGCCAATGGGAGTCTTGTAGGCTGTTCTATAAGCCCAAAGAGCATCATCAAGTTTTAGAGACCAGTCTTTCCTACTAACGCTCACAGTCTTCTCTAAGATTCTCTTGATCTCTTGATTTGACACCTCCACTTGACCACTCATCTGAGGATGGTAGGCAGTCGCTATACTATGATGCACTCCATACTTGAGCAATAATTTATCGAAGAGACGATTACAAAAGTGTGTATCTTGATCGCTGATGATAGCCCTAGGGGTCCCAAACCTTGTGAAAATATTCTTCTTTAGAAATCTCACTACCACATTAGCATCATTGGTAGTGAGCGGAACGACTTCCACCCACTTTGATACATAATCGAATGCAACAAGAATGTACTTGTTCCCCTTTGAGGGTATGAAGGGCCCCATGAAGCTAATCCCTCAGAAATCAAATACTTCGATCTCCAAGATGCCACTCAATGGAATTTCATACAGCTTCGAGATGTTCCCCATTCATTGACAGCTATCACATGCTCTCACAAAAGCATGAGAATCTTTGAAAAATGCCGGCCAATAGAACCCAGACTGAAGTACCTTTGCGGTTGTCTTATGACTGGTGTGACGTCCTCGATAAGATGATGAGTGGTAACTCTCAAGAATTACATTGACTTCTTCTGCTAGAACGCATCTCCTAATCATCTGATCAGGACAAACTCTATAGAGATATGGCTCATCCAAAATGTAGAATCTTCTATCGTGTAGGATCAGCTCCTTCTTCTTATGATTAGCATCGGGAGAATACACCTCACTCATCAGAAAGTTCACCATGTATGCATACCAAGGTAGCTCGGCTGACTGAAGTCAGAAAGTTACTCATCTGGTAAAGTCTCCTTAATCACCACATATTCATCACATGCTCACGATCCTCTAAACTGGATAGATGGTCTGCTACTTGATTCTATGTGCCCTTTCGATCAAGAATCTCAATGTCAAACTCTTGCAGCAGAAACACCCACCAAATTAGGCTAGGTTTAGCATCCTTCTTCGTAAACAAATATCAAACAACAGTGTGATCAGTAGAAACTATCACCTTCGTCCCCACCAAATAAGATCAGAATTTGTCAAAGGGATAAAACACCGTCAATAACTCCTTTGTAAATGTATAGTTCATCTAGGTTGCAGCAAGTGTCTTGCTGGTATAGTAAATGGGATAAAAGATCTTGTTCCTTTTCTGACTGTGAACAGCTCCCACTGCAAAGTTACTTACACCATATATCAACACGAATGACAGAGTCTAATTGGGCGAAATAATAATAGGTGCAATCACTAACCTCACTTTCAGCTCGACAAAGGCTTCAGACAAGCCTTACTGAATATGAACTTCACGTCTTTCTCTAGTAACTTGCACATCAGATTTGCGATTTTAGAAAAATCCTTGATGAAGTACCGATAAAAACCTCAATGCCCAAAAAACTGCGCACTACCCGAATAGACACGGGTGGTGGCAGTTTTTCAATTGCCTCTATTTTGCCCTTGTCAAATTCAATGCCCTTGCTTGATACCTAATGTTTGAGAACAATGCGTTCCCGAACCATGAAATGGCATTTTTCCAAGTTAAGCACCAAGTTTGTTTCTTCACATCGAGCGAACACATCATTAAGATGGCTCAAACAATCATCAAAAGAATCCCAAAAGACCGATAAATAATCCATGAATACCTACGCATAATTTTCCACCATATGGGTGAAAATAACCATTATACATCTCTAGAACGTACCTGGAGCATTACATAAACCGAAAGGCGTCATCCAGAATGCGAAAGTGCCATATGGATAGGTGAAAGTTGTATGTTCTTGATCTCTTCTAGTGCAATCGTAATCTGGTTGTAGCTCAAGTAACCATCCAGAAAATAATGATAATCGTGCCCGGGCAATCGATATAACATCTGGTCCATGAAGGGTAAAGGAAAGTGATCCTTTCTGGTGGCGGTGTTCAACTTCCGATAATCAATGAAGATTCTCCAACCAATGACCATTCTCTGAGGTATCAGCCCATCCTTCTCGTTTCTCACCACAGTCATGCCCTGTTTCTTCGGGACACATTGGATGGGGCTCACCCATTTACTGTCTGAGATGTGGTAAATAATACAGCTATCAAGCTACTTGATCACTTCTTTCTTCACCACCTCTTTCATGATTGGGTTCAGCCTTCTCTGACTCTCCACACTGGGCCTTCTATCCTCCTCCAACAATATCTTTTGCATACAAAATGAGCTACTAATGCCTTGAATTTCCGCTATGGTCCAGCCAGTGGCTCGGATTCTGTCTCTTCGTACTTGCAACACACGTTCAACCTGCACATTAGACAAATAAGCAGAAAGGATTATGGGCAATGTGTCACCACTGCCCAAGAAAGCATAGCATGGATGAGATTGTAATGGCTTCAACTCGAGAACCGGAGCCTCCTCAATAGACGTTTTCAGCTTTTTCCATGATTCAGGTCTATCCAACTCCTTAAATGGTGTATTGGCTCGTAAATATGCACAAGTAGTGTCAAGAATCGTAAGACACTCCTTGACTTTCTCATCTTCCCGCATATCCTCACCATATACCGATGCTATCTCCAAAGAATCTTGAGAAGCTAGAAAGTGATATAGCTCAGCATTTCTTAGCTCGGGCTCCACAACGGTGATCATCTTCAATTCCTCATAATGGGGCAGAAGCTTAGTAGCCTTGAACACATTAAAAGTGGCTTCTTTCCCATCCACTTTCATGGACATCTTCCCATCTCTAACTCAGATAACTTCATCAACAGTCGCTAAGAATCCCCTTCCCATGATGAGAGGGACATTCTTATCTACATTATAATCAAGGATGATGAAGTCAACTGGAAGAATAAACGGACCAACCTTTATAACAACATATTCAATTATGCCATCGAGATATGCAAGAGATCTATCAGCTAACTACAAACAGACTGTTGTTGGCCTTGGCTCACCCAACCCCTACGTTTGGAACATAGAGGTAGGCATCAGATTAATACTAGCACCAAAATAACACAATGCTATCCCAACCTTGATATTACAAATAGTGATAGAAATAGTGAAGTTTCCCGGATCTTTCAGTTTTGGTGGAATCTTACTCCTCACTCTAGAACTGCACTCCTCAGTAAGTGCCACAGTCTCAAATTTTGTCCAGCGCCTCTTATTTGCAACAACATCCTTGATGTACTTACCATATTTTGGAACATCTCTCAAAAGCTCTACCAAAGGAATGCTGATATATACCTGCTTCAATATGGCAAGAAATTTCTTACACGCTGCATCTACTTTCTGTTTCTAAAAGCGCTATGGAAATGGTGGAGGCGGTCTAGTCACTACATTTTCGGACTATTGCATGACTTTCTAGGAACTCTTTTCAGCTGCAGTTATTTGAGCAGGAATGAGTTTCGCATCTACCTTATTATTGTTCGTTGGTAGCACTTCTTCAATTTCTATGCCATTCCACAAGGTGACTACTTTACATTCTTTAGGATTCTTTTCAGTATCACTCGGAAGAGCACCCTATGGTCTGACATTTTGAGTAATCTCCATCTGACCGAGTTGACGTTTGAGCTCATGAACAGATTTCTGCATCTCGCTCACCACTTTCTGATTTTACTACAGAACTACTTGTTGTTGAGCTAAAAATTGCTTCATCATGTCTTCCATCGAATTTCTAGCTGGCTGAGCTTGGGGCTTCTGATAATTGTTCAGCTTGTAGAAGTCCTGCTCGTCGTAGTGTGGATTTTAATTGTTTCTGAAATAATTTGCCTAATTTCCACCACCACGGTTGTGTTGCTCCACATAATAGACTGATTCTTGATTCAAAGGACAATTAGCGTAATCATGAGGCCCACCAAACTCTCGCATGCTGCTTGTTAAATATGTTGAACGGGTTGGACCTGTTGAACATGAAGAAACACCCTCGTAATAACATTAGAAAGTGTCCCAATATCGGCCAGAATAGCTGCAACATCATCTACTTAAAAAACTGCAGCGGCGTTTTGTGGCAACCCTGAGCGTCTCGTTTCTTGATACTCTCGATCACCTTCAGTCATGAGCTCAAGGAGAGCTTCGATCTCTTCATATGTTTTGTTCAAGATCTGTCCTTGAGCTGAAGCATTCAAGAGGGCTCTTGATTCATGCCTTATCCCTTCTACGAAATAGTTCCCAATGATCTCCTTCGGCTGCATGTGATGTGAACAGTCTCGCAAATAACACTTTTACCTCTCCCACGCGGTAGAGATTTAGAGTCTTTTTGAGTGAAGTTGGCAATTATTCCTCTCAGCTCGTTTGTTTTCCTAGGTGAGATAATTTATCGATAGATTTGCTCAATAATATCTTCCACGAAGTAATAGATCCAGTAGAAAAGTTTGACAACCAATCCCTCGCTTCACCAATCAATGAGAACAGAAGCAAGGCCAGCTTCACATAATCGTCGGAGACATCTCTATATTGAAAATTTTTGCTCAACTCCACAAATGTCATCAAATGCCTATGCGGGTCTTCGTGAGGCTTACCCATATACTAGCATGTATTCTACACCAGTCGCATTGTTCCTTGTTTGAGCTAAAAATTTCCAGTGATATCAGGCCTGATGATAGCCTTGGCAGTATTTGCCAAACTAGGTGTAGCATAACTAGACAAAAGGACTTACTTTTCTTGTGCCATCTCAGGAACTCTTTCAACTCCCTTGTTCCCAACTTCGGTGTTATCAACCAAATTGAGTGCACACTCCTATTCTGTCAGCTTTTTCTGCTTGTGTAAAGTTCATTAGATTTTCGGATCAAAGACAGCTAAAGCTTTTCCTTGACTTCGGGTGTCTAGCATAAACAAGAGAATTCACTTGAGGGGCACAAGTCAACCAACCAACCAGAGTAAAAACTTGAATAGAAATTAAAAATCCAAACTAGAAAAATAGTAATTTTTCTAAGTCCCCGACAACGTCGCTAAAATGTTATTGCTCCCAACCGCACATGCAGGTATACTTGGTCGTACAAGTAATATAGGATTTTAAAGTCCAGATATCGTACCAACAAAGACTTAGATTTTATACTGTTCAACTAATTCAAACTTTGTTGTAACTATTCAAG
The DNA here is from genome assembly GCF_019175385.1 of Lycium barbarum. Lineage (NCBI taxonomy): Eukaryota > Viridiplantae > Streptophyta > Magnoliopsida > Solanales > Solanaceae > Lycium > Lycium barbarum. Next base: position 114,864,128 of record NC_083337.1, read on the forward strand.
AAGGTAACAATCAAGGTGTTTGTTGTGTCTAAACTATAACTGAGAGTAAACAAATAAATATGAGTATTTTGTGACCGAGACAATTGTGAAGAAGATGGTAAAGTTTTATCATATGGGAGAAAGTTCCAGGATTGTCACGCCCCAATTCTGATAGGGCATGATGGGCACCTAACTCTTACTTAGAGCTGAGCGAACCCTCTGGCATTCACATAATGAAACTGGACATATAAGAAAATTTCGGAAATATAATAAAGTACTTTCCGTCAATACCATAGAAATTTACGAATGATACTCAATTAATCAAAAATCGATTAAGTCAAGCTGACATATCGGCCTACATGGTCGCTTTACTCAATGCATGATATCTTAACATACTAACCACAGGACACTATCTGCAAAGTCTCTACGAGTAAACACTTGAATCATATGAATCGGGACAGGGCCCCGACATACCCGTACACACATGATAACCATAATGACTCGGCACTACTCCAGGAAAAAAAGGAGTTTGCCAATCACAGCTGATAGCCAACAATCCTAGCTGAATACTTTTACCTGCAAAACAATCTGGGACTGTGTGGCATGAATACAGCGCCCCCAGGCAAAGGGACGTCAATACGAACAATGTATCGAGTATGTAAGGCATAAGAACATCAAGTGCAGATGGATCATGAAAACCAATATCAATAATTGAATGCATCTGTGGCTAACATCTGAGAATATCTGCGTAACTCTATATGTCTGAAACTGACTCTATGGCGTATGATAGGCATAGATTATAATATACTGACAGTGTTGTGGAACGTACAGCCCGATCCATATATAATATAATATGCCGAGGAACGTACGGCCCGATCCATATATAATATAATAATCATATATATACCGTACCCGTCCCTCTAGTGAGGGACTCCGTGAATAATGCAATGAAACTGTGCACGAATACATACTCGGCCCGGGACTCGGTGAATGATATATTAATAGCATGCACGAGTATAATATCATGAGCAACCATATGCAAACTATATCATCATCTGAGACTTAATAGAATGATTAGAATGAACCGACACTTGAGAATCAGAGACAACTGTCATGTCAAGTACTGCTGAGAACTAGAATTCATTGGAGTCATATATGTTCATCGTTCGCTCGTTTATGTAATTCATGCCAAAAAGAAAGAAGGGATAGCCTTACCATACCTGATCTTAGCTCAACGCGTCAATAACTCAACTCGTATTGGCTCCACGATCTATATGATAACAACAATGATACTATCGTTAATTATAGAAATGATTCTCTTAATCGTATAATGAAACTTTAACTTATCCTAAAATAAAATGGGCAACACCTCCCCCGTTCTTCTCATTTTCCTAAACTCCATTTATTAACAATAACAACCAGACAATCCAGCAAGTATATATACATCAATAACAAGGTACCACGTAGTAACAACAAGCCACAAACATTTCACGACGAGCAACGAGCCCGGATACGATTACTAAACACACTTCTCCGATTTTTTTCTTTCCTTCAAAATACGCATCAATGTTAACAACAACAATATACTTAAGTTACTCCAACAATTTCTGCAATAACGCAACTCGAAGAAGAATGGAAGCTAGTTAAGTCTCAATTAGCCGCTGGTATAGGAGAGTCAAGGACTTAAAGAGGGAAGCATACTCGTATTGAAAGGAAGTTGTGATTAAGATTTTATTTTAGTATCATGCTTATGAGTTATTTTGTAATGATGATAAGATTGGAGGAGAGGAAATTAGAGGAATGATTCAACCATGGATTTGAAGATATTTTGAATAGTAAATTAGCTTGAGATATGATCATTAGTATATTGTGAGTATAATTTTGCTATATGGGATAACAATGATAATAAGAAAATGCTGTATACAAGTATATAAGGGGTGGCGCTAAGGTTGTTATATAGGTTGAATTGAGTCTCATTTGAATATAAATCCCTTGGCTATGGTATGTTTGACGCATTGGATGAGTAATTGGAAGCAGAGTAATTAATGAGAATAATAAGCAAATTAGCAAGGAAATGCTATGACAAACCATCTGGGTGCTACCATAGGTGGTGGAACTATGATGATAATGTAAGGAATTAAGGAGTCCGACCGAAGAATTAATAAGGAAATGAGATGATATGTATGTAAAATCGATTAGTACTAAGAGGGATAACTTAAAGTAGCACTTGAGAAGCAAGCAAGGAAGAGTGCTGCAGCCGAATAAGAAAGTTGTCCACTAGTAGAGAAATAAAGGGCTGTGAAACAGGAGGGGCTAAGTCAACGGAAGGTGAAGTCATTGAAGTAGACGAAGATGAGATCGCAAGAAAAGGATTCAAGGATATAAATAAAGGAGATGGACATTTAAGGAATTAAGAGATCTGCTTAATTGATAAACTGAAATGACAGATAATTGCGTCAAACTATGGAAAAGACTTATTAAGTGAGAGTCGGGTAAAGATTAAAAGTAGAAGGAGAACCCCAAAGGAAATGATTAAAGGATACCGCGTTTGATTAGAACAATCGGGTGACAATGAGACCTCGTGGAACAAGCACATGATGGCTCTTATTGGAAAAAGGGATGAATGAAAGTTACAGACAAAGGAAAGAATGAAAAGATTCGAATTCGCTACATGACTAGGAATCTTGGTTATTCTTCGATAAATTTCTGAATTCACCCCCAAGTTATTAGCCGAACTAAGGATCAGAAACTTTAAGAGTAAATTGAAGGAAAGGAATCATTAATGAAGAGGTTTGAGATGTTTTTGATTACCGTTAGTTATCCAAGTGCCAGAAGTCCAATTGAAGGAAAGAGAAATTAAGCAAGACATTTCGGTGTTAAACTAGTTGAAAGATAAAGTACCGCAAAGAATTCGACTGCTACAGAAAGCAAAGGATGATAAAATGTGACTAGTCTTGAGGTTATATTTAAGGAAGAAAGAATAAGAATAAGTAAACACCAATAAGACAAAGGCCTGGGACATTTGTAAAACGTAAGAAAGATACGTGGAGATCGAAGGGAACAAGAATTTCTGAATAAAAAGAAGATGGAATCAAAAATGGATAAAAGTATGTGGTAAGTACTGGATGAAAGGGCATACCAGAATGTAAACAACGAAGGCTGAAGAGACAATGAGAACGATAAAGCATAAAGAGTTAGTAGACAGATAGATAATAAGAAAAGTGACGACCTTGAGTACGGGCGTAAATTTTGGCCACAAAATGGGAAGGATAAACTGTGTAATTCGGATAAGTTCAGTTTTAAATGAGAAAGTAAGACGGTAAGTAAGTAAAGTAAATATCGACAAATACAGGTAAGAACAGTGACATCTACCTCACAACGAACTCTACCTCAACATTCGAGGACGAATGTTTTTGAGGCGGGGAGAATTGTCACGACCCAACCCGATGAGCCATGACTAGTGCCCGAGCTGGACACTCGTATACGAACCTATTAGATATAGTCAGACTGAGACTAAGGACAGTATGGAAACTTGTAAAAGCAAACTATAGACTCATAACGCCATATATCATAATGAACCTGTCTCCGGAGGAGTCACAGCTAACCAAAACATAAAATACTGTGCAAGCCGACAAGGCTGCCAATATATACAGAAATACCCAAAACGAATCATATCGACATAGTTGACCAAAACCTTTATACAACCCACACATGTCTACAGACCTCTAAGAGTATCATAGTGAAATTTGACGGGACAGGGCCCCGCCCTACCCCTGGATATGCATAAGTCTATATCAAAGCATCTGTACCAAAATGACTTAGGCTCCGGAACAATGGAGCTCTCCAAACAGCTGAGCAGAAGTCCTAGGCTGGAGGATCACCAAACTGAGTGTCTGTACCTGCGGGCATGAAACGCAGCCCCCGAAGAAAGGGGGTCAGTACGAGGAATGTACTGAGTATATAAAGCATGAAATACAATAAAGAAGATCATGACTGAATAAAAGATAACAGGAGACAAGTATGATAATCAGAGATACCAATGCACCTGTGCCCTACGAGATGAGAATCATGCATATCTATATCATATACCATACCCGGCCCATTATGGGACTCAGAGAATGAAGTCATACACATATATACCGTACCCAACCCTCAAGTGAAGGTCTCGGTGAAATAATCATATATATATATATATATATACCATACCCGGCCCTCTAGTGAGGGACTCGGTGAACAATGCAATGAAACTGTGTACGAATACATACCCGGCCCAGGACTCGGTGAAATGATGTAATAACGCTATGCACGATTAGAATATCATGAGCAACCATATGCAAACTAAACCATCATCTGCGACTCAATAGAATACTAAGAATGAACCAACTCTTGAGAATCAAAGACAACTGTCATGTCAAGTACCGCTGAGAACTAGAATTCATTGGAATTATGTACGTTCATCGTCCGCTCGTTTTATGTAATTCATGCCAAAAAGAAAGGAAGGGATAGCTTTACATACCTTTGACGCTTAATCCGTGACTCAATATGTATACGCTGCCCGAAGTACCTCAACCTATATTAAGACGTCAAGAACTATGGTTAAGCTACGGAAAAGCTTAAAACGTATTTCAAAGTTAGTAGCTTCTTTCTAGAAAATTGGGCAGGATTTTCCCCTATATTGTTCACTTCCCTCACATTCAAACCAAATCTAAAACAACCAGAATAACATCAACAACAACACATCCCAGTTACCACATCAAGAACTAGCCAAAATAAGGTCCAAGAATACCTCGAAACAACCCGCACCGCACGCACAATGCTCCAAATCAGTCCACACGTTGCAACGTTCAATAATAATTAACATAACAACCACGACATATTCAAGTTATTCCTAATGATTTATAGCCACAACACATAATCAAAAAAGACCTAACAATAACATGCCCCAAATAGCCCATCAACTACAACAACACAAATGTATAATCATAACCACACTTTTAATCCTTCAACTCAACAAGAACAGCCCTACCCAATTACTGTCACGACCCGTCTAGAGGGCCGCGACGAACGCCCGGTGCTAGCCCACCCGGGCGCCCCTTAGCTTACACTTATGCTTGCATCTAGGTTAGTCACATAGTTAAACATACATTTCTTTTCATCAATCACGCTAGTCCCATTGGACGACAGCGTCTTTAAATCATCATTGACATCTATGCCACATCAATGTACATAAGCCGACAAGGTGACCAAAAGATATACAAAATATAGGTCGACAAGGCCAGACATGTCTAACTATATACACATGACTACGAGCCTCTAAGGAGAGTATAACATATCACATGAGTGGGACAGGACCCCGCTATGCCCATAATTATGTACACAAAAGAATTAGGTACCCAAAAGCTATGGCTCCGAATGAAATGGAGCTCTGCTATGTAATCTCTGAGAAAGCAGCTATGGATCAAGCCTGTCTCCCTGTGCACCTGCGGGCATGACGCAGCGTCCACAAAAAAAAGGATGTCAGTACGAAGAATGTACTGAGTATGTAAAGCGTGATCAATATCAATATAGAAGCATAAATAGAAACATAAGAAATAGCATAGAAAGGGGGGATAGCAATATCATCATCATGGGCACTTACTTGCATTTCATAGCCACTTTCCATGGCTAATACGTATTTGTGTAGATACATCATTATCCATATCCATAATTGTATTCGTACCATATTTGTGCTGGTACTCGTTTACATATATATATACCCTTATCCGCGTTCATATCATATCACATTCATATTCAAATCATTACATAATCATATCATATACATAGCATTTACGTAGCATACCCGACCACGTAGGATCAGTGTTTCATACATACTTGGCCAACCAAGGCTCAAGGTCATACATACCTGGCCCTACCAAGGCTTCAGGGTTACATCTACCTGGCCCTACCAAGGCGTCAGGGTTTTTCGTGCCATCTGCAAAGGTGTGCGTGCGTTACGTAATCATATACATAATTATTTACGTATCTTACCCGGCCTCATAAGCTCGGGGTTCTATAATTGTCACGCCCCAAAACCCACCCTAGACGTGACCGGCATCCGACGTCATGAACAAAATCGGAAGAACCTAAACAACACGCAATAATACTTAAACCCGCTAGGTTCAACATTCGCCTCCAACAGTTTATAAATTAAATGTAACAATTCGTGAATACGTAAACTAAATCAGCGGAAGTCTTTAATATCATAAAAGTTGACCAAAACAGGACAACGCCCAAGAGTTAAAAAAACCCAACAACTACCCACAAGAACGTATACTATGGAGCTTCTAGGATAAAGAGATAATAGTTTGACTCATCGGGACGCAGCCCAAAAACTAATAATAAATGAACAAAATAATAAGGTGTCCCACGAATGAACGTGTGGGCTCACCCAATCAGCAGCAATAGCAAGTCCTTCCTAAGCGCCTGAAGTATCCCGAACCTGCTCTCCTTCTTTACCTAACATACCATCAAAAACAACAATGGTATGCCTGAGTACTTCGTACTCAGTGAGTGCCTCGGGGACAATGAGTAATATAAAATAAAATATACTTATACATAAAGAAATCAGTTATGAAAAGATAGTATGAAAACAACTGTCATTCCACTTTATAATTCTTAATATCATTTGTTGAACAGTTTATAAAGCCATTCCAAAAATTCCGGTTTCAATTATGCTTTAAATCGATCAGGCATAAATATCAATTCCATAATAAATATGGATATCACGATCGCCTATATGGGCCCAGCTCAATATCAACAACATTTCGTAATACATCGGAATATGGATTCACGGTGGCTACTCTTCCTCCCGAATAGCAAGGCACACTACGCAATTCACCGAAATATGGATTCACGGTGGCTACTCTTCCTCCCGAATAGCAAGGCAATTAATGCACCCCAGGTAGCGAACCCGGAAGTGGCCACTCTTCCTCCCGAATGGCAAGGCAATTAATACACTAGGATCCATAGTGGTTACTCTTCCTCCCGAATAGCAAGGCAAACACAACAACAAGGTCCATGGCATAGAAGCCGATTCACAATTTATCTCGCAGTAGTCATACCATCAATAACATTAAAGTTTATTAAGTCATATCGAAAGAATGAGTCATTCCAATCAACATTTGAAAACATATAACTTCTTTACAAAAGATTTCCATGTCCCAGTTCATCAATGAGAATGTCATTACCAACTCTTAACCATCATTATTAATCATCTCTCATAGAGGAAAACATTCATAACATCTTATACATATATAGGGTTTGTTACAATCTAGGTTTAATGTGGGTTTGTCCCCTCACACACATTAACCACCATTTAGACATGAATTAGGGTTCAAGAAACATGAAAAGATTACTTTTCCTTTCATTCATTAAAGAATCTTGAATAAAATTTATACTTCTACCCATAGATTCAAAAGTGATGTTCATTCAAAATAAGTTCTTAAAAGAGAGACATACCTTAATTTGTTAAACAATGTTTAACAATTCACTTTGCTAATGAAGAATACCCAAACCCTAGCTTGAATCCCTTTGGAAAGATTTATGTTGCAACCCTAGGTTTTTGTCACAAGAATCATGTTAAGAGTCATGGGTTTATTGTTAGGATTGATAATCAATGATCAAGATGTTCTTACCTTAGTGTTGGAGACTTGGGGGAATGATTTTCGGCCTTAGGGTTTTTGAGAGTGAAAAGAATGGAAGAAAACTAAAATGTTGCAACTTATATAATTTCAGCTCGTCAGGCACAATCGACGGTTCAAACGACGAAGCGTCGATCAGATCCACGTAGCGTCGATCTATTCCGTCGAATTCATCAAATTTCCAGTGAGCAATGCACAATCGATGGTCCATTCGATGAAGCGTCGATCAGATCGACGGAGCGTCGATCGGCTCCGTTGAATTCATCAAATTTCCAGTGAGAAATGCACAATCAACGGTTCATTCGACGAAGCGTCGATCAGATCGACGGAGCGTCGATCTGCTCCGTCGAATTGACCAAATTTCCAGAAACGACAGGCTTCAGTAAAATGGTCATAACTCTTTGTACAAAATGTTTCTCGGGCTGGGCGACCTACCGTTGGAAAACTATTTCAAGGATCTACAACTTCCATCAAGGAAGTAGTTCCAAATTCTCAACACATTTGCATGAAAATCGCCTAGAATACAAACCTACCAAAACTTAGGCGAATTTAAGAGCCCTTAAGAACTTCACTAGTTGGTTTGGCTTCAAAACGATTATCCTCCACCCAAATTCATCAGAATGGATTCATATAGATAAAATATCATCTTAATACTAGATTTTTAAACATTCACACTAGTTCAATATTACGAGGTGTTACATTATCGCCCCCTTAAGATCATTCGTCCTCGAATGAGGATAGTATTCTAGGAATGTAAGTAACCAACACGAATTTAACCACACAATCACCTTGTGCACGAATAGTTCAAAACTTAACTCATGCCTGAAATAGGGAACAAGTGCGGATATATCTTCTTCATGTCCTCTTACGCTTCCCAAGTAGCTTCCTCAGTATTATGATTTCGCCACAACACTTTGACCGACACAACATCCTTTGTTCTCAACCTTCTAACTTGGCGATCTAAAATCAGAACTGGTTCTTCTTTATAAGACAAGGATTCATCAATCTCAACCTCTTCATAGTTCAACACATGAGAAGGGTCAAGTTTATACAACCTTAACATCGAAATGTGATACACCGGATGAACCATGGACATCTCAACCGGTAATCTCAACTCATAAGCTACCTTTCCAACTCTTCTAACAATCTCATAAGGACCAATGTAGCGAGGACTAAGCTTGCCCTTCCTGCCAAAACGCATTACCCCCTTCATAGGTGACACCTTCAAGATAACCTTGTCACCAACAGCAAATTCCAATTCCCTACGCCTCATCTCCGTATAAGACTTTTGTCTACTCTGAGCGGTCTTTAGTCGTTGCACAATAAGATTTACCTTTTCGATCGCCTCATGAATTGAATCAGGACCCAACAATCCTACTTCTGTTGGTTCAAACCAACCAATTGGTGACCGACAACGTCTCCCATAAAGTGCCTCATAAGGATCCATCTGAATACTAACTTGATAGCTATTATTGTACGCGAATTCCACCAAAGGTAGGTGTTCATCCCAACTTCCTCCAAAATCGATTGCACAAGCACGCAACATATCCTCCAAAGTTTGAATAGTTCTCTCTGCTTGCCCATCAGTTTGAGGATGAAAGGCAGTGTCACGACCCAGTCCCGTGGACCGCGACTGGCACCCTACTTGGACACCCAGACCAAATCGCATATTCATTTATCAAATCCAAGCTTATTTCGCAATTTAAAAAAAACCATTTCAAACATAATTTATATCAAAATCTGTCTTAAGCGCTCTCGTGTATCAAAATATCATATCAAATCGGAAAAAGAGCGGCGGAATATCCATCGCCGATCATAAGTACAAATATAAACATAAGGGCCATTTAGGGCCACCATAACAAACGGACCGCATTAAGACCAAATATCAAAAGCAAACGAATACATATAGGACCCTCGCCCCACATATATGACTACAGACCTCTACGAATCCAAAACAAAGACATATGGCGAGACAGGGCCCCGCCGTACCCAAATAGTTAAATGTACAGAAATATACACATAACAAAGGATGTATGTACCAAAAGTGGACTCCGGATCAAATAGGAGTACTCTGAAATAGCAGAAAGTAAGGCCTACAGCGGTGGATCACCGGGGTCTGTACCTGCGGGCATGAAACGCAGCCCCCGAGGAAAGGGGATCAGTACGAAATATGTACTGAGTATGTAAAGCACGGAGTACAGAAGTATAGGCCACAACTAAAAGTAAACAAGATAACAAAGAGGAGTTCTGAACAGAGTATCAAAATTGTGTATCAAAATCATATAAGTATATAATGCAAACAAAATCATGCAACGCTCAAGAACGTGGTTACCACTCCGACGCTGGTGCCACACACAGCATAACACCAGAAGGTTCAAATCTCCGTACATCCCCAAACACACACATATGAGCATATCGCATCTCCAGCCATCTCACAGCATAACTCCAAACGGAACCCAGCCCTATGGCGAGGCCTCGGGGAACCGTAACACAGCATACGGCCGAATCATCATAGGGCGCACGAATCATAACCGGCCCGGGAACCGGTGAACGAAGACATAATAAGGCACGAGCGGAGTCGTGAGCAAACAATGCAATTTGTATATCAAAATAGCCTTTCAAAACTTGATTACTTCATAAGTCAATTCATTAACCAAAATAGTCAAATAATTAATTAGTACGAAAGTCTATTTCACAAAATATTTCCAAAGTGGTACGTATGGCTCAAAACATAACTTAGTATCTCATGGTGTTCAAAACATTATTTCATAAAGGATAAATTCCAAATTCGAAGATTCGTTATCGAAGCTTATCCAAAAAAGATAGCCTGGTAGGACAAATAAGGCATCTCGGGGTTAGCGGGCCCACCTCGGGTCAAGTCGAGGCGGCGAACATAAGTTATGAACATTTAGGGTCTATAGGATCATACGTAGAAATTTCGAAGTAACCCGATCACATTTACATAGGTTTCGGACATTGGATTGCGTTCTAGCCAAAATAAGGTCATTAGGCTTCAATTGAATTGAATGAATAGTAGCCATTCTATAGATCGGATTTCGAGGAGTAGAATTACTCCGGGGGTTCCGATATCAACCTAACATACTAAGACATGCCAAACGAAGAAGTGGGAAGCTTTACATACCTTATAAACGTCTTATGCTCACCCCAAACTCAAATCCCGTTTCGTTCAAAATCTCCAATTGGTCAAAGTTACCAATTAGAGATTCTAAAGCTTAAGAATTCCCTTAACTTCATTTTTTTGTCTACCGAAATTTCGGCAGCACTTCCCCTATATATATAGCACCCCCGAGACTTAGCTCGGCTCAATAAACATCAACACAACAACCCAAACATCGCAAACAACATAAATCATAACCAAATCACTCTAACTTCAATATTCTTCCTTTTTCTATAAGTTGACAACTTTCATTCAAACTTCACAATACCAAACTAATGTCCACATTATTGTATTAATTCTCTCATTCAAGGTTATTCAAACACATCCCAATTAGGTTCCAAACAATATACATAAGTTCAAGAAATTCATCACTTTCCCTATTTCATCCGAATCGTCAACAATTACGATGAACATACTAACTCGCATTGCTTCATTCCAAATTCGTTAACAACAACCATAAGTCACATTTAAAGGCTTACTATCATAATTATACATGGATATACACAAATATACCAAAATCATATACTTTCCCATAATAATCCGCAACCATTTTCCAACACCAATTCAACTCATTGAACATTCATTTACATTATAAATGTCACAACGACGCAACTAACGAACTAAATAGAATTCGATTCGCCTTCCTTTCCAAACCACATAAGGCACGGCCACAACACCATATATGCACACACCCACGGTTCCATACACACATCAAAACTACGAAATTCTCGTCTATTCTCAATCCTTAACATATTCATACTAATTCCATAACATTAAAAGGGCAAAATTCTTACCTTTACTTGAAGTTCCGACTTGTCGCAAACGCGCTCCTTTCACCAAACTAATTGTACCCCGTTGAAGAGCGTCTTGAGTACACTACAAATATGGGAAGAATCGGATTTTTGGATCACAAACAAGAGCTAGAAAAAATTTTCTTTCTCTCAAAGGGGGGTTCGGCCGAGAGGGAGTAATAGCTCAAAGTTGAGTTGTGTTTTATCTTCTTGAAAATTCTAAAGAGGAGCATTGATATATATCCAAATTAAGGGTCATGTGAAAGTCACATGACCACTTAATATGGGGCTTGGGCCAAGCCTTTGGCCAGCCACCCCCTAATTCTTGGGCCTCCATTTTTTTGTTAAATTTTTCTCGGCCCAATCCATTGAAGTCTCGTTTTGTAATTCCCGAAACTAATTTCCGAAATTCCAAATTTACCCTCGGCTTTCCCCAATGACTTAGCACCAATAGTTTCATAACCAACATAGCCATATCATCTAGAATCAAAATATTTCCTTATAACACACAAGTCTTATTCATTTTTCTCGATTTCCAAATATGCGAAAACACGGGACATAACAGGCAGTGCTCAGTTTCACCCTAGTCCCCAAACCTTCTTGAAACGTCTGCCAGAAATGAGCAGTAAATTGCGTACCTCTATCAGATATGATAGATGTCGGAACACCATGCAACCTAACAATCTCCTTCAAATATAACTTGGCATACTCTGCCGCAGCATATGACGTCTTTACAGGAAGAAAATGGGCAGACTTCGTGCGTCTATCCACAATCACCCAAATTGAATCATACTTGGTCCTTGTGCGAGGTAAACCTGAAACAAAGTCTAGTTATCATCTCCCACTTCCATTGAGGAATTTCAATGTTTTGAGCCAAGCCACCAGGCCTTTGATGTTCAGCCTTAACCTGTTGGCAGTTCAAACACTTAGCCACAATATTAGAAATATCAACCTTCATGCTCTTCCACCAATAGTGTTGTTTCAAATCCTTATACATCTTGGTGGATCCCGGATGAACCGAATACTTGGAACTATGAGCTTCCATCATTAGTTCTTGTCGAAGACCATCAACATCAGGAACACACAATCGTCCTTGCAATCGCAGAACGCCATCGCCAGTCCCAAAAGTAAATAAAGTGTACTCACCCCTTTCCACTCCATCTCTCAGCTTTGCCAAAAGTTCATCATCATATTGCTTGGATTTAATCCTTTCCACAATGTCAGACTGTGATGGCGTGATTCCCACTAACTCTCCATCTTCAGTTTCATCAAGTCTGACCCCAAGACTAGCAAGTCTTCGAATTTCCTTCCCCATGGGGATTTCATGTGCACGCAAATAAGCCAACGTGCCCATAGATTTCCTACTCAGAGCATCAGCAACCACATTAGCCTTACCAGGATGATACAAAATGTTCAAGTCATAATCTTTCAACAACTCCAACCACCTCCTCTGTCTGAGATTCAGCTCTCGTTGTTTGAAGATATACTGCAGACTCTTGTGATCAGTAAAAACATCACAATGCTCACCATACAGATAATGACGCCAAATTTTCAAAGCAAATACCACAGCAGCCAACTCCAAGTCATGAGTCGGATAGTTCCTCTCATGCTTCTTCAACTAACGTGAAGCATAAGCAATTACCTTACCGTTCTGCATCAACACACAACCCAAACCAATTCTAGAAGCATCACAATACACCACATATTCACCAGACCCCGAAGGTAACGTCAAAATAGGAGCCGAAGTCAACCTTGTCTTAAGCTCTTGGAAACTCCTTTCACAAGCTTCAGACCACTGAAACTTAGCAGTATTCTGTGTCAATTTAGTCAGTGGAGAGGCTATTGACGAAAAACCTTCCACAAACTTTCGGTAATAATTTGCCAAACCCAAGAAACTACGAATTTCAATCGCACTAGTGGGTCTAGGCCAATCCTTCACCGCTGCAATTTTCTGAGGGTCTACTTTAATGCAGTCACCAGTCACCACATGGCCCAAGAAAGCCACAGAATCAAGCCAGAACTCACACTTAGAGATTTTTGCATAAAGCTCGTTCTCCTCAAGTGTTGTCAAAGTTATCCTCAAATGATTAGCATGATCCTCACGATTCTTAGAGTACACCAAAATGTCATCAATAAACACAATAATGAATCGGTCTAGATACGGCTTAAAAACACGGTTCATCAAATCCATGAATGCAGCAGGTGCATTAGTCAAGCCAAATGACATGACTAAAAACTCAAAGTTCCCATAACGAGTACGGAAATCAGTTTTCGGGATATCCTCCTCCTTTATCTTCAATTGATGATATCCAGACCTCAGGTCAATCTTCGAAAAGAACTTAGCACCCTGAAGTTGGTCAAACAAATCATCTATCCTAGGCAAAGGATACTTATTCTTAATGGTTACTTTATTAAGCTGACGGTAGTCAACACACATTCTCAGGGACCCATCCTTCTTCCTAACAAACAAGATTGGCGCACCCTAAGGTGAGGAACTTGGTCAGATGAAACCCTTATCCAACAAGTCCTTCAATTGATCATTTAATTCCCTTAGCTCTGCTGGAGCCATACGATAAGGTGGAATAGAAATAGGTTGAGTGTCGGGGATAACATCAATCCCAAAATCAATAACTCTATCAGGAGGAATACCAGGAAGATCATCAGGAAATACTTTGGGATAATCACTGACGATGGGAACAGATGCAAATTCAGGTACTACGGCTTTTGTATCATTAACAACAACCAAATGGTAAATACACCCCTTAGTAATCATCTTATGAGCCTTAAGATAGGAAATAAATCTACCCTTTGGCTTAGCAATTTCACCCTCCCACACAATAACAGGCTCATCGGGAAAGGCGAAACGAACTAACTTATGGCGATAATCCACATTAGCATAACACGCAGACAAACAGTCCATCCCCATAATTACATAAAATCCACCATCTCAAGTTCATACAAATCAGCCACGGTCTCACGACCTTTAATCACAACAACACAATTTCTATACACTCTAGAAGAAATAACAGGAACACCCGAAGGCGTATCAACGGCAAAGGGTTCCAACAAAGGTTCGGGTTTCATACCCATATCAAGAGCAAAATAAGGAGTCACATAGGATAAATATTAACCTGGATCAACCAATGAGTAAGCATCATGAGAACAGATGGTAAGGATACCTGTAACCACAGCGTCAGAAGCCTCAGCTGCCTCCCTACGAGTCAGCCCATAAAGCCGGGTTGTCCCTCCACCAGAAGTATTAGCAACTTCCTTTCCTTTGCCGTTGTTACTAGCATTCTGATAATTATTGATAGCATTACCAGCAGACGGATTTTTAGCAGATGCAGAAGCAGGCAAATCATTCTTCTGGTTATTCATAGCAGCCATCTCACGTAACCACTTTCTGCAGTCCCTCTTAAGATGCCCCCTAATACCACAGTGATGACATATACGATCCTCCCACACTGGCGGACGACTACTTCCCTGCGAAAACTTACCATTATTATTATTATTATTATTATTATTATTATTATTATTATTATTTTTCTGGCCTTGCCTACCAGAAGACACATTAGCATGGGAATAAGCGCCAGACTGAGCAGGTGCAGAATACCCTTTACTCTGCCCTCCCCTATAATTATTACCACTGAAACCACCCGCTGATCGGGCCTTCTTGTGCTGATCTCGATCCACCCTGGGCATCCATTGCCCTCAATGCCTTAAAGGTCTCATCTAAAAAGTGTTGGGGGTCGTCCACCTCTCGTGACCCAAAGAACTCTGGTGGATTTAAGTCTAAGAACTACTTAAATCTGCCTCCACCATGAGGTCCCACACCTCCACGCTGCTGTTGAGCCGCAACCAAAGCAGTCAACATTTGAATAGCCGTTTGCATAGTACCAATCTCAGGCACACCCGCAATAGGAACAGCAGGAGCAGGCGGTGCTGGGGGTGGTGCTTGATTTCCAGCATCATTTCCATTACCAGCATTCGCGCCCCCAAGATTTCGGTTAACTTTCGCGGGATGTCCTCGTTTACCATTTTTGGATCGCGTCAGAGCCATTTCTACAAGGCACGAATTAACGAGCGAATTAGAACGATCCTAAAAAGGACTTTAAGCTCTACAACACAATCTAGAATCAAGAAGAATAGGAAACACCTATAAATGTCCTGGGAGTTTCTCGGTCATGCAGGTGATCAGGCTGCACAAATAAAACTCCACTAGACACAGCTCCACAGACACCGACAATAATCCTAGGACGTATTTAAACCTAGGCTCTGATACCAAGTTTGTCACGCCCCAAAACCCACCCTAGACGTGACCGGCATCCGACGTCATGAAGAACATCGGAAGAACCTAAACAACATGCAATAATACTTGAACCCGCCAAGTTCAACATTCGCCTCCAACAGTTTATAAATTAAATGTAACAATTCGTGTATACGTAAACTAAATCAGCGGAAGTCTTTAATATCATAAAAGTTGACCAAAACGGGACAACGCCCAAGAGTTAACAAAACCCAACAACTACCCACAAGAACGTATATTATGGAACTTCTAGGATAAAGAGATAATAGTTTGACTCATCGGGACGCAGCCCAAAAACTAATAATAAATGAACAAAATAATAGGGTGTCCCACGAATGAACGTGTGGGCTCACAAAATCAGCAGCAATAGCAAGTCCTTCCAAAGCGCCTGAAGTATCACCAACCTGCTCTCCTTCTTTACCTAACATACCATCAAAAACAACAATAGTATGCCTGAGTACTTCGTACTCAGTGAGTGCCTCGGGGACAATGAGTAATATAAAATAAAATATACTTATACATAAAGAAATCAGTTCGGAAAAGATAGTATGAAAACAACTGTCATTCCACTTTATAATTCTTAATATCGTTTGTTGAACAGTTTATAAAGTCATTCCAAAAATCCCGGTTTCAATTATGCTTTAAATCGATCAGGCATAAATATCAATTCCATAATAAATATGGATATCACGATCGCCTATATGGGCCCAGCGCAATATCATCAATATTTCGTAATACACCGGAATATGGATTCATGGTGGCTACTCTTCCTCCCGAATAGCAAGGCACACTGCGCAATTCACCGGAATATGGATTCACGGTGGCTACTCTTCCTCCCGAATAGCAAGGCAATTAATGCTCCCCAGGTAGCGAACCCGGAAGTGGCCACTCTTCCTCCCGAATAGCAAGACAATTAATACACTAGGATCCATAGTGGCTACTCTTCCTCCCAAATAGCAAGGCAAACAAAACAACAAGGTCCATGGCATAGAAGCCGATTCACAATTTATCTCACAGTAGTCATACCATCAATACCATTAAAGTTTATTAAGCCATATCGAAAGAATAAGTCATTCCAATCAACATTTGAAATCATATAACTTCTTTACAAAAGATTTCCATGTCCTAGTTCATCAATGAGAATGTCATTACCAACTCTTAACCATCATTATTAAGCATCTCTCATAGAGGAAAACATTCATAATATCTTATACATATATAGGGTTTGTTACAATCTAGGTTTAATGTGGGTTTGTCCCCTCACACACATTAACCACCATTTAGACATGAATTAGGGTTCAAGAAACATGAAAAGATTACTTTTCCTTTCATTCATTAAAGAATCTTGAATAAAATTTATACTTCTACCCATAGATTCAAAAGTGATTTTCATTCAAAATAAGTTCTTAAAAGAGAGACATACCTTAATTTGTTAAACAATGTTTAACAATTCACTTTTCTAATGAAGAACACCCAAACCCTAGCTTGCTTGAATCCCTTTGGAAAGATTTATGTTGCAACCCTAGGGTTTTGTCACAAGAATCATGTTAAGAATCATGGGTTTATTGTTAGGATTGATAATCAATGATCAAGATGTTCTTACCTTAGTGTTGGAGACTTAGGGGAATGATTTTCGGCCTTAGGGTTTTTGAGAGTGAAAAGAATGGAAGAAAACTAAAATGTTGCAACTTATATAATTTCAGCTCGTCAGGCACAATCGACGGTTCAAACGACGAAGCGTCGATCAGATCCACGTAGCGTCGATCTATTCCGTCGAATTCATCAAATTTCCAGTGAGCAATGCACAATCGATGGTCCATTCGACGAAGCGTCGATCAGATCGATAGAGCGTCGATCGGCTCCGTTGAATTCATCAAATTTCCAGTGAGAAATGCACAATCAATGGTTCATTCGACGAAGCGTCGATCAGATCGACGGAGCGTCGATCTGCTCCGTCGAATTGACCAAATTTCCAGAAAAGATAAGCTTCAGTAAAATGGTCATAACGCTTTGTACAAAATGTTGCTCGGGCTGGGCGACCTACCGTTGGAAATATATTTCAAAGATCAACAACGTTCATCAAGGAAGTATTTCCAAATTCGCAACACATTTGCATTGACATAGCCTAGAAGACAGACCTACCAAAACTTAGGTGAATTTAAGAGCCCTTAAGAACTTCACTAGTTGGTCTGACTTCAAAATGATTATCCTCCACCCAAATTCATCAAGAATGGATTCATATAGATATAATATCATCTTAATACTAGATTTTTAAATATTCACACTAGTTCAAGATTACGAGGTGTTACAATAATAGTCATACATAGACACATATACATAACAGCTCATAAGCATCTTTATTATTTTCATCATTACAATAATCGTCATCAACATCATTATTAATATTATCATCATTCATCACATTTAGCTTTATAGACTTACTCGTCATACGAGGGATTTAGTACAATCGTGGTGTATCGCGAATCGTGAGCTTACTAGCTCGGAAGATCAAATCATTTGAAGGATATCATAGTCTAATAGAAGATTTAGATATTTGGCCAAAGAACCATGCCTTATGAAAGAAGGGTTAGCCTTACATACCTTTTCCGTTCAACTATTTTACACCTGCACGTTCTCCCCCAATGCTAGCGTTTCTACCTTCATTGATGTCATACTATCATTAGAATCGATAGCTAGCATATATGACTAAGGCTAGAGAAAATCGGACAGCATCTCCTCTATTTATATGACATTCCTCCATAACGTATCTCAACTCCCAAACGACAATAATAAATTCACAATGCCATAACAATAGCCATTACTCATTCACATTATCCATATTTCTAGACTTACATTCAATTCATCCATAACCATGGCCATAACACACACGATACCCATTTACACACATTGTTCATCTCATGTTCTCAACATCATTTATATCGTATTTACATCACAATACATCAAGAACCATAGCTCAATTCATACTATTTCTCAAAATGACACTATTCCATATTCATGACCCATTTTTCTATACTCTTCTACAATCCAAGTATTTCAACTCTTAAACACCTTAATCAACATAGAAATATCATAAATCTTACCTTAGATATCGTTGGAAGAAGCTTTGGTTGATAATACTCCACTTGAGCAAAACCCTAGGTTTCCTCCATGAGATTCCTTGACGTGAATGAGCCTTAACGGGTTTGCTTACACTTGATTCTCTTGTTTTATGTTGTTGATCACCAAATATCCTTGAATTCTTGTGAAATATATGTAGAGAGATGTTCTAGAGAGAAGGGGTGTGATGTAGAAGTGAAATGAAATAAGCCTTGGTCCCCTTATTTAATGACTTAAAAATCTGATTTGAAGTGCACAGTGGTCGTAAACTTTGTTTACGGTCCGTATTCCAGTTTACGGACCGTCCTTCGTGGTCGTATTTAATCATAACAGAACAAAAAACTCAGGCTGAGACGTGGTGATTTACGGACACAGTTTACATACCGTAAACCACTTTACGGTCCGTATTTTAGGTCGTATTTAACAATTTGATCATTTGGCAGAAAGTTGAAGTTTTGGAAGCCAAAATACGAAATGACAGTTTACGGACTGTATACCACTTTATAGTCCGTTTTTCATTTTACAACCAACTGGCCAGAATGCAAACCTGCAACTTTTCACATTTCCAAAACCCATAATTATTCATTATGGAGCATAACCTATCTCTTATTGCAATTGCCTTCGGAATCTTACTTAAGGCCACCAATTGTCATTTCTTACTCAGGGAAATATCATATGCTCGTACTCCTCACTAGTTCATTCATTGAGCAACAGAGAAAGATTTTTCTGAGGTGTAACAATTACCATACCACAACGCCCACCAATAACCTACCAATAGTTTTTATGATCGTTTCTATTATGAAAAGAAGCGAGAACATACCGTAGACAAGAACAAGCCAATTCTGACCCGGTTCCCAATAATCACGACACTACTTGAATGGAATGAGATATGAGGTTACTACCCACTTCTTCTTCCTCAAATCACATACCAACATTGCTGCTCACTTGATTAAAAAGAGGGCTGGAACCTTTTTTTTTTGTCCTATGAACAAGATGAAATTAACGTGCTACTTGCTCCTAATTCAACAAGAAAATGAGGCCTAAGATGTAGATAATATTGCTGCCTCCTTTGGAATTCTAGAAGACCTACTAAAAATTATAATTTTCTTTCTTCCAAACACTTGAATTTTGGCCGTGAGCTACAAGGTAGCAGTCATGGCTGTTGGTAATCTCTCTCTCAATTTAATTTCATGAATAAGATGATATGAATGCATTAGTCATCACTTAACATGTATAGGCAACCAACCCACTTAACACGTGCCCCACTTGTCCATGCTCCAATCCTAATCAACTATGTTTTAGTGGGGCCCACTTAGTAATCTAATTAGGTTGTTAATCCCTAATCTTCACTAATGTTTCTACATTAATAGTAGTTAATTACCAAAACCGTGCAATAATAAAATCGGGATTTAAAAGTCCTTATTTCATATCTTAAAAATAATCTTGTCCTTGAACTTATGTCGATTAACTTACGAATAATCCAACATACAGAAGTACAGGATATAACATCCTTCCCCCTTTAGGAACATTCGTCCTCGAATGTTAAACTAGTTCTATAGAGTCTTACAAAAATTTCGACAGGGTCTTCTCTATAGCTATACCTATCAACCTGCGTTCAGCAACCCACAGATGCCTCACAGGGCCACAATATCATATAGTCCTATTTACAAATCAATACAGTTAAGTAAGGAATTAAATTACCTGTAGGCATAGGGAACAAGTAAGGATACTTATTCTTCATTTCTTCTTCGACTTCCCAGGTCACCTCTTCCCTATTATTATTTCTCCACAATACTTTGACAGAAGCCACATCCTTAGTACGTAATCTTCTAACTTGGCGATCAAGTATAGCTATGGGGTTCTCCTCATAATACAACTTCTCTGTTACCTGGACATCATCTACAGGGAATACTCTAGAAGGGTCACTAATACATTTACGAAGCATTGATACATGAAAGACTGGATGTACCGCTTCCAAATCAGATGGTAGGTCCAACTCATAGGAAACCTTGCCTACCCTACGAATAATTTGATAATGCCCAATGTAACTCGGGCTAAGCTTCCCCTTTTTGCCGAATCTCATCACACTCTTCATGGGTGATACCTTCAGGAACACCCAATCGCTAATCTGAAACTCTAAGTGTCGACGTCGATTATCTGCATATGACTTCTATCGACTATGGGCTGCCTGAATGAGTTTCACCATATCAACAGCTTACTGAATCATGTCTGGGCCGATTGACTTAGTCTCGCCTACATTGAACCAACCGATAGGTGACCTGCACTTCCTCCCATATAAGGCCTCGTAGGGTGGCATCTGGATAGTAGAATGGTAGCTATTATTATAAGAAAACTCAATAAGTGGCAAATGATCGTCCCAGCTACCTCTAAAGTCAATAATACAGGCTCGCAACAGATCTTCTAGCTTCTGAATAGTGCGCTCAGCCTGTCCGTCAGTCTGAGGGTGAAATGTTGTGCTAAGACTCTGTTGTGTCCCCAATCCCTTCTAGAATGATCTCTAGAAGGTAGCTGTAAACTGAGCTCCTCTGTCCGATATAATAGATATGGGAACCCCATGAAGTCTCACTATCTCCTTAATGTATAACCTCGCATAGTCCTCAGCTGAATATGTCACACCCCAATTCCGGTAGGGCATGATGGGCACCCAACTCTTACTTAAAGCTTAGCGAACCCTATGACATTCACATAATGAAACTGGGCATATAGAAAAATTTCGAAAACATAATAAAGTACTTTCCGTCAAACCATAGAAATTTGCGAACGATACTCAATTAATCAAAAACCGAGTAAATCAAACTGACATATCGGCCTACATGGTCGCTTTACTCAACACATGACATCTCTACATACTAACCACAGGACACTGTCTGCAAAGTCTCTAAGAGTAAACACTTGAATCATATGATTTGGGACAGGGCCCCGCCATTCCCATACACACATATTATAACCATAATGACTCGGCACTGCTCCAGGAAGAAAATGGAGTTTGCCAATCCAATCTGATAGCCAACCATCCTAGCTGAGTACTTTTACCTGTAAAACAATCTGGGACTGTGTGGCATGAACGCAGCGCCCCCAGGCAAAGGGACGTTAGTATGAATAATTTACCGAGTATGTAAGGCAACAGTAATCATAAAAAATGAGATATAAGCCATAATGAAAGTATGAGAAACCACCTGTAATATGAATAGCCCCGAAGGCAGCGAATAACCATGTAAGTATCCCCAAAGGCAATGACTAGAAATGTAAATATATACCATACCCGGCCCTTTAGTAAGGGCTCGGTGAAATATAAATATATACCGTACCCGGCCCTCTAGTGAGGGACTCGGTGAAATATAATACGTACCCGGCCCTCTATTGAGGGACTCGGTGAAATAGTCATATACCGTACCTGGCCCATTATGGGACTCGGTGAAATATATAATATACATACCCGACCCTTTAGTGAGGGACTCGGTGAACAATGCAATGAAACTGTGCACGATTACGTACCCGGCCCGGGACTCGGTGAATGATATATTAACGGTATGCACGAGTAGAATATCATGAGCAACCATATGCAAACTAAATCATCATCTGAGACTCAATAGAATAATCAGAATGAACCAACACTTGAGAATTAAAGACAACTATCATGTCAAGTACTATTGAGAACTAGAGTTCCTTGGAGTCATATATGTTCATCGTTCGCTCGTTTATGTAATTCATACCAAAAAGAATGAAGGGATAGTTTTACATATATATATATATATATATATATATATAGAAGCAAATGAACGCAAGTGAGACTCATAAGATTATTTCTGAAACTCTTTGAATAACCTGGAAGCATAATACCCTCGAATGTCACTATAGATTATAATATCAAAATAGGACTTCAGGAATCATAGACACGTATCAGGACATAATGCAATAGCTTCTGGAAATCAAGAACATTAGCCATTCTAGTATTTAAGAATAGAGCTTCATTCGAGTTTATACGTTCGTCGTCCGTTTGTTCCATGTAGACCATGCCAAAAGAAGAAAAGGGAATAGCCTTAACATACCTTGTCGCTTCTCAAGTTAACCATTACTTAGGTCTCGGGCTTCACCAATCTACAAAAAATACCAAATATGCCAATAATCAAATTAGGATACTCTTTCAAACCAATCCATAATTACTTAGAAATCTAACGATATTCGGGCAGCATCTTCCTTAAAAAATTAATAATCCTCATGATTCCAATTTAGCCAAAATATCAATCCCAATACTAACATCAATATCAAAAAATACATGCCCAAATAGAATCAAATCCATTCTTAAATCACTTCCAAAACAGCCCAATATAAATTCCTATACCGATGCTTGTATACACTTCTTTATTTCCGTATATACATTGTATAACAACAAAAATAATAACAACAACTACAGCCAATCCCACGATATTCCAGACCACAAAACAATTCATAACAACCACCAAACAGCGCACATGATAACAATAATAATTTATCCGATTTTCGATAAAGGTTTCGTAATTCTTTCATCTAGCAACGTAGATACGACTCGGATAACTCAAATACATCTAGGAGAGAGGATTTCTTACCTTATATGCTAAGATTTAATCTTCTTCCACCTTACTTCATTACGAAGAATGTCCGGATTCAACAACACGACTAAATGAAATACCGAGATCAAAGCTGTGAGCGAAACCCGTAACCCAATTAAGTAACGTTGCTGCTCAGCATTTTGCTCTCAAATATTGTGGTTATGTTGCTGCCTCCCAAAACTCTAATCATGCTGCATATGTACATAATTTTTCTCTATTTTTAGAAATATATAGGTACTGTACATTCTCCTCCTCTTTCATAATAGAAATCTGAAATTTCTTTGAGCCTTGGGTAAAATATATGAGTGAAAAGATGAGAAAACTTTCCTTTATGGCCGTGGGGCCCATCCAATTTATCCCTGTTTTGGTGATAAGTCTTGATAGATATACTAGGTAATAATGGTCATCAAATGCTTTTCATACCATGCACCCACGTGGACTAGTGCTGCCACCATAGCACTTATCCCTTAAGCCACTAGTTTATTTAATTGTTTTCCCACTAAAATCCAATTTACCAAATTACTCAAATACTTAATTTCTTGATCACAATTCACTTAAATAAAAATCATTTTTAACACACCTCATGTATTCATTATCATAATCAGAATCGTGTGGTATAACTCTAGTCCATAGCCTCTTCATACACACACGAAATAGTATTTCCAACCATCGTCATCACACTTTTAAGTCTGAAATCCTTTCGGGACTTCATCTTCTTATACAACGAACTCTTTAATTTGCATACTTATAAATGACAGAAATTCTCCAAGGCTCGGGTCTACTTATATACGTCGAGCGGTTCAAACCATAGCCTGAAAGCCCGGGGTATTACATCGATGAAACTTATACCTCTCTGATTCGCTTAACCTCCAACCTTCACGACACTTACTTATCACTTGATAAACATAGCATAAATACTTATAACTAAAAAAATAATCTTCTCCTTGAACTTATGTCGATTAACTTATGACAAATTCAACATACAAAAGAATGGGATGTAACATCCTTCCCCCCTTTAGAAACATTTGTCCTCGAATGTTAACTCTTAGAGACTTGCAAAAATTTTGTCAGAGTTTCCTCTGTAAACTTGACTAAAGCTCAACCTGTATGCAGCCAACCAAACAATAGAAAGCCACACGAGGCTAGAACAATTAATAACCACCATGTAATCTATAGAATCTGAATCTAGATATGATCTCATTCCTTACCAGCGAACTTTCGTTAGGACTATGTTCAGTACATCTACAACTAGAATATCTTTGTTAGTCGTACCATTACCTTGGCAGCATACCCATCTTCATTGCTCTATCCATATACTCACAGACTTAACCTGTCATCTCGCCATTCTGTTTATTCTGCTTAAGATAACCAACAGGGCCTCATAACTCATTGTCGTTACATAATACATACATTCCAAAATCATTCTCGTCGAAGTATAAAATTTTATTAAGCCCATAGATATCCCCTATCAACTTTGATACTCCGACCTCGAACCATCCGATAGGAGATCTACACTTTCGCCCATATAAAGCTTCATATAGGGCAATCTGAATGCTAGAATGGTAGTTGTTATTGTACGCGAACTCAATGAAAATTATCATCTCATCTACCTCTGAAGTCTAATACACATGCCCATAGCATATCCTTAAGCATCTGAATAGTGAGCTCAGCCTGCCCATCGGCCTGGGGATGAAAAGTACCAAGCCGTCCCCTCTTTTACAAATTATAGTATCATATTTCTAAATGATAACACTTGCCATATTCTGATTTCAACAATCAGACTCCTAAGTAGTCAACTAGCGTAACTTGGCTAACTTCCCCTTCTCGGCCTAATTCAATTCTCACGATCCCTGATTCTCCTGAGTTATTCATTCATTGTCCACTTCCTTCCCTTTTTGCTACTTGTGCAGTATATCTTTTTTACACTTTTCATAGAATTTGTTTAGTAACACGCATTTCTCGTGAGTCGTTATTTGAAATCCATCGCTACTCTGAATCTGTCGAAGTCTATAGTATATTAACTACTTTCGTTAGTCACTTTTCAAGAAGTAAAAGTGAATCACCACCTGGTAGAATTCTTTTTGACACCTAAACTCGTCAGTCATTTTCCACTCTTACTTACTCTAGGTACCTTTTATCCTCATCAATTACTTCTTCCCATAATCTTAGAGTCATCGCCTCTATACCCGCTTACTAAATCAACCATGTAAATCTTTTGTTACGTATCAATATCATTTCATCGTTTAGCCTTTCGAAGGTATGTAATAGTTAGGGAATTCTTCTTATCCTCAGAATCCTCTTCGGGTGCATATTCTCGCTTATCTTATGCTTGAACAAAAGCTATAATACTCACATGATCTATCAACTTAAAGGGGTTTTAAATCCTATGTTAATCATGTCCCGTAATGAATCTCTTGAGAGCACTCTTCCGAGGTAAATACTCGTACCACATCCCGAGTTAACACTTATATAGGCAATTTTCCTATACCACATCTATCATCATGTTGAGGTTAATACCTCTCTTCTATCATATGCCCATCCTTCAACTCTGTTCTGCAATCTAGCATATTTTAAAAACTACCATCTAAGGACTTCCCGCCCCTCTTTCGTCCTACGACCCATACCTTTTATCATTCCATCCTTACGTCTCCGCCTATCACATTGCCTCATAATATCAAAGGTTAATTCCATTGTCGTCGTCTGATTTCTACAACCATTAACCCGTAGGGTAGATGTCTCTGTTATAATATTTCTTTCCACGATTTCATTGAGTCCCATAGATCGCCTTACGCATTAGTCATTTTCATCAACATAACTCATGACTAATCCATGTTTCCTTTACTGCATCGCCCACAAACTTGCCCTCTCTTGACCTGCCTTTTCTCAACAATCTTTTCTTGGGACATTGCTGCATAGCTTAATGGGGATATGATTCCATTTGTTACCATCCCTATACGCACATAAGATCAGTCCACTAGTCATTCAAGATCATACATTATTCATTTTCTTGTCTCGTTTCTCATTCTTTTGCTCAAGTAATTTCGTTAGTAGGGCAATAACCACAAGTGCAATCACAATGCTTTCATCCATTCGTTGATAAAACTGTGACCTACAACTCAACATTTGTCACACCCCAATCCCATCAAGGCATGATGGGCACCCAACTCTTACTTAGAGCTGAGCAAACCCTCTGGCATTCACATAATGAACTGGACATATAAAAAAAATGAAAATATAATAAAGTAGATTCCATCAAACCATAGAAATTTGTGAACGATAGTTGATTAATAAAAAACCGAGTAAGTCAAAACTGACATATCGGCCTACATGGTCGCTTTACTCAACACATGACATCTCAACATACTAACCATAGGACACTGTCTGCAAAGTCTCTAAGAGTAAAGACCTGAATCATATGAGTCGGGACAGGGCCCCGATATACCCATACACACATATGATACATAATGACTCGGCACTGCTCCAGGAAGAAAATGGAGTTTGCCAATCCCAGATGATAGCCAACTTTCCTAGCTGAATACTTTTACCTGCAAAACAATATGTGACTGTGTGGCATGAACACAACGCCCCCAGGCAAAGGGACGTCATTACGAACAATGTACCGAGTATGTAAGGCAGTAGTAATCATAAAGAATGAGATATAAGTCATACTGAAAGTATGAGAAACAACCTGTAATATGGATAGCCCCGAAGGCAGAGAATAACAATGTAAATAGCCCTGAAGGCATGACTAGAAATGCAAATACATACCGTACCCGGCCCTTTAGTAAGGGACTCGGTGAAATAATCATATATATATCATACCCGGCCCTTTAATAAGGGATTCGGTGAAATAATCATTTATATACCGTACCCGGCCCTTTAATAAGGGACTCGGTGAAATAATCATATATATGTCGTACCCGGCCCTTTAATAAGGGACTCGGTGAAATAATCATATATATACCGCACCCGGCTCTTTAGTGAGGGACTCGGTGAATAATGCAATGAAACTGTGCACGAATACATACCCGGCCCAGGACTCGGTGAATGATATATTAACGGCATGCACGAGCAGAATATCATGAGCAACCATATGCAAACTAAATCATCATCTGAGACTCAATAGAATAATTAGAATGAACTAACACTTGAGAATAAAGACAACAGTCCCGTCAAGTACCACTGAGAACTAGAATTCATTGGAGTCATAATGCAAGTGAGACTCATAAATTATTTCCGAATTCCTTGAATAACCTGGGAGCATAACATCCTTGAATGTCACTATGGATTATAATATCAAAATAGGACTTCAGGAATCATAGACACGTATCAAGACATAATGAAATAGCATCTGTAAATCAAGAACATTAGATATTCTAGTATTTCTAAGAATAGGAGGTTCTTTGGAGTTTATATGTTCGTCGTCCGTTTGTTTCATATAGACCATGCCAAAAGAAGAAAAGGGAATAGCCTTAACATACCTCAAAGTCTGTCTAAATGTCCAACGTTTACTTCCTGAGCTCGCAAGTCTACAACCATGATAATATAGGCTACAATTAGACCGTATACATCTCTTACTATATAATTCAAGTACGCAATAAACTTAACGAAATTCAGGCAGCACTTCACCTATAATTCTTACTCCAATCCAACTCCAAATAGGCAACAATATAACAACATCACCATCAACAACAACAACATACTCAAGTTCTCTCATCAATCGCTAGCCATAAAATACTACAAGAACATCCTTCAACAGTTCGACACGCAACAACAACAAGACTACGATTTTTGACTTATATATCACAGGTTTCCAACCGTACAAGCTAGCTACAACTTCTACAAGATCAAATACATAAAGAAGGAGTATAATATTACCATAAACCACTCAATATAGCACCCTACATGAGCTGGAGTAGCCTACAAATCCACAACAACAAGAAGAACAAGAATCTCAATAGAATCACGGGATTCCTAATATTTGATTTGCTTCCTTTGTTGAACCCCATAAGTTGAGAACGTATTGCTGCTTCATCCCAAAGTGAAAAAGGTTGCTACTAACATTTTACTTCATCAAAGTGTAATATAATATTTCCCACATGAAAGGGAGGTTGCTGCACAAGTTTATAAGGGCTTATATAAGCTAAAAATGAAATTTCAAGGTTGCTGGTACGTTCCTGGAAAGATGAATCACTATGAAAAATGAATTCTCTAAAATTGTAATCATTTATAGGACCATGGGTTCCCCCTAGATCAGCCATTATTTATGTGATAAAGTCTTGGCTACAAAGAGGCCACAATTAAATAGACAAATATAACTATGAGTCATATGTTGCTTATTTGTAAAGGCCCCACGTGGAAAGTCACTTATCCACTTATACATATATTAGAATCTTGTTTCCCACTACAATTATACCGCAATTAAACCAATTTGTCTTGAACATTAATTAAATTCCTATTTACGGACTGTATATCACCCCTCCAACTTCAATCTTCGTCGAAATGTATTCTCGTCGGTTTGTTAAATCTCCAACCCTTCCAATACTTATTAAACATGAGCTTAAACCCTCGTATACTTAGGGTGGACATGTCTAATCTCATATAACCTCAAAGATAATCCTGCTCTTTATGTTTGTAACGACCAACTCACAACGAAACTCAAAGTGCAAAAGCACGAGGTGTAACAAAAAAAAACAAATATTATTTCCAATCACCTTCATTCCACTTTCGTGTCTTAAATAATTTCGGGACGTCATTCCTTTTACACATTGATCTCTTGATTCCCATACTTGAATATGACCAAATCCTCAAGGCTCGGATAAATTTGCCCATGTTGGATGGTCAAAATTTTCTAGTCCGAAATGCAGGATATTATAGCTTGGACCGTATTTCATTCAAATAAATTTTGAACCTTGAAAAAACTTATTTTCTTTGATTTGTTTAACTTCTAATCTTTATGATACTTCCGAAATCACTCTAACCACCTATAAGCTTGAGGGATAACCTCATTTCCGTTACTAGTGTCATTTGACTCGCATGCTTTCCAACGCTTGAAAATGTCACGACCGAACCCGATGGGCCATGACTAGTGCCCGAACTGGAAACTCATACACGAACCTATTAGATATAGTCAGACTGAAACTAAAAACAATACGGAAACTTGTAAAAACAAACGAAAGATTCATAATGCAACATATAATAAACCTGTCTCCTGAGGAGTCACTACTAACTAACACATAACATAATACGCAAGCCGACAAGGCTGCCACTATATACGGAAATACCCAAAACGAACCATATCGATATAGCTGAACGAAACCTATATACAACCCACACATGTCTACAGACCTCTAAGAGTATAAAAGTGAAATATGACCGGACAGGGCCCCGCCGTACCCCTGGATATGCAGAAGTCTATATCAAAGATCTGTACCAAAATAGTCTAGGCTCCGGAACAATGGAGCTCTCCAAAACAACTGAGCTGAAGTCCTAAGCTGCAGGATCACCAAACCGAGTATCTGTACCTGCGGGCATGAAACGTAGCCCCCCCCCCGCCCGAAGAAAGGGGGTCAGTAGGAGATATGTACTGAGTATTTAAAGCATGAAATACAATAAAGAAAATCATAACTGAATAGAAGATTACAGGAGTCAAGTATGATAATCAAAGATACCAATGCACCTATGCCTTACGAGATGAGAATCATGCATGTCTATATCATATACCATATCCGGCCCATTATAGGAATCGTGAATAAAGTCATCACATACCATACCGACCCATCATGGGACTCGGTGCCATAGTCATATCATATATATATATACATACATACCCGGCCCTCTAATGAGGGACTCGGTGAACAATTCAGTGAAACTGTGCAAGAAAACATACGCGGCCCGGGACTCGGTGAAAGATATATTAACGTCATGCACGAGCAGAGTAGTGAGCAACCATATACAAACTAAATCATCATCTGAGACTCAATAGAATAAGTAGAATGAACTAACACTTGAGTATCAAAGACAACAGTCATGTCAAGTACCCCTCGAATGTCACTATGGACTATGTCAAATAGAACTTCAAGAATCATAGATACGTATCAAGACATAATGAAATAGGTTCTGGAAATCAAGAACATTAGCCATCCTAGTGTCTCTAAGAATAGGAGTTTCTTCGGAGTTTATACATTCAGTCGTCTGTTTGTCTCACATAGATCATGCCAAAAGAAAGAACGGACAACTTTACATACCTTTGATGCTTAATCCGTGACTCGATACTTATATGTTGCCCGGAGTACCTAAACCTATATTAAGACGTTAAGAACTACGGTTAAGCTACGGAAAGGCTTAAAACGTATTTTCAAGTTAGTATTTTCAAGTTAGTCATCACTTATGAATTTATATGCTGCCTATCATGTTGACACATGCCCCACTTGGCATGTGACGATTCATGATCAGATTTTCAATTAACATGCTTGGTGGGGCCCACTTGATAAACTAATTATGCTAATTAATCATTAATCCCCACTTAATAATCTAATCATGGTTAATTAATCCCTAATCTTCACTGATGTTTCTACACTAATTGTAATTAATGTGCAAATCGTGCACTATTAAAATCGGGGTTGAAAAATCCTTTTCACAAAATAATCTTGTCCTAGAACTTATGTCTATTAGCTTACGAATAATCCAACGTGCGAAAATACGGGATATAACATCTTTCCCCCATTTAGGACATTCGTCCTCGAATCTTAAACTAATTCTATAGGGTCTTATCAAAATTTCGGGAAAGACCCCTTTATCGTTATACCTACCAACCTGTATCCAATAACTCATAGATGTCTTACAGTGCCACAATATCAATAGTCTCATCTATAAATCAATATAGTCAAGTAAGGGATTAATATTACCAGCAGGCGTAGGGAACAAGTAAGGATACTTATTCTTCATCTCATCTTCGGCTTCCCAGGTCATCTCTTCCCTATTATTATTTTTCCATAATACATTGACGGAAGCCACATCCTTAGTACGCAACCTTCTTACTTGACGATCAAGTATAGCTATAGGGCTCTCCTCATAGGATAACTCCTCTGTTACTTGAACATTGTCTACAGGGAACACTCTAGAAGGGTCACCAATAGAGTTACGAAGCATTGATACTTGAAAGACCGGATGTACCGCTTCC
The DNA here is from genome assembly GCF_019175385.1 of Lycium barbarum. Taxonomy (NCBI): domain Eukaryota; kingdom Viridiplantae; phylum Streptophyta; class Magnoliopsida; order Solanales; family Solanaceae; genus Lycium; species Lycium barbarum. The sequence goes on from NC_083337.1 coordinate 114,895,970, forward strand.
AAATCAGATGGTAGGTCCAATTCATAGGCAACCTTGCCTACCCTACGAATAATCTGATAAGGACCAATGTACCTCGGGCTAAGCTTCCCTTTCTTACCGAATCTCATCACACCCTTCATGGGTGACACCTTCAAGAACACCCAATCACCAATCTGAAACCCTAAGTGTCGACGCCGGTTATCTGCATATGACTTCTGTCGACTCTGGGCTGGCAATAATCTTTCCTGAATAAGCTTCACCATATCAACAGCTTGCTGAATCATGTCTGGGCCTATCAATTTAGTCTCACCAACATCAAACCAACCGATAGGTGACTTGCACTTCCTCCCATATAAGGCCTCATACGGTGCCATCTGAATACTAGAATGGTAGCTAATATTATAGGCAAACTCAATAAGTGGAAAATGATCGTCCCAGCTACCTCTGAAGTCAATAATACAGGCTCGCAACATATCTTCTAGCGTCTGAATGGTACGCTCGGCCTGTCCGTCAGTCTGAGGGTGAAATGATGTGCTAAGACTTACCTGTGTCCCCAATCCCTTCTGGAATGATCTCAAGAAGTTAGCTGTAAAATGAGCTCCTCTGTCTGACATAATAGATGTGGGAACCCCATGAAGTGTCACTATCTCCTTAATGTATAACCTCACACAGTCCTCAGCTGAATAAGTAGTCCTGACTGAAAGAAAATGGGCTGATTTTGTCAGTCTATCCACAATTACCCATATAGAGTCATACTTTCGTGCAGTGCGAGGTAAACCTGTAATGAAGTCCATATTAACTACTTCCCATTTCCAAGTTGGGATCTTTATCTCCTGTAATAATCCACCGGGCTTCTGATGCTCGACCTTAACCTGTTGACAATTCGGGCGCCGAGCAACAAACTCCGCTATGTCCCTTTTCATGCCATCCCACCAATATAAACATCTGAGTTCATGATACATCTTCGTTGACCCTAGATGAATAGTATAATGGGCATAGTGTGCCTCTCCCATAACCTGTTGTCATAGCCTTCCAACCTCAGGTACACACAACCTACCTCCATACCGTAGCACTCCGTCAGGTGTAACCTCAAATGGGGTCTTCTCCTTTTGAAGAGTTGTATCTCTATACTGTGCCAGAACAGGATCCTCGTACTGGCGTCTCTTTACCTCTTCTATGATAGAGGATTCAGCAACTTCTCGAACAGAAACTCCAGCATCTCCGGAATCAGCCAAACGGACTCCACGATTAGCTAGCCAGTAAATCTCACGGACCATCTCCTTCCTTTCTGGTTGTACGTCCCTCAAGCTACCCATAGATTTACGACTAAGAGCATCTGCTACAACATTTTCTTTCCCAATATGGTATAAAATATCAACATCATAATCCTTTAGTAACTCTAGCCACCGTCTCTGCCGTAAGTTCAACTCCTTCTGCTTAAAGATATATTGGAGACTCTTGTGATCTATATAAACATCAACATGAACACCATATAAATAATGTCTCCATATCTTCAAGGCATGAATTACCGCTGCTAACTCCAGACCATGAGTAGGATAATTCCTTTCGTGCTTTCTAAGCTGTCAGGAGGCATAGGCTATAACCATGCCATGCTGCATCAATACACAACCCAGTCCAACACCCAAAGCATCACAATAAATTACATAGCCATCTGGTCCCTCTGGAAGAGTTAAAACTGGAGCCGTAGTCAACTTGTCTTTCAGCAACTGGAAGCTTTGCTCACAAGCATCAGTCAACTGGAACTTAGCTGCCTTCTGAGTTAGCCTCGTTAAAGGCGCTGAAATCGAGGGAAAATTTTCTACTAATCTACAGTAATATCCTGCTAGCCCCAGAAAACTGCATACCTCAGTAGGTATCGTTGGTCTAGGCCAAGTCTTTACAGCCTCAATCTTCTATGTATCTACCCGAATACCATCAGCTCCAATAATATGCCCCAAGAATGCTACTGAAGTCAACCAAAATTTGCATTTAGAAAACTTAGCATACAACTTCTGGTGCTGGAGCACCCAAGTACCGTCCTCAAATGATTTGCATGCTCCTCTAATGAACGTGAATAGACCAGAATATCATCGATAAATACAATCACGAACATATCTAGGAATGGTTTGAACACTCGTTTCATCAAATCCATAAATACTTCTGGAGCATTGGTCAGCCCAAAAGACATCACTCTAAACTCATAATGCCCGTATTGGGTCCTGAATGCAGTCTTTGGAATATCTATCTCCTTTACCCGCACCTGATGATAGCTTGACCGTAAGTCTATCTTCGAAAAACACTTAGCGCCCTGCAACTAGTCAAATAGATCATTCTGGGGAGGGGATATCTATTCTTTATTGTTACTTTATTCAGCTGCCTATAATCAAAACACATCTGCAGCAACCCATCTTTCTTTCTCACAAATAATACCGGTGCTCCCCAAGGTGATGTGCTAGGCCTGATGAAGCCCCTTTCTAACAAGTCCCTTAGTTGCTCCTTTAACTCCTTCAGCTCTGCAGGTGCCATTCTATAAAGAGGAATAGATATGGGTTGAGTGTCTGGCAATAGATCTATAGTAAACTCTATCTCCCGTTCAGGAGGAAGACTTGGAAGTTCATCTGGGAATACATTCGAAAATTCGTTAACTATCGAGACTGACTGAAGAGTCGGTACCTCGTCCTTCATATTGTGCACACGAACCAAATGATAAATATAACCTTTTCTAACCATCTTCCTTGCCTTGAGGTATGAAATAAACTTACCCGTCGGCAATGTCGTATTCCCTATCCATTCCATAATCGGCTCTCCTGGGAACTGAAATCGAACTATCTTTTCTCTGCAGTCAACATTAGCATAACAAGAAGCTAACCAATCCATACCCATAATAACATCAAACTCAGTCATATCTAACTCAATCAGATCTGCCATGGTATGACGACTATATATAACCACCGAACAATTTCTATATACTTGCTTTGCTATGACAGAATCTCCTACCGGTGTAGCTACCTCAAATGGTTCTATCAACTTAGGTTCTATTCTGATTCAACTAGTAACAAAGGGAGATATATATGATAAGGTGGAGCCTGGATCTATCAATGCATATACGTCCCGAAAGAAAATCGATAATATACCTGTAACCACATTCGGTGACGCATCCTGATCCTGCCTACTAGCCAAAGCATATATGCAGTTCGAAGGACCGCTAGAACTGGAAGCTCCACCACGACCCCTACCACGGCCTGCTGGTGTCTGAATACCCCGCCCCATAGGGCGCATAGCTACAGAAGAAGATGAACCAGCAACCGACCCAGTAGGATGAGCCATACCACTTACACCATCTCCATAGGGACACTCCTTTATCATATGGCCTTGATAGCCGCACGAAAAACAAGCACCTATAACCCAACGACATTCCCCAGAATGGAGCCTACCACACCGAGAACACCGAGGCAAAGGTGGCCTCGACTGACTCGAACCCCTGGTCATCTGTGAACCTGAAGCCTTGGAGCTCTGACCGGCTCCTAAATACCCTGTGCTGTCAAATCTTCTACCTGTGAACTGTGGGGGTGCACTCCGTGCTGGCTGGGAAGAATATCTAATATACTGCTGAGGCTTTCTGCCTTGAAACTTACCAGGATAACCATCCTATCTAGCCCTCTTATGCAGGCCTCTGTCGTAGTCTCTATCTGGCTGGCATCCTCTGTGTCGATCCTCTACCCCCTGTGCATCTGCCTGTACCCAAGCAATATCCATACCTGGCTAAAGAGCCACTGCCATACAGCCATCAATCAAATAACGATCCAGTCCCATCACATAACGATGCACTCTATCAGCCATATCAGCTACAATAGTAGGCGCATATCTATCCAATGAATCAAACTCAAGACTGTACTCTCGAACACTCCTGCCACTCTGCCTCAAATGTAAGAATCTATCAACTCTGGCTCGCCTCATATCTGGAGGCAGGAAGTGGCCAAGGAAGGCCTCCACAAACTCATCCCATACTGTTAGAGGAGCACCCTTGCCCCTAGATAACTTCCAAGACTCATACCAATTAACAGCTACATCCCGCAACCGATACGAAGCCAACTCGACAGGCTCAATCTCAGAAGCCTTGATTATCCTTAATGTTCGCTGCATCTGCCGAATAACCTCCTACAGATCATCCTCGGTCTTTGACCCAAACAATACTGGAGGATTACAACTTAAGAAATCACGAGCCCTCAAATTATCAGATCTATCCGCATGGTCAACTCTTTGTCCGTGCCTACGAGCCTGCCCTGCCACGAATCTAGTCAGCTGCTGAACTGCATCTCTTATGGCCCTATCCTTCGTCCCTGGCTGAGGAGCTGGAGGCTCAGGTATTGGGGCCTCGGGAGCTGGCGGTGGAGTTGCCCCCTGATCTGGAGCTGCTGCTGCTATAAGTTCCTCTGGAGGTGGCGGTGTAGCAGAGCTTGCCGACTGGAGTACAACCTCGGGCATAGACTGGGCACGGACCCTAGTAATTCTCCGGGTCTGACTAGTATCTCCTGCTACCGATTTGCCCTTCTGGGCAGCTATCATTTTCTTTGGAGGCATAGCTGTAAACACAATAATTTGTTAGGGAGGGATTATCCTTATAATATAGCTTTATCGCACGATCTAGAGTAAGAAGGAAAGGTAACATCGTAAATGTCCTGTAGCTTCCTGTTTATAGATGTGGTGCACAACAAACCGATAAACAAGACTCTACTAGACACGGTCTGTAGACACTCCGAGGATGAACTACTCCGATACCACTTTTGTCACGACCCAACCCGATGGGCCATGACTAGTGCCCGAACTGGACACTCGTACACGAACCTATTAGATATAGTCAGACTGAAACTAAGAACAGTACAGAAACTTGTAAAAACAAACGAAAGATTCATAAAACCACATATCATAAACCTGTCTCCTGAGGAGTCACAACTAACCAACACATAACATAATACGCAAGCCGGCAAGGCTACCACTATAGACGGAAATACCCAAAACAAACCATATAGACATAGCTGAACGAAACCTATATACAACCCACACATGTCTACAGACCTCTAAGAGTATAAAAGTGAAATATGACAGGACAGGGCCCCGCTGTACCCCTGGATATGCAGAAGTCTATATCAAAGATTTGTACCAAAAAAGTTTAGGCTCCGGAACAATGGTGCTCTCCAAAAAAGCTGAGCAGAAGTCCTAAGCTGGAGGATCACCAAACCGGGCATGAAAAGCAGCCCCCCCCCCCCCTCCTCGAAGAAAGGGGGTCAGTACGAGATATGTACTGAGTATATAAAGCATGAAATACAATAAATAAAATCATAACTGAATAGAAGATTACAGGAGGCAAGTATGATAATCAAAGATACCAGCACCTGTGCCTTACAAGATAAGAATCATGCATGTCTATACCATCATGCACGTCTATATCATAACGAGATGAGAATCATGCATGTCTATATCATATACGTACCCGACCCTCTAGTGAGGGACTCGGTGAACAATGCAGTGAAACTGTGCACAAAAACATACCCGGCCCGGGACTCGGTGAAAGATATATTAACGGCATGCACGAGCAGAGTAGTGAGCAAAATAGAATAAGTAGAATGAACTAACACTTGAGTATCAAAGACAACAGTCATGTCAAGAACCCCTCGAATGTCACTATGGACTATATCAAATAGAACTTCAAGAATCATAGACACGTATCAAGACATAATAAAATAGGTTCTGGAAATCAAGAACATTAGCCATCCTAGTGTCTCTAAGAATAGGAGTTTCTTTGGAGTTTATAAATTCGTCGTCTGTTTGTCTCACATAGATCATGCCAAAAGAAAGAAGGGATAGCTTTACATACCTTTAACGCTTAATCCGTGACTCAATACGTATATGCTGCCCGGAGTACCTCAACCTATATTAAGACGTTAAGAACTATGGTTAAGCTACAGAAAGGCTTAAAATGTATTTTCAAGTTAGTAGCTCATTTATAGAAAATTGGGCGGCATTTCCCCTAATATTCAACAACCACCACCTAATCAAAAAAAACCAACAAAAACCCAATAACCTCTCTTAATCCTTTTCCAACTCAAATAATCAACATCTAAGATTATACACCAAACAGACCAACGTACTTTTCGTATACGATACCTTATACACTTTATTTCTTCTAAATTTATGAGCCATATCAACAATAACACGACAACCACATCAATTACTCATACACAAGAAAACTATCTTAATATCACAACAAGTTCTAAAACAACCCATAAGATAAATACAAGTTCTAGTATGGTTTAAACTTTCTTTTCACAAATTCCACATCCATTAAATTGTACAAAGATCACACCATCTCTAGAACCTGTAGGAGGGAATAACCTTACAATAACATACCCCAAGCAGCCCATCAATTACAACTACACAAATACATAATTATAACCACACTTTTAATCCTTCAACTCAATAAGAACAACCCCTAATCTCATGAACATCTAGTCCAATTCATATCTCAACAATCTCATATAACAACTACAAATTTGAATATCATGCTTCCTTCACTTTTAACACATAATCCATAGCAATAATAACAACAACAACAACAATAATCAAACCCAATCTAAGTGGAACAACTCCGATTCTGCCTATTCACAACGCCAACAATAATCAAGCAATTTTCTTACTTCCAATTCCACTTATTAAGAGTTAATCTCTCAATTACAACATCATCTACTCCAATTAAATTGCAAGAAAAGAAATCTTACCTCAAATAATTTAGAACAGATCCTACAATCACTTGCACCACTTCTTCTCCTTCAATTTAAATTCCAACTTTGCTGCTCCTTTAAATGCTTAGAACACCTCTAGGGAATTAAATTTTCCTTCCTTCAAAACCTTGAGCTTAGCCGTGAGCTGCCATGGCTGTGTGCTTCTTTCTTTCAATTAGGTTGAAGATGAAAATGAAGTGTATGGCCAAATGGTTAGTCATCACTTATGAATTTATATGCTGCCTACCATGGTGACACGTGCCCCATTTGGCATGTGATGATTCATGATCAGATTTTCAATTAACATGCTTGGTGGGGCCCACTTGATACACTAATTAGGCTAATTAATCATTAATCCCCACTTAATAATATAATCATGGTTAATTAATCCCTAATCTTCACTAATGTTTCTACACTAATTGTAATTAATGTGCAAATTGTGCACTATTAAATTCGGAGTTGAAAAATCCTTGTCTCAAAATAATCTTGTCCTTGAACTTATGTTGATTAGCTTACAAATAATCCAACGTGCAAAAATACGGGATATAACAGAAAACACGGGATGTTACATCCTTCCCCCCTTTATAACATTCGTCCTCAAATGTTAAATTAGTCCTGCACAAGTGTACTGGTTATGGTGATCTTATAACGAATCAATTCTAACTAGAACTCGTCTATCATGTTGTGCCTCTCTTTGCTTAATACCATTCTCCACTTGACATCAGTTAATATTGAATTTCCAAAGAAAGTAGTCAGAATTTAGCTAATTCTGTAAATGACTGTGACTTGATATATCCATCTACACTTGAAGCTTAAGTCGAGTTTTTCTTGTTTTGGAGTCATCTTTCCAGTAACACTGTAGAATAGGAGATGTCTTTCCCTTGGGTAGGTTTACCATTGCATATTGGTTCCTCTTATTCTCTCTTCTAATTCTTATAGCTCTACTTCCATTCTTTATTTAGGCCGCATAGTCCGCAGCGTACATCCTTCTTGGAATCATCATTTTAATCCTCTGACATGCACTATCTATAACATTCCTTTTGAACAGTTGAAAACGAGTTTCCTTCTTAGTAACGACTCTCGGTCGCAATACTCTCTTGGTTCCTCAGGAATATCCTTTCAAGAAATATAAGTGAGTCCCTTTCCTGATATGATCCTCCTTGATACTCGGACTCGTCGATCCGTTTTCTTGCTCAATAATGGTATTAAGTCTCACATGGTTTACAAATCTCTCCCACTTCCTTTCTTCTATATGACCATGATAATGGTATTGATTCACATCTGTAGAGTCTAGATAAATTCAATCTGAGATGTCCTGTTGCAGCTGTCACCCATCGACTCATTAAAGGCTTCATAATTTGTAAAAATTTCATAACCCTCGGGTAAACTGTTGAAAATTTTCTATAACCACAATGATAAAAAAATGAAAGTTCCAAGGTGTAGCATTCTTCTGGGCAAACCCCATTTATTCAATGATCCTATCAAATTCGTAAGTAATCTAAGACACCCCAAGGCTATCGTAGGAAACATATAACATATACTTATTTCATATTCAGAGTAATTGTCCTATTTGTCCTTAATGATAATTCCAACTCAATATGTCGACTCAATTTTCCATATAGTTTCCCTCAACTGACCCGTAGTATCACAAACACACTATTTTTGCTTACCTCTTACTCTTCGTTTTAAGTACCCAATTGGATGCATTCTCAACATGTAAATACTTGCAGGTTACATAACCGTTCCTGTGTGATTCGTGTATGAACATATAATCTTATACATAAAATTCCCTTCCTTTGGTTCCTTTTATTTTACGTATCTCATACATACCTAAACTCTTTTGTCTATCTGTTATAACTTGTCTCATCGTACTCTTTTATTTCCTTTATTTGTCCCTTGATTATCACATCTTATATTATACTATATAAAACTTTATGTCCCTTCTTATTTGTCACTTATAAATCGCAATATCATTAACAAATGACTTTACTGTCAATCCCCTTGCCTCTATTCCAGTATAGCATCGCTATCCTTTACAATATTCCTTGAGTTATTTGCTCTCAATGTCATGTTGTTCAAGGTCTCCACGAATGATTTTTAGTACAGTCTCAGATACCAACTTGATTCTTGTTCATTTATTTACTAGCTATTAGACTCATTTCTGCATAACTCTCACTTTTTGTTTTAGAGTCTATATCTGTCACATCTTAGGATTCATCGTTTCAATCTCTACACTTGTATTTTGTTTACTCGCTTCCCCCCTTTAAGTGTTTTACTTATACCATTCTCAAATCCGTTACCTCATTTCCAATCTTGAATTCATGTATCCCTTTCCTCAATTCCCTTATTATACTGCATCATATTCATGCCATTTCCCATAATTTATAGATACAGTAATTCATGTGTGAAGTCTTAACATACTCATCTTGCAATTTTCTGATCAAGTAATACAACCAACATAGCAATTCAAACAAGGATGTATTTTACTTAGCTCAACCATTAGTTATAAGTCAATATTTACATTCGCTCCAATTAACAACTTCTGTCCCATAGGGATACTCAAAATAGTAGTATGTCTAGCTATCCGTACCACCCATGTAATGTCACTTATCCCATTCTTCGATACTCAAAGTTCACTTATAGCTTCATCTTCCCCTTTTCTTCCCATCTTAAGTTATTCCTCTCTTTCCCGTAATCAACTTATAGCAACCGTAAATGCATTTTCCTTTAAACCCTCTATCTTTGTTTTCAAGGATCTAAGTCTCATGCGCAACTAATAACCCTTATGCCTCATACTCTTTTACGTTTGTGTTGCACTCAACATTGATTTCAGAATCAATCATAATCATATCGTATTTGTCGTTGATGATAGCCTTGCTTTATCACTTTATCGTCGTACGGTAAACTCATAACTCATGGCCACATTTTTCTTTCCAACTTATTCCTTTACATTTGTTACACCCCGCGTTTTTAGAGCAGGAGTATGACATTTACCTCACCGTAGTAAGGGAGTGTCGGAGACGTCCCATAATGTTTTGAAAAGCACAAGCCATGGAAAGTACGTAACAACGAAGAAAGAGGGTGAATTACGATCTCGTAAGTCGTAATCGGGAAAGAGTATTTTGAAACACGAGAACATGATCATTATTAGTATAATAAGTGATAAATATCATGTATGGAGAGTTTCGGAATATTTCGAGATCGAGCAAATTGAAGAAAATAAGTTCGATGAAAATTTGAGAAATGCTGGAAAGATTTTTAGTCAAATTTGGAGGGGTATATCTCCATGTATATTTGGAGTTTTAAGGCGTTTCAAAAGCCTACAATGAAGTTCATCGAGTCTAGTTTGTAATGCAACAAACCGCTCGTCGATAGGGCGTCGGAGTAGAGAATTATAGACGTTACAAACTGAACTGTCGCGCAGAAACAGAGCTGCTACAACACTGCTACAACACTGCTACAGTACCGCTACAGTATTGCAGCGGTACTGTAGCTACAGTACGTCGGCCCACCCTCTATAAAAGAGATAAAACCCCCCATTTTGATCACAAAAAAATGCTACAAAGTTCCAGAAAATTCAGTCATTAAAAGGCTCTTAATCTCACATAAAAGTGAAGATTTTGGGCGAAATTTCAAGCTACGAAGTACTAATCGAAGTCCGGGCAACGCATAGTCACAAATATGATTTCATTTTGGAGTTGGAGTGGCTTGGAAACAAGTAAATGTTGAAGATTTGGCTACCTTCATGAAAAACAAGGTATGAATTTGTTGAATCTCTTTCTCTATCAATATGAATTAAGAAATAATGGCAAGAACAAGGTGATAGATTGTTGTATTGATGTTGTTAATTTGTGGGTTGAGATTTGAAGAGAAATTGGACGAAATATACATATATCTATCTTGTAGGATGTTGGGGATGTTATTATTGATGTTGTTAGTACTAATTTCAACTTCTTTACGGAAATAAAGTTATTAAATAGTTGTATCACAAGTGGGTTGGTTGAGAAATTTCGAAAATAGTGTGTGGGTTGTTTTATGGCATATGTTGGTGTTGGAAATGATATTACGACTATTGGTATTGTTGAAGAATAATGAGCAAGTTATATTTAGTGTTTTAGTTGTTGTGTTGTAGATTGCATATAGCAAGTAAAGACTTGATAAGTGTGGTAAAGTATTGGCAATTGGAAGTTTGTGTAAATTGAAAATAATGTTTTTGTATGGAAGACATGTAATGGTATTACTATGATGTTGTTGGAATATATGTATTATAAGGTTATTGTTGTTTCATTGGAATTGGAGAGTATTGAAGGAGGTAGAATGTTAATTGAAGTGTTGGAATGCACCTTGAATGAAATATGTGAATTTTTAGTGTGATTGTTGAATTATGTTAATAGTTTGGCCGGGTTTGAATTCCCGGATTGTGATTGATGAGAATTTGGCTATGTTGAATGTTGAGGATGGTATATTTACAGAGGAAGTGCTGCCGAAATTTCGGTAGCCAAGTGGTTCCTTAAGATTCTAACTCTAAGTACCCTAATGAAAGTTTGGGTAAATGTGACCAATTTGCAGATTTTGACGAGATTGCAACGTGAATTCGGAATAGCAAAAGAAGCGGAAAGAGGTATGTAAGGCTTCACCCTTCTTTCTATGGCATGTCTTAGGTGTAATAAGTCGGGTACGAGCCTCGGGGACAACTCTGTTCCCCGGGATCCGCACCTAAAGTTTTCTCCTTTTTGTTCAATAGAATTGAATTAGAAAGTGTGCCAATTGTGGGAAAAAAACCTCCTAAACCCTTAGCACTTGTATAAATGGGACCCGATTACCCTAAGATCCTCACAAGTAACGCTATGACACGTAATATATGTAAATCGTATACGCTACCTCATCCGGCCCGAGGTGGGCCCGTTACTCTCGGATTTTCCTTATAGTCTTGCTTGACTTACTTGAAGTGAATCTAAAGGGAAACTTTAATCCCGATTTCGTTACCAAATGATAAGTACTATGACTCCTCTAACGAGGGTACTTCCATGACGATAATGATAACAATGATGTTAGATAAGAGGATATGCCTATGATACGTCCTACCAGAACGACTCTATGACTAAGATGACTAAGCTAAGTATCTTATGTAAACATGAAAATGATAAACTAATTTTCGAATCCTATTTATATTCCCTAGCTATGACTTCACTTTCTAAAAACTTCCAAGCCTATGAACTGTCATCTATGACGCCCACGATTTCATTCTACGTTTACTTTAATACTATTCTCCGTTGACCATCTCACCTTAAAAATATTCGTCCTTTCGAGGTGAGACAAGAGCGATCATGAGTATTCCATAATGTACTCGGAGGTCACCGACCTTACGTCACTCCGATGACTACATGATTCTTCGTTGGGCTTTCCTGCGTGCCTATGAGACATATGTATATAGGATACGTAAATGCATATAAGACATGTAAATGTATGTAAGATATGTGTATATATTTTTTTAAAACATGCACATGACGAAAGAGCTAGAGCGCTATAGACGCTGATGTACCTACACGACACACGTATATGTATATGATAAAAGAGCTAGAGCGCTATAGACGCTGATATATGTACATGATATATGCATGTGTATACGGGGAAAATGGAGGTAAGGGCGGAGCGTTATGAACGCATATCCACCTGATCAGTTGGCATTACATGATTTGATATCGTCCCGGACGCGGGATGCCCGGACGCGGGATGTGTATATTTATGGTTAAATGGATCGGCTGCCGACGCCTCGAAAATATGAGATGTCCTATTTTATATGTATATGTATATGAACAAGGAAAGATTCTTAAAGGAAAGCTAAGTACGCATAGCACCTGCCAAGGGTATATATATATACAGGTTATGTTTCTATCCCAGGACATGTGTTGTAACTCTCTTATGTCATTATACATGATTCATATTTTCTGTATATTACTATTCATGCCTTACATACTCGGTACACTATTCGTACTGACGTCCCTTCTTGTGGACGCTGCGTTTCATGCCGCGCAGGTCAGCAGACAGGCGGATTTGATCCTTAGAAGCTCTACCAGCAGTGTTGACAGTGCTCCAGTTATTCTGGAGCCTCACTTCCTTGGTACTATTTTGTGTATATATATTCGGGTATGGCAGTACTCAGCCCTTTCTATGTATAAGTGTACTACGTCTAGAGGCTCGTAGACAGATATGTACAGTCAGTTAAGTATAGTTAGATATATGGTGTTTTAGCATGTTAATGTTGTTGTATAAAGTGATAACGAAGTTTACTAGTCTATGTTCATAATGACGCTGCTAATGTTAATGTTCAAAAAAAAATATGGCACCGTTCATACGGCTTGCTAAGAGGTAAAGGAAAAACGATAGACAAGGGGTGCTCGGTACAAGTATCGGGTACTCGTCACGGCCCCTAGATGGGTCGTGACAACATTCTTTCCTCCTCAATTTATCATATTATCTCCCGTTTTATAATCAATCCTTCATTCCTCGCACAAGGAACCCTATTCTTAACTTAGTACGGCCTTGTCCTTTAGAATATATTACTTCCATACAATCCATTCTTCGCTTCCAAAACTATTCTGTTCATTTTGATCATCCCCTATCAGCCTTATTATGCTGATCCTTTTCCTGTTATGTCCCGTGTTTTCATATAATTGGAAATCGAGAAATAATTAAGATTTGTGTGTTATAAGGAAATATTTTGATTTTAGTGAATATGACTACGTTGGTTATGGAATCATTGATGTTAAGACATCGGGGAAGGCCGAGGGTAAATTTGAAATTTCGAAAATTAGTTTCGGGAATTACAAAACGGGACGTTTAATGAATTGGGCCAAGAAAAATATAAAACAAAATTGAGGCCCAAAAATCTTGAAGTGGCCGGCCATAGCATTGGTCCAAGCCCACTTTTAAAGGTCATGTGCTATGCACATGACCCCTATATGGATATATATCAACATAACACTTAGAATTATCAAGAACAAAACAAAATTCAAGAACACCACAAGAGAAAGGCTCTCGGCCGAATAGAAAAGGGAGGAAAAAAATAATTCCCAAGCCTTTGTGTTGTGATCCAAAAATCTTGATTTTTGCATAGTTGTGGAGTACTCAAGACCCTCTTCAACGGGGTACAATTAGTTTGGCGTAAGGTGCGCGTTTGCGACAAGTCGGGTTTTCAAGAAAAGGTGAGAATTCTTACACTTTTGTGTTATAGAATTGATATGAATGTGTTAAGGATTGAGAATAGACGAGAATCCCGTAACTTTGATGTATGTAGAAAGCCGTGGGTGTGTGTGTGTTGGTGTTGGAGCCGTGGCACTTATGAAGTGCAAAGTAATGTGAATTGATCTTGTTTAGCTTGTTTAATGTGTCGTTGTGACCTTTATGTCGTAAATGAACGTTTAAAGAATTGAATTGGCGTTGGAAAAGGATTTCGGATCATTACGGGAAAGTGTATACCTTTTGTATATTTGCGTATATCATTGTATATCTTTGATGCCAAAGACTTTAAATATGACTTACGGTTGATGTTAATGAATTCGGAATGAAACGACGCAAGTTAGAACGTTCGTTGCAAGTTTTGATGTTTTGAAAGAATTATGGAAAGTAATGAATTTTGGGCGATTTCGTATATGGCTTGGAATATATTTGGAATGTGATTGAATAATCTTAAATGAGTGAATGAATACAATAATATGGATGTAGATTTGGAATTTTGAAGTTTGAATGAAAGATTGTCAACTTGTGTAGTAAGGTAGAATTTGGATATGGTTTATATTGCTTGATGATGTTTGGGTTGTTGTTGTTGATGTATTTTGAGCCGAGCTAAGTCTCGGGGATGTTAGATTTATAGGGGAAATGCTGCCAAAATTTCGGTAGGCAAAAAAATTGAAGTTAATGGCATTTTTAAGCCTAAGAATCTCAAATTTGTAACTTTGACCATTTGCAGATTTCGGACGAAACGGGACTTGACTTTTGGGAGAGCATAAGAAGTCAGTAAGGTATGTAAAGCTTCCCACTTCTTCGTTTGGCATGTCTTAGTATGTTAGGCGAATATTGGAACCTCCGGAGCATTTCTGCTCCTCGAAACCCGATCCACAGAAAAGTTACTATTCATTCAATTCAATTGAAGCCTAAGGGCTCTATTTTGGCTAGAATGCCACCAATCGTCCGAAACCTATCAAAATGTGATCGGGTCACTTGATAATGATTATGTATGACCTTTTGGCCTATAAATGTTCGTAAACTATGTTCGCCACCTCAATTTGACTCGAGGTGGGCTCGCTAACCCCGAGACGCCCTATTTGTCCTATCGGGCTCTCCTTTTGAATAAAGTTTGATATGACCCCTTTGATTTCGAAACGTTCGTCTATGAGATATGCTTTGATTACTATGATATGTTAAATTACGCTTTTGAGTTACATGCACTACTTTGAAAACGTTTTGTGGAATGAACATTCGTACCAACTAACGATTTGACTATTTTTGGTTTATGAAGGGATATATGAACTCATTATGTTTTGAAAGGCTATTTTGAAATATGTATTGCATTTGTTTGCTCACGACTCCGCTCGTGCCCTATTATGACTTCGTTCACCGGTTCCCGGGCCGGTTATAATTCGTGCGCCTTATGATAATTCGGCCGTATGCTGTGTTGCGGTTCCCGAGGCTTCGCCATAGGGCCGGGTTCCGTTTGGAGTTATGCTGTGATATGGCTCGTGATGCGATACGCTCACCTATGTTGTGTTTGTGTTCGGGGATATACGGAGATTTGAAACTTTCTGGTGTTATGCTGTGTGTGGCGCCAGCGTCGGAGTGGCGACCACGTTCTTAAGCGTTTGCATGATTTCGTTTGCATTATGTATACGTGTATGATTTTGATACGGATTTTGACATACTGATTTGTACTCCACTTGGTCATCTGATTTGCTTTCGGTTTTGGCCCATATTTCTGTACTCCGTGCTTTACATACTCAGTACATATTTCGTACTGACCCCCTTTCTTCGGGGGCTGCGTTTCATGCCCGCAGGTGCAGATATTGGTGATCCTCCACTGTAGGCTTCACTCTTTGCTACTTCGGAGTACTCCTTCTTGACTCGGAGTCCACTTTTGGTATAGACTCTCTTTTGCTATGTATATTCTGTACATTTGACTATTTGGGTACGGCGGGGCCCTGTCTCGCCATATGTCTTTGTTTTGAGTTCGTAGAGGTCTGTAGTCATATATGTGGGGTGAGGGTCCAATGTATGTTTGTCGGTTTTGTTTTCCGGTCTTAAAGCAGTCCGTTGGTTATGATGGCCCTAAATGGCCCTTATGCTTATATTTGCACTCTTGACCGGCGATGTCTATTCCGCCGCTCAGTTTGGATTCGATATAACATTTTGATTTGTGCGACCGCTTAAGACATATTTTTATATAAACTATGTTTGATATGACTTATATGAAATTCTGAAATAAGCTTTGATTCGGTATATGAATATGCGATTTGGTCTGGGTACCCAAGTAGGGTGCCAGTCGCGGCCCACGGGGCTGGGTCGTGACATTTCCTAACAATCGTTCTATTTCGTTATTCATCTTTTCGTAGTCTTGGTCTTTTACATCCAACCAAAGATATCACTCGTAATCTTGATTATACAAATCATAAACGTGTACTACTCTACCATATCACTTTTCTCTGATTACTATTTCAAGTCGACATCCTCGTTCCTTTTGCTTGCTATCATTTCTGTCATTGCGTAACCTCTATGCTGGATTTTCCCCTAACAAGGTCTTATAAGCTTTCTTATCTACTGCCTCCTGGCATTGCTTGTTGGTTTCACACATGCATTCACCCTTTATTCGTATAGAACATGTCACATCTTTAGTCGTTTCCTTGCTATACTTTACTTACTTTGTATTACAATTCTTGCTACGTTCTCATCATATCCTTATCATAATCAACTCTATAGAGTGCCACTTCTTGATCTCATTCGCAAGCCTGCTTATAAAATAGAATAAACCTCGTGAAGTAAGCATGCTTAACCTATTACTCTTTTTGATCAGCCCTGTTACACTTATCACATAAGTAGTCTTACCAATGTATTCACATTCGCTATAACCCTTCGTATTTCGTACCCCTATCACGCTGTTACTTTATTTTACTAATATACTGGTCGTATTTTTACTTCTGCTTACCCATCCAATCAATACTTCAGTATCACACTCTATTAGAATTACCCTTTTTCTTCTATGTCATGCTTTAGTACTACCGTCTCCCTAATTTACTCTAGCATTTCCTTTTACCATATCAATGTCGATCTTATAGTTACCGTTACTATCAATTCAACAACATTTAACTCATCTCTTGTAGTTGTCAACGATACTCCTAACTTAATCCCGTCCTGCCATTACTTTTTACACAACATCTTTTCCTGTTAGGACATATTACAAGCTTATATCTTATCTCTTTCAAATTCTAGAAAAATTTCGGCAGAGTTTCCTCTCTATTTCTTACTATCCATAACTTGCACGCAGCAAATACCAAGAATGCCTCACAGGGCTAATATATATACACTACATATCTCAGCCACACAGGGCTCCCAATTTCAAGTAAAAGTACAAAGATGTCGAAACTTACCTCATATATCACACCTCGAGATGTACCTGATCCTTTAGCGATCTGCCCTATTATACCTTCCTATTTACTTTTCCTTTTGGTCTTCAGCTTTACATTTCAATCACACCTCAATATTCTTACCTTACCCGACATACATCTTTTGTATCGTTGCTTGCCTTTGTACTGATTCATTCAATTTGTTCAATTCGCAAACTTATAACTGAACTTATCATCAAGAGATACATTTAATCAATTCCTCTGTTGTACTTACACTGACTTACCTCTATGCCAACCAATCCATTATCATATAAATACATATTCTGATAACATAACCTCAACGAAGTGACTTACCTCTGTAACTTTCAGTATCTATCATCAATCGCTTTCTTCTGTTGATATCGTTCTTCTGCGTAAATCAAGGGTTAGTATAAAGAATCTCATTTCCTATAGCTTGGCTCTATCGCACGATCTTAGATATGAAAGAAAAGTAAACATCCTAAATGCCCTGTAGCCTCCTGTTTATAAATGTGGCACGCAACACACCATAAACAAGACTCTACTAGACACGACGTTGCAGAAAACCCCTAGGACGAACTGCTCCGATACCACTTCGTCACACCCCAATCCCATCAGGTCATGATGGGCACCTAACTCTTACTTAGAGCTGAGTGAACCCTCTGGCATTCACATAATGAACTGGACATATAAAAAAAATCGGAAATATAATAAAGTACATTACATCAAACCATATAAATTTGCAAACGATACTCGATTAATCAAAAACCGATAAGGTACACCAGCGATATAAGGTATGTATGTTTATTTTCATGCTTTTGGCCGTGTGTGGCCATAGATATGTCGATGTTGTGATGTAGCCCTGTGAGGCGATGATATTATGGGTTGTTGTGACAAGTTGGTAGAGCCAAATTATAGGGGAAACTCTGGCGAAATTTTCGTAGAATCCCGAATGTTTAACATTCAAGGACGAATGTTCCAAAAGGGGGGAAGAGTGTTACACCTCGAAAATTTCCCCGTGAGCGTACAGTGAAAAGTTGCAGAATTGCATTTTGGCCAGTTGGACGTAACGTGAAATACGGACCGTAAAGTGGTATACGGCCCGTATACTGCCATGTCGTATTTCAACTTGCAAAATTTCAACTTTCTGTCAAATGCTTCAAATGTTTAAAAATGACTTGGAATACGGACCGTAAATCGAAATATGGCCTGTAAACTGAGTCGTAAATTGCCATGATCTCCAGCATGCCTTTCTGTTTCTGATATGCTTAAATACGGTCGTGAAGGACGGACCGTAAACCAATATACATCCCGTAAAGTGGGTTTACCACCACTGTGCACTTCAGTCACTGTTCATTCTGGAATAGATTTTAAGTCATTAAAAGGAGACCCCAGCTCATAAAATTCATTTCATCTTCATGATATTTCTCTCTAGAAACCTCTAGAATACTCTCTACTCTTCATCACAAGAAAATCCAAGGGAAATTCATGATCAACAACACCAAATCCATGAAATAAAGTGTATGAGACCTAGCTAAAGTTCATCTTTTTCAAGAAAACCCAAAAGAAGTGAAGTAGGGTTGTGGTGCTAAAGGAGTAATTTCATTCAAGGCTTGTTCAACCATCATCTAAGGTAAGTTTCATGACTAAAACATGTTGTTTAAGGTATTGGGAGGCTAAGATACCTGAATTATAGAAAGACATGGAAAATGGGTCATAAAAGGGTGAATAGTGCTATGATTGAATAGGGGTTGGATTGAATCATGAATGTTGATATGTTGTGATTATGAATACGTTATAAATAACATTTAAACTATGAAATAAGTATTATATACGCGAAAACGCAATAATGAGTTATAAGTATAAATGTGGACAAATTGGAGGGAGAAATGGTGGATTGTGGTCAATGTATATAAACGATGATTGTTGATTACAATATTATGAATGTTGTTGTGAGCGTTTGGGAGTTGATATAGGATATGGGAAAGTAGTATAAACAAAGGAAATGTTGCCCAATATTCCCTAGAATTAGTGGCGCGTTCTTATAGTCGAATAACTAACGTTAGTGCGAATTCTCTTTTGAAGGTAGAAACGAGATATCGAAGGAGAACAAGCAAGCGCTACCCTAGTAAACGTCAAAGGTATGTGAGGCTAGTCCTTTCTTTCTATGGCATGAATCCTTTAGCATGACTATCTTTCTTATCCATGAATCTGTTAAGTTCCGGAAGAGATGAGTCTATGTCTATAATTAGCTACACGAGGTAATGACTAAAGTATAGAAATTCTAATACATATGATGTGATACCCCTATGATGTTAATGATGCGATTTATTGCTTACACTTACCTTATATGCTCATTCCTTCAAGGTGAGGCAGGATGTCGATGATTGCTCCATAATGAAGTCGGGGGATCACGACCTTACGTCACCCCGATAAAGTATATTTGATCTTGAGCCTTATGCATGTACTATGATAAGATAAGCATACCATGATGATCATATTATGATGATGATGCTATAACATCGCTCCTAGTTGGCCGGGCAGTCAACGCTAAGGCGAGCAGCTATACGTATACACCATGGCCAGATGGCATGGGCAGACACCACTAGTGGCCGACATGAGATGATACCCCGGACGTGTGAGGCCTGGACGCAGGCTAATGTTATTGATTATCACACTGATCCGATATGGATGGGCAGCTTATACATTTTGCATATATGATATGATGACGAGTATGAGTAAGATAGCATGCATTACTTCTTTTATATATTTGTCAGTCGGATCCAGATGTTTCATATTGATATTCCCTTTATATCATTGTCTTCTTTCATTGTTCATGCCTCTTATACTCAGTACAATGTTCGTACTGACGTCTATTTTCTTTGGACGCTATGTTCATGCCCACAAGTAGACAGGCAGGAGAGCTCGATCCAGACCCGTAGTAGCTGTCAGCTGATTGGAAGCACTCCCTTGTCCCGAAGGTGCTTGATTATTCTTTTGTGTATATAGTCATGTATATGTATTTTTGGGCATGACGGGGTCTTGTCCCGTCCTCATGTTTGGCACTCCAGTAGAGGCTCGTAGATGCGCAGTGTGGGTTAGATGGTCTCACGGGATGGCTATTGTATATATATATATATATATATATATATATATATATATATATATATATATATAAGTATCACTATTTTGATAGCCAAAAGGCACATGTATATAAGAGTATTTATATTTTCATATGAAATATGAATTTCCTACGCTTGAGTATAAATGTGTTAAAAAGGGCATTAAATGAGCAAGATGAGCAACAGAGCGAGCGGTGCTCGGTGGTTAGCCCCAAGTACCCGTCGCGGCCCTAGTTGGGCCGTGACAGTTCCTTTGTTTCATTGATTAATCTCATCTCGTTTTCCATTATCATAGTCTGGAGCTTTTCCTTTCTGCATCTCACTTTCCTTCGTGTCAAAAATAACAAACTCCTATCGTATAACCATCCTGGTGAACAACCTAGGCTATAACGCATAACGTAGTTGTAGTCATAAATTCAACAAACTACCAAGCGAAGAGCTTTAGTAAACATATTCCTTTCCATCTATTATCTCGAAGCATTTATTAAGGTCAATAACCCATAGTGACTTAAATGTTTTCCCGTGTTAATCATCAGGTGAGGTCTAACTTGCCAATCTATATTGGTATTACATGCGTATACATATACGTGTACACATCAAACTCACCCCATAGCTCAATCTTTCGAAGACATGTAAAGGTTGATTAACCTTTTCCGATTTGTGAACTTCTTTTGGGGCGCTTACCTCTTTAATTCTCTTTTGATACGTAAAACTTCTTTCTACCCCAAGCACATTTTTCTTCACATTCTTATATCCTATCCTCTCTCGCCTGTCATAATATCTCATTATTCCCATTTATGATCTAATGTTTATCTATTAAACCTGTCCCATAACTGACTGTCAATTTCACCTCTAATTACTTCACTGTTGTACCCTTTCTCTCTTCTCGTAATAATCCAACTTAAAAGTTTCCACAATTTCCCTTAAGTTCTCAGAAAATTTCGGCAGGGTTTCCTCTATATTTCTTACTATCCAAAACTTGCACGCAGCAAATACCAACAATGCCTCACGGGGCTAATGTATATATATGACATATCTCAGCCACACAGGGCTCCCAATTTCAAGTAAAAGTACAAAGATGTTGAAACTTACCTCATATATCACACCTCGAGCTGTACCTAATACTTTAGCGATCTGCTTTGTTATACCTTCCTATTTACTTTCCCTTTAATTCTTCGACTTTGCATTTCAATCACACCTCAATATTCTTACCTTACCCGACATACATCTTTTGTGTCGTTGCTTACTTTTGAACTAATTCATTCAATTTGTTTACTTCACAAACTTATAACTGAACTTATCACCAAGAGATACATTTAATCAATTCCTCTATTATACTTACACTGACTTACCTTAATGACAACCAATCCATTATCATATAAATACATATTCTGTTAACGTAGCCTCAACGAAGTGACTTACCTCTGTAACTTTCAATATCATCAATCACTTTTTTCTGTCGATACCGTTCTTTTGCTGAAATCAAAGGTTAGTATAAGGAATCTCATTTCCTGTAGCTTGGCTCTATCGCATGATCTTAGATAGGAAAGAAAAGTAGCCATCCTAAATGCCCTGTAGCCTCCTGTTTATAAATGTTGCGTGCAACACACCATAAACAAGACTCTACTAGACACGACTTTGCAGACAAGCCCTAGGACGAACTGCTCTGATACCACTTTGTCACACCCCAATTCCGATAGGGCATAATGGGCACCCAGCTCTTACTTAAACCTTAGCGAACCCACTAGCATTCACATAATGAAACTGGACATATAGAAAAATTTCGGAAATATAATAAAGTACTTTCCGTCAAACCATAAAAATTTGCGAATGATACTCAATTAATCAAAAACCGAGTAAATAAAACTGACATATCGGCCTACATGGTCCCTTTACTAAACACATGACATCTCAAAATACTAATCACAGGACACTGTCTGCAAAGTCTCTAAGAGCAAACACCCGAATCATATGATTCAGGGCAGGGCCCCACCATACCCATACAAACATATGATAACCATAATGACTCGACACTGCTCTAGGAAAAAAATGGAGTTTGCCAATCCCAGCTGATAGCCAACCATCCTAGCTAAGTACTTTTACCTGCAAAATAATCTGGGACTATGTGGCATGAACAAATCGCCCCCAGGCAAAGGGACGGCAGTACGAACAATGTACCGAGTATGTAAGGCAGCAGTAATCATAAAGAATGAGGTATAAGCCATAATGAAAGTATGAGAAACCACCTGTAATATGAATAGCCCCGAAGGCAGAGAATAACCATGTGAGTAGCCCCAAAGGCAATGACTAGAAATGTAAATATATACCATACCCGACCCTTTTGTAAGGGACTCGGTGAAATATAAATATATACCGTACCCGGCCCTCTAGTGAGGGACTCGGTGAAATATAATACATACCCGGCCCTCTATTGGGGAACTCAGTGAAATAGTCATATACCGTACCCGACCCATTATGGGACTCGGTGAAATATATAATATACATACCCGGCCTTTTAGTGAGGGACTCGGTGAACAATGCAATGAAACTGTGCACGATTACGTACCCGGCCCGGGACTCGGTGAATAATATATTAATGGTATGCACGAGTAGAATATCATGAGCAACCATATGCAAACTAAATCATCATCTGAGACTCAATAGAATAATCAGAATGAACGAACACTTGAGAATTAAAGACAACTATCATGTCAAGCACTATTGAGAACTAGAGTTCCTTGGAGTAATATATGTTCATTGTTCCCTCGTTTATGTAATTCATGCCAAAAAGAAAGAAGGGATAGTTTTACATATATATATAGAAGCAAATGAACGCAAGTGAGACTCATAAGATTATTTCTGAAACTCTTTGAATAACCTGGAAGCATAATACCCTCGAATGTCACTATGGATTACAATATCAAAATAGGACTTCAGGAATCATAGACACGTATCAGGACATAATACAATAGCTTCTAGAAATCAAGAACATTAGCCATTCTAGTATTTAAGAATAGAAGCTTCTTTGGAGTTTATATGTTCGTCGTCCGTTTGTTCCAAGTAGACCATGCCAAAAGAAGAAAAGGGAATAGCCTTAACATACCTTGTCGCTTCTCAAGTTAACCATAACTTAGGTCTCGGGCTTCACCAATCTACAAACAATACCAAATATGCCAATAATAAAATTAGGATACTCTTTCAAACCAATCCTTCATTACTTAGAAATCTAACGATATTGGGCCAGCCTCTTCCTTAAAAACTTAATAATCCTCATGATTCCAATTTATCCAAAATATCAATCCCAATACTAACATCAATATCAACAAATACATGCCCAAATAGAATCAAATCCATTCTTAAATCACTTCCAAAACAGCCCAATATAAATTCTTATACCGATGCTTGTATACACTTCTTTATTTCCGTATATACATAGTATAACAACAAACATAATAACAACAACTACAACCAATCCCACGATATTCTAGACCACAAAACAATTCATAACAACCACCAAACAGCCCACATGATAACAATAACAATTTATCCGATTTCCGATATAGTTTTCGTAATTCTTTTATCTAGCAACGTAGATACGACTCGGATAACTCAAATGCATCTAGGAGAGAGGATTTCTTACCTTATATGCCAAGATTTAATATTCTTCCACCTTACTTCATTATGAAGAAAGCCCGGATTCAACAACACGACAAAATGAAATACCGAGATCAAAGCTGTGAGCGAAATCCGTAACCCAATTAAGTAACGTTGCTGCTCAACATTTTGCTCTCAAATATTGTGGTTATGTTGCTGCCTCTCCAAAATATATGTACATAATTTTGCTCTATTTTTAGAAATATATAGGTACTGTACATTCTCCTCCTGTTTTATAATAGAAATTTGAAATTTCTTTGAGCCTTTGGTAAAATATATGAGTGAAAAGATGAGCAAACTTTCATTTATGGTCGTAGGGCCCATCCAATTTACCCCTATTTTGGTGATATGTCTTGATAGATATATTAGGTAATAATGGTCATCAAATGCTTTTCATACCATGCACCCACGTGGACTAGTGCTGCCACCATAGCACTTATCCATTAAGCCACTAGTTTATTTAATTGTTTTCCCACTAAAATCCAATTTAACAAATTACTCAAATACTTAATTTCTTGATCACAATTCACTCAAATAAAAATCATTTTTAACACACCTCATGTATTCATTATCATAATCAGAATCATGTGGTATAACTCTAGTCCATAGCCTCTTCATACACACACGAAATAGTATTTCCAACCATCGTCGTCACACTTTTATGTCTGAAATCCTTTCGGGACTTCATCTTCTTATACAACGAACTCTTTAATTCACATACTTAAAAATGACAGAAATTCTCCAAGGCTCGGTTCTACTTATATACGTCGAG
This sequence comes from Lycium barbarum, assembly GCF_019175385.1. Classification (NCBI taxonomy): domain Eukaryota; kingdom Viridiplantae; phylum Streptophyta; class Magnoliopsida; order Solanales; family Solanaceae; genus Lycium; species Lycium barbarum. The sequence goes on from NC_083337.1 coordinate 114,920,907, forward strand.
CGGTTCAAACCATAGCCTGAAAGCCCGGGGTATTACATCGATGAAACTTATACCTCTCTGATTCGCTTAACCTCCAACCTTCACGACACTTACTTATCACTTGTTAAACATAGCATAAATACTTATAAATAAAGAAATAATCTTGTCCTTGAACTTATGTCGATTAACTTATGACAAATCCAACGTACAAAAGAATGGGATGTAACAGAATAAGTAGTCCTGACTGGAAGAAAATGGCCTGATTTTGTCAGCCTATCCACAATAACCCATATAGAGTCATACTTCCGTTGAGTGCGAGGTAAATCTGTAATGAAGTCCATATTAATTACTTCCCATTTCTAAGTTGGGATTTCTATCTCCTGTAATAACCCACCAGGCTTCTGATGCTCGACTTTAACGTGTTGACAATTTGGGCACGGAGCAACAAACTCCGCTATGTCCCTTTTCATGCCATCCCACCAATATAAACATCTGAGGTCATAATACATCTTCGTTGACCCTGGATGAACAGAACAACGGGCACAGTGTGCCTCTTCCATAACCTGTTGTCGTAGCCCTACAACCTCAGGTACACACAGTCTGCCCCTATACCGTAGCACTCCGTCAGGTGTAACCTCGAATGGGGTCTTCTCCTTTTGAAGAGCTGTATCTCTATACTGTGCTAGAACACGGTCCTCGTACTGGCGTCTCTTTACGTCTTCTATGATAGAGGACTCAGCAACTTCTCGAACAGAAACTCCATCATCTCCAGAATCAGCCAAACGGACTCCAAGGTTAGCTAGCCGGTAAATCTCACGAACTATCTCCTTCCTTTCTGGTTGCACGTCCGTCAAGCTACCTATAGATTTACTGCTAAGAGCATCTGCTACAACATTTGTTTTCCCTGGATGGTATAAAATATCAACATCATAATCCTTTAGTAACTCTAACCACCGTCTCTATCGTAAATTGCAACTCCTTCTGTTTGAAGATATATTGGAGGCTCTTATGATCCGTATAAATATCATCATGAACACCATATAAATAATGCCTCCATATCTTCAAGGCATGAATTACCGCTGCTAACTGCAGATCATGAGTAGGATAATTCTTTTCGTGCTTTCTGAGCTTGCGGGAGCCATAGGATATAACCCTGCCATGCTGCATCAATACATAACCTAGTCCAACACTTGAAGCATCACAATAAATGACATAGCCGTCTAGTCCCTCAGGAAGAGCTAGAACTGGAGCCGTAGTCAACTTGTCTTTCAGCAACTGGAAGCTTTGCTCACAAGCATCCGTCCACTGGAACTTAGCTGCCTTCTGAGTTAGCCTTGTTAAGGGCGCTGAAATCGAGGTAAACTTTTCTACGAATCTCCTGTAATATCCTGCTAGCCCCAGAAAACTGCGTACCTATTATATCCCGTATTTTAGTATGTCGGATTATTCATAAGTTAATCGACATAAGTTCAAGGACAAGATTAATTTTGAGATATGAGACAAGGATTTTTAATCCCGATTTTATTATTGCACGGTTTACTAATTAATTGCAATTGGTAGTGAAGTGGGAAATTAATTAACCATGACCAGATTATTTAGTGTGGAGATATTAGTGGAGATTAGGAATTAATCAACCATGATTATATTATTAAGTTGGGATTTATGATTAATTAACTTAATTAGACCACTAAGTGGGCCCCACCACAACATGGCTGTTTAGGATTGGTGCTTGGCTGAGTGGGACACATGTCAATGTGGTAGGCTACATATATAAACATAGTTTATAACTCATTAATCATAATCCATCTTCACAAAAATCACTTGGAAAGAAAATCATAAATAGCCACAGCTGCTCTTGTAGCTCACAGCCAGAACTCAAGGTTTTGAAGGAAGAAAAAATTAAATTCCCTAGAGGTGTTCTAAGCATTTAAAGGAGCAGCAAGGTTGGAATTTAAATTGAAGGAGAAGAAGTGGTGCAAGTGATTGTAGGATCTGTTCTAACTTATTTGAGGTACAATTTCTTTTCTTGTAATGTAATTGGAGTAGATGATGTTGTAATTGAGAGATTAAATCTTATTAAGTGGAATTGGAAGTAAGAAAATTGCATGATTATTGTTGGCGTTGTAAATGGACAGAATCGGAGTTGTTCCAATTAGATTGGGTTTGATTGTTGTTGTTGTTGTTATTGTTATGGATTATGTGTTAAAAGTGAAGGAATCTTGATATTCAAAGTTGTAGTTGTTATATGAGATTGTTGAGGTATGAATTGGATTAGATGTTCATGAGATTAGGGGTTGTTCTTGTAGAGTTGAAGGATTAAAAGTGTGGTTATAATTATGTATTTGTGTAGTTGTAAATGATGGGCTGCTTGGGGTATGTTATTGTAAGTTTATTCCCTCCTACAGGTTCCAGAGATGGTGTGGTCTTTGTACAATTTGATGGATGTGGAATTTGTGAAAAGAAAGTTTAAATCATGCTAGAACTTGTATTTATCTTATGGGCTGTTTTAGAACTTGTTGTGATATTAAGAGAGTTTTCTTGTGTATGAGTAATTGATGTGGTTGTCGTGTTATTGTTGACATGGCTCATAAATTTGGAAGAAAGAAGTGTATAAGGTATCGTATACGAAGCGTATATTGGTCTGTTTGGTGTATAATCTTAGATGTTGATGATTTGAGTTGAAAAAGGATTAAGAGAGGTTATTGGGTGGTTGTCATTGTTGTTGGTTTTGTTGATTTGGTGGCGGTTGTTAAATATTAGGGGAAATGTTGTCCGTTTCATTTACGAACCAAATTATCATTGATGTACACGATATACGAAAGCCCTCTAAAGTTGTGTACGTATTCCTGTGGTTATAGGTTTGGCAAACTAATTGTGGAAAGTTCGTGATTACGTTAAGTTCCTTGGACGACGTAAGGTATGTAAAGCTAACACTTCTTTCTTTTTGGCATGATCTACGTGAGACAAACAGACGACGAATGTATAAGCTCCAAAGAAACTCCTATTCTTATAGACACTAGGATGGCTAATGTTCTTGATATCCAGAACCTATTTCACATTGTCTTGATACGTGTCTGTGATTCTTGAAGTTCTATTTGATAAAATCCATAGTGACATTCTAGGGGTACTTGACATGACTGTTGTCTTTGATACTCAAGTATTAGTTCATTCTACTTATTCTATTGAGTCTCCTATGATGATTTAGTTTGCATATGGTTGCTCACTACTCTGCTCGTGCATGCCGTTAATATATCTTTCACAGAGTCCCGGGTCGGGTATGTTTTCTTGCACAGTTTCACTGCATTGTTCACTGAGTCCCTCACTAGAGGGCCGGGTACGTATGTATATATATATATGATGATATGATTATAGCACCGAGTCCCATGATGGGTCGGTATGGTATGTGATGACTTTATTCACTGAGTCCCATAATGGGCCGGATACGGTATATGATATAGACATGCATGATTCTCATCTTGTAAGGCACGGGTGCATTGTTATCTTTGATTATCATAATTGCCTCCTGTAATCTTGTATTCAGTTATGATTTTCTTTATTGTATTTCATGCTTTATATACTCAGTACATATCTCGTACTGACCCCCTTTCTTCGGGGGGCTGCGTTTCATGCCCGCAGGTACAGATACTCGGTTTGGTGATCTTCCAGCTTAGGACTTCTCCTCAGCTGTTTTGGAGAGCTCCATTGTTTCGGAGCCTAGACTATTTTGGTACAGATCTTTTGATATAGACTTTTGGTACAGGCAACATCTGGACTATTATTCTGATCATGATATGACTACTTTTTATATAAATCTTACAAAATGGTTTTGACATCTGGAAATCTGATTCCGGTAATAATCTGTCGTGCCTTCCCAAGTAGGATATAGGCGCGTATTATGAACACTATCCGAATACTCTGATTTGACTCGCCGTTTGGCATACTTCAGTTTGATTGAGTCTGTATAATGATCTTTATGTATGTGGTTTCTGATTAATCTGTTCGTGGATGTCTCAATGCTTCCTTCACTGCGCCCGGGCCAGGTTCTGTTATCTTGCATATTCCTCTACATTGTTCACCGCGTCCCTCGGTGTGCGGGCCGGGATCTGTTTATATCTGTATGATATTATGATTTGTGTATGGGGATGGCTGCCAGGATGGCATATGATCTGATTCTGTCTGTCCACCGCGTCCCGTACTAAGAGGGTCGGGTTCTGTTACCGCGCCCTCCATGAGAGGGCCGGGATCTGTATGTATGTATGTATGTGCTAGTAGCATTTATATAAGCACATGACTATGTATGACTCTGTCTGACTCTGCATGCATGATTCCGTCCGTCCGCTTGGATCATACGTCTGTCTATCCGTCTGGATTATGATTCTGTCTATCCGTCTGGATTATGATTCTGTCTATCCGTCTGGATTATGATTCTGTCTGTCCGTCTGGATTATGATTCCGTCCGTCTGGATTATGATTCTGTCTATCCGTCTGGATTATGATTCCGTCCGTCCGCTTGGATCATACGTCTGTCTATCCGTCTGGATTATGATTCTGTCTATCCGTCTGGATTATGATTCTGTCTGTCCGTCTGGATTATGATTTCGTCCGTCTGGATTATGATTCTGTCCGTCCGTCTGGATTATGATTCCGTCCGTCTGGATTATGACTCTGTCTGTCCGGCTGGATTATGATTCTGTCCGGTACATTTTTGTCCGTCCGTTTGGATTATGATTCTGTCCGCTATATTTCTATGTTTCTGGTTCAGACTATGATTATGTTTGTTATATTTTCGCTTTACATACTCGGTACATTTTTCGTACTGACCCCCGGTTCTTCGGGGGCTACGTTACATGCCCGCAGGTACAGACGCACCCGGAGATACGCCGCCAGTCTAGGGCACTGATTCTGCCATTTTAGAGAGCTCCTTTTGATCCGGAGCGTGTACTTTTGGTATATATCTTCCGACATCTGTATATTGTGTATGTATGGTAGTTTTGGGTACGGCGGGGCCCTGTCCCATCATATAACTCTGTATATCTGTTAGAGGCCTGTAGATATGTATGTGGGTTACGGGTTGCTACGATTCGGGTAGGTACGTACGATTTTGTGACTCTGTCCGTTATGTTAGCCTCATCGGCCTATATGAAATTTCAGCATGTTCGGGTATGTGTATGTTGTAGCGCGCGCTGTTTGTATTGGCTTAAGTCTGTATACAGCTAGTGTGGATTATCTGTCTGATATGTCGTTTCTGTCAGGTAGGTACGATTGGGTATCCAGTTAGGATACCAGTCGCGGCCCACGGGGTTGGGTCGTGACAATACACATACGTCATCTACTTGTTTCATAAGGATCATGCCAAAAGAAAGAAAGGGTAAGCCTTACATACCTGCTCCACGTTCTATTAGCTACGTTTAATTGTCCAAGCTCGTTATCGCTAGTCTACATTCAAGAAGATTTACATAATCATTAGATTCATCGTCACACACACTTGTCTTAGTCTTTTCAAATAAATTCACTTATGATCTGCCGAAATTTCGGCAGCATCTCCCCTGTAAATACACCATCCCCGAGAATCTAACTCGGCCAAATCATCAATCAACAATCCGAGAATTCAACTCGGCCAAATTATCAACAACAATATCAACAATCACATCTCCAACTTCAACAATTATTTCAAATGCATTCTAACACTAGCAATTCTTTCTACACAATTCGACGACATTTCATTTTTATTCAACTCAATCACATATATTCAAGCTAACACCAATGATCCCACATTCAAGTATTTATCCGAAATCATTCTAACATGATTCAAGAATACTTCAAACAATTCACATAATTTTCAAAACAACCCAACCAACATACCACTTCACCCGAAGTCTTCAAAATTCAACAACTACACCAACAATTCACACACTAACAACATTGTTTTCCATAAATACAAGAAATGGTTTTTAACATCACATTAGCTTCTAAACAACTCTCCAACACTTACAACTTCAACTAGAATCATTAAACTTTCATTTTCATCATAAATTCCATTAAAACAACCAAAATACTAAGAAAAATTGATTCATTCTCTTCTATACCATACAACAACCACACGGCCACAATACTACATCCATATTTTCATGAATTTCACCCATTTCTACATACTGCAACATACACAACCATTCATAACATATAAGAGAAGATTAATTCTTACCTTTTTCCCTTAACATCTTACTTGGCTATGGTTATCAACTTGCAACAAAGAGGGGTCTACTTGCTCCAACAATTATACCACGTTAAAGAGGACCTTCAAATTAGTAGGAATGCTAGAAGAAAATATTTTGTTTGATCAAGATTTGAGGGCTCCAATTTTCTTCACTATGGCCGAATAGGCCTTTGTATTTGACTTCTCCAAGTTTCTTGAAATTTCCAATTGATGAAGTTGGAAAATATGACTATTAAGTCATCTTTATGTACATGTATAATTTATCCATGTGGGCCAAAGCCCACCCACCTTGGCCGGCCACTTGGCCCATTTTTTTCCAAGCCCATTTTTTTTTGTTTTGTAATTCATGAAAAATTATTCTCCAAATTCTGAATTTGCCCTTAGCCTTCCTCAATATTAGTATGAACCACCTTGTGAAATTTCCTTTTTACCCCTAGCCTTTCTTAATATTTCCATACTAATAAACAACTTGTAGATTAAAATAATTTTGGAACATAGTCTTGTCCTTAACTTACCACGACCATCTTGAAATATCCGAATTTACGAAATGCGGGATATAACAACGGGCCCCGATAATTCTTCGGGTCTGACTAGTATCTCCCTCTACCGATTTGCCCTTCTGGGCAGTTATCGCTTTCTTTGGAAGCATAGCTGTAAACACAATAATTTGTTAGAGAGGGATTATCCTGATAATATAGCTCTATCGCACGATCTAGAGTAAGAAGGAAAAGTGACATCCTAAATGTCCTGTAGTTTCCTGTTTATAGATGTGGTGCACAACACACTAATAAACAAGACTCTACTAGACACGGTCTGTAGACACTCCGAGGATGAACTGCTCTGATACCACTTTTGTCACGACCCAACCCGATGAGCCATGACTAGTGCCCGAGCTGGACACTCGTATACGAACCTGTTAGATATAGTCAGACTGAAACTAAGGACAGTATGGAAACTTGTAAAAGCAAACTATAGACTCATAACGCCATATATCATAATGAACTTGTCTCCTGAGGAGTCACACCTAACCAAAACATAACATAATATGCAAGAAGACAAGGCTGCCACTATATACGGAAATACCCAAAACGAACCATATCGACATAGCTGACAAAAACCTTTATACATCCCACACATGTCTACAGACCTCTAAGAGTATCATAGTGAAATATGACGGGACAGGGCCCCTGTTACATCCTGTGTTCTCATGCGTTGGAAAGTGTGCGAGTTAAATGATATTAGTAACAGACACGAGGTTATCCCCCAAGCTTATAGGTGGTTAAAGTGATGGTACACATGTACCGTAAGGATTTGAAGTTAAATAAATCGAAGAAAATAAGCTTCGTCGAGATTTGAAATTTATTTGAATGAAATACGGTCCAAGCTATAATACCCCGTATTTTGGGACTAGAAAATTGAACCGTCCAACATGAGCGATTTTACTGAGGTCGTAGGACTTGGTCATATTCAAGAATGAAAATCAAGAACTCGGTGTATCTAAGGAATAAAGTCCCGTAATGATTTAAGACAAAAGATGTGACGACGATGATTGAAAATAATATTTTATGTGTGGCAAATGAGACTACGGACTAATGATATATCTCATGATTAAGGTAATAAGTATATGAAGTGTGTTAAAAGTGGTCCATGGTAAAGTGGATTGAGATCAAGAAATTAATTATGCGGATAAATTATTAAGTGTTGGTTTTGAACGGGACATTATTAAATTGACTAGCAAATTATGGATGTGCATGGAAAATGGGCATTGACACGTGGTGGGCTGAAACATATGACTAAGGGATCATACATTAGTGGTGACATCCTTACAATTAACTACACAAATAATGAGGTGTAAAAACAAGGGGGAGGGGGGGGGGGGGGGGGGGGAACGTGTATATCTCTTAGTCATCACCTGAATTCCATTTGAATTAAGTTTGGGCAGCATATAGGGGTAGTAGTAGGATCATGAATTGTATTAAATTAAGGAGGACCGTTTCATTTTAAAAGGGGGAGGTCCACGGTCAAACACCTTTTAGGAATCTAATTTATTATCTCACCAAAATGAGCTATATCCATAAAGGATTATGGAGGTCAGCAGCGTGTACATACGTTGCAATCAATATGAATTTCCATTTTTGGAAACAACACGACCTCCCTAAAGGAGAAAGCAAATTGTAATATTTGTCGAGGACAACACACGGGTTTTGTCCATCGCTTTAAATCTCGTTGTTCCGTCTTATCATGATGTTGAATCCGGGCTTTCTTCAAAGTGAAGTAAGGTGGAAAAAGAATACTTCTCGGCATATAAGGTAAGAAATCCTCTCTCCTAGATATATTTAATTTCGTCAAAGTCATAGCTAAATTGTGGAATGGGAACTATGAAAATTATGCCGCAAATCGTATAAGTTGTTGTGGTTGTTGTCGTGTAGGGTTGTTAGTGATTGTTTGAGTTGTTTATGGGCTAGATTTTAAGGATTTGATATGATTATTTCTGTTATCATTGTTGTTGGTATTGTTGTGATAATCGGAGATTAATTGGAAGTTCAGGTTAGGCGAGTTATATAGAGGAAATGCTGCCCGATTTCCGTTAAGTTCTTAACTAATCAAAATACTAATCAAGAAGTATGAACTAAGAAGTGATTCCCATAAGTGATTAGTTGTAGATTTATAAGTTTGGGACGTCGTAGTTTATTAACAATAGTGTTACTCTCATATTAAATAGGCTAAAGGGGCGACGAAGCAAGCTTGATTACGGTTGATCTACGACAGGTATGTAAAGCAATCCTTTCTTTCTTTTGGCATGATCTATGTGAGACAAACAGACGACGAATGTATAAGCTCCAAAGAAACTCTTATTCTTAGAGACACTAGGATGGCTAATGTTCTTGATATCCAGAACCTATTTCACATTGTCTTGATACGTGTCTATGATTCTTGAAGTTCCATTTGATATAATCCATAGTGACATTCGAGGGGTACCTGATATGACTGTTATCTTTGATGCTCAAGTATTAGTTCATTCTACTTATTCTATTGAGTCTCAGAGGATGATTTAGTCTGTCTATGGTTGCTCACTACTCTGCTCGTGCATGCTATTAATATATCTTTCACTGAGGCCCAGGCCGGGTATGTTTTCGTGCACAGTTTCACTGCATTGTTCACCGAGTCCCTCACTAGAGGGCCGGGTACGGTATATATATATATATAAACACACACACAGACACACACACACACACACATATATATATATATATGATGTCATATGGCGCCGAGTATGGTATATGATGACTTAATTCACCGAGTCCCATAATGGGCCGTGTATGGTATATGAAATAGACATGCATCATATATATATATATATATATATATATATGATGTGATATGGCGCCGAGTATGGTATATGATGACTTAATTCACCGAGTCCCATAATGGGCCGTGTATGGTATATGAAATAGACATGCATGATTCTCATTTCGTAAGGCACAGGTGCATTGTTACCTTTGATTATCATATTTGCCTCCTGTAATCTTTTATTCAGTTATGATTTTATTTATTGTATTTCATGCTTTATATACTCAGTACGTATCTCGTACTGAAACCCTTTCTTCGGGGGGCTGCGTTTCATGCCCGCAGGTACAGATACTCGGTTTGGTGACCCTCCAGCTTAGGACTTCTGCTCAGCTATTTTGGAGATCTCCATTATTCCGGAGCCTAGATTATTTTAGTATAGATCTTTTGATGCAGACTTATGCATATCCAGGGGTACGGCAGGGCCTTGTCCCGTCATATTTCACGTTTATACTCTTAGAGGTCTGTAGACATATGTGGGTTGTGAGCAGGTTTTGGTCAGCCGTGTCAATATGTTTTGTTTTTGATATTCCCGTGTATAGTGGCAGCCTCATCGACTTGCGTATTGAGTTATTCTTTGATCAGCTATGATTCCTCAGGATACAGGTTTATGATGATACAGCATTGTGAATCTTTGATTGCTTTTACAAGTTTCCATTTCATCCTTAGTTTTAGTTTGACTATATCTAACATGTTCGTATCGAGTGTCCAGTTCGGGCACTAGTCATGGCCCATGGGGTTGGGTCGTGACAGCCCCGTCGTACCCCTGGATATGCATAAGTCTATATCAAATATTCTGTACCAAAATGACTTAGGCTCCGGAACAATGGAGCTCTCCAAATAGCTGAGCAGAAGAAGTCTTAGGCTGGAGGATCACCAAACTGAGTGTCTGTACCTGCGGGCATGAAACGCAGCCCCCGAAGAAAGTGGGTCAGTACAAGGAATGTACTGGGTATATAAAGCATGAAATACAATAAAGAAGATCATGACTGAATAAAAGATAACAGGAGACAAGTATGATAATCAAAGATACCAATGCACCTGTGCCCTTCGAGATGAGAATCATACATATCTATATCATATACCATACCCGGCCTATTATGGGACTCGGTGAATGAAGTCATACACATATATACCGTACCCGGCCCTCTAGTGAAGGTCTCGGTGAAATAATCATATATATATATATATATATACCGTACCCGGTCCTCTAGTGAGGGTCGCGGTGAACAATGCAATGAAACTGTGCACGAATACATACCCAGCCCAGGACTCGGTGAAATGATGTAATAACGCTATGCACGATTAGAATATCATAAGCAACCATATGCAAACTAAACCATCATCTGAGACTCAATAGAATAATCAGAATGAACCAACACTTGTGAATCAAAGACAACTATCATGTCAAGTACCGCTAAGAACTAGAATTCATTGGAATTATGTAAGTTCATCGTCCGCTCGTTTTATGTAATTCATGCCAAAAAAATAAGAAGGAAGGGATAGCTTTACATACCTTTGACGCTTAATCCGTGACTCGGTATGTATATGTTGTCCGAAGTACCTCAACCTATATTAAGATGTCAAGAACTATGGTTAAGCTACGGAAAAGCTTAAAACGTATTTCAAAGTTAGTAGCTTCTTTCTAGAAAATTAGGCAGCATTTCCCCTATATTGTTCACTTCTCTCACATTCAAACCAACTCTAAAACAACCAGAATAACATCAACCACAACACGTCCCTGTTACCACATCAAGAACTAGCCAAAGCAAAGTCCAAAAACACCTCGAAACAGCCCGCACCGCAAGCATGTTATATCCCGCATTTTGTACATTCGGATAATTTAAGATAATTGCAAGAAGTTAAGGACAAGGCCATATTTTGATCTTGTTTAACACACAAGCTGTTTATGAAAATTTTTGAAGTGGAAATATTAAGAAAAGCTAGGGGAAAAAAGGGAAATTTGCAAGATGGCTCGTAGAAAATATGGAGGAAGGCTAAGGGCAAATTTGGAATTAGGAAAATAAATTTTCATGAATTACAAAACAAACAAAAAAAAGTGGTCTTGAATTAATGGGCCATTTGGCCATCCAAAATGAAGTGGGCCAAGGCCCACATGGAAGAAAAATAAATAAGACCAAAAGATGACTAATTCTTCATATCTCTCATCTTTACTTAGAAGACTCAAGAAACTTGGAGAAGGGGAAAAACAAGGGGCCATATTCGGCCAAGCAAGCAAGAATGGAAGGCTTCAATTTTGATCCAAAAAAATATTTTCTTCTAGCATTCCTACTAATTTGAAGGTCCTCTTTAACGTGGGATAATTGTTGGAGCAAGTAGACCACTCTTTGTTGCAATTTCATAATCCTAGCCAAGTGAGAAGTTAATGGATGATTGTGTATGTTGTAGTATGTAGAAATGGGTGGAATTCATCAAAATATGGATGTATGTAGTGGTCGTGTGGTTGTTGTATGGTATAGAAGAGAATGAATCAATTATTTTATCTAGTGTTTTGGTTGTTGTTATTGTGAATTCTATGTTGATAAAGAAAGTTTGATGATTCTAGTTGAAGTTGTAAGTGTTGGAGAGATGTTTTAGAAGCCAATGTAATTTGAATGTAGTTTCTTGTATTTATGGAAAATAATGTTGTTAGTGTGTGAGTTGTTGGTGTAGTTCATGAATTTGAAGGAAGAAATGTGTTGTTATTGTTCTTGTTCCATTTGGAAGGTTTCAGGTGGAATGGCATATTAGTTGGATTATTCTGAATATTGTGCGGATTGCTTGAAGTGTTCTTGAATATTGTTCGAATGGTTGCGGATTAGTACTTGAACATGTAAGAAATTATGAATTGAACGTAAATGAAATGTCGTCAAAGTTTGTAGAAAGAAGTTGCTAACGTTAGTATACTTGTTGAATTGATTGTGGATATTATTAGAATAACTGTTGGTATTGTTGTTGATGATTTAGCCGAGTTGGATTCTCGGGGATAGTAGTATTTACAGGGGAAATGCTGCCGAAATTTCTGTAAATAAAGTGTTGGTTTAGAATTGGACTCTTAAGTGTTTATGGCTAATGTTTGGTATGTATGAATATTGTTGTAAATCTTGCGAAGCCAAAGACTTAAGTTCGGATTAGCGTAGAAAGCGGGCAAGGTATGTAAGGCTTACCCTTTCTTTCTTTTGGCATGATCCTTGTGAAACAAGTAGATGACGTATATGTATGACTTCAAAGAGATTCCTATTCTTAGAGCCACTAGGATGGCTAACGTTCTTGATTTCCATAAGCTGTTTCATATGGTTTTTAAGCGTATCTATGATGTCCGAAGTTCGGTTGATATGTTTCAAACGCTCATAACTTTCTTATACTAAATCGGATTGACCCGAAACTTGTTTCTTAGCCTTCAGGTGTCGGTAAGTATACTTGTCCATCGAGTCTTAGAATTGGTTTATATGCATATGGTTTCTAACTACTCTGCTCGTGCATACTATTGTTATATCGTTCGCCGAGTCCGGGGCCGGTTATGTCATTGTGCGCACTATGTTATACTCGGCACTAACATGTTATGTTACATATGGATCGGGCTGTACGTTCCTCGGCACTAATATATTATATTTATGGATCGGGCCGTACGTTCCTCAGCACTAATATGATATGTTATATATGGATCGGGCCGTACGTTCCTCGGCACTAATATATTATATTTATGAATCGGGTCGTACGTTCCTCAGCACTAATATGTTATGTTATATTTATGGATCGGGTCGTACGTTCCTCGGCACTAATATGTTATATTTATGGATCGGGCCGTACGTTCCTCGGCACTAAAACGTTATGTTATATATGGATCGGGCTGTACGTTCCACAGCACTATCAACTATATTATAATCTATGCCTATCATACGCCGTAGAGTCAGTTTCTGTCATATAGAGTTATGTAGATATTCTCAGATGTTAGCAAAAGATGCATTCTATTGGTGAGGCTGGTTTTCATGATTCATCTGTACTTGATGTTTTTATGCCTTACATGCTCAGTACATATTTCGTACTGACCCCCTTTCTTCGGAGGCTGCGTTTCATGCCCGCAGGTACAGACGTTCACGTGAGTGACCCGACAGCTTAGGCCATCCGTTCTGCTGCTTTGGAGTGCTCCCTTGTTCTGGAGCCTACATTTTGGTATAGACTCTACCGTTGTACATATGTATGTATATATTCAGGGGTACGGCAGGGCCCTGTCCCGTCATATGATTCTGTTGTCTTTATTAGAGGACTGTAGACATGTATGTGGGTCATGGGTCGTTATTGTTTGGTTATGTCTGTGTGATATGCTTCTCAAGCGATTCCATATGCTATGTCAGCCTTAACGGCTTGTATCTGTGAATACGTATGTATATATTTTGGGCGATATGTTTTACGACAGCCTTGGTGGCTTCTGTATGATATGTATGTTATATGTGACCGCTTAAGACGACATCTGATCTTTGTATCTGTATAAGACAGTGTATGCCGATTCTGGTAAGTGAGTACGTCTGGGTGTCCAGCTCGGGCACTAGTTGCGGCCCATGGGGTTGGGTCGTGACAAAAGTGGTATCAGAGCTATTTGTCCTCGGAATGTTTACAGGCCGTGTCTAGTAGAGTCTTGTTTATCGGTGTGTTGTGCACCACATCTATAAACAGAAGGCTACAGGACATTTAGGATGTTACCCTTCCTTCTTATCTTAGATCATGCGATAGAGCTGTATTATTAGGATGATTCCTTCATAACGAATTGTTATGTTTTCAGCGATGCCTCCGAGAAAAGCGATAACTGCCCAGAAGGGCAAATCAGCGCAGCTGGAGAGACTAGCCAGGCCCAGAGAGTTACCAGCGTCCGTGCTCAGTCTGTGCCTGAGGATGTGCCCCCGTTAGCCGGTTCTGCTACACCGCCATTATCAGAGGAGATTGGAGTACCAGCAGCTGCCGATCAGGGGGCGGCTCCACCGCTAGCTCCCGGGGTTCCAGTACCCGAGCCTCCAGCTCCACAGCCAGGGGTGGAGGACAGGGCGATGAGAGATGCAGTACAGTTGTTGACTAGATTAGTAGCGGGGCAGGATCGCAGACGCGGGCTAGGGGGTGATGATGTGAATAGATATGACAGCTTGAGAGTTCGTGACTTTTTGACTTGTAATCCCCCAGAGTTCTACGGGTCAAAGCCCGGGGAGGTTCCCTAGGACTTTATTCGACAGATGCAGCGTACGCTGAGGTTAGTCAGAGCTTCTCAGACTGAGTCTGTCGAGCTGGCTTCATATCGATTGCGCGATGTAGCTATTAATTGGTATGAGTCCTGGGAGCTGTCTAAGGGTAAGGATGCTTCCCCAGCAGTGTGGGCCAAGTTTACACAGGCCTTTCTTGGCCACTTTCTGCCTCCCGAGGCGCGGCGAGCTAGGGTTGACAGATTTCTACAGTTGAGACAGAGAGGCAGAAGCGTTCGGGAGTACAATTTAGAGTTCGACTCGTTGGCTAGATATGCACCCACTATTGTTGCAGATATGACTGACAGGATGCACCGATATGTGATGGGGTTGGATAATTACCTGATTGATAGATGTATGGCGGTGGCATCCCAGCCTGGGATGGATATTGCTCGGGTGCAGGCATATGCTCAGGGGATGGAGGATAGACGTAGAGGGCGTCAGCCCGACAGAGATTATGACCGGGGCCAGCCCAAGAGAGCTAGATCAGCTGGTTATTCTGGGGAGTTGCGAGGCAGACAGCCTCAGCAGCAGCATAGCAGATACCCTTCCCAGTCAGCACGGAGTACACCCCTACAGTCTACGGGCAGGAGACCAGATAGTGCAGGGTATTCAGGAGCAGGTCAGAGCGCCAGGGCTTCGGGCTCGCAGGTGGTCAGAGGTTCCAGTTCCATGGGTGCTTGTTTTACATGTGGCCGTCAGGGCCATTTTATGAGGGATTGTCCGCTTAGGAGGGGTTCAGCTGGTGCAGCTCAGCCTACCGGGTCAGTTGCTGGTTCATCGCCCTCTTCTGTAGCCATGCGCCCTATGGGGCGGGGTACGCCGACACCAGCGATTCGCGGTAGAGGTCGTGGCGGAGCTTCCAGTTCTAGCGGTCCTTCGAACCGCTTATATGCTTTGGCCGGCCGACAAGACCATGAGGCGTCACCAGACGTGGTTACAGGTATACTATCGATCTTCTTCTGAAATGTATATGCATTGATAGATCCAGATTCTATTTTATCATATATTCCCCCCCCCCCCCCCCCTCCCGATTGCTAGTAGAATTGATATAAGACCCGAATCGATAGAACTGTTCGAGGCAGCCATACATACGAATGAAAAGTGAATATTGAGGATTTAAAAGGCTAACACGGTAATTGTATAGTCAGAAAAGTAAAAGGACCCTCCGTAGATCGGAGAGATACACGTTACGAGAATAGTTTGAAAGTTGTTAAGACCCCGACTTGCCCTAGATTAGGTGATAAAGGTCGTGCTGGGAAGTGGATGCAATTATACTAGCATTAACGCACCAAAATTCGTCGGAGTTCCGAGGTTAAGCGTGCTAGGGCGAGAGAAATTCTAGGATGGGTGACCCCTGGGAAGTGCACTAAAAATTCTACAAATGTAGATATAAGAGACAAACGGGAAAATTAGGGTAACCTAAAGGAAATTAGAATATGCGGAGTGGTTAGAAACCTTAAAGAGGTCGCGTAGGCTGAGGCGGACTAGACCGGTACAGAGGAAGAAAGCGCAACGCAGCTCTGGAATCAGAGTAAGTTTGAATAGTATTTGGAAATATTTGTAAGCGAAAGGATGGTGGACATATATGTATGCCTATGATATCCTATGTATGACTATATAAATCGGTAGGTAAATCTTGGCAACCGGTGTTGCGATATATAGAAGACATTAATTGAACGGAATTCAAAAGACAAGTGAAAGGTATAGTACAGATATTATAAGGTAAACTCATACTGGTTCCATCACTGGTTAAAGTTTGAAAGTCCTAATACAACGATATCTGGGAACAGAAAGAAAGCCAGTACGTGAAGGGTAAGGAGCTTTATAGTATCAGAAGTGTCAAAGGAAAGGAATATGGGGGAATAAAGCCTCAGGAGAGCCGAAGGGCAATGCATGAAACTATTTGCATAGAAATTTGAAGGACAGGTCTGCAAAAAGAATTAGAATGTGATAGTATGGAACAAAAAGAGGAATAGATCTGAGGAGGGTTAACGGTAAAAATAGGACGCGCATATGGGAGTACGGAGGATACTTTGATGAGTTGGTGATAGCAAACCGATTGCTTGCCAAGGAAAGAACAAGGATGGTGAGTTGGTTCAAGTAATAAGAAAACCTATGACATGGAATGAGGATTCATGTGAAGACCGAGGAATTCGATTATCGAGAAAATAGAGTGAAAGATAAAGAACGGGCATGAAGGAAAGGAAAACTTGGCCGAATCCTCTATTATAGAAGGATATAATTACAAAAGGATAAATGTGTAGCCATATCGATATGGTTGCTTTGAACATAGAGAAGCCCTTCCAGAGGGTGACTTAAAAATGGAACCGATTCGCGCGTATAAAAGAATACCTTGCGAACTTCAGAGGTGATGCTACAAACAACAAGAGAAGAAAGCTACTCCCCAAGAAAGATTAAGGATACTGATGGCTTGATCAAGGGAAAAGAGAGTGGTTAGGAAGAAAGTAGCTGAAAACGGTTAGGCATTAAAATGGTAACGACACTATTAGACATAAAGGACAGGGGTACGTCAAAGTGGAAAGAGCAAGCGTCGGAAATGAATGCCCTTATAAGTATTCCGATTAGATATGAGAACGTAGTTCGCAAGGAGATAGACATGATAAACTCCGCGATGAAGGAACTTCAATTGTAAGAAGATCGCGGAAGGCGATGGTTACCTAAGAGGCATAGGCGTATATAGACCCTCATTATAAGGGGGGGGGGGGGGGGGAGAACACACTAGACTTAGAATGAATTATGACGATTCAAGCTCCATAAAAGGAGACTTATTAGTTCGGAGCTAGAGTTCGGGTATGTTGGCATATCATGAAGGTTACAAAGAGATGTAGAAATGGATTGACAATAAGTGTACCAAGAGCAAGATATAGGGAGAAAATATGGAAGACACCTGTAGAGGTCAACAAATATAAAAGGACAGCCCAAAATGGCACCATATGAGGCTCTGCATGACAGGAAGTACAAGTCACCGATCCGTTGGTTCGATATTGACGGAACTAAGTCAATTGGTAGATATGATCCAGCAGGCAGTCGATAGAGTGAAACCCACACGGGAACTGTATGTGATAGAAAAGAGATCTCCCCGAAGTGTTATGAGACCCCACAAGGCCAATTTAACATTCGAGGACGAATGTTTTAAAGGGGGGGAGGATGTTATATCCCGCATTTTGTACATTCGGATAATTTAAGATAATTGCAAAAAGTTAAGGACAAGGCCATATTTTGATCTTGTTTAACACACAAGCTATTTATGAAAATTTTTGAAGTGGAAATATTAAGAAAAGCTAGGGGCAAAAAGGGAAATTCGCAAGATGGCTCGTAGAAAATATGGAGAAAGGCTAAGGGAAAATTTGGAATTAGGAAAATAAATTTTCATGAATTACAAAACAAAAACAAAAAAAGTGGGCTTGAATTAATGGGCCATTTGGCCGTCCAAAATGAAGTGGGCCAAGGCCCAAATGGAAGAAAAATAAATAAGACCAAAATATGACTAATTCTTCATATCTCTCATCTTTACTTAGAAGACTCAAGAAACTTGGAGAAGGAGAAAAACAAGGGGCCATATTCGGCCAAGCAAGCAAGAATGGAAGGCTTCAATTTTGATCCAAAAAAATATTTTCTTCTAGCATTCCTACTAATTTGAAGGTCCTCTTTAACGTGGGATAATTGTTGGAGCAAGTAGACCACTCTTTGTTGCAAGTTCATAACCCTAGCCAAGTGAGAAGTTAAAGGAAAAAAGGTAAGAATTAATCTTCTTTTTATATGTTATGGATGATTGTGTATGTTGTAGTATGTAGAAATGGGTGGAATTCATGAAAATATGGATGTATGTAGTGGCCGTGTGGTTGTTGTATGGTATAGAAGAGAATGAATCAATTATTTTATCTAGTGTTTTGGCTGTTGTTATTGTGGATTCTATGTTGATAATGAAAGTTTGATGATTCTAGTTGAAGTTGTAAGTGTTGGAGAGTTGTTTTAGAAGCGAATGTAATTTGAATGTAGTTTCTTGTATTTATGAAAAATAATGTTGTTAGTGTGTGAGTTGTTGGTGTAGTTTATGAATTTGAAGGAAGAAATGTGTTGTTATTGTTCTTGTTCCATTTGGAAGGTTTCGGGTGGAATGGCATATTGGTTGGTTTATTCTGAATATTGTGCGGATTGCTTGAAGTGTTCTTGAATATTGTTCGAATGGTTGCGGATTAGTACTTGAACATGTAAGCAATTATGAATTGAACGTAAATGAAACGTCGGCGAAGTTTGTAGAAAGAAGTTGCTAACGTTAGTATACTTGTTGAATTGATTGTGGATATTGTTAGAATAACTGTTGGTATTGTTGTTGATGATTTAGCCGAGTTGGATTCTCGGGGATGTTGTCTTTCTGAATCTTCAACATTCACCTTCATCTGGGGTTTCTAGATTCACACTAATAGTGGAGACATCTCAGTCACCCTTGCTTTTAACCACTAGGTCTTTAATCCTTTTAAACTTTCCGTCGTCGTCATCGAATACTATTTTACAGATATCATACACACATCGGAAATTCTAGCAAACTTATGTACTCGTAAATGATCAATCTCGGGTCTAACCTGGGGAGCTGCCGTGGGAACTGTGTCCATCATCATCATCATCTATCTGGCCCCGACTCGCCTGGCCCCCGCTATTACCTGCGTCCGAATCAGAGGAGTATAGGTAGCCCGACAATTCCTGATTCACTGATCGCCAGGACAATGGACTGGAATAGGGCGTAACACTCTCCGGGGAAGCCTGTCTAACATAGTGCTCTATCACAGGAGCTGCTGGCACATCCCCGGAAACCTCCTCCTCCGGCGTCCCAGAGGAATGCTCGGGGGAATCTGCATCATGGCCATCCTCCTCCCTGGGAGTAAGAAGCTCTGGAGGTATCGTTGCCGGATCCTCCGAAGGGTCAGTATCATAACTATCTTCTCTGGGATCCTCTGCTCGGGGAATCAGAAACTCTGGAGTAATTGTCTCTGGATCCTCCGAAGGGTCTGTCTCAATCGAGTAGCTGGGGATCTTCCTACTCGGTCCTGGTGATATCCTAGGGGCCTTCTTAGCACCCCCATCATCAGAAGCAGTCCTCTTCATTCTTGTCAATCTACAATCACCTGCAGGAAGAGGGTCAGAAACATTTTCCCCAAATACTGACACTGATGCTCTTTTGGAGCCCCGCTGTAGATACAGCAATTCGTAGGGAAGCAACATCCTAACCATACAGCTTTATCGCATGATCTAAGATCCAAAGAAGGGTAACATCCTAGATGCCCTGTAGCCTCCTGTTTATAGATGTGGTGCACAACACACCGATAAACAAGACTCTACTAGACACGACCCGTAGACATTCCGAGGACTAACCGCTATGATACCACTTCTGTCACGACCCAACCCCGTAGGCCGTGACTAGTACCCGATCTGGGCACCCAAACACATCTATCCAATGCTATCTCAACTGTTATCAAACGCATTCAGGTATAAAGCAGAAGCCATCAAGGCTATATTTCAAATTTAGATAATTTCCAGAAAAATTTGGGCAGAGTTTCCTTTGTTTTACAGACTATCCAAAGTAACGCTGCGCACAGAAAATACCAACAAAGGCCACACCGGCCAACAAAGCAATATATAAACATATGCGGACCAGCCGCCGCGGCGAATGGGGTCACCCCAAACACAACATGTACACACATCCGTACAGAAAGACCGTAACCCACAAACATATCTACAGGCCTCTAACAGACATACAGAGTCATATGACGGGACAGGGCTCCGCCGTACCCGGAGTTGCCATACATACATAATATACAGAAGACAGAAGATATATACCGAAAGTACACGCTCCGGACCAAAGGAGCTCTTCAAAATAGCAGAATCTGAGCCCTAGACCGGCGGCGTATCTTCAGGTGCGTCTGTACCTGCGGGCATGTAGCGCAGCCCCCGAAGAACCGGGGGTCAGTACGAAAAATGTACCGAGTATGTAAAGCAGAAACATAACAAACATAATCATAGTCTGAACCGGAAGCACAGAAATATAGCAAACAGAATCATAATCCAACGAACAGACAGAGATATACCGGACAGAGTCGTAGTCCAGACACACAGACGGAAGGATACCGGACAGAATCATAGTCCCGACGGACAGACAGAATCATAATCCATACGGACAGACAGAATCAGAATCCAATCAGACAGACAGAATCATAATAGTGCACAAGAACGTGGTCGCCACTCCTGCCTTTGGCGCCACAACATATCATATTTCAGAAGATTTCACATATTCGAACATCTCCGTCACATAACACATCATATCATAACCACGGTAACCCCGGGGACAGATCACACGCCGGGAAACCGGACACATCATACTTCGTAACATATACACAGTAACCGGGGACGACATATACCACAGCACCCCGGAACCGGACACATCATACTTCGGAATTCATACATGGGACCCGGCCCCAGACAAGGGACTCGGCGGCCCATCCGTACGATATAAACCCTCCCGGGATCCGGTGAAAAGAATCATAGCACATGCACGAACTGATTATTGAGAAACCATATACATACAGATCATTATACAGACCCAATCAAATTTAGGTAGGCCAGTATGGCGAGTCAAATCAGACTATTCGGATAGTGTTCATAATACGCGCCTATATCCTACGTGGGAAGGCACGATAGATTATCGCCGAAATCAGATTTCTAGATATCAGAACCATTTCGTAGGATTTATATAAAAATAGTCATATCATGATTAGAATAATAGTCCAGATGTTACTTTTGAAAAACGGACAGGAATAAGGCATTTTAGGTCATATAAGAGGTATCGGGGCTCTGTAGGCCCGCCTCGGACCAACTCGAGGCGACATACGTAAATTACTGGTAATAGACCTTATGAGGTCATCCATAATTATTTGGAAGTATTCCGAATCCGTTTAGGAAAGTTTCATACAGAAGTTCACTTTAAAGACATTTTATAAGGAAATGGTTTCAATCTTACTGAAGGAATTGGAGCAGATTTCAATCTCGAATTCCGAGGAACGGAGTCGTACTTAAGGCTCGCGGCCGAGCCTATTATGTTCAGAACATGCCTAAGAATGAAGGGGTAGGCTTTACATACCTCAGTTGCGCCTTATGCTCGCTTAACTTCAATCCCAATTTCATCCAGAATCTACAAATGGTCATGTTTACCAATTGTCAAATTCGAGCCTTTAAGATTCCAAATTTCATTGCATACTTGCCTACCGAAATTTCGGCGGCATTTCCCCATTATATATAACATCCCCGAGACTTAGCTCGGCTTAATATATCAGCACAGCACCCAACAACAACATCAATAACAACAACAAGTATTACAAAATATGCAATATGGCATTACTAGCCATCTTTCCGACATAGCACAATATCTTTCATTGCGACCTTACACTTCCAACCCAATCTTACCATTTTCATATTCATCACTCATCAAGATCATTACAACATAATTCGGAGGCACATCCTATTGTTTTTACCAAATATACATAAGGTATACACAATATACAAGCTTACTACCAAAGTCATATTTTACCCACAACTTCCAATCTTTAGCATATATGTTCATGACATATTTCTATCTTCCAACTTCATCAATGACAATCATAATTTACCTCTTACTACTTTTCTTTCCATATTTACATAAGTTACAATAAATTCGCATAATTTCTTACAACAACTTAACAACAAGTTTTCCATGACAACAAGAACCATTATCCTCCCATTCATTTCACAATAACACAATTAACATACTAACGGAATTTAATTCACATTCCATCATCACCATAGCATCACACGGCCACATGCTATATTTTCCAACTTCCCCTAATTCATTCAACTTTCACTTCCAATATAAATTCCATCATAATCACAACTAGGATATAACACAAAATTCAACACATCTCAACCACACAATTATGCACACACACGGCCATACATGCACATACCCTTAATACACAAAATTTCCATGCTTTTTAATCATTTCCACACACTACAACATGCATACATCTCCCATAACATAACAAAGGCATGAAATCCTTACCTTTCCTTCAAGTTCTTCACTTGCCACTAGAGTTGTCCTCTTGCCAAGATAATTGTACCAAGTTGTAGAGAATCTTGCACTTAGTAATAATCCCACAAGAAATGGATTTTCGAACCAAGGATTTAGCTCCAAGATTTTTTTTTTCCTTTTCTTTCCTTTCTTTCTCTCTTGGCCGAAATGCTCTCTTTCTTTTTCTCTTGTTCTCTTTTTGTTCTTGTTCTCTCTAGACTCTTCTATGGATATAGATGACTTGGTCATCTTATATTAATTCATCACATGAATTAATTAAGGTGGGCTTGGGCCATATGCACATGGCCGGCCACCTTTTATAATTGGGCCTCAATTTTTTTTGAATTATTTGAGCCCAATTCATTAGAAATCTTACTTTGTAATTCCCGAAACAAATTTCCAAAATTCCAATTTTTGCCCTTGGCCTCCTTTCGTAATTCCACACCAATTTATTCTTAGCCGACACATTCATACCAAGTAAGGTCCAAATATGGCCTCATTCATTACAAGTCAAGTTATCTCAAATTTTTTGAACATGCAAAAAAAAAATGCCGGATGTAACATCCTCCCCCCCCCCCCTTTAAAACATTCGTCCTCGAATGTTAAATTTACCTTATGGGGTCTCGTAACACTTCGGGGAGGTTCCTTTCTTCCCTTCAAAATCCTTTTCCACGTTACAATTTCCCTCAACGTCTTTTACCTCTTGTCACACCTCTCGGTACTTACAACGTTGTCATAATACCACGTCATATCAAACAGGTTCATAACTGGGGTCGGATGCATAGAAGCATATTGGACAGATTCATAATCAGAGTCAAATGTACTGAACTATGGCGGACAGATTCGTAGTCAAAGTCGGACGTATGAAAATTTGTCAGACGGATCGGTGATCAGAATCAGACGTACAGAGGTATATCAGACAAATTCGTAATCAGAGTTGAACGTGCAGAGGCGGATCAGACAGAAACGTAATCGGGTCCAGAAGTACAGAGGCATAATAGACAGATCCGTGTTCAGAGTTAGGCGTACAGAGATGTATTAGACGGATTCGTATTCAGAGTCAATCGTACAGAAGTATATCGGACAGAAGCGTAATAGGCAGAACCTCATCAGAGTCAGAAGTGCAGAGGTATAACCGAGAGAGTTTTGATTAGCATCAGACCACTCATATTAAGCCTCCAGTGACTTCCGAAAATTTCCCTTTGTCGACATTTCATTGTTCACCGTGACAATTGTACCACGGATTATCTCGTCGAAACCTGTTCACTCATTCATAAACTTGTTCGTCAAATTGTCATACAAATCGTCTTACGTGTCGCTTATCGACTCTTTCGAAAGTTTTGCTTAATCGCATCTCTTATCTTTCATCTTTCCTACTATCCATGCTCATTTTCTTTTTCAGATATCGTCACACTAGACTAAGTCGTAAGGTAATCGGGGTTTTTTCTATTCTTTGACAACATTCGTGTCCTCACCTTCGCTTCGTTTCGTGTATTCGGTTTAGTAAAACCTTTCGTCTATCACAACATTAGTCGCCGGGGCTCGGCTCTTAATCCATATGGTCACCAGACAAAAATCACACACATACAAATACGTTTATTATTATGTTACCTGCAAACATCTCCAACCGCCATTCAAGTTCGCCCAAATTCCCGAGCGGTATTGCACTTTTTCCTTTCGCCCATTTAGTCCACCTCGGTCTACGCGACTCCTGTAAGGGTACTAATTACTCCACACATTATCTTTTCCTTTTAGGTTACCCCACATTTCCATTTAGATCTTATACTTGCACTTGTAAAAATTTTAGTATCCTTTCCAGGGGGGTCACCCATCCCAGAATTGCTCTAGTCTTAGCACGCTTAACCTCGAAACTTTCATGCGTTTGAACCTATTAAGGCCAGTATAATTTCGTCGACTGCCCCGCACGACCTTCGTCACGTAATTTGAGGCAGATCGGGATCTTAGTAAATTTTCAGAAAATTCTCGTAGTGGGTCCCACCCCGGGCTATACCATACAATTACCATGTTGTCTTTCTGAATCTTCAATACTCACCTTCATCTGGGTTTCTAGATTCACACTAATAGTGGAGACATCTCAGTCACCCTTGCTTTTAACCACTAGGTCTTTAATCCTTTTAAACTTTCCGTCGTCGTCATCGAATACTATTTTACAGATATCATACACACATCGGAAATTCAAGCAAACTTATGTACTCGTAAATGATCAATCTCGGGTCTAACCTGGGGAGCTGCCGTGGGAACTGTGTCCATCATCATCATCATCTGTCTGGCCCCCACTCGCCTGGCCCCCGTTATTACCTGCGTCCGAATCAGAGGAGTAAAGGTAGCCCGGCAATTCCTGATTCACTGATGGCCAGGACAATGGACTGGAATAGGGCGTAACAGTCTCCGAGGAAGCCTGTCTAACATAGTGCTCTATCACAGGAGCTGCTGGCACATCCCTGGAAACCTCCTCCTCCGGCGTCCCAGAGGAATGCTTGGGGGAATCTGCATCATGGCCATCCTCCTCCCTGGGAGTAAGAAGCTCTGGAGGTATCGTCGCCGGATCCTCCGAAGGGTCAGTATCATAACTATCTTCTCTGGGATCCTCTGCTCGGGGAATCAGAAACTCTGGAGGAATTGTCTCTGGATCCTCCGAAGGGTCTGTCTCAATCGAGTAGCTGGGGATCTGCCTACTCGGTCCTGGTGATATCCTAGGGGCCTTCTTAGCACCCCCATCATCAGAGGCAGTCCTCTTCATTCTTGTCAATCTACAATCACCTGCAGGAAGAGGGTCAGAAACATTTTCCCCAAATACTGACACTGATGCTCTTTTGGAGCCCCGCTGTAGATACAACAATTCGTAGGGAAGCAACATCCTAACCATACAGCTTTATCGCACGATCTAAGATCCAAAGAAGGGTAACATCCTAGATGCCCTGTAGCCTCCTGTTTATAGATGTGGTGCACAACACACCGATAAACAAGACTCTACTAGACACGGCCTGTAGACATTCCGAGGACTAACCGCTCTGATACCACTTCTGTCACGACCCAACCCCGTAGGCCGTGACTAGTACCTGATCTGGGCACCCAAACACATCTATCCAATGCTATCTCAACTGTTATCAAACGCATTCAGGTATAAAGCAAAAGCCGTCAAGGCTATATTTCAAATTTAGATAATTTCCAGAAATATTTGGGCAGAGTTTCCTTTGTTTTACAGACTATCCAAAGTAACCCTGCACACAGAAAATACCAACAAAGGACACACCGGCCAACAAAGCAATATATAAACATATGTGGACCGGCCGCCGCGGCGAATGGGGTCGCCCCAAACACAACATGTACACACATCCGTACAGAAAGACCGTAACCCACAAACATATCTACAGGCCTCTAACAGACATACAGAGTCATATGACGGGATAGGGCCCCGCCGTACCCGGAGTTGCCATACATACAGAATATACATAAGACAGAAGATATATACCGAAAGTACACGCTCCGGACCAAATGAGCTCTTCAAAATAGCAGAATCTGAGCCCTAGACTGGCGGCGTATCTTCAGGTGCGTCTGTACCTGCGGGCATGTAGCGCAGCCCCAGAAGAACCGGGGGTCAGTACGAAAAATGTACCGAGTATGTAAAGCAGAAACATAACAAACATAATCATAGTCTGAACCGGAAGCACAGAAATATAGCAAATGGAATCATAATCCAACGAACAGACAGAGATATACCGGACATAGTCGTAGTCCAGACAGACAGACGGAAGGATACCGGACAGAATCATAGTCCCGACGGACAGACAGAATCATAATCCATACGGACAGACAGAATCAGAATCCAATCAGACAGACAGAATCATAATAGGGCACAAGAACGTGGTCGCCACTCCTGCCTTTGGCGCCACAACATATCATATTGCAGAAGATTTCACATCTTCGAACATCTCCGTCACATAACACATCATATCATAACCACGGTAACCCCGGGGACAGATCACATGCCGGGAAATCGGACACATCATACTTCGTAACATATACACGGTAACAGGGGACGACATATACCACAGCACCCCGGAACCAGACACATCATACTTCGGAATTCATACATGGGACCCGGCCCCCGACAAGGGACTCGGCGGCCCATCCGCACGATATAAACCGGCCCGGGATCCGGTGAAAAGAATCATAGCACATACACGAACTGATTAATGAGAAACCATATACATACAGATCATTATACAGACCCAATCAAATTTAGGTAGGCCATATGGCGAGTCAAATCAGAGTATTCGGATAGTGTTCATAATACACGCCTATATCCTACTTGGGAAGGCACGACAGATTATCGCCGAAATCAGATTTCCAGATATCAGAACCATTTCATAGGATTTATATAAAAATAGTCATATCATGATTAGAATAATAGTCCAGATGTTACTTTTGAAAAACGGACAGGAATAAGGCAATTTAGGTCATACAAGAGGTATCGGGGCTCCGTGGGCCCACCTCGGACCAACTCGAGGCGACATACGTAAATTACTGGTAATAGACCTTATGAGGTCATCCATAATTATTTGGAAGTATTCCGACTCCGTTTAGGAAAGTTTCATACAGAAGTTCACTTTAAAGACATTTTATAAGGAAATGGTTTCAATCTTACTGAAGGAATTGGAGCAGATTTCAATCTCGAATTCCGAGGAACGGAGTCGTACTTAAGGCTCGCGGCCGAGCCTATTATGTTCAGAACATGCCTAAGAATGAAGGGGTAGGCTTTACATACCTCAGTTGCGCCTTATGCTCGCTTAGCTTCAATCCCAATTTCGTCCAGAATCTACAAATGGTCATGTTTACCAATTGTCAAATTCGAGCCTTTAAGATTCCAAATTTCATTGCATACTTACCTACCGAAATTTCGGCAGCATTTCCCCTATATATATAACATCCCCGAGACTTAGCTCGACTTAATATATCAGCACAGCACCCAACAACAACATCAATAACAACAAGTATTATAATTAGCAATATGGCATTACTAGCCATCTTTCCGACATAGCACAATATCTTTCATTGCGACCTTACACTTGCAACCCAATCTTACCATTTTCATATTCATCACTCATCAAGATCATTACAACATAATTCGGAGGCACATCCTATTGTTTTCACCAAATATACATAAGGTATACACATTATACAAGCTTACTACCAAAGTCATATTTTACCCACAACTTCCAATCTTTAGCATATATGTTCATGACATATTTCTATTTTCCAACTTCATCAATGACAATCATAATTTACCTCTTACTACTTTTCTTTCCATATTTACATAAGTTACAATAAATTTGCATAATTTCTTACAACAACTTAACAACAAGTTTTCCATGACAACAAGAACCATTATCCTCCCATTCATTTCACAATAACACAATTAACATACTAACGGAATTTAATTCACATTCCATCATCACCATAGCATCACACGGCCACATGCTATATTTTCCAACTTCCCCTAATTCATTCAACTTTCACTTCCAATATAAATTCCATCATAATCACAACTAGGATATAACACAAAATTCAACACATCTCAACCACACAATTATGCACACACACGGCCATACATGCACATACCCTTAATACATAAAATTTCCATGCTTTTTAATCATTTCCACACACTACAACATGCATACATCTCCCATAACATAACAAAGGCATGAAATCCTTACCTTTCCTTCAAGTTCTTCACTTGCCACTAGAGTTGTCCTCTTGCCAAGATAATTGTACCAAGTTGTAGAGAATCTTGCACTTAGTAATAATCCCACAAGAAATGGATTTTTGAACCAAGGATTTAGCTCCAAGAATTTTCTTTCCTTTTCTTTCCTTTCTTTCTCTCTTGGCCGAAATGCTCTCTTTCTTTTTCTCTTGTTCTCTTTTTGTTCTTGTTCTCTCTAGACTCTTCTATGGATATAGATGACTTGGTCATCTTATATTAATTCATCACATGAATTAATTAAGTTGGGCTTGGGCCATTTGCACATGGCCGGCCACCTTTTATAATTGGGCCTCAATTTTTTTTGAATTATTTGAGCCCAATTCATTAGAAATCTTACTTTGTAATTCCCGAAACAAATTTCCAAAATTCCAATTTTTGCCCTTGGCCTCCTTTCGTAATTCCACACCAATGTATTCTTAGCCGACACATTCATACCAAGTAAGGTCCAAATATGGCCTCATTCATTACAAGTCAAGTTATCTCAAATTTTTCGAACATGCAAAAAAAAATGCCGGATGTAACATCTTGCGAAGCCAAAGACTTAAGTTCGGATTAGCATAGAAAGCGGGCAAGGTATGTAAGGCTTACCCTTTCGTTCTTTTGGCATGATCCTTGTGAAACAAGTAGATGACGTATATGTATGACTTCAAAGAGATTCCTATTCTTAGAGCCACTAGGATGGCTAACGTTCTTGATTTCCATAAGCTGTTTCATATGGTTTTGATGCGTATCTATGATGTCCGAAGTTTGGTTGATATGTTTCCGAATGGCATTCGAGAGATAATTGATATGACTAATGTCTTGGTTTTCAAATGATAGCACGTTTGATTATTCCATCGAGTCTTTGATACATTTTGATACGTACATATGGTTCCAAAAGCTCTGTCGGATTTGATCCATAACGATATTCGAAAGGTACCTAACATGGTTGTTGCCTTGATTTTCCAAAAATGGCTTCTGAAACGTTCGTAGAAGGTTCTGTACGTCAAACGCTCATAACTTTCTTATACTAAATCGGATTGACCCGAAACTTGTTTCTGAGCCTTCATGTGTCGGTAAGTATACTTGTCCATCGAGTCTTAGAATTGGTTTATATGCATATGGTTTCTCACTACTCTTCTCGTGCATACTATTGTTATATCGTTCGCCGAGTCCCGGGCCGGTTATGTCATTGTGCGCTCTATGTTATACTCGGCACTAACATGTTATGTTACATATGGATCGGGCCGTACGTTCCTCGGCACTAATATGTTATGTTATATATGGATCGGGCCGTACGTTCCTCGGCACTAATATATTATATTTATGGATCGGGTCGTACGTTCCTCGGCACTAATATGTTATGTTATATTTATGGATCGGGCCGTACGTTCCTTGGCACTAATATGTTATATTTATGGATCGGGCCGTACGTTCTTCGACACTAAAACATTATGTTATATATGGATCGGGTTGTACGTTCCACAACACTATCAGCTATATTATAATCTATGCCTATCATACGCCGTAGAGTCAGTTTCTGTCATATAGAGTTATGCAGATATTCTCAGATGTTAGCCAAATATGCATTCTATTATTGAGGCTGGTTTTCATGATTCATCTGTACTTGATGTTTTTATGCCTTACATGCTCAGTACATATTTCGTACTGACCCCCTTTCTTCGGGGAATGCGTTTCATTCCCGCAGGTACAGACGTTCACGTGAGTGACCCGACAGCTTAGGCCATCTGTTCTGCTGCTTTGGAGTGCTCCCTTGTTCTGGAGCCTACATTTTGGTACAGACTCTTCCGCTGTACATATGTATGTATATATTCAGGGGTACGGTGAGGCCCTGTCCCGTCATATGATTCTGTTGTCTTTGTTAGAGGCCTGTAGACATGTATGTGGGTCATGGGTCGTTATTGTTTGGTTATGTCTGTGTGATATGTTTCTCAAGCGATTCCATATGCTATGCCAGCCTTAACGGCTTGTATGTGTGAATACGTATGTATATATTTTGGGCGATATGTTTTACGACAGCCTCGGTGGCTTCTGTATGATATGTATGTTATATGTGACCGCTTAAGATGACATCTGATCTTTGTATCTGTATAAGTCAGTGTATGCCAATTCTGGTAAGTGAGTACATCTGGGTGTCCAGCTCGGGCACTAGTTGCGGCCCATGGGGTTGAGTCGTGACAACAACGCTCCAAATCAGTCCACACGTTGCAACATTCAATAATAATTAACATAACAACCATGACATATTCAAGTTATTCCTAATGATTTATAGCCACAACACATCATCTAAAATGACCTAACAATAACATGCCCCAAACTGCCCATCAACTACAACAACACAAATACATAATCATAACCACACGTTTAATCCTTCAACTTAACAAGAACAGCCCTACCCAATTACCATACCACAACCCCCAACAATAACCTACCAATATAGTATTTATGATCGTTTCTATTATGAAAAGAAGCGAATACATACCGTAGACAAGAACAAGCAAATTCTGCCCGGGTTCCTAATAATCACGACACTACATGAATGGAATGAGATATGAGGTTACTACCCACTTCTTCTTCCTCAAATCACATACCAACGTTGCTGCTCACTTGATTAAAAAGAGGGCTGGAACCTTTTTTTTTGTCCTATGAACAAGATGAAATTAACGTGCTACTTGCTCCTAATTCAACAAGAAAATGAGGCCTAAGTTGTAGATAATATTGCTGCCTCCTTTGGATTTCTAGAACATCTACTAAAAATTATAATTTTCTTTCTTCCAAACACTTGAATTCTGGCCGTGAGCTACAAGGTAGCAGCCACGGCTGTTGGTAATCTCTCTCTCAATTTAATTTCATGAAGAAGATGATATCAATGCATTAGTCATCACTTAATATATATAGGCAACCAGCCCACTTGACACGTGCCCCACTTGTCCATGCTCCAATCCTAATCAGCCATGTTTTAGTGGGGCCCACTTAGTAATCTAATTAGGTTGTTAATCCCTAATCTTCACTAATGTTTCGACATTAATAGTATTTAATTAGCAAAACCGTGCAATAATAAAATCGGGATTTAAAAGTCCTTTTTTCATATCTTAAAAATAATCTTGTCCTTGAACTTATGTCGATTAACTTACGAATAATCCAACATACAGAAGTACGGGATATAACAAGAATGTTACACCCCGTACCTCGGAGAAGGACTGGTTAAATTTGAATGTAAGTATGTCGAGCTATAGTTCGGTAAAACAACTTTGGAGTGTGAGGAACGAAGCATTATTAAGTATATTGTTTAAGTAATGGATAAATTATGATCTTGTAAGTCGTAACCGAGAAGGAAAATCTCGGAACCAAAGGACGTGACCATTATCAAGTATGCATAATTAGTGATAAATATCATGTATGGAGAGTTTCGGAAGATTTCGGGATCAAGCAAATCGAAGAAAATAAGTTTGACGAAAATTTGGGACAAGTTGGCAGGATTTTTGGCAGACTTTTAGTCAACTTTGGAGGGGTATATCTCCTAGTATATTATGATACAAGAACGGATACGTGGAAATGAGAAATTAAGAAGAAAAATAAAAGGAAAAGAAATGATAGATAATTTGACACAACTTAATATTCAATTTAGCAACCAAAGTTGTATAAAACTAAGACCTCTAAATTATCATCAAAAGAAACACCAAATTCTTAAGGTGACCTCAAGGGAATCGATCCCAAGCAACCAACCTCTCAACAACACAAGAATCAACAAGAGTCTACCAAAGGCCTCTCACAAGTTTCTCTCTCTAGAGATAACCCTAAAAAAACTAAAAATATTCACAATTCATCAAAAGCTTCCTCAACAACAACAACAACATACCCAGTGAAATCCCACAATGTGGGGTCTGGGGAGGGTAAAGTGTACGCAGGCCATACCCCTATCTCAGAAGACAGGGAGGCTGTTTCTGAAAGACCCTCAGCTCAAGAGAAATCACAACGAGAAAGGTTAGATAAGCACAAGCAGTTCAAAGCAGAATGCAAATGAAACTAAAGAAAGCGAATAAGTCAAAATAGAGCAGTCTGAAAAAAGGGAGCAGTAGCTAACACAGATAAATAAGATAATCGAAGTACAAGAAACCACATATAGTAGCAAGAAACAAAGGACAATAGACTATAGATAGAAACAACAACTACCTACTTGATAACAACACGGTTAGCGGATGACTTTTGAATTGAAAATTAGAAAGGGGGAAGGTTTGATTCTTGAGAAAGTAGAACACAAGTTCAAGTATTTGATACTTAAAACGTTGTTTAATAGTGAAAGAAGGAGTTGAATCAATTAAGAAGAAGAAAAAGAAGAAGAAGAAGAAGAAGAAGAAGAAGAAGAAGAAGAAGAAGAAGAAGAAGAAGAAGAAGAAGAAGAAGAAGAAGAAGAAGAAGAAGAAGAAGAAGAAGAAGAAGAAGAGGAAGAAGAAGAAAATGAGGGAGGGAACTCAAACAAGGAATCTTACCATCGAAGAATCCGAGTTGCGGTTCAAAGTAGAACAAAAAGGGCATAACCCAAAAGAGAACCTCAAAGGTCTCCACAAGCACAAGGCTAATCTTATTAATATTCAAATTTAGTTACAATGAAAAAGAAAACAACCCTTTATATAGGAGAAATGGTGGCTGCCACCCTAAAGAAAATAAAGAACATTCTAGACTTCAAAGTTGGTCAAACTAAATTAATTAAGGTGCAATTTCCAAGTTGCATAGAAGACCACCAATTCTTTGTTCCAAAGTGCATAGAAGACCACCAATATTTGTTCCAATCTAAATAGAAGACCACCAAACATTTGGTCCAATGTGCATAGAAGACCACCAACACTTTGTTCAATATAAACATTAAATGTAGTCAACATTGCATTAAATGATCTTCTAGAAACACAAGTATGGGCTACTGAACTTGTTCCTTCTTTGGGCATGTTTTGGGCCATAATCCAACTCATCTTGGTCTTCAATTTGGGCCTCCAATTAGTATTAAGTCTTCCCCAAAAGATCTACTTTGGGCTGGAGCTATTCCTCCATTACAAGACATGTTTTCATTAGCAAATGAAGCCCATTAAAGCATCTTGATATTTTTTAGTCTTCAACGAAAATTAAGCTTCCTAGGTTACTATTGTCACACCCTAATCCCACTAGGGTATGATGGGCACCCGACCCTTACCTAGGGCCGAGCGAACCCTCTGACCCTTAGTACACACATAATCATTTTGGACTTCTAACTCAAATAAAATGAAATGCATAGTAAGAGCTTTCACATATGTTCTTTTTCGTTGTTCTCAGATCAAACAAAATCTGTAATCATATGGAATTCATAGCATAACACAGAATGACACATCGGCTGATGGAACCGCTTCCAAGACTGACATCCTATACCCACGACTCTGTCTACAAAGTCTCTAACTTCGACCCAAAACATCGTAGCATAATACTCTGACTCGGCAACACTCCAGGAGCAAATAGAGCTTGCCAACTCTGCTGGAACATCTTCTATGGTGGCTTCTACTCATCTGGGTGTACCTGCGTGGCATGAAACGCAGCCCCCGAAGAAAGAGGGTCAGTACGGAATATGTACTGAGCATGTAAGGCATGGAATACAGAAAACAGAACCATGATCGAAACAAGCAGTACAAAAGTAAGTACATTATTCAGAATACCAAAATGTTTATTTTCCAAACACAAAACATGTATGCCAAAGTCATATGTCAGAAGAAGTACAGAAGGTAAGTAGCTTATCCAGAATAACGAAAAGCTTACTTTTAAAACACAAATGATGCACAAGCAGAGTAGTGAGAAACTATATGCAATTTAAAACAATTTCAAAGACTCGATGGATACGTACATAAATCAACACTTGAGGATCATAAACTCGTTTCAAGTCAATCCAAGTTAGTATGAGAAAGTTATGAACATTTTAGTACAGAAACCTCTAGGAATGCTTCAAAGCCATCCGAGACCGTCTACGAAAGTTAGGAACATTAATCCTTATGGAACTCTTTTTAAAACATATCAAAGTGAATAAGAATCGTAAACAAGCTCGGAATCAAATAATAGAGTAACCCAAAGGTGCATATCATACCTTATTTGGCTCTAAGACAAGCAAAAAGAAAGGAAGGGTAAGCCTTACATACCCGTTCCACGTTCTATTAGCTACGCTTAATTATCCAATCTTGCTAGTCTACATTCAAGAGAATTGACATAATCATTAGACTCATCGACATATACTTGTCTTAGTCTTTCAAATGAATTCACTTATATTCTATCAAAAGTTCGGTAGCATTTCCCCCGTAAATACAACCATCCCCGAGAATCTAACTCGGCCAAATTATCAACAACAATCCGAGAATTCAACTCGGCCAAATTATCAACAACAATACCAACAATCATATCTCCAACTTCAACAATTATTTCAAATGCATTCTAACACTAGCAATCCTTTCTACACAATTCGACGACATTTCATTTATATTCAATTCAACCTCATATAGTCAAGCTAACACCGATGATTTCACATTCATGTATTAATCCGAAATCATTCTAACATGATTCAAGAACACTTCAAACAATTCAACCAATATACCACTTCACCCGAAACCTTCCAAATTTAACAAGAACGATAACAACACATTTCCTTTCCTTCCAAATTCATAAACTACACTAACAGTCTACTCATTAACAACTCCATCCTAATAATTATGAGAAACCATACTAATGTCACATTAACTCATTCAACAATTCCTCAACAATTACAAATTAATTTCAAGTCATCAAATCTTCGTTTTTATTATGGAATCCACAACAACAACAATCAAAATACTAAATAAAATCAATTCATCACATCTACACAACACCACCTCCATTCGGCCACACCATACACATACATATTTCATGAATTTCATCCATTTCTACATACTACAACATTCATAAATCATCCCTAACACAAGTAAAAGAAGATTGAACACATACCTTTCTCCACACATCTCTTCACTAGGCTAGAATCCACAACTTGCACAACGAATACTTTGCTTACTCCAACAATCACTCCATGTTGTTAGGGACGTTCCACTTGGTTGAATTACAAGAAGAAAATGATTTTTCTTGATCAATTTTCATGGCCTCAATTTTTGAGCCATGGCCGAACACTACCATATTTCTTTCTTCATGTTTCCTAAGTTGGAAGATGAAATATTTTTTGTCTTGCCTTGTAAGCTTTCTTATGTATATATATATGTATAGTCCATAAGAGGTTGGACACATGCCCCACCTCATGGCTCAAGGCCATTGGCCAAGCTATGGGTGGGTCCCACTCTCACACACCACACGGCTAACATGGCCCCTTTCAAGAACTTTCAAGACTCCTTGTGAAATTCCCATTTTGCCCTTAGCCTTTCACAATATTACCATGAACCATCTTGTGAATTTTCCTTTTTACCCTTAGCCTTTCTCAATATTTCCTTACTAATAAACAACTTGTATATTAAATTAACTTTGGAACATAGTCTTGTCCTTAACTTCTCGCAATTATCTTGAAATATCTGAATGTACAAAATACGGGCTATAACATCCTCCCCCCCTTTAGAACATTCGTCCTTGAATGTTCAACTGATCTTATGGGGTCTTATAATACTTCGGGGGGGGGGGGGGGGTCCCTCTTATCGTTGTTCTTTTTCTTTATGATCGAACTCCTCGGTCTTTACATGAGTCCTCATTCCGTGTCATGGGTTTTCTAATCCGTTGCGCCAACTTATTATCCTTGTATTCCCTAGATCATCTCTTTTCTGTTATTGTTTCATCACCACACCTTAACAGAAGCCATGTCTTTGGTACGCAATCTTCACTTGACGATCCAATACGGCCACAGGCTGTTCCTTGCTCTCATTTTATTCATAGCATTGCAGTCCAGTTACACTTATAGTAACTTATGATCCAAGTTCACTTAACTTCTTAGTTCGCCACACCCTTGAGCTCTTGCTACAACTTTTTCTTTACTTCCTTCCCTCACATCTCTTGACACAAGTACACTTGTCTTTGATTTCTTTTTATTGGCGCTCGTTTCGTCCATCGTTATTCCTTATTGGCCCTCCGATGTGGACTCCTTACAATCATAATTGGATATAACTTCACGCTAATGGTTCATATAATTCCATAGTGTATACTCTCATGCTCCGTATAACTAATGGTCCATGAATTATTTTCTAGTATCCGGTGAATTCTTTTATTTCACTCACAGGCGCTGCGTTCTTTCTTTCTTTCAAAAATTTCCAGACTACCAATTGTTGATACTTTTATTATAATAGTTGTTGTTGTCCGAAATATCCTTTGAATCTTATCATTTTCTCCATCATCCTTTGTGAACTTAGCTTGTAGACCTATCTTGCTCTCTTTGTTATCCTGTAGAACACGTTGCCGCTTACTTAGATACTGCGCAATTTTTTGCTCGATACAAGGGATTCAAATTATGGTCTAACCATATCATAATTCATGTCGGCATGAAGCATTCTCTTAAAGTGTCTTCCATCATTTCCCTTCATGTCGGCCTCACAGTACACTCATTGTCAATTCGTTTCTACTACTTTCAAGTATCCTTTGATATGCCGATATGTTTTGAACTCCGGCCCCGAACTAATAAATTTTCCTCCTCTGGAGCCTGAAAATGTTGCGATTCCTTTCGAGCCTAGTATAATATGTTTCGAGCCTGAAAAGGGGCTCCTTATATGCCAACAGTCTTCGAGTATCCTTGTCCACAACAATTACATTATTCCTCGTCTTTCTTTCCAACTCTATGCATAACATATCGAAAACTTCTTAGCCTAAGTTTTTCTTCTACTTTCTGTCTATATCATCATTCTTGTCAACATTCCCATATCTTTCCATCCACTATTAGTCATTTCACTCATTTAGCTCACTTACTCGTAATTCCTCTTAACTATGCGTTTGTGTTGCAGTTGTGCGTCCATATTTTTCGAGCGTCCCGCTACTTTGTTCTCAGCACAGAATCCTTACAGTTTACACTCTCTCTATCCTCACTCATCGAATCCTTTAACTAATCTGTTGTTATACCTTTTCTGCTTTCATCCATAACCTTCCTTGGGTTTCTTCCTCCTCGAGCACCTTTCTTCTTTTGCCATTTGTGGCATCGGCTCTGAAGTTCGTAAAATATTCCTTTAAACGCGCAAAGCCATCCTATTCTTAAGTCACCCTTTTAGGAAAGCTCTTCCATGTCCGAGGCAACCACATTAATATGGCTACACATTTATTCCTTTATATACCTTTCAAGGGCCGAAATCTTGTAACATCGTCACAAAGCCTGAGCACTCTTTCTCCTACTTCACGTTCCTTGTCATAGTCACTATTCTTTTAGTCCCACTCATTCTCGAACCTCACACATTCCTCTTTTGTTCCATATTACTACACTTTATTCTCTTCACGCGCCTATCTTTGAATTTTTACCCAAGTCGTCTCGTGCTTTGCCGGTAGTTTCTCTCGGGCTTCACTCACTGAGGTTTCTTACCTTTTACTTTTCCCGACCTTTTGGTCTCCTTGCCTTCCATTAACTCACTCTCTTTCTTCTCCAAGTGTCATTGTATTAGAACTTTCCAATCTTAACCAGTAGAGAAAATAACATCAGCTTACCTTATATCATTCGTGCCATTTATTCTTGTTGTCACTTGAACTTCGGTACCCTACTCGATTGATGCCTTCTATACTGTAGTACCGGTTGCTGGGACACACATGCCCACCGCTACAATCACATGTAGGATATCATACGCATTCATATATATATATATATATATATATTTACTACCAACTCACCCACAAAATACTTCCAATCGCTATTCAAGCCTATCCTAATTCCAGAGCTATGATATAGTCCTTGTCTCTTCACCAATCTAGTCTGCCTCGTCCTACGCGTCCTCTTATGGTCTCACAAAAACCCATATACTCTAGTTTCCCTTAGGCTACTCTAACTTCTCATTTGTCTCTTATGTCTAAATCTATAGGATTCTTGCATACTTCCCAGGGGGTCACCCATCCTAAGATTTCTCTCACCCCAGCACGCTTAACCCCGGAACTTTGATGAAATCCAGTGCCTTAATGCTGATATAATCGCGTCCACTTCCTCGCATGACCTTTATTACAGGATCTGGAGCAAGTCGAAGTCTTACAGATTCCGAGACATTTTCGTAACACGTCCTTCCCTTTACAATTACTGTTTTACCCTTTTCGATCCTCAATATTCACCTTTCACTTATGTGTATAACTACTCTTCGTCCCAGATTCCTAGATTCAAGATGTTAACGAATATGCCTACGTCGCCGTTACTTATGCATACTCGATTATCAGCCTGTTTGAATTTCCACTTCACCATCCTTACATAATAATCTACAACAAAACCGATTGTCAACTTTCTGAATCCTCCAACAGACCTTGCTCTTACTAAACCTCGGATGTTATCCATTTTAATCCTTCGGACTACTAATCGTCTTTCTCGCAATTATTCTTCATGCCATGCCAAGTCCATAACCCTTCCGAAACAACGCATCCCACTTATCGTCTGTTTACGATATTGTCACGACCCAACCCCGTGGGCCGCGACCGGTGCCCGAGCTGGGCACCTATACGTACCCGATACCCCAAATTAGCATATTAACAGAATAATAATATAATAATAATATTAGTGGTCGCTACAGAATTTAGCAGAAAAGCAGACTTGGCACACATAGGCCGATAAGGCCATCACAGAACAGAATATCCCAAACATATGTACAGAACCCACACAGATGTATCCACAGACCTCTACAGAACATATCATAATCATAAGATGGGACAGGGCCCCGTCATACCCTGAACAAAGTACATATCCAGATAGCAGTGACAGACTATACCAAAAGATGGGTTCTGTAGAAGAGAGCGCCCCAAATAGCAGAAATAGGATCCTAAACGTGTGGATCAGCGAACCTGTCGTCAGTACCTGCGCGGCATGAAAACGCAGCCCCCGAAGAAAGGGGGTCAGTACGAAATATGTACTGAATATGTAAAGCGGAATCACAGAAGTCAAATCATAATGGTTACAGAAAATGAGTACAGAATCCAGAGTGTCAAATGCAAACAGACAGAATGTGTACAGAAACATATGTCATATCATATCATATCCGGTCCCTGACACGGGACTCGGCAGACAGAATGTGGCCACCCTCCCGACGCTGGTGCCACTATACAGAGGAATCAGAAAAAGGGGCGTGGCCCCGTATCATATAATGTCATATCAAAATAGCCATACAGATCAGATCAGAATAGGCGGACATGGCACATCATACTCCACAGACCCATGTACGCGTATACCTGCCCCCTCACATCGGGACGCGGCGAACAATGCAGAGAATTACGCTTGACAACATATCCTGGCCCGGGCTCAGTGTGGGAAACATTGAGACATCCACGAATGGAGTAGTGAGAGACTAATGCAATTTAAAAATATAATAAATGTTTTCAAAGACTCGATGAAGCGTATCAAAGACAAACAAATCCAATGGGGTCGGACGGAATCATAATAAATGTATTTCGGATATCATAATAAATTACAGAAGTATAACTTTCCCGAAGTCATTCCGAGTGTCAAAATAATTTATAATATTTAACAGAATATTTAAAATAATATTCGTTAAGCGATTAGTAGGGTAATTAAAACATTTCTTTCAAAAATCGCTTAAAAAGGAAGCTTTAACACATTAGGGGCAAAACCGTAAATAGCGGGCCCGCCTTGGGACAAACAAGGCGGCGGGCTCAAATTGTGCCCTCTAAGCATATAGTATCACCTAAAAAGGTTATACAAACATTCTATGATTTTCTGAATAATTTAGAGCAAAATTGCATAATTTCAGAAAAAGCGTATCAAAATGGTTCAATTCTACTGAAGGAAAAACTAAAATTTTGTCTTGCGGATTCCGAGGGCCAAGAGGTCCTTCGAGGCCCGGATCCGACCCTAACACACTAGGGGCATGCCAAGGGAAGAATTGGGGTTGCTTTACATACCTTTCGCGCTACTTAAGCCTTTCCAAACTCACTTCCCGTTTCGTCAAAAAACTGCAATTGGTCAAGTTTACCAATTGTGAATTATTAATGCCATTATTTCAACTTTAAGCATATTTGGCTACCGAAATTTCGGCAGCACTTCACCTATACATATGACACCCCGAGAATTCAACTCGGCTATAAATCATCAACAACAACCCAAACGACAACAACAATATCAACAATGAACATTAAAAACACAAATATCCTTCAACTAGTCATTTTTCTCACAAGTTGACATAATCTTCAATTCAACCCAACTTTCAACTAAGATCAATAATTTCATATTCAACAACCATAATGATCATCACCATATAGTTCTAGAAACATTTCATATCGTTTTCCTTAAGATATACACTCGATATACATGATATACAATCTTCCGCCAAAATCATAACTTATGCAAAACATCAAATCTTTGGCATACAACTTCATAACAAGTTTCCAACTTCCAAATTCATCAACCATAATCATAATTCACATCTTAACAACTTCATTTCCATAATAACACAAAATTATTCTAAAGTGACATAATCATCTACATTCCAACTTCAACCAAAATTCATTCAACTTTCATTCCCAATATAATTTCCATCATAACCACAACTAGAATGCAACATAAAATTCAACTCATATATGTATACAACATATATACACCCATGGCTACATATATATATACATACCCACTTTGCAAACTTCCTTATTTCCATAATTTCTACTCATTTCCACATACCACAACATAAACAAACCTTCATAACATAAGAAAAAGGAATTGATTCTTACCTTTTTCTACAAACTTCTTCACTTGAACAAGTTGTCAACTTGAAGAAATAAGTGCTCCTTCTTCCAAAACAATTACACCAAGTTGTAGAGGACACTTAATTTAGTAGGAATTCAACAAGAAAATAATTTTAGAGGCAAGATTTTGAGGGGTGATTTTTCTATGGCCAAACCCGAAATGCCCTCTTTTTGTTCTTGTTTTTCTCTTGTTTTTCCTCCTATTCTTTCTCTTGAAAGTTCTATGGAATTTGGATGCTTAAGTGGTCTTTTATTCATTGACCACATGACTTAATTCCATGGGCTTGGATCCTTTTTATGGACCATGGCCGAATGGCTCCTCACTTGGGCCTGAATTTGTTTTTTCATTTTTTTGGGCCAACTCGGTTGGTCCCGAGTTGGGCCTAGCCCACTGACCTTTCGACCTTAAAACGTTCATATCTCCTTGTACCGACGTCACCTGGGAACCCACGACCTATGGATGGAAAGCTAATTCAATTATCTACAACTTCTATTTCAAGGTATTTTCGAAATTCCAAACTTACAATACAGTTTTTGCCCCCAAAGTCAGGTCACCCGAAAACGTTTTCTTAAAAATATTCGTTTGGAGGGTTTCCACTTTGATTTGGTCCAAAGGTACTTCATGAGTTGTGTTTAACTTTACATATGTGATTCATATGACTTTTCAGATATTCCAAAAAAAATCTCGGTATGTGGGCCCCACCCCAGCAGATGCTCCGAGGTTCAAAAATACGGGATATAACATCCTCCCCCCCTTTAGAACATTCGTCCTCGAATGTTAAATTAATCTCATAGGGTTTGAAAATACTTTGGGGGAGTTCATGTTTACAGACATCACATATGACACACGATTGATATTGGAATAAATTAAAGCAGGATTTAAGGTTACCTGTGGGTATAGAGAACAAATGAGGATATTTCTTCTTCATTTCCTCTTCGGCCTCCCATGTCATTTCCTCCCTATTATCGTTCCGCCACAGTACCTTAACAGAGGCTACATCTTTATTCCGAAGCCTCCTTACCTGACGATCCAAAATAGATACGGGCTGCTCCTCGTACGATAGTTGCTCCGTCACCTAAATATCATCAGCAGAAAATATTCTAGAAGGGTCACCGACGCATTTACGAAGCATAGAGACATGAAATACCGGATGTACCGCTTACAAATCAGATGGCAAATCTAGCTCATAGGCGACATTTCCAGTTTTTCGAACAATCTGATAAGGCCCAATATAACGCGGACTGAGCTTACCCTTTCTGTCGAACCGCATCACGCCTTTCATTGGCGATACCTTCAGGAATACCCAATCGCCTACCTGAAACTCCAACGGTCGACGCCGTTTATCCGCGTATGACTTCTGTCGGCTCTGGGCTGCCAACAGTCGCTCCCGAATAAGTTTTACCTTGTCCACGGCCTGTTGGACCATATCTGGGCCAATCAACTCTGACTCGCCAATATCAAACCAGCCAATCGGCGATCTGCATTTCCTGCCATATAGAGCCTCGTACGGAGCCATCTGGATGCTGGAATGGTAACTGTTATTATATGCAAACTCAATCAATGGCAAGTGATCATCCCAGCTGCCTCTGAATTCAATAACGCAGGCCCGCAACATATCCCCCAGCGTCTGTATAGTGCGCTCGGCCTGTCCGTCGCTCTGAGGATGAAAGGCTGTGCTCAGACTCACCTGAGTCCCTAGACCCTCCTGAAACGACCTCCAGAAACGCGCCGTAAACTGGGCGCCTTTGTCAGAAATAATAGATATAGGAACTCCGTGAAGCTTCACAACCTCTCTAATATAGAGCCGGGCATAATCCTCGGCGGAATAAGTAGTCCTGACGGGAAGAAAATGGGTTGATTTCGTCAGCCTATCAACAACGACCCAGATGGAATCATACTTCCGTGGAGTGCGAGGCAAACCTGTAATGAAGTCCATATTAATAACCTCCCACTTCCAAGTCGGGATTTCCATCTCCTGCAACAGTCCACCCGGCTACTGATGCTCAATCTTGACCTGCTGACAATTAGGGCACTGGGCGATGAACTCTGCAATATCCCGCTTCATGTCGTCCCACCAGTATAAGCATCGGAGATCATGGTACATCTTCGTAGACCCAGGATGGACCGAATAGCGAGCATAATGTGCCTCGCTCATAACCTGCTGCCGAAGGCCTGCAATATCAGGTACACACAACCTGCCTCTGTATAACAAAGTACCGTCCTGTGAAAACTCGAACGGAGTCCTCTCCTTATCATAGGCTGTGTCCCTGTACTGAGCTAAGACAGGATCTTCGTATTGACGCCGCTTAATATCGTCCCTGAGGGGTGACTCAGAAACCCCTCGAACAGAAATCCGTGTATCTCCAAAATCGGCCAGACGAACCCCGAGACTAGCCAACTGCTGAATATCACGGGCTATCTCTCTCCTGTCTGGCTGTAAATCGGCCAAACTGCCCATAGACTTCCGACTGAGCGCATCGGCAACAACATTAGCCTTACCCGGATGATACAGAATATCC
Organism: Lycium barbarum; assembly: GCF_019175385.1. Taxonomy (NCBI): domain Eukaryota; kingdom Viridiplantae; phylum Streptophyta; class Magnoliopsida; order Solanales; family Solanaceae; genus Lycium; species Lycium barbarum. The sequence continues at coordinate 114,964,991 of NC_083337.1, forward strand.
ACGTCATAATCTTTCAGAAGCTCCAGCCACCTCCGCTGTCGCAAATTAAGCTCTCTCTGCCTGAAAATATACTGGAGACTCTTATGATCAGTATAGATATCCATATGATCGCCATATAAATAGTGTCTCCATATCTTCAGAGCATGAATTACCGCTGCGAGCTCCAGATCGTGGGTAGGATAATTCTTCTCATGCTGCTTGAGCTGCCGGGAAGCATACGCTATAACTCTGCCATGCTGCATCAATACACAGCCCAACCCCATGCCAGAAGCGTCACAATAAATAACGTACCCGTCCGGTCCCTCTGGAAGAGTCAGAACTGGGGTTGTAGTCAGCTTCTCCTTCAGCAACTGGAAGCTCCGTTCACAAGCGTCAGACCACAGGAACTTAGCTCCCTTCTGAGTCAGCCTTGTCAAAGGCGCTGAAATCGAAGCAAACTTCTCCACAAATCTCCTGTAATATCCTGCTAACCCCAGGAAACTGCGTACCTCTGTGGACGTCGTAGGTCTGGGCCAATTCTTCATGGCCTCAATCTTCTGTGTGTCCACCCGGACACCATCAGCTGCAATAACATGCCCCAAGAAAGCCACTGAAGACAGCCAGAATTCACACTTAGAAAATTTCGCATATAATTTCTGATGCCGGAGTACCCCTAATACCGATCTCAGATGATCTGCGTGCTCCGCCTCAGACCGGGAATAAACCAGGATATCATCAATGAATACAATTACAAACATATCCAAGAATGGCCTGAATACCCGGTTCATCAAATCCATGAATACTGCGGGGGCATTAGTAAGCCCAAAAACATAACCCTGAACTCGTAATGCCCATATCGGGTCCGGAAAGCTGTCTTAGGGATATCGGCCTCTCGTACTCGCACCTGGTGGTAACCGGATCGAAGATCTATCTTCGAAAAACACTTAGCGCCCTGCAGCTGATCAAACAAATCATCAATCCTGGGGAGGGGGTATTTATTCTTTATAGTTACCTTATTCAGCTGCCGATAATCAATACACATACGCAGCGACCCGTCCTTCTTACGCACAAATAATACCGGGGCTCCCCAAGGCGAAGTACTGGGTCTGATGAAGCCCTTATCCAACAAATCTTTCAGCTGCTCCTTCAACTCCTTTAATTCTGCAGGCGCCATTCTATACGGAGGAATAGAGATAGGCTGAGTGTCTGGGAGTAAATCAATAGAGAAATCTATCTCCCGCTCTGGAGGAAGACCTGGAAGCTCGTCGGGGAAAACATCTAGAAACTCATTAACCACGGGGACTGACTGAAGTGTCGGCGTCTCTGCGTCCAAGTCTTGCACCCGTACCAGATGATAGATATAACCCTTTCTAATCATTTTCTTTGCCTTAAGGTATGAAATAAACTTACCTTTCGGCGATGCTGTATTTCCAACCCAATCTAAAACTGGCTCCCCGGGAAACTGGAAGCGAACCACCTTATTCTGGCAGTCAACATTAGCATAACAGGAAGCTAGCCAGTCCATACCCATAATAACATCAAATTCAGTCATATCTAACTCTACCAGATCTGCCTTAGTATCACGGCCACATACAATCACAGAACAGTCTTTATAAACCTGTTTCGCTACAATAAAGTCCCCTATCGGTGTGGCTACCTCAAATGGCTCTATAGGTTCAGACATAATACCAATTTTACCGGCAACAAGAGGTGAAATATATGATAAAGTTGAACCTGGATCAATTAATGCATACACAGACCGAGAGAAGACCAATAAAGTACCTGTAACGACATTAGGAGATGCCTCCTGATCCTGGTGGCTGGCCAAAGCATAAATACGGTTCGAAGGACCGCTAATACCAGAAGCTCCACCACGGCCTCTGCCGCGACCCGCTGGTGCCGAAATACCCTGCCCATAGGGCGCATAGCCACTGACGAAGATGAAGACCCAGCGGCTGATCCGGTAGGCTGCGCTGCACCACCCGAACTACCCTTATACGGGCAATCTCTCACAGAATGGCCCTGACGGCCACAAGAAAAGCATGCACCGGTGGCTCTGTAGCACTCTCTCGTATGGTATCTGCCGCAAAAAGAACACTGAACCCTGGGTGGCCTCATCTAACCAGAACCCCTATCTGTCCGCGAACCTGAAGCCCTGGAGCTCTGGCCTGCTCCTGAATACCCTGGGCTATCAAATCTGCCACCTGCAGGCTGGGGAGGCGCGCTCTGCGCCGGTTGAGATGAAAATCTGCTAGGCTGCTGCGGCTGTTGGGGCTGTCTGCCCGGAAAGTCTCCAGATGACCTGGCCCTCTTGGGCTGTCTCCAATCCTGGCCCCTGTCAGGCTGGTGTCCTCCTCTGCCCCGATCCTCCATGCCCTGGGCATGGGCCTGGATACGGGCAATGTCCATACCGGGCTGAGCAGCCAATACTAAGCAGCTATCAACAAAATACCGATCCAGCCCCATAATATATCTATGCATCCGGTCCGCCATAATAGCCACCACAGTAGGTGTATATCGGGCCAAGGAATCAAACTCCAAACTATAGTCCCGAATACTGCGGCCCTTCTGCCTCAATAATAAGAATCTATCAGATCTGGCTCGTCGCAACACTGGGGGCAGAAAGTGTCCAAGAAATGCCTGAGAAAAATTGCCCCAAACTGCTGGAGGAGCGCCGTCCCCCCTGGATAGCCCCCATGACTCGTACTAGTTTGCCGCCACATCATATAACCGGTACGAAGCTAACGCGACTGACTCTGTCTCGGAGGCATTAATCAAATCTAGAGTGCGTCGCATCTTCCTAATAAACTCCTCAGGATCCTCCTCGGGCTTTGTTCCGAAGAACTCTGGAGGGTTACAAGCCAAAAACTCACGGGCTCTCGAACTATCACGCCTGACTGCCCGGTCACCTCCCAGTCCATGCCCCTGAACCTGCCCTGCCACAAGTCTAGTCAGCAACTGGACTGCCTCCCTCATAGACTGATCCTCAGTGCCTGGCCGTGGACCTGGAGGCTCAGGTACTGGAACTGCGGGAGCTGGCAGTGGAGCCGTCCCCCGATCTGCAGCTACGGCTGCCCCAATCTCCTCCACGAGTGGCGGTGTAGAAGAACCCTCTGTCTGGGGCAAAGTCTCCGGAGCAATATATACCTGGGCCCTGGTAGTCCTCTGGACCCGGCTAGTCTCTCCTACGGCAACTGACTTGGCCTTTTGGGCCGCTGTCGCCTTTTTTGGAGGCATATCTGCAAATATAGCCACTCGTTAGGAAGGGGTCATCCTGATAACACAGCTCTATCGCACGATCTAAGACAGAAAGAAGGGTAGTATCCTAAATGCCCTGTAGCCTCCTGTTTATAGGCGTGGTGCACAACACACCGATAAACAAGACTCTACTAGACACGGTCTGTGGACATTCCGAGGACGAACCGCTCTGATACCACTTTTGTCACGACCCAACCCCGTGGGCCGCGACCAGTGCCCGAGCTGGGCACCTATACGTACCCGATACCCCAAATTAGCATATTAACAGAATAATAATATAATAATAATATTAGTGGTCGCTACAGAATTTAGCAGAAAAGCAGACTTGGCACACATAGGCCGATAAGGCCATCACAGAACAGAATATCCCAAACATATGTACAGAACCCACACAGATGTATCCACAGACCTCTACAGAACATATCATAATCATAAGACGGGACAGGGCCCCGTCATACCCTGAACAAAGTACATATCCAGATAGCAGTGACAGACTGTACCAAAAGATGGGCTCTGTAGAAGAGAGCGCCCCAAATAGCAGAAATAGGATCCTAAACGTGTGGATCAGCGAACCTGTCGTCAGTACCTGCGCGGCATGAAAACGCAGCCCCCGAAGAAAGGGGGTCAGTACAAAATATGTACTGAATATGTAAAGCGGAATCACAGAAGTCAAATCATAATGGTTACAGAAAATGAGTACAGAATCCAGAGTGTCAAATGCATATTTCCAAAACAGACAGAATGCGTACAGAAACATATGTCATATCATATCATATCCGGTCCCTGACACGGGACTCGGCAGACAGAATGTGGCCACCCTCCCGACGCTGGTGCCACTATACAGAGGAATCAGAAAAAGGGGCGTGGCCCTGTATCATATAATGTCATATCAAAATGGCCATACAGATCAGATCAGAATAGGCGGACATGACACATCATACTCCACAGACCCATGTACGCGTATACCTGCCCCCTCACATCGGGACGCGGCGAACAATGCAGAGAATTACGCTTGACAACATATCCTGGCCCGGGCTCAGTGTGGGAAACATTGGGACATCCACGAATGGAGTAGTGAGAGACTAATGCAATTTAAAAATATAATAAATGTTTTCAAAGACTCGATGAAGCGTATCAAAGACAAACAAATCCAATGGGGTCGGACGGAATCATAATAAATGTATTTCGGATATCATAATAAATTACAGAAGTATAACTTTCCCGAAGTCATTCCGAGTGTCAAAATAATTTATAATATTTAACAGAATATTTAAAATAATAATCGTTAAGCGATTAGTAGGGTAATTAAAACATTTCTTTCAAAAATCGCTTAAAAAGGAAGCTTTAACACATTAGGGGCAAAACCGTAAATAGCGGGCCCGCCTTGGGACAAACAAGGCGGCGGGCTCAAATTGTGCCCTCTAAGCATATAGTATCACCTAAAAAGGTTATACAAACATTCTATGATTTTCTGAATAATTTAGAGCAAAATTGCATAATTTCAGAAAAAGCGTATCAAAATGGTTCAATTCTACTAAAGGAAAAACTGAAATTTTGTCTTGCGGATTCCGAGGGCCAAGAGGTCCTTCGAGGCCCGGATCCAACCCTAACACACTAGGGGCATGCCAAGGGAAGAATTGGGGTTGCTTTACATACCTTTCGCGCTCCTTAAGCCTTTCCAAACTCACTTCCCGTTTCGTCGAAAAACTGCAATTGGTTAAGTTTACCAATTGTGAATTATTAATGCCATTATTTCAACTTTAAGCATATTTGGCTACCGAAATTTCGGCAGCACTTCCCCTATACATATGACACCCCGAGAATTCAACTCGGCTATAAATCATCAACAACAACCCAAACGACAACAACAATATCAACAATGAACATTAAAAACACAAATATCCTTCAACTAGTCATTTTTCTCACAAGTTGACATAATCTTCAATTCAACCCAACTTTCAACTAAGATCAATAATTTCATATTCAACAACCATCATGATCATCACCATATAGTTCTAGAAACATTTCATATCGTTTTCCTTAAGATATACACTCGATATACATGATATACAATCTTCCGCCAAAATCATAACTTATGCAAAACATCAAATCTTTGGCATACAACTTCATAACAAGTTTCCAACTTCCAAATTCATCAACCATAATCATAATTCACATCTTAACAACTTCATTTCCATAATATCACAAAATTATTCTAAAGTGACATAATCATCTACATTCCAACTTCAACCAAAATTCATTCAACTTTCATTCCCAATATAATTTCCATCATAACCACAACTAGAATGCAACATAAAATTCAACTCATATATGTATACAACATATATACACCCATGGCTACATATATATATACATACCCACTTTGCAAACTTCCTTATTTCCATAATTTCTACTCATTTCCACATACCACAACATAAACAAACCTTCATAACATAAGAAAAAGGAATTGATTCTTACCTTTTTCTACAAAGTTCTTCACTTGAACAAGTTGTCAACTTGAAGAAATAAGTGCTCCTTCTTCCAAAACAATTACACCAAGTTGTAGAGGACACTTAATTTAGTAGGAATTCAACAAGAAAATAATTTTAGAGGCAAGATTTTGAGGGGTGATTTTTCTATGGCCAAACCCGAAATGCCCTCTTTTTGTTCTTGTTTTTCTCTTGTTTTTCCTCCTATTCTTTCTCTTGAAAGTTCTATGGAATTTGGATGATTAAGTGGTCTTTTATTCATTGACCACATGACTTAATTCCATGGGCTTGGATCCTTTTTATGGACCATGGCCGAATGGCTCCTCACTTGGGCCTGAATTTTTTTTTTCATTATTTTGGGCCAACTCGGTTGGTCCCGAGTTGGGCCTAGCCCACTGACCTTTCGACCTTAAAACGTTCATATCTCCTTGTACCGACGTCACCTGGGAACCCACGACCTATGGATGGAAAGCTAATTCAATTATCTACAACTTCTATTTCAAGGTATTTTCGAAATTCCAAACTTACAATACAGTTTTTTCCCCCCAAAGTCAGGTCACCCGAAAACGTTTTCTTAAAAATATTCGTTTGGAGGGTTTCCACTTTGATTTGGTCCAAAGGTACTTGATGAGTTGTGTTTAACTTTACATATGTGATTCATATGACTTTTCATATGTTCCAAAAAAAATCTCGGTATGTGGGCCCCACCCCAGCAGATGCTCCGAGGTTCAAAAATACGGGATATAACAGATATTTCCTTCCCGCACTTCCTTTTGTTAGGCGTACCTAACTAAATGACCTGGTTTTGAATGATTTCTGGCAGAGTCTTCTTTTACAGTTCTTACTATTCAGAATCTGCACGCAGCAAACACCAACCATGCCTCACGGGCATATAGTTATACGACACATTCCAGCCATCCAGAGCTTCCAATTTCAGGTAAAAGAACAAGATATCAATACTTACCCCTCTGACTTTCCATATCTCCACTCACCTTCTTCCGTCGTATGTAAGGATTACATAAGGAATCTCATTCCCTATGACTTGGCTCTATCACACGATCTAAGACAGAAAGAAGGTCAACAATCCCTAAATGCCCTGCAGCCTCCTGTTTATAAATGTGGCCGGCTTCACACCCATAAACAGGACTCTACTGGACACGACTTTGCAGACAACCCCTAGGACGACCTGCTCTGATACCACTTTGTCAGACCCTAATCCCTCCAGGGTGTGATGGGCACCCGACCCTTACCTAGGGCCGAGCGAATCCTCTGACCCTTAGTACACACATAATCATTTTGGACTTCTAACTCAAATAAAATGAAATGCATAGTAAGAGCTTTCAGATATGTTCTTTTTCGTTGTTCTCAGATCAAAAAAAATCTGTAATCATATGGAATTCATAGCATAACACAGAATGACATATCGGCTGATGGAACCTGTTCCAAGACTGACATCCTATACCCACGACTCTGTCTGCAAAGTCTCTAACTTCGACCCAAAACATCGTAGCATAATACTCTGATTCGACAACACTCCAGGAGCAAATAGAGCTTGCCAACTCTGCTGGAACATATTCTATAGTGGCTTCTACTCATCTGGGTGTACCTGCGTGGCATGAAACGCAACCCCCGAAGAAAGAGGGTCAGTACGGAATATGTACTGAGCATGTAAGGCATGGAATACAGAAAACAGAACCATGATCGAAACAAGCAGTACAAAAGTAAGTACATTATTCAGAATACCAAAATGTTTATTTTCCAAACACAAAACATGTATGCCGAAGTCATATGTCAGAAGAAGTACAGAAGGTAAGTAGCTTATCCAGAATAACGAAATGCTTACTTTTGAAACACAAATGATGCATATCAAAATCATGCATAGGGCATAGGAACATGGTCGCCACTCTTGTCTTTGATTTCTTTTTATTGGCGCTCGTTTCGTCCATCGTTATTCCTTATTGGCCCTCAAATGTGGACTCCTTACAATCATAATTGGATATAACTTCACGCTGATGGTTCATATAATTCCATAGTGTATACTCTCATGCTCCGTATAATTAATGGTCCATGAATTATTTTCTAGTATCCGGTGAACTCTTTTATTTCACTCACAGGCGCTGCGTTCTTTCTTTCTTTCAAAAATTTCCAGACTACCAATTGTTGATACTTTTATTATAATAGTTGTTGTTGTCCGAAATATCCTTTGAATCTTATCATTTTCTCCATCATCCTTTGTGAACATAGCTTGTAGACCTATCCTGCTCTCTTTGTTATCCTTTAGAACACGTTGCCGCCTACTTAGATACTGCGCAATTTTTTGCTCGATACAGGGGATTCAAATTATGGTCTAACCATATCATAATTCATGTCGGCATGAAGCATTCTCTTAAAGTGTCTTCCATCATTTCCTTTCATGTCGGCCTCACAGTACACTCATTGTCAATTCGTTTCTACTACTTTCAAGTATCTTTCTGATATGCCGATATGTTTTGAACTCCGGCCCCGAACTAATAAATTTTCCTCCTCTGGAGCCTGAAAATGTTGCGATTCCTTTCGAGCCTAGTATAATATGTTCTCCCCCCTCCCTCCCTTTTAAAGGGGCTCCTTATATGCCAACAGTCTTCGAGTATCCTTGTCCACGACAATTACCTTATTCCTCGTCTTTCTTTCCAACTCTATGCATAACATATCGAAAACTTCTTAGCCTAAGTTTTTCTTCTACTTTCTGTCTATATCATCATTCTTGTCAACATTCCCATATCTTTCCATCCACTATTAGTCTTTTCACTCATTTAGCTCACTTACTCGTAATTCCTCTTAACTATGCGTTTGTGTTGCAGCTGTGCGTCTATATTTTTCGAGCGTCCCGCTACTTTTGTTCTCAGCACAGAATCCTTACAGTTCACACTCTCTCTATCCTCACTCATCGAATCCTTTAACTAATCTGTTGTTATACCTTTTCTGCTTTCATCCATAACCTTCCTTGGGTTTCTTCCTCCTCGAGCACCTTTCTTCTTTTGCCATTTGTGGCATCGGCTCTGAAGTTCGTAAAATATTCCTTTAAATGCGCAAAGCCATCCTATTCTTAAGTCACCCTTTTAGGAAATCTCTACCATGTCCGAGGCAACCACATTAATATGGCTACACATTTATTCCTTTATATACCTTTCAAGGGCCGAAATCTTCTGACATCGTCACAAAGCCTGAGCACTCTTTCTCCTACTTCACGTTCCTTGTCATAGTCACTATTCTTTTAGTCCCACTCATTCTCGAACCTCACACATTCCTCTTTTGTTCCATATTACTACACTTTATTCTCTTCACGCGTCTATCTTTGAATTTTTACCCAAGTCGTCTCGTGCTTTGCCGGTAGTTTCTCTCGGGCTTCACTCACTGAGGTTTCTTACCTTTTACTTTTCCCGACCTTTTGGTCTCCTTGCCTTCCATTTACTCACTCTCTTTCTTCTCCAAGTGTCATTGTATTAGAACTTTCCAATCTTAACCAGTAGAGAAAATAACATCAGCTTACCTTATATCATTCGTGCCATTTATTCTTGTTGTCACTTGAACTTCGGTACCCTACTCGATTGATGCCTTCTATACTGTAGTACCGGTTGCTGGGACACACATGCCCACCGCTACAATCACATGTGGGATATCATACGCATTCATATATATATATATATATATATATATATATATATATATATATATATATATATATATATATATATATATATATATATATATTTATTTATATATATATATTTACTACCAACTCACCCACAAAATACTTCCAATCGCTATTCAAGCCTATCCTAATTCCAGAGCTATGATACACTCCTTGTCTCTTCACCAATCTAGTCTGCCTTGTCCTACGCGTCCTCTTATGGTCTCCAACTATCCCATATACTCTAGTTTCCCTTAGGCTACTCTAACTTCTCATTTGTCTCTTATGTCTAAATCTATAGGATTCTTGCATACTTCCCAGGGGGTCACCCATCCTAAGATTTCTCTCACCCCGGCACGCTTAACCCCGAAACTTTGATGAAATCCGGTGCCTTAATGCTGATATAATCGCGTCCACTTCCTCGCATGACCTTTATTACAGGATCTGGAGCAAGTCGAAGTCTTACAGATTCCGAGACATTTTCGTAACACGTCCTTCCCTTTACAATTACTGTTTTACCCTTTTCGATCCTCAATATTCACCTTTCACTTATGTGTATAACTACTCTTCGTCCCAGATTCCTAGATTCACGATGGTAACGAATATGCCTTCGTCGCCATTACCTATGCATACTCGATTATCAGCCTGTTTGAATTTCCACTTCACCATCCTTACATAATAATCTACAACAAAACCGATTGTCGACTTTCTGAATCCTCCAACAGACCTTGCTCTTACTAAATGTTATATCCCATATTTTCATACATTGGGACGTTTTAAACTAAACGCGACAAGTTAAAGACAAGACTATTTTAAGATACGAAGTAGAGACTTTAACCTCCGGTTTCGTTTCAAGTCACAAGTTACCTATAAATTTCGTTTGGTATAGAAGCATTAATGGAAAATTGGGATTAAATTAGCCATGATTAGATAATTAAGTGGAATTGGAAAACTAAATCAGTCCATTAAAATAGCCATAAGTGGCCGTGTGAGTTATGTTGAGTTCGTCAATGAAAATTGACTCAAGTTTGGGTGGGACACATGTCCAACCCATGGACATCATATATATAAGTGAAAATGCTGATTCATTATCAACTAAACAAGTCATTTGCATCTTTACAAAGTAGAAAACTTAGTGATAGAAAGAGAGGCTCTCGGCTAGAGCTAGCCGAGAATGGTGAAGTGAAATTGATCCAAAAATTTCAGTTTCTCAAGCAATTCAACTCCCTTGAAGGTGTATAATAACGTGTAGCATTCATTTGAATAGCAAGAACAAGTGTTAAAATTCAAGAAGTGAAATTGAAGGGCTAGCCGATTGAAGTGTTTAGTTACAAGGTAAGAATTGATCCCTTCTTATGTGTTTTGTGGTGAATTGAATGTATATGGTTGTGCATCTTGGTATTGGACTGTTTTTCTTGAAGTTGAAGTGAGCCGTGCACATTGACTTATGTGAAATGATGCTTAATCTCCTTGTACATGTATTGGGAATGGATTGAATGTGTTGTAGTATGTATAAATAGATGAAAATCATGATGTTGTTCTAGTTGTGTTGAAGCCGTGTAGGGGACTGATTTAGGAGAAGTTATGGACTGTTTTGTGTGATGTTTTAATTGTTGTTGTTATGGACATTGTGGTGTATTGTATGCATTATGGAAAGATGAATTGGGGTGTAAAAGAAATGAATTATGTTGAAGTAGGAAAACAGTCCCAAACCGTGGATTGTTTTAATGATAGGAGTGGATTAGTGCGTTTTGAATGTTAATTGTTGTTATGAACGTATAGTGAAAGTAAAGCTTAATGATTCAAGTTGAAATTGAAATTGTTTGTGGGCTGTTGTAAGAATAAATATGATACTAAAACAGTTCCAATAATCGTATAAGTAATGTTGTGAACGTGTTGTCGTTGTAGTTGAAGTTGGAAAACTGCGAATTGAAAATGGTAATGTTGTGCGTGCTGTTTGGCTGTGAATAGGGGACTGTTTTGAATGATGTACGGACTGTCCAAAGTTCCCTTAAGTCATGTTTAACCAAGTTCGGATTGATACTTGAAAGTATGATTAGCAATATTAGTTGTAGTACTAGTTGGTTTGAATACGAACGAAACGTCGTCTAAATGTTAGAGAGGGATTGTTAACGTTAAAATACATATTGAATTCCCTCGTAGACTAATCGTAGCTCTTGATATCTTGATATAGGATAAGTACCATTGGGCAGCAAGTACAAGTTATAATACGACTAAACGCTAAAGGTATGTAAAGCCTATTCCTTCTTTTTCTTGGCATGTCCTAAACGTAAGTAAGAAATGATATGAACCTTGGGGTAAATTCTACTCTCTAGTTCCAAGCATGACTTCTGATTCTATTCATTCCTTAATGTTATTGTCACGAGCCTACGATATGATTGACTAACAAATGATGTATGGAAATTCCTACTCTTAAAGAATTGCATAATTAGAGTCATATTTGACTTTCAAAAGCCATGTCATGTTAGATTGATACAAGTATATGAATCCTGAAACGTTCCTTGTTATGGTTTGTAATAAGATTTAGAAAGAACTGAATATGATTATTATCCTGACACTTGAAAGCTGATTAGTTACTTATCTATTGAGTCTCCAAAGAGGATTTGCATGTATGTGGTTGCTTATTATTCTGCTTGTGCTTACCGTTACATCCTTCACTGAGTCCCGGGCCAGGACACGTTTTCGTGCGCATATTTATTACATTATTCACCGAGTCCCTCACTAGAGGGCCGGCACACGTTATATATATATGATGATATGATGACATGATGATATGGGGATGGCGGCCAGGAGGGCATATGTTCATTATTCACCGAGTCCCTCACTAAAGGGCCGGGACACGTATATGTATATGTTTATGATGCTATGATTGTAATTACCGAGTCCCTCATTAAGGGCCGGGACACGTTATATATGTTATATACAGAATGATTATTCAACTTTGATTACAAAACTCTATGTTGATATTGATATGAGAACGATACCGATGAAATATGTTCAAAGGCAAGTTTTATGAAATTCTGTTTGTTGCATTGGGTCCTACACACCTTGTCTCAGTATGAGTCTATTACTATATTTCATGCTTTACATGCTCAGTACATAGTTCGTACTGACCCCCTTTCTTCGGGGGGTTGCGTTCATGCCCGCAGGTACAGACGCTCGTTTCGGAGATCCGCCAGCCTAGGATATCTATTCAGCTACTTTGAAGTGCTCCTTTGTTCCGGAGCCTAACTTGTGGTATAACTCCCTTTTGTTGTATATGTATGTGTTTATTTGGGGTACGGCGGGGCCCTGTCCCGTCATATGATTCTGTCATTACTCTTAGAGGTCTGTGGACATTTGTGTGGGTCTGTATATAGTTGTTGCGTTGTATGAATACGACTTATGTTTGGGGCGTACCCATTCGTAATGGCAGCCTTGTCGGCTTGCATATATATATATATGTTTGGGATGTTGCGTGTAGTGGCAGCCTTGTCGGCTTGCGTAGATATATATATGTTGTTGTTGAAGATCGTAACTCCTCAGGAGACAGGTGCCTATGACATACAGAATTGTGACAGCTTTAAAATAACGTCCTGCCTTTGTATACAAATAAGTTCATAATATGCTGGTTAAAAAAGATTATAGTTAACAGGGGATACGAGTGTCCAACTCGGGCACTAGTCACGGCCTACGGGGTTGGGTCGTGACACTAAACCTCGGATGTTATCCATTTTAATCCTTCGGACTACTAATCATCTTTCTCGCAATTATTCTTCATGCCATGCCAAGTCCATAACCCTTCCGAAACAACGCATCCCACTTATCGTCTGTTTACGATATTTCCTTCCCGCACTTCCTTTTGTTAGGCGTACCTAACTAAATGACCTGGTTTTGAATGATTTCTGGCATAGTCTTCTTTTACAGTTCTTACTATTCAGAATCTGCACGCAGCAAACACCAACCATGCCTCACGGGCATACAGTTATACGACACATTCCAGCCATCCAGAGCTTCCAATTTCAAGTAAAAGAACAAGATACCAATACTGACCCCTATGACTTTCCATATCTCCACTCACCTTCTTCCGTCGTATGTAAGGCTTATATAAGGAATCTCATTCCCTATGACTTGGCTCTATCGCACGATCTAAGACAGAAAGAAGGTCAACAATCCCTAGATGCCCTGCAGCCTCCTGTTTATAAATGTGGCCGGCTTCACACCCATAAACAGGACTCTACTGGACACGACTTTGCAGACAACCCCTAGGACGACCTGCTCTGATACCACTTTGTCACACCCTAATCCTGCTAGGGTGTGATGGGCACCCGACCCTTACCTAGGGCCGAGCGAACCCTCTGACCCTTAGTACACACATAATCATTTTGGACTTCTAACTCAAATAAAATGAAATGCATAGTAAGAGCTTTCAGATATGTTCTTTTTCGTTGTTCTCAGATAAAAAAAAAATCTGTAATCAGATGGAATTCATAGCATAACACAGAATGGCACATTGGCTGATGGAACCGCTTCCAAGACTAACATCCTATACCCACGACTCTGTCTGCAAAGTCTCTAACTTCGACCCAAAACATCGTAGCATAATACTCTGACTCGGCAACACTCCAGGAGAAAATAGAGCTTGCCAACTCTGCTGTAACATCTTCTATAGTGGCTTCTACTCATCTGGGTGTACCTGGAAGAAAGAGGGTCAGTACGGAATATGTACTGAGCATGTAAGGCATGGAATACAGAAAACAGAACCATGATCGAAACAAGCAGTACAAAAGTAAGTACATTATTCAGAATACCAAAATGCTTATTTTCCAAACACAAAACATGTATGCCAAAGTCATATGGCAGAAGAAGTACAGAAGCTAAGTAGCTTATCCAGAATATCGAAATGCTTACTTTTGAAACACAAATGATGCATATCAAAATCATGCATAGGGCATAGGAACATGGTCGCCACTCCTATCTTTGGTGCCATAACACATCATACTCCAGAAGATTTCATATCTCCGTAACATCTCAATAACACATAACACATCATAACAAATACACGGTACCCGGGAACCGGACATATATACACGGTACCCGGGAACCGGACACATCATACTCCATAACATATACACGGTACCCGGGAACCGGGAACCGGACATATATACACGGTACCCGGGAACCGGGAACCGGACATATATACACGGTACCCGGGAACCGGACACATCATACTCCGGAATTTATATATATGGAACCCGGCCCTCAAGCAAGAGACTCGGTGAACCATACGCACGATACATACAGGCCCGGGACTCGGTGAAAGAGGTAATGACACATGCACGATCAGAGTAGTGAGAAACTATATGCAATTTATAACATTTTCAAAGACTCGATGGATACGTACATAAATCGACACTTGAGGATCATAAACTCGTTTCAAGTCAATCCAACTTAGTATGAGAAAGTTATGAACATTTTAGTACAAAAACCTCTAGGAACGCTTCAAAGCCATCCGAGACCGTCTACGAAAGTTAGGAACATTAATCCTTATGGAACTCTTTTTAAAACATATCAAAGTGAATAAGAATCGTAAACAAGCTCGGAATCAAAGAATAGAGTAACCCCAAGGTGCATATCATACCTTATTTGGCTCTAAGACATGCCAAAAGAAAGGAAGGGTAAGCCTTACATACCTGTTCCACGTTCTATTAGCTACGCTTAATTGTCCAATCTTGCTAGTCTACATTCAAGAGAATTGACATAATCATTAGACTCATCGACATATACTTGTCTTAGTCTTTCAAATGAATTCACTTATATTCTATCGAAATTTCGGCAGCATTTCCCCCGTAAATACAACCATCCCCGAGAATCTAACTCGGCCAAATTATCAACAACAATCAGAGAATTCAACTCGGCCAAATTATCAACAACAATACAACAATCATATCTCCAACTTCAACAATTATTTCAAATGCATTCTAACACTAGCAATCCTTTCTACACAATTCGACGACATTTCATTTATATTCAATTCAACCTCATATAGTCAAGCTAACACCGATGATTTCACATTCATGTATTAATCCGAAATCATTCTAACATGATTCAAGAACACTTCAAACAATTCAACCAATATACCACTTCACCCGAAACCTTCCAAATTTAACAAGAACGATAACAACACATTTCCTTTCCATCCAAATTCATAAACTACACTAACAGTCTACTCATTAACAACTCCATCCTCATAATTATGAGAAACCATATAATGTCACATTAACTCATTCAACAATTCCTCAACAATTACAAATTCATTTCAAGTCATCAAATCTTCATTTTTATTATGGAATCCACAACCAGAACAATCAAAATACTAAATAAAATGAATTCATCACATCTACACAACACCAACTCCATTCGGCCACACCATACACATACATATTTCATGAATTTCATCCATTTATACATACTACAATATTCATAAATCATCCCTAAGACAAGTAAAAGAAGATTGAACACATACCTTTCTCCACACATCTCTTCACTCGGCTAGAATCCATAACTTGCACAACGAATACTTTGCTTACTCCAACAATCACTCCATGTTGTTAGGGACGTTCCACTTTGTTGAATTACTAGAAGAAAATGATTTTTCTAGATCAATTTCCATGGCCTCCATTTTTGAGCCATGGCCGAACACTATCATATTTCTTTCTTCATGTTTCCTAAGTTGGAAGATGAAATATTTTTTGTCTTGCCTTGTAAGCTTTCTTATGTATATATATATATATATATATATATATATATATATATATATATATATATATATATATATATATGTGTGTGTATAGTCCATAAGAGGTTGGACACATGCCCCATCTCATGGCTCAAGGCCATTGGCCAAGCCATGGGTGGGTCCCACTCTCACACACCACACGGCTAACATGGCCCCTTTCAAGAACTTTCAAGACTTCTTGTGAAATTCCCATTTTGCCCTTACCCTTTCACAATATTACCATGAACCATCTTGTGAATTTCCCTTTTTACCCATAGCCTTTCTCAATATTTCCTTACTAATAAACAACTTGTATATTAAATTAACTTTGGAACATAGTCTTGTTCTTAACTTCTCGAAATATCCGAATGTAAAAAATACGGGCTACAACAGCTATTATTCTCACCCTCGTATAGATGATTCGTCCCGAATCTTTGTGGTGACCTTGTTTGCTCCTTAATGCGTTTGAGTGTTATATCCCGTATTTTTGTACGTTGTATTATTCGTAAGTTAATCGACCTAAGTTCAAGGACAAGATTAATTTTGAGATATGAGACAAGGATTTTTAATCCCAATTTTATTATTGCATGGTTTACTAATTAATTGCAATTAGTAGTGAAGTGGGAAATTAATTAACCATGATCAGATTATTTAGTATGGAGATATTAGTGGAGATTAGGGATTAATGAAGCATGATTATATTATTAAGTGGGGATTTATGATTAATTAAATTAATTATACCACTAAGTGGTCCCCACCACAACATGGTTGTTTAAGATTGGTGCTTGGTAGAGTGGGACACATGTCAATGTGGTAGGATACATATATAAACTTAGTTGATGACTCATTAATCATAATTCATCTTCACAAAAATCACTTGGAGAGAAAATCATGAACAGCCATGGCTGCTCTTGTAGCTCACGGCCAGAACTCAAGGTTTTGAAGGAAGAAAAATTAAATTCCCTAGAGGTGTTCTAAGCATTTAAAGGAGAAGCAAGGTTGGAATTTAAATTGAAGGAGAAGAAGTGGTGCAAGTGATTGTAGGATCTGTTCTAACTTATTTGAGGTAAGATTTCTTTTCTTGTAATGTAATTGGAGTAGATGATGTTGTAATTGAGAGATTAACTCTTATTAAGTGGAATTGGAAGTAAGAAAATTGCATGATTATTGTTGGCGTTGTAAATGGGCAGAATCGGGGTTGTTCCAATTAGATTGGGTTTGATTGTTGTTGTTGTTATTATTGTTATGGATTATGTGTTAAGAGTGAAGGAATCTTGATATTCAAAGTTGTAGTTGTTATATGAGATTGTTGAGATATGAATTTGATTAGATGTTCATGAGATTAGGGGCTGTTCTTGTAGAGTTGAAGGATTAAAAGTGTGGTTATAATTATGTATTTGGGAAGTTGTTATTGCTGGGATGCTTGGGGCATGTTATTGTAAGGTTTATTCCATCCTAAAGGTTATAGAGATGGTGTGGTCTTTGTACAATTTGATGGATGTGGGATTTGTGAAAGCAAAGTTTAAATCATGCTAGACTTGTATTTATCTTATGGGCTGTTTTAGAACTTCTTGTGATATTAAGATAGTTTTCTTGTGTATGAGTAATTGATATGGTTGTCGTGTTATTGTTGACATGGCTCACAAATTTGGAAGAAAGAAGTGTATAAGGTATCGTATACGAAGCGTATGTTGGTCTGTTTGGTGTATAATCTTAGATGTTGATGATTTGAGTTGAAAAGGGATTAAGAGAGGTTATTGGGTTGTTGTCGTTGTTGTTGGTTTTGTTGGTTGGGTGGTGGTTGTTAAATATTAGGGGAAATGCTGTCCGTTTCATTTTCGAACCAAATTATAATTGATGTACATGATATACGAAAGCCCTGTAAAGTTGTCTACGTATTCCTATGGTTATAGGTTTGGCATAATAATTGTGGAAAGTTCGTGATTAAGTTAAGTTCATTAGACTGACATAAGGTATGTGATGCTAACGCTTCTTTCTTTTTGGCATGATCTATGTGAGACAAACAGACGACGAACGTATAAGCTCCAAAGAGACTCCTATTCTTAGAGACACTAGGATGGCTAATGATCTTGATATCCAAAACCTATTTCGCATTGTCTTGATATGTGTCTATGATTCTTGAAGTTCTATTTGATATAATCCATAGTGACCTTCGAGGGGTACTTGACATGACTGTTGTCTTTGATACTAAAGTATTAGTTCATTCTACTTATTCTATTGAGTCTCAGATGATGATTTAGTTTGCATATGGTTGCTCACTACTCTGTTCATGCATGCCGTTAATATATCTTTCACTGAGTCCCGGGCCGAATATGTTTTCGTGCACAGTTTCACTGCATTGTTCACCGAGTCCCTCACTAGAGGGCTGGGTACGTATGTATATATATATATATATATATATATATATATATATGATGATATGATTATTGCACCGAGTCCCATGATGGGTCGGTATGGTATTTGATGACTATATTCACCGAGTCCCATAATGGGCCGGATATGGTATATGATATAGACATGCATGATTCTCATCTCATAAGGCACAGGTGCATTGGTATCTTTGATTATCATAGTTGTCTCCTGTAATCTTCTATTCAGTTATGATTTTCTTTATTGTATTTCATGCTTTATATACTCAGTCCATATCTCATACTGACCCCCTTCCTTCGGGGGCTGCGTTTCATGCTCACAAGTACAGACACTCGGTTTGGTGATCCTCCAGCTTAGGACTTCTGCTCAGCTATTTTGGAGAACTCCATTGTGTCGGAGCCTAGACTATTTTTGTACAGATCTTTTAATATAGACTTCAGCATATCCAGGGGTACGGCGGGGCCCTGTCCCGTCATATGTCACTTTATACTCTTAGAGGTCTGTAGACATGTGTGTGTTGTACGTAGGTTTTGGTCAGCTATGTCGATATGATTCGTTTTGGGTATCTCCGTATATAGTGGTAGCCTTGTCGGCTTGCGTATTATGTTATGTGTTGGTTAGCTGTGACTCCTCAAGAGACAGGTTATGATGATACATGACGTTATGAATCTTTCGTTTGTTTTTACAAGTTTCCATATTGTCCTTAGTTTCAGTCTGACTATATCTAGCAGGTTCGTATACGAGTGTCCAGTTCGGGCACTAGTCATGGCCCATGGGGTTGGGTCATGACATTGAGCCTCCATGGTTGCTATCATTCTCCCCCTCTTAAAGAAAATTCATCCTCGAATCTTGACATTGACCTGCAACCAACATGATAATCATAATAAGTAGGGAGCAAACAAAGGAAACAAAACAAGCATTTGGTAAAAACAACACAAGGTAGTGACCATGCAACCACTTAACCCGCTTAGTTCTTTTATGCACAAACACCCCTTTTAAATATCCAAGCATTACATCATCTAATAGAACAATGTAATTTCCAACACAAGAACTAAAAATACAATTCATAAGCTCTTTAAACAGTAGAGGATCATTAGCCAGACCAAAAGCATATGAATACCAAGAAAACATACCATATTTGCTCTTTCTAAACAACTTAACCTCACCATTCAATATACCATGGTCATGATATGGATCAAAAGTTATTTTCTTGTGAAATGGCTTGGAATGAACCTACAAATAAGGATCTAGAAAACAAGATAAAGATATTGTGAAATTGAAAACATGTGAGCACTTATCCTTTTCCACACTTGAGCTACTACATTCTGCACCTAGCTCAACTTTCTCAATATCTACCGCACCAAAAGCTTCATGTGTCTCAATGTCTTCATTGGAAACTTCATCACCTTTGCTTCCTTCATTGGAATCCCAAAGTGGACAAAAATGTACAGTAAACTCATGTTTAGTATCATCCCACAATGGGTTATCCCACACTTTAAAACCTTGACCCATGAGATTGTCTTCTTCAAGTGAGCTGTCATCATCCTTTACACAAAGTTCATCGTCAATTTTCTGCATGAAAGGAGATAAAAGACTAAAACAAGAAAGAGTTAGTTGATTAGCATATGAACAAGATTCATCCTCTCTCAAATTTTCTTGGATTTGTTCACTCAACTTATCTCGTCCCCCACTTTCCCCACATTGTGGCAGACTGCTCACGTGAGAAGAACAACAAAAAAAGTTAGGTTCACTCTCAATTTGAGTTATATCTTTACTTAAAACTCTTGATTCAACAAATTGTGTTACAAGTTCAGTTTTGTTTGCATCTACAAATAGATCGTCGATAATGTCATACCACATGAGATCATCAAGCTCAACTTTGTCTTCTACTTGGAATTGTTTATATGAATCATCAGCCTTTGCTCCTTTCAAATCCCATTTGAAACTAGATTCTTCCTTCAATTGTTGTTCCAACACTTCAATGGGTTCTTCTTCAATAACCTGCACATTTGGAGCACAAACACTAGAAAAAGATTGAGTTAATTGGTTAGAACTTGAACAAGAATCTTTCACACTTATGCACTCAATTCTTTTAATCACTTCTTTTTCCTCATCTCTCAAGTGCACTTGTTCACTCTCTATTTTACCTCTTGAGCTCACGTCACTCAATTCTTTCCACTTATTTCTGCTTCTTAACAACTCACTCTTTTCACTCATCACTTCCTCTCTCAAGTTGCTCACCCTCACTTCTCTCTTTCTTTTGTCTGTCATCCTTACTTTTGTTTGGTGTAGAGAAGGTTATCAATGCGGTATCATCCCTTTCTATCCCCGGGCAAGGTATGTTGCAATAAGTATCACAAGTTCCCATATACTTGCCTAGAATCCCTATTTTATCCCTTGGAGGACTTCTAACATCAACTCTAATTTTAGGCTTCCCAATCCCACTATTGTTTCCCCTCTTGCAGACCTTTTCCTTTTCAAACACCTCTATTGATCTCCTTACCTTTAATTGATCTTCTTGAATCTCTGTAGGTACCAAAGATACAAGGGTAGTTCTTTTTCCATCATCATTCACCAAGGAATACCTATTCTTTTCTAGATCATATGAAACTTTCTTATAGAGATACCACGGCTTTCCCAATAAGACATGACATGTGAATAAGGGAATTACGTCACACCAAACCTCATCCTTGTATCTCCCAAGAGTTAATGACACCAACACCCTCTTCTCTACCTTCACTCCTTTTAAGGTGTAGGGTGAAGCATGCTTAACACAAGATAAACCTACTTTTTCAACAAAGTAAGCACCAACTAAGTTATGACAAACATTCCTGTCAATCTTCGTAGCACACACCTTAGACAATACCTCCATTCTAGTTTGAAAAACCTTATTAACTCTAGTAAGCTCATGGCCTCTTCTAAGACTCTTTCCCAAACTAGATCTTACCGGAGTGGGTTTAATAGGATTCAAACTCCCAACTTCAACATAATCAGCACATTCATCACCATAACTAATGTCATCATAATCAAAAGATTCATCACTACTATAATCATCACAAATGTTATTACTTCACTCGAATCACAAATCTGATGTGACTCATCATAGGTTTGGCTATTTGACTCATCGTAGACACCATACTCTTCACAAGAATCATTGTATGCCCTTCTATCATCTTCTGCATCTAATTCCCACTCTTCTTCACTAGAATAATCCATCCCTTCACTCCAAATGCTTTCAGAATCTGTAGAAAACATGCTTTAAAAACGAGAAAACAGTTAGTAGTAAAATGATCTCACATACACTCCCTTACGTGTATCACTCAAGTTGCGACTCTCAACACTCGTATTTCACACTATTAGGTTTTTACCCTCAAATAATCTCACCACTCTTGCCTTTTACCACTCAAGGGTTGCGCCTCGAAGTTCTTCAATAAACCAACAACTCAAACACTTCAAAGTAAGTTCCAAAGCTTGGTTCAAGAATGGAGTTTATGTCAAACAAAGAAAAGGACAACAAAAACTTAAACAGACAGGAAACAAGAAATACACAATGAAAATAGAGAGACAAAAAAAACACGAAACAAATTGGCACGAAACAAAGAAATAGACACAAAATTACTAGACAACTCTAAGTATGGACAAATACTTCAAGTATCTAGTAAGAGAACATAAAGAAAACTAAATGCAAGAAATAAATACTTTCAGGAAAAGATTTAGAACATATCAATGAGTTTGGATACAAATGTGTTGTAATGACCTTTGTATTCCTCAAAGTGACTCTTGAGTTCCTTGATGAAGTCAAAGAATCTTTAAAACTAATTGACTTTTCAAGAGATAACAACCACAATGGATTTCCCAATAATTTAAAGTCACCAAATCACAAGATAAAGCTTTGAACAAACCAAGAACAAGTGAAGATAACTAGAAGTTTCTGTTCAAGTCACTGTTCACTCGAACAGATTTCTTTATTTTTAACAAAAATTTGATACTGTTCACGCTACAGTACTTTTTTTCAGTTATTTTTTTTTGCTCTTTTTTTTTTCAAGAAATCCCCAAGATTATCAAGAACGGAATCGTGAAAGAACTGCTCTGATACCATTTGATAACAACACGGTTAGCGGAAGACTTTCGAATTGAAAATTAAAAAGGGGGAAGGTTTGATTCTTGAGAAAGAAGAATACATGTTCAAGTATTTGATACTTAAAACGTTGTTTAATAGTGAAAGAAGGAGTTGAATCAATTAAGTAGTAGTAGAAGAAGAAGAAGAAGAAGAAGAAGAAGAAGAAGAAGAAGAAAAGGAGGGAGGGAACTCAAACAAGGAATCTTACCATCGAAGAATCCGAGTTGCGGTTCAAAGTAGAACAAAAAGGGCATAACCCAAAAGAGAACCTCAAAGGTCTCCACAAACACAAGGCTAATATTATTAATATTAAAATTTTTTTACAATGAAAAATAAAAAACCCCTTTATATAGGAGAAATGGTGGCTGCCACCCTAAAGAAAATAAAGAACATTCTAGACTTCAAAGTTGGTCAAACTAAATTAATTAGGGTGCAATTTCCAAGTTGCATAGAAGACCACCAATTCTTTGTTCCAAAGTGCATAGAAGACCACCAATATTTGTTACAATGTACATAGAAGACCACCAAACATTTGTTCCAATATGCATAGAAGACCACCAATACTTTGTTAAATAAAAACATTAAATGTAGTCAACATAGCATTAAATGATATTCTAGAAACACAAGTATGGGCTGCTGAACTTGTTCCTTCTTTGGGCATGTTTTGGGCCATAATCCAACTCATCTTGGTCTTCAATTTGGGCCTCCAATTAGTATAAAGACATTCCCAAAAGATCTACTTTTGGCTGGAGCTATTCCTCAATTACAAGACATGTTTTCATTACCAAATGAAGCCCATTAAAGCATCTTGATATTTTTTAGTCTTCAACGAAAATTAAGCTTCTTTGGTTGCTATCACTACTAGCCTTCTACCCTAATCTGAGTCCTCCAAAAGCTTCCTCATGAAATATTTGTACTAGCTATTTATATTGATGAAATAAAGAAGATACTACATTATTACAATTATACCCTTAATGAAGTAAGGGCCTTGTTTGGATGTCTTCCATGGAAGTGAAACTTGAAAAGGCTTGCATTTAAGTACTAGCCCCTTTTGCATTCATAGCCTCCTTCTCCAAATAGCCTCTCAAGCTATCTTCCATATCTCGAATGTGACGTTCTTGAAGCCTTCCATCCAAGCTATCTCCCATATCTTGAAGGCTATCCTATGTGGACCTTCCATGATCTTTAAAGTCTCCATCTTCATGAAGCTCGATAGAGTTGGTCTTGTATCATTCGCCCCTTCTTGAAAAGGATTCGTCCTCGAATCTAAACCTTGCAAAACCATAAAGGAGACAAACAAAAACCAAGTCCTCAAAGGATGAGGGTTAGTGTTAGGGTGGAATAACCTACCACCATGCCAAGTAAGCAAAAATTTGTGATATAGCCAAGTATAAACCATTTTCAAGCAACATAAACTCTCAAGTAGAGCACTAAGAACTTGGCTAACCCAAAGATTAAGAAATGAGGATATTCTAAAAGAGCCAAGGGTTTCAAGAGACCAAGTTGGTAGGACATACAAATGATCCGCAATTGCAAAATGACACCATTCACACCAAGTTAAGACTTCACGGGGGTCAAAGGGAAAAGATACCCACATATCACGGGCAAGGCAACAACTAAGTACCCCAATAGGACCCCGCCCTCCATAAGATGCACTCCCAAAAAGATCATGAATGTCATCATATACAAAAAGATAATAAAGAAAGGTGTCACACAAAATAACTTCATCTAGGGTGTCTTCAAATGTAGTTTCACTATTAAACTCAAAAGCACGGTCAATCATACTACTACTATTCGGAACACCCAAGGAAGAATCAGCAATTTGCAGACAAGTTTCACCTTCCTTTTGAACACTTCCCCTCCCAAAAAGTGGATCACAATTCCTCAAGGGAGGATTTCCATCACAGGGAAGAGAGTTATCATCCCATAGTGGATTTTCAAATACCATGTAGTCACCAAAAGTGGCCACACTTTCAACGTTACAAAACATCCCACTAGGTACTTCACTCTCAATAGTCATGTCATCCTCAAATAAAACATTATCCTTTACAAGAGAGTAATCCATGAACAATGAGGAGTCAAAGCATGTCATTTCACTCTCAAAAGAACCAATGTCATCTTTCAATGCATTTTCGCTCACATGATTATCTACATGACACACATCACCACTAAATATTGGAGTCTCATCACGTGACACTAAAGTACGATCAAGAGACCCATTTTGACATGAAACAAACAAGGGTGAGATGTCACATTCTTTCAATTGACCAACTATATCAACATTATCACTAACTAGAGGTACATTAAACACATCACAAGGATCCTCAAGTAGTGAATTATCATTACAAGAAAGTTGATCAACACTAGTTGGTAGTATGTCAAACTCGCAAGAATTACTAACATGATGACCACATGACATTGTACTACCATTTAACTCACATGTCAACACTAGGTGGACACAAATCGATCTTGCAAGAAGAATCAATTTAGTCATCTAAAGGATCAACTAGTGTTTGAGCACCTTCATTCGATAATGCACTATCATTCAAAGCACAAGTGTCAACACTAGGTTGACACAAATCGACCTTACAAGAAGGATCAATTCAGTCATCAATAGGATCAACTAGTGTGGGGACACTTTTAACAATGACATTACCAAAGCATGGCAAAGAAGCATTAGGCTTAACACAAGGTAAACTAACTTTCATACTTGATTTAACATTAAAATTGTTATATCTCGTATTTTTGAACGTTGGATTATTCGTAAGTTCAAGGACAAGATTAATTTTGAGATATGAGACAAGGATTTTTAATCCCGATTTTATTATTGCACGGTTTACTAATTAATTACAATTAGTAGTGAAGTAGGAAATTAATTAAGCATGACCAGATTATTTAGTGTGGAGATATTAGTGGAGATTAGGGATTAATCAATCATGATTATATTATTAAGTGGGGATTTATGATTAATTAACTTAATTAGACCACTAAGTGGGCCCCACCACAACATGGTTGTTTAGGATTGGTGCTTGGTTGAGTGAGACACATGTCAATGTGGTAGGCTGCATATATAAACTTAGTTGATGACTCATTAATCATAATTCATCTTCACAGAAATCACTTGGAGAGAAAATCATGAACAGCCATGGCTGCTCTTATAGCTCACGGCCAGAACTCAAGGTTTTGAAGGAAGAAAAAATTAAATTCCCTAGACGTGTTCTAAGCATTTAAAGGAGCATCAAGGTTGGAATTTAAATTGAAGGAGAAGAAGTGGTGCAAGTGATTGTAGGATCTGTTCTAACTTATTTGAGGTACGATTTCTTTTCTTGTAATGTAATTGGAGTAGATGATGTTGTAATTGAGAGATTAACTCTTATTAAGTGGAATTGGAAGTAAGAAAATTGCATGATTATTGTTGGCGTTGTAAATGGGCAGAATCAGAGTTGTTCCAATTAGATTGGGTTTGATTGTTGTTGTTATTATTATTGTTATGGATTATGTGTTAAAAGTGAAGGAATCTTGATATTCAAAGTTGTAGTTGTTAAATGAGATTGTTGAGATATGGATTGGATTAGATGTTCATGAGATTATGGGCTGTTCTTGTTGAGTTGGAGGATTAAAAGTGTGGTTATAATTATGTACTTGTGTAGTTGTAATTGATGGGCTGCTTGGGGCATTTTATTGTAAGGTTTATTCCCTCCTACAGGTTCTAGAGATGGTGTGGACTTTGTACAATTTGATGGATGTGGAATTTGTGAAAGGAAAGTTTAAATGATGCTAGAACTTGTATTTATCTTATGGGCTGTTTTAGAACTTGTTGTGATATTAAGATAGTTTTCTTGTAAATGAGTAATTGATGTGGTTTTCGTGTTATTGTTGACATGGCTCATAAATTTGGAAGAAACAAGTGTATAAGGTATCAATACGAAGCGTATGTTGGTCTGTTTGGTGTATAATCTTAGATGTTGATGATTTGAGTTGAAAAGGATTAAGAGAGCTTATTGGGTTGTTGTCGTTGTTTTTGGTTTTGTTGATTGGGTGGCGGTTGTTAAATATTAGGGGAAATGCTATCCGTTTCAATTTCGAACCAAATTATCATTGATGTACACGATATACGAAAGCCCTCTAAAGTTGTGTAACGTATTCCTATTGTTATAGGTTTGGCATACTAATTGTGGAAAGTTCGTGATTGAGTTAAGTTCCTTGGACGACGTAAGGTATGTAAAGCTAACCCGTCTTTCTTTTTGGCATGATCTACGTGAGACAAACAGACGACGAATGTATAAGCTCCAAAGAAACTCCTATTCTTACAGAAACTAGGATGGCTAATGTTCTTGATATCCAGAACCTATTTCATATTGTCTTGATACGTGTCTACGATTCTTGAAGTTCTATTTGATATAATCCATAGTGACATTCGAGGGGTACTTGACATGACTATTGTCTTTGATACTCAAGTATTAGTTCATTCTACTTATTCTATTAGTCTCCGACGATGATTTACTTTGCATATGGTTGCTCACTACATTGCTCGTGCATGCCATTATTATATCTTTCACCGAGTCCCGGGCCGAGTATGTTTTCGTGCACAGTTTCACTGCATTGTTCACCGAGTCCCTCACTAGAGGGCCGGGTACGTATGTATATATATATGATGATATGATTATGGCACTGAGTCCCATGATGGGCCGGTATGGTATGTGATGACTTTATTCACCGAGTCCCATAATGGGCCGGATATGGTATATGATATAGACATGCATGATTCTCATCTCGTAAGGCACAGGTGCATCGGTGTCTTGGATTATCACACCTGCCTCCTGTAATCTTCTATTCAGTTATGATTTTCTTTATTATATTTCATGATTTATATACTCAGTACATATCTCGTACTGACCTCCTTCGTTCGGGGTGGAGGGGGGGTGCGTTTCATGCCCGCAGGTACAGACACTAGGTTTGGTGATCCTCAAGCCTAGGACTTTAGCTCAGTTGTTTTGGAGAGCTCCATTGTTCCGGAGCCTAGACTATTTTGGTACAAATCTTTTGATATAGACTTCTGCATATCCAGGGGTACGGCGGGGCCCTGTCCCATCTTATTTCACTTTTATACTCTTAGAGGTCTGTAGACATGTGTGGGTTGTGCTTAGGTTTTGGTCAGCTATGTTGATATGATTTGTTTTGGGTATCTCCGTATATAGTGGCAGCCTTGTCGGCTTGCGTATTATGTTATGTGTTGGTCAGCTGTGACTCCTCAGGAGACAGGTTATGATGATACGTGACGTTATGAATCTTTCGTTTGTTTGTACAAGTTTCCGTACTGTCCTTAGTTTCAGTCTGACTATATCTAGCAGGTTCGTATACGAGTGTCCAGCTCGGGCACTAGTCATGGCTCATCGGGATGGGTCGTAACAAAAGTGGTATCAGAGCAGTTCATCCTCGGAGTGTCTACAGACCGTGTCTAGTAGAGTCTTGTTTATCGGTGTGTTGTGCACCACATCTATAAACAGGAAGCTACAGGACATTTAGGATGTTACCTTTCGTTCTTACTCTAGATCGTGCGATAGAGCTATATTATCAGGATAATCCCTTCCTAACAAATTATTGTGTTTACATCTATGCCTCCAAAGAACGCGACACCTGCCCAGAAGGGAGAATCGGTAGCAGGAGATACTAGTCAGACCCGGAGAGTTACTAGGGTCCGTGCCCAATATATGCCCGAGATTGTACTCCAGTCGGCGAGTTCTGCAAAATCTCCACCTCCAGAGGAACTTAGAGCAGCAGCAGCTCCAGTCAGGGGGCCGCTCCACCGCCAGCTCCCAAGGCCCCAGTACCTGAGCCTCCAGCTCCTCTGCCGAGAGTGGAGGATAGGGCCATGAGAGATTCAGTTTAGCTGCTGACCAGATTAGTAGCAGGGCCGGCTTACAGGCACGGACAAGGAGTTGACCATACGGAGAGATCTACTAGTTTGAGGGCTTGTGATTTCTTAAGTTGTAATCCTCCAGAGTTTTTCGGGTCAAAGCCCGAGGATTATCCGCAGGAGTTTATTCGGCAAATGCAGCATACATTGAGAATAATCAAGTCTTCTGAGACTGAGTCTATTGAGTTGGCTTCGTATCGGTTGCGGGATGTAGCTGTTAATTGGTATAGGTCTTGGGAGTTATCCAGGGGCGAGGGTGCTCCTCCAGCAGTATGGGATGAGTTTGTGGAGGCCTTCCTTGGCCACTTCCTGCCTCCAGAGATGAGGCGAGCTAGAGTTGATAGATTCTTACATTTGAGGCAGAGTGGCAGGAGCGTCCGAGAGTATAGTCTTGAGTTTGATTCGTTGGCTAGATATGCGCCTACTATTGTAGCTTATATGGCTGATAGAGTGCATCGTTATGTAATGGGACTGGATCATTATTTGATTGATGGCTGTATGGAAGTGGCTCTTCAGCCAGGTATGGATATTTCTCGGGTACAGGCATATGCACAGGGGGTAGAGGATCGACATAGAGGACGTCAGCCAGATAGAGACTACGACAGAGGCCAATATAAGAGGGCTAGATCGGCTGGTTATCCTGGTGAGTTTCAAGGCAGACAGCCTCAGCAATATATTAGATATTCTTCCTAGCCCGCACGGAGTGCACCCCCACATTTCACAGGTAGGAGATTTGACAGCACAGGGTATTCAGGAGTCGGTCAGAGCTCCAAGGCTTCAGGTTCACAGATGAACAGGGGTTTGAGTCAGTCGAGGAAACCTTTGCCTCGGTGTTCTCGGTGTGGTATGGTCCACTCTGGGGAATGTCGTTGGGTTACAGGTGCTTGTTTTTCCTGCGGCCGTCAAGGCCATATGATGAAGGAGTGTCCCTATAGAGATGGTGTAAGTGGTATGGCTCGTCCTACTGGGTCGGTTGCTGGTTCATCTTCTTCTGTAGCTATGCGCCCTATGGGGCGGGGTATTCAGACATCAGCAGGCCGTGGTAGAGGTCGTGGCGGAGCTTCTAGTTCTAGCAGTCCTTCGAACCACATATATGCCTTGGTTAGTAGGTAGGATAAGGGGGCATCACCGAATGTGATTACAGGTATATTATTCTCTCGGGACGTATATGCATTGATAGATCCAGGCTCCACCTTATTATATATATCCCCCTTTGTTGCTAGTAGAATCGGAATAGAATCTGAGTTGATAGAACCATTTGAGGTAGCCACAGCGGTAGAAGATTCTGTTATAGCAAAAAAAGTGTATAGGGACTGTTCGGTGGTTATATATGGTCGTCATTCCAGGGCAGATCTGATAGAGTTAGATATGACTAAATTTGATGTTATTATGGGTATGGATTGGTTAGCTTCCTGTTATGCTAACGTTGATTGTAGGGAAAAGATAGTTCGATTTTAGTTCCCAGGAGAGCCAATTATTGAGTGGATAGGGAATGCGGCATCGCCAAGGGGTAAGTTTATTTCATACCTCAAGGCAAGGAAGATGGTTAGAAAAGGTTATATTTATCATCTGGTTCGTGTGCATGACACGAAAGCGGAGGCACCGACTCTTCAGTCAGTCCCGATAGTTAATGAATTTTCGGATGTATTCCTAGATGAACTTCCAGGTCTTCCTCCTGAACGGGAGATAGAGTTTACTATAGATGTATTGCTAGACACTCAGCCCATATCCATTCCTCCTTATAGAATGGCACCTGCAGAGTTGAAGGAGTTAAAGGAGCAACTGAGGGACTTGTTAGAAAAGTGCTTCATCAGGCCTAGCACGTCACCTTGGGGAGCACCGGTATTATTTGTGAGAAAGAAATATGGGTCGCTGCGGATGTGTATAGATTATAGGCAGCTGAATAAAGTAACAATAAAGAATAGGTATCCCCTCCCCAGGATTGACAATCTATTTGACCAGTTGCAGGGTGCTAACTGTTTTTCGAAGATAGACTTACGGTCATGCTATCATCGGGTGCGGGTAAAGGAGACAGATATTTCGAAGACTGCATTCAAGACCCGATACGGGCATTATGACTTTAGAGTGATGTCTTTTGGGCTTACGAATGCTCCAGCAATATTTATGGATTTGATGAATCGAGTATTCAAACCATTCTTGGATATGTTCGTTATTGTATTTATTGATGATATTCTGGTCTATTCACGTTTAGAAGGGGAGCATGCAGACCATTTGAGAGCAGTACTTAGGGTGCTTCAGCACCAGAAGTTGTATGCGAAGTTTTCTAAATGTGAATTCTTGTTGACTTCAGTAGCATTCTTGAGGCATATTATTATAGTAGATGGGATTCAGGTAGATACGCAGATGATTGAGGCTATAAAGACTTGGCCTAGACCTATGACACCTACTGAGGTACACAGTTTTCTGGGGCTAGCAGGATATTACAGGAGATTCGTAGAAATGTTTACCTCGATTTCAGCGCCTTTAACGAGGCTAACTCTGAGGGCAGCTAAGTTCTAGTGGACTGATGCTTGTGAGCAAAGCTTCCAGTTGCTGAAAGACAAGTTGACTACGGCTCAAGTTTTAACTCTTCGATAGGGACCAAATGGCTATGTCATTTATTGTGATGCTTCGGGTGTTGGACAAGGTTTTGTATTAATGCAGCATAGCAGGGTTATAGCCTATGTCTCCTGACAGCTTAGAAAGCACGAAAGGAATTGTCCTACTCATGATCTGGAGTTAGCAGCAGTAATTCATGCCTTGAAGATATGGAGAAATTATGTATATGGTGTTCATGTTGA
Source organism: Lycium barbarum (assembly GCF_019175385.1). Taxonomy (NCBI): domain Eukaryota; kingdom Viridiplantae; phylum Streptophyta; class Magnoliopsida; order Solanales; family Solanaceae; genus Lycium; species Lycium barbarum. The sequence continues at coordinate 114,996,394 of NC_083337.1, forward strand.
TGTTTATATGGATCACAAGAGTCTCCAATATATCTTTAAGCAGAAGGAGTTGAACTTACGGCAGAGACGGTGGCTAGAGTTACTAAAGGATTATGATGTTGATATTTTATACCATCCAGGGAAAGCAAATGTTGCAGCAGATGCTCTTAGCCGTAAATCTATGGGTAGCTTGATGGATGTACAACCAGAAAGGAAGGAGATGGTCCGTGAGATTTACCGGCTAGCTAACCTTGGAGTCCGTTTGGCTGATTCCAGAGATAGTGGAGTTTCTGTTCGATAAGTTGCTGAATCCTCTATCATAGAAGAGGTAAAGAGACGCCAGTACGAGGATCCTGTTCTGGCACAGTATAGAGATATAGCTCTTTAAAAGGAGAAGACCCCATTTGAGGTTACACCTGACGGAGTGGTACGGTATGGAGGTAGATTGTGTGTACCTGAGGTTGCAGGGCTACGACAACAGGTTATGGGAGAGGCACACTATGCCCGTTATTCTATTCATCCAGGGTCAATGAAGATGTATCAGGACCTTAGATGTTTATATTGGTGGGATGGCATGAAAAGGGACATAGTGGAGTTTGTTATTCAGTGCCCGAATTGTCAACAGGTTAAGGTCGAGCATCAGAAGCCTGGTGGATTATTACAAGATATAGAGATCCCAACTTGGAAATGGGAAGTAGTTAATATGGACTTCATTACAGGTTTACCTCGCACTCCACGGAAGTATAATTCTATATGGGTTATTGTGGATACGCAGATGATTGAGGCTATAAAGACTTGGCCTAGACCTATGACACCTACTGAGGTACACAGTTTTCTGGGGCTAGCAGGATATTATAGGAGATTCGTAGAAAAGTTTACCTCGATTTCAGCGCCTTTAACGAGGCTAACTCAGAAGGCAGCTATGTTCCAGTGGGCTGATGCTTATGAGCAAAGCTTCCAGTTGCTGAAAGACAAGTTGACTACGGCTCAAGTTTTAACTCTTCGATAGGGACCAAATGGCTATGTCATTTATTATGATGCTTCGGGTGTTGGACAAGGTTTTGTATTAATGCAGCTTAGCAGGGTTATAGCCTATGCCTCCCGACAGCTTAGAAAGCACGAAAGGAATTGTCCTACTCATGATCTGGAGTTAGCAGCAGTAATTCATGCCTTGAAGATATGGAGAAATTATGTATATGGTGTTCATGTTGATGTTTATATGGATCACAAGAGTGTCCAATATATCTTTAAGCAGAAGGAGTTGAACTTACGGCACAGACGGTGGCTAGAGTTACTAAAGGATTATGATGTTGATATTTTATACCATCCAGGGAAAGCAAATGTTGCAGCAGACGCTCTTAGCTGTAAATCTATGGGTAGCTTGATGGATATACAACCAGAAAGGAAGGAGATGGTCCGTGAGATTTACCGGCTAGCTAACCTTGGAGTCCGTTTGGCTGATTCCAGAGATGGTGGAGTTTCTGTTCGATAAGTTGCTGAATCCTCTATCATAGAAGAGGTAAAGAGACGCCAGTACGAGGATCCTGTTCTGGCACAGTATAGAGATATAGCTCTTTAAAAGGAGAAGACCCCATTTGAGGTTACACCTGACGGAGTGGTACGGTATGGAGGTAGATTGTGTGTACCAGAGGTTGCAAGGCTACGACAACAGGTTATGGGAGAGGCACACTATGCCCGTTATTCTATTCATCCAGGGTCAATGAAGATGTATCAGGACCTTAGATGTTTATATTGGTGGGATGGCATGAAAAGGGACATAGTGGAGTTTGTTATTCAGTGCCCGAATTGTCAACAGGTTAAGGTCGAGCATCAGAAGCCTGGTGGATTATTACAAGATATAGAGATCCCAACTTGGAAATGGGAAGTAGTTAATATGGACTTCATTACAGGTTTACCTCGCACTCCACGGAAGTATAATTCTATATGGGTTATTGTGGATACGCAGATGATTGAGGCTATAAAGACTTGGCCTAGACCTATGACACCTACTGAGGTACACAGTTTTCTGGGGCTAGCAGGATATTATAGGAGATTCGTAGAAAAGTTTACCTCAATTTCAGCGCCTTTAACGAGGCTAACTCAGAAGGCAGCTAAGTTCCAGTGGGCTGATGCTTGTGAGCAAAGCTTCCAGTTGCTGAAAGACAAGTTGACTACGGCTCAAGTTTTAACTCTTCGATAGGGACCAAATGGCTATGTCATTTATTATGATGCTTCGGGTGTTGGACAAGGTTTTGTATTAATGCAGCTTAGCAGGGTTATAGCCTATGCCTCCCGACAGCTTAGAAAGCACGAAAGGAATTGTCCTACTCATGATCTGGAGTTAGCAGCAGTAATTCATGCCTCGAAGATATGGAGAAATTATGTATATGGTGTTCATGTTGATGTTTATATGGATCACAAGAGTCTCCAATATATCTTTAAGCAGAAGGAGTTGAACTTACGGCAGAGACGGTGGCTAGAGTTACTAAAGGATTATGATGTTGATATTTTATAACATCCAGGGAAAGCAAATGTTGCAGCAGATGCTCTTAGCCGTAAATCTATGGGTAGCTTGATGGATGTACAACTAGAAAGGAAGGAGATGGTCCGTGAGATTTACCGGCTAGCTAACCTTGGAGTCCGTTTGGCTGATTCCAGAGATGGTGGAGTTTTTGTTCGATAAGTTGCTGAATCCTCTATCATAGAAGAGGTAAAGAGACGCCAGTATGAGGATCCTGTTCTGGCACAGTATAGAGATATAGCTCTTTAAAAGGAGAAGACCCCATTTGAGGTTACACCTGACGGAGTGGTACGGTATGGAGGTAGATTGTGTGTACCTGAGGTTGCAGGGCTACGACAACAGGTTATGGGAGAGGCACACTATGCCCGTTATTCTATTCATCCAGGGTCAACGAAGATGTATCAGGACATTAGATGTTTATATTGGTGGGATGGCATGAAAAGGGACATAGTGGAGTTTGTTGCTCAATGCCCGAATTGTCAACAGGTTAAGGTCGAGTATCAGAAGCCTGGTGGATTATTACAGGATATAGAGATCCCAACTTGGAAATGGGAAGTAGTTAATATGGACTTCATTACAGGTTTACCTCGCACTCCACGGAAGTATAATTCTATATGGGTTATTGTGGATAGGCTGACGAAATCAGCCCATTTTCTTCCAGTCAGGACTACTTATTCAGCTGAGGACTATGCGAGGTTATACATTAAGGAGATAGTGAAACTGTCACACCCTAATCTTGATAGGGCATGATGGGCACCCGACCCTTACTTAGGGCCGAGTGAACCCGCTGACTCTTATTACACACATAATCTCTTTGGACTCTTAAATTAAATAAAAATGAAATACATAGTAAAGGCTTTCAGAAACATTCTTTTCGTCGTTCTCAAGACAAGTAAAATCTGTAATCATATGGAATTTGTAACATAACGCAAAATGGTACATCGGCTTTCAGAGCCGCTTACAAGACTGACGGCCCACATACGTGACTCTGTTTGCAAAGTCTCTAACATCAATCAGGAATCATAACATATATACTCTGACTCGGCAACACTCCGGAAGGAAACGGAGCTCGCCAATCCCGCTAGAACATCTTCTAGCAATGTCTTCTACTCATCTGTGTGTACCTGCGTGGCATGAAACGCAGCCCCCGAAGAAAGGGGGTCAGTACGAAATATGTACTGAGTATATAAAGCATATAGTACAGCAAACAGAACCATAATCGGAACAAGAAGTACAGAAAGTAAGTACATTATCCAAAATATCAAAATGCTTGCTTTTAAAACACAAATCATGCATGTCAAGGGGATATGTCACATCCGGCCCATTATGGGACTCGGTGGACAAAACATGGTCGCCACCCCGTCACTGGCGCCATAACAAATCATACTCCAGAATAGGGAATGACTCTGTAACACATCATAATCCAGAACACATCATAGTCCAAAACACATCATACTCCAGAACACATCATACTCCAGAATATATATACATATACCGTACCCGGCCCTCTAATGAGGGACTCGGTGAACAATGCAGTGGAGTGCGCACGATAACATATCCTGGCCCGGGCTCAGTGATGGACATATTGAGGCATCCACGAGCAGAGTAGTGAGAAACTATATGCACACAAATCAATTTTTAAGACTTGATAGATAAGTATACAAAACGACACTTGAAGGGTTGTAATCACGTTTCGGGTCAATCCGAGTTTGCATAAGAAAGTTATGATCATCATTTACCACAGAACCCTCTACGAACGTTTTAAAGCAATCTGAGACCATCTACGAAAGTTAGGGACATTAATACTTATAGAACTCTTTTAAAAACAAGAACTCTTTATGTTTTGCTCGTTATTCAATCATACAATAAGCTCGTCTATACTAAGTATACTCATATCAAGAAGTGAATAAGAATCGTAAACAAGCTCGGAATTTAAGATTAGAGTTACCCCAAGGTGCGTGTCATACCTTACTTAGCTCTAGGACATGCCAAAGAAAGAAAGGGTAAGCCTTACATACCTGGAAGATGATTCTCGACTTTCAACTTACTTCCCGTCTTGCAACTCGCTTAAGAATTATTCGTAGCCTCGTACTCTACATATGGAATCATTCATAATATCATTAGGATCATCGTCGTACGTTCGTCTCGAAACTTTAATTAAAACCCTTTTAAATTCTGCCGAAATTCGGGAAGCATTTCCCCTGTTTATATGTCTAGCCCGAGATTCCAATTCAACAACTAACAACATCAACAACAATACCAACAGTATTAACATCATTTCCAATACCGACGTATGCCATAAAACAGCCCGCACACTGTTTTCTAAATTTCTCAACCAACCAAATTTGCGATATAACTATTTAATAATTTTATTTCCATAAAGAAGCTAAAATTAACACTAACAACATCGATAACCACATTCTCCACATTTTACAAGTTAAATACATTTATTTTCATCCAAAGTTTTCTTCAAATCTCGTTCCATAATTCACAGCACCAACAAACGAATTTATCAGGCTATTCCCTCCGTTCTAATTCGTTAAAACTCTAAATAAACTCGTTAATAATGAAAAAGAACCTTATTGATACCTTAATCATGCAGCCACCACGTTATAACTCTTCTCCTTGGTTGATTTTTAGCTCAAATTGAAGACAGCGCAGCGTATAACACTTCTCTCTTCATGGGCTTCGGGATTCGGGGCTCAGATTTTGGTCAAAATTGGTTTTTCTTCTCTCCAAGGCTCTTCTCTCTCTCTTTCGAGAATTTTCTGGTGTTCTTGGTCTGAAAAATGAGGAGAAAGGGCTGAAATTTCACTTAAATAGGCATGGGTCATGGGCCTAACCCGGTTGGGCCCGGATTGGGCCTAGCCCACTGACCTTTCTTCCTTAAAACGTCTGTATCCCATTATCCCGACGTCGCCTATGGAACCATGACCTATGGTTTGAAAGATAATTCAATTATCTACAACTTACATTCTGGGAGTTTTCCCAAATTCCCAAATACATATGGGTTTATGGCTTCCCGAAGTCAGATCACCAAAAAATGTAACTTAAAATTATTTGTTTGGAGGGTTTCCACTTTGATCTGGCTCAAGGGTCCTTCTTGAGTTGTGTTTAACTTTACATATGTGATTCATATAACTTGTCACATGTCCCTAAAAAAATCTCGACGTGTGGACCCCACCTCGGCTTACGAATAATCCGACGTACAAAGATACGGGATATAATACTATCGACGTGAGTTTAAATTATGTAGCAGCAACATGATTGTCAATTTTTTGAGGAAGCACGTGTCACGCTCGTGCTCTGAAAACGCGGGGTATAACAGAAACTTCATGGGGTTCCCACATCTATTATCTCAGACAGAGGAGCTCAGTTTACAGCTAACTTCTGGAGATCATTCCAAAAGGGATTGGGGACACAGGTAAGTCTTAGTACAACATTTCACCCTCAGACTGACGGACAGGCCGAGCGTACCATTCAGACGCTAGAAGATATGTTGCGAGCCTGTATTATTGACTTCAGAGGTAGCTGGGATGATCATTTGCCACTTATCGAGTTTGCTTATAATAATAGCTACCATTCTAGTATCCAGATGGCACCGTATGAGGCCTTATATGGGAGGAAGTGCTGGTCACCTATCGGTTGGTTCGATGTAGGCGAGACTAAGTTAATCGGCCCAGACATGATCCAGTAAGCTGTAGATAAAGTGAATCTCATTCAGGAAAGATTATTGGCAGCCCATAGTCGACAGAAGTCATATGCAGATAACCGACGTCGACACTTAGAGTTTCAGATTAGCGATTGGGGGTTCTTGAAGGTGTCACCCATGAAGGGTGTGATGAGATTCGGTAAGAAAGGGAAGCTTAGCCCGAGGTACATTGGGCCTTATCAGATTATTCGTAGGATAGGCAAGGTTGCCTATGAGTTGGACCTACCATCTGATTTGGAAGTAGTACTTCCGGGCTTTCATGTGTGAATGCTTCGTAAATGTATTGGTGAGCCTTCTAGAGTATTCCCTGTAGACGATGTATAGGTAGCAGAGGAGTTATCTTACGAGGAGAGCCCTATAGCTAGACTTGATCGCCAAGTTAGAAGGTTACGTACTAAGGATGTGGCTTCCGTCAAAGTCTTGTGGCGAAATAATAATAGGGAAGAGATGACCTGGGAAGCCGAAGACGAAATAAAGAATAAGTATCCTTACTTGTTCCCTATGCCTGTAGGTAATATTAATCCCTTACATGACTACATTTATTAATAAGTGAGACTATATGTTATTGTGGCCCCGTGAGGCATCTGTGGGTTACTAAGTGCGGGTTAGTAGGGGTGGCGATAAAGGATACTTTCCCGAAATTTTTAGAAGACTCTATAGAACTAGTTTAACATTCGAGGACGAATGTTCTAAAGGGGGGAAGGATGTTATATCCCGTATTTTTGAACGTTGTATTATTCGTAAGTTATTCGACATAAGTTCAAGGACAAGATTAATTTTGAGATATGAGACAAGGATTTTTAATTCCGATTTTATTATTGCACGGTTTACTATTTAATTGCAATTAGTAGTGAAGTAGGAAATTAATTAACCATGACCAGATTATTTAGTGTGGAGATATTAGTGGAGATTAGGGATTAATCAACCATGATTATATTATTAAGTGGGGATTTATGATTAATTAACTTAATTAGACCACTAAGTGGACCCCACCACAACATGGTTGTTTAGGATTGGTGCTTGGTTGAGTGAGACACATGTCAATGTGGTAGGCTGCATATATAAACTTAGTTGATGATTCATTAATCATAATTCATCTTCACAAAAATCACTTGGAGAGAAAATCATGAACAGCCATGGCTGCTCTTGTAGCTCACGGCCAGAACTCAAGGTTTTGAAGGAAGAAAAATTAAATTCCCTAGAGGTGTTTTAAGCATTTAAAGGAGAAGCAAGGTTGGAATGTAAATTGAAGGAGAAGAAGTGGTGCAAGTGATTGTAGGATCTGTTCTAACTTATTTGAGGTAATATTTCTTTTCTTGTAATGTAATTGGAGTAGATGATGTTGTAATCGAGAGATTAACTATTATTAAGTGGAATTGGAAGTAAGAAAATTGCATGATTATTGTTGGCGTTGTAAATGGGCAGAATCGGAGTTGTTCCAATTAGATTGGGTTTGATTGTTGTTGTTGTTATTATCGTTATGGATTATGTGTTAAAAGTGAAAGAATCATGATATTCAAAGTTGTAGTTGTTATATAAGATTGTTGAGATATGGATTGGATTAGATGTTCATGAGATTAGGGGCTGTTCTTGTTGAGTTAAAGGATTAAAAGTGTGGTTATAATTATGTATTTGTGTAGTTGAAATTGATGGGCTGCTTGGGGCACGTTATTGTAAGGTTTTTTCCCTCCTATAGGTTCTAAAGATGGTGTGGTCTTTGTACAATTTTATGGATGTGGAATTTGTTAAAGGAAAGTTTAAATCATGCTAGAACTTGTATTTATCTTATGGGCTGTTTTAGAACTTGTTGTGATATTAAGATAGTTTTATTGTGTATGAGTCATTGATGTGGTTGTCGTGTTATTGTTGACATGGCTCATAAATTTGGAAGAATGGAGTGTATAAGGTATCGTATATGAAGTGTATGTTGGTTTGTTTGGTGTATAATCTTAGATGTTGATGATTTGAGTTGAAAAAAGATTTAGAGAGGTTATTGGGTTGTTGTCGTTGTTGTTGGTTTTGTTGATTGGGTGGCGGTTGTTAAATATTAGGGGAAATGCTGTCCGTTTCATTTTCGAACCAAATTATCATTGATGTACACGATATACGAAAGCCCTCTAAAGTTGTGTAACGTATTCCTATGGTTATATGTTTTGAATACTAATTGTGGAAAGTTCGTGATTAAGTTAAGTTTCTTGGATGACGTAAGGTATATAAAGCTAACCCTTATTTCTTTTTGGCATGATCGACGTGAGACAAACAGACGACGAATGTATAAGCTCCAAAGAAACTCCTATTCTTAGAGACACTAGGATGGCTAATGTTCTTGATATCCAGAACCTATTTCATATTGTCTTGATACGTGTCTATGATTCTTAAAGTTCTATTTGATATAATCCATAGTGACATTCGAGGGGTACTTGACATGACTGTTGTCTTTGATACTCAAGTATTAGTTCATTCTACTTATTCTATTGAGTCTCCGATGATGATTTAGTTTGCATATGGTTGCTCACTACTCTGCTCGTGCATGCCGTTAATATATCTTTCACCGAGTTCCGGGACGGGTATGTTTTCGTGCACAGTTTCACTGCACTGTTCACCGAGTCCCTCACTAGAGGGCCGGGTACGTATGTATATATATATATGATGATATGATTATGGCACCGAGTCCCATGATGGGTCGGTATAGTATGTGATGACTTTATTCACCGAGTCCCATAGTGGGCCGGATATGGTATATGATATAGACATGCTTGATTCTCATCTCGTAAGGCACAGGTGCATCGATATCTTTAATTATCACACTTGCCTCCTGTAATCTTCTATTCAGTTATGATTTTCTTTATTGTATTTCATGCTTTATATAGCCAGTACATATCTCGTACTAACCCCCTTCCTTCGGGGGGGCTGCGTTTCATGCCCGCAGGTACAGACACTCGGTTTGGTGATCCTCCATCCTAGGACTTCAGCTCAGCTGTTTTGGAGAGCTCCATTGTTCCGGAGCCTAGACTATTTTGGTACAGATCTTTTGATATAAACTTCTGCATATCCAGGGGTACAGCAGGGCCCTGTCGCGTCATATTTCACTTTTACACTCTTAGAGGTCTGTAGACATGTGTGGGTTGTACGTAGGTTTTGGTCAGCTATGTTGATATGATTTGTTTTGGGTATCTCCGTATATAGTGGCAGCCTTATCGGCTTGTGTATTATGTTATGTGTTGGTCAGCTGTGACTCCTCAGGAGACAGGTTATGATGATACGTGACGTTATGAATCTTTCATTTGTTTTTACAAGTTTCCATACTGTCCTTAGTTTCAGTCTGACTATATCTAGCAGGTTCGTATACAAGTGTCCAGTTTGGGCACTAGTCATGGCCCATTGGGTTGGGTCGTGACAAAAATCACACAAAGATATAGGAGTATAAGGATAAGTGATCTTACCTTGGTGTTCATGTAAGCTCCTTTGACCAATTTAAGGAATGGTTGGGGCCGTCGTCCTTGCCTTCAAGCACGGGGTTTTCTCAACAGAGGTACCCTTCACAGATTCATTTCTTCTCACATGGGGCTTGGGATATTGGCCACTCAATATCCTTTTCATGTCCTCCCAAGTATTGATTGGACTCCTCACTCGTCTCCCACAACTTTTTACATACTCCCAATATTTGACAAGCTTTGAGTCAAAAGTTTGAACGGCTAAGTCCATCTTCATTTCTTGTGAATAGTTGTAACTAGCGAAGATTTCATCCATTATGAACGCCCATTTCTCATATTCTTCTCTACTAGCTTCCCTAGCCTAGGTAGGCCATTTCACATGGGTATCTCGAACTTTTGCACTTGGACTCGTTCTACGAAGTACGTATGGAAATAGAGGTTTCCTCCTTTCATCCACGACATACTTATACCACTCTTGCTCATATGGGATCTCATGCCTTTGAAACCAAGGGCCACCTAAACATACGTGACAAGTATCCAATGGAAGCACATCACACCAAACCTCCTCTTGGTACTCACCAAGTAAAATGAATACCATCACTCTATTATCAACTCAATACCCTCCCTCATCATAATAAGGATTTTGCCTAATCACACAAGGTAACCTTAACTCTTCAACCGCACAACGGGTGATGAAGTTGGTGTAACAATCGTCATTAAGCACAAGAATTCCCTCTCTACCACAAAGGTTTACCTTGGTCTCCATGAATCGCCTTTTTGGAACCACCTTCTTTTGCATAGGACAACTCCAACTAGTACTCACATTCCCACTCATACCACTTTGCTTCGGATAGGAAGTACTACAAGAAGAAGCATATGCATGCCCACTAGAAGTCCTTCCATAATCAACATTAGCACTTCCACTACCTCCATAGACACACCCTCCACGAGTCCTATTTGTATAAGGATATTCCCCATAAGACCCATAAGATACATGTGAATGAGAGTCATACCTCCAGTCGTCTTCAACTTCATGATGTATAGCACAAGAATTTTGAGCTTCATTAGCTTCACCATACGAATCATAACAAGGTTCTTCTTCATCCCCATCTTCCTCATGAGACACATGAGTACCACTTTCTTCATATTCTCCATCGTCACATCCTTGATAGCTCTCATAGTCCTCCGCTTCATAACTACAACCATCATTGTCATAACAATCATAATCTCCACCACATGAATCAGAATCCATGGAGAAGTACCTGCAAAGAACACTTAGCAAACACGTTTGTTATAGCCCGTATTTTGTAAGTTCGGAATTTCCGAGGTAGTCGTGGTAAGTTAAGGGTAAGGCCATTTTCAAAAATTATTTTAATGTACAAGTTGTTATGAATATTATTAGTATGAAAATATTGAGAAAGGCTAAGGGCAAAAAGGAAAATTTGCAAGATGGCTCATGAGAATATCGAGGAAGGCTAAGGGCAAATTTGGAATTTCAAAAATAATTTTTTCATGAATTGCAAAAAAAAAAGTGGGCTTGGAATTAAAGGGGCCTTGTTGCCGTCCAAGTGATTGGGCCAAAGCCCACTTGGGAGCTTATTATTAATAGACAAAAGATGACAAGTCCATCATATTTTATCATCTTCATCTTTAAGAAGTTTCAAGAAACTTGGAGACAAAAAAATAGGAGGGCCATTCGGCCATGGTGAGTAAAAATTCACCTCTTGAAAAGTTGATCAAAAAAAAATTATTTCTTCTAGTATCCCAAGCAAGTTGAAGGCCCTAATTAACATGGAGTGGTTGTTGGAGCAATAAAACCATTCATTCTTGCAAGGCACAATTCTAGCCAAGTTGAAGAACTAAGTGAAAAAGGTAAGGTTTCATCTTCTTTTATATGTTGTGGGTGGTTTGTATGTGTTGTAGAGTGAAGAAATGGATGAAATTCATGAAAGTGTGGATGCTATGTTGTAGCCGTGTGGGTTGATGTTGCGGCCGAATGTAGTTGTATTGTGTAGAACAAATGAATTGATTTTATTTAGTAATTTGATTGTTGTTGTGTTGTGGATTCTATGATGTAAAATGAGAATTTAATGGTTGAAAATGAAGTTGTAATCGTTTGTGGATTATGGAAGAAGTTAATGTGACATTAGTATGGTTCCTTGTAATTATAAGAATAGAGTTGCTAATGTGTATGTTGTAAATATAATTCATGAATATTGGAAATGAGACATGTGTTTGGAAGATTGTAAGTTGGGTTGTTGTAATTGAATTTGAAAGAAGGAAGTGTGTTGCTATGGTTCTTGTTGCTTTTGGAAGGTTTCGGGTGAAATGGGATATTGGCTAGATTGTTTTGAATATTGTATGACTTGTTTGAAGTATTCTTGAATTGTGTTTGTAAGGTCTTGGGCAAGTATTTGAATGTGTAAGCATTGATGTTGGCTTGATTTCATGTGATTGAATTGAGTATAAATGGAATGTCCGTCGGATTGTGTAGAAATAATTGTTAATGTTAGAACGTATTTTGAAATAATTGTTGAAGTTGGAAGATATGATTGTTGGTATTGCTATTGATAATTTGGCCGAGTTGCATCCTCAGGTTTGTTGTTGATAAATTGGCTGAGTTAGATTCTCGGGGATGGTGTGTTTACAGAGGAAATGCTGCCGAAATTTCGGTAGAATATAAGTGAACTCATTTGGAATTCTAAGACAAGTATATGTCAATGAGTCTAATGATTATGTAAAATCTTCTTGAATGTAGACAAGCAAGTTTGGGACAAATAAGCGTCGCTAATAAGGCGTGGCACAGGTATGTAAGGCTTACTCTTTCTTTCTTTTGGCATGATCCCTATGAAACGAGTATATGATGTACATGTATGATTTCAAAGAGATTCCTATTCTTAGAGCCACTAGGATGGCTAACGTTCTTGATTTCCATAAGCTGTTTCATATGGCTTTGATACGTATCCATGGTTTCCAAAGTTCTATTGGATATGCTTCCGAACGTGTCTACGATTCTTATTTGCCTTTTGATATGAGCATACTTAGTATGGTTGAGGTTATGGCCTGATTGGATAACAAGCCAGGTATAAGAGTTCATGTCCTTAAATTGGTTCTGTAAGTATTAATGTTTCTAACTTTTGCATACAGTCTTGGTTCGGGCCGAACATTCCTCGGCAGTAATATATTATAATTATGGATCGGGTTGCACGTTCCGCAGCAATATATTTATGGATCGGGCTGCACGTTCCGCAACAATATATTGTATGGATCGGGCTGCACGTTCCGCAGCAATACACTGTTTGATGTCCTATGAGTATGCGTGCATGAATCTGTTATATGAATATATGATATATGATGTCGGCATATTGATTTGATCCATAATGATATTCGAAAGGTACTTAACATGATTGTTGCTTTGATGTTCCAAAAATGGCTTCTGAAATGTTTGAAGAAAGTTTTGTACTAAAACGTCCATAACTTTTTGATACGAACTCCGATTGACTTGAAACATGTTTACGAACCTCAAGTGTCGGTTTATGTACTTACCTATCAAGTCTTGATTTGTGTGCATATGGTTTCTCACTACTCTGTTCGTGCAAGCTCAATATGTCTATTCACCGAGTCCCAGGCCGGGTATGCTATCGTGCGCACTCCTCTGCATTGTTCAACGAGTCCCTTAATGGGCCGGGTACGGTATATGTGTATATGATAATATGATGGTGATGATGATGTGTTATGGCGGCTAGGAGGGCATATGATGATTTGATTCACCGAGTCCCTCACTAGAGGGCCGGGTACGGTATGTGTATAATATATGATGTGCACGTGCATGATTCTATCTACCGAGTCCCTTAATGGGCCGAGTACGGTATGATTTTATTCACCGAGTCCCTCACTAGAGGGCCGGGTACGGTATATATATATATATATATATATGTATATGTATATGCATGCATAATGATATGAAAGTACGATGACATGATTTTATCCACCGAGTCCCATAATGGGCCGGGTATGGTATGTGATAACGACATGCATGATTTATGGTTTAAAGGCAAGAGTTTTGATATTCTGGACATTGTACATGTTTCTGTATTATTACTGTCAGCTCTGCCCCTTTTTTGTGATCTCTACCTTACATGCTCAGTACATTTTCCGTACTGACCTCCTTTCTTCGGGGGCTGCGTTTCATGCCACGCAGGTATATACAGATGAGTAGAAGATTCGTCAGAAGATGTTTCAGCAAGATTGGCGAGCTCCAATTGCTTCTGGAGTGTTGTCGAGACAGAGTATATGTACGTTCTGATTTCTGGATTGATGTTAGAGACTTTGCAGACAGAGTCGTGGGTATTGGAAGTCAGTCTGTAAGCGGCTCCATCAGCCGATGTGTCATTTTGTGTTATGATATAAATTCAATGTGATTACAGATTTTGTTGGATTTGAGAATGATAAAAAGAATGTTTCTGAAAAAGAAATATACCATGTATTCCATCTTTATTCGATTTAAAAAGTCTAAGAAGATTATGTGTGCACTAAGAGTCTGAGGGTTCGCTCGGCCCTAAGTAAGGGTCGGGTGCCCATCACACCCTGATCAAGATTAGGGTGTGACAACCTTAGTAGTAAAGAAACCTCACCACACTCGTTTGTGCTCGGCTAGCACCACTCAAATGAACTTACACACTCTTTACCTTTTACCACTCAAATGGAATGGCCGGTGTTGATTCTCGATTGGATTCGGTTGCTTGCAAGGTGCACAATTGCTACTTGAGGTCCGAATGGATTCTTATTAGACTCGAAGAAAGACAGACGACTCAATTCAATCTAACGGACTTGAACCAAGAAATTAACAACGAAGCAAAAATGAAGAAAAGCACGAAAGAATTGGCATGAAAGAAATGCGGACACAAGAACTAGCAAACACAAGTAGGAACAACTACTAAATGGCTACTAGTTGAGAGACACAAGAAAATAGAATGCAAAAATTGGGAAAATAACTAAAATTTCGGGCCCGCGTAGGTGATATCTTGAAAACACGACCGTGAAGCCCCAATTGATCCAAGGTATCAATTTGAAGTAATGGAAATTTCTAAATTTCTATACTCTTTTTTTCCCTACCAAAGGATTAGGGACACAATCCAACAAGCAATCCCAAGAAAATTTTTGGAATTGAAAAGAATTAAGAACGAATCACCTGATCGAAATTGATGAAATTGGACTTACACGACCAAGTGGTGGTGTTTCACAGTCCGTAAAAGTTTCCATGGGTCATATAAGTGGTCTTGTAACAAGGCTAACTTGAGGCAGAATGTTGGTTTGTAGGGCCAAGTTTCACGAGCGCTCAGGTTGACTTTCACGGACCGTGGAACCCGTCCGTATCATAGGACCAAAATTGGACAGTAACTGGTCCAAACAACTTGCCTTTCACGGACATAAACTTGAGTTTCACGAGTGCTCAGGTTGACTTTCACGGACCGTATAATGGTTCACGGTTCGTGGAATCCGTTCGTATCTTAGGACCAAAATTGGGCATAAACTGGTCCAAACAGCTTGCCTTTCACCGACCGTATAAAATTTTATGGTCTGTGGAACTCGTCCATATAATATGATCTCGGAAAAACTTCAGTTGGCTCAGGATTTGTGCACGAATTTCGTAGATTTACTAATTCTTATGGCCCCACACAACCTAGTATTTTCTTCTTTGGGTAGAAAGAACCTTTTCACAACTTTCCTATGAAGATATGAAGATGCTGAAGAACATGAACAACAATTCAAAATTTCAACTACCCTCAATTCATCTCCAAATTCGCTCAAATTTAAGATCTAGACTCTCCTTCACTTGTAGAACAAAGCCCGATAGGTTTCAAGTTCCAATTTCACTCAAATCAACAAGACCCACTTCAAGTTCTTCAAGTTTTCAAAGGCTTCAACTCAAAAATGGTGGATTCTTCAATATTGACCCGATTGACACGAAATTTGAAGATTTGAAACCCTAACGTACTAAGGAACAAGAATCTAATAACAAAACAACAAAACAAACAATTTTTTTGGGGGGTTTTCTAGGATTTTTTTTTCGATTTTTTTTTGTAACAAAGCCTAGGCTAGATTTGATAGAACAAATCTAATCCAAGCTCTGATTGGTATTGATACAAGAACGGATACGCGGAAATGAGAAATTAAGAAGATAAATAAAAGGAAAAGAAAAGATAGATAATTTAACACAACTTAAGATTCAATTTAGCAACCAAAGTTATATAAAACTAAGACCTCTAAATTATCATCAAAAGAAACACCAAATTATTAAGTTGACCTCAAAGGAATCGATCCCAAGCAACCAACTTCTCAATAACACAAGAATCAACAAGAGCCTACCAAAGGCCTCTCACAAGTTTCTCTTTCTAGAGATAACCCTAAAAACACTCAAAATATTCATAATTCATCAAAAGCTTCCTCATGAAATAAAAATACTAGCTATTTATACTAATGAAATAAAGAAGACACTACATTATTACAATTATACCCTTAATGAAGTAAGGGCCTTGTTTGGATGTCTTCCATGGAAGTGAAACTTGAAAAGGCTTGCATTTAAGTACTAGCCCCTTTTGCATGCATAGCCTCCTTCTCCAGATAGCCTCCCAAGCTATATTCCATATCTTGAATGTGATGTTAATGAAGCTTTCCATCCAAGCTATCTCCCATATCTTCAAGGCCATCCTATGTGGACCTCCCATGATCTTCAAAGACTCCATCTTCATGAAGCTCGATGGAGTTGGTCTTGTATCATATTAGGAGTTTTAAGGTGTTTCAAAAGCCTAAAATGAAGTTCGTCGAGTCTAGTTTCCAACGCAACAAACCGCTCGTCGATATGACGTCGGAGTAGAGAATTATGGACGTTACAAATTCAGCTGACAGAGCAGAAACAGCGCTGCTACAGTACTGCTACAGTACTGCTACAGTGCACCGACTTTAGCAACTATATAAGGGGCAAAAACCCCATTTTTCTGCACAAAAATTTTCCAAAAACATTCCAGAAAATTCAGCCAAAGCAAGAGAGCTTATATATCACATAAAAGCGAGGATTTTGAGAGATTTCAAGTTACGGAGTATTAATCGAGGTCCAGACAATGTGTAGTCACGATTATAGTTTTATCTTGCATTGGAATTGGCTTGGATTCAAAGTAAATATTGAAAATATTGCTGCTCTAGAAAGAATAAGGTATGAATCTCTCCTTATTAATATTAATTTCAGTTTATTTATGGAGATAAAGTTATTAAATAGTCGTATAATAAGTTGGATAGTTGAGAAACATGGAAAACATCGTGTGAGATGTTTTATGGAGCCTATTGGAGTTGATAATGTTGTTGTGATGTTGGTATTGTTGTTGTTGTTGTTGGTTATTGGATTGTGATTTCGGGCTAGGCATATAAACAGGGGAGATGCTGCTCGAATTTCGGCAGATTCTAAATGGACTTAAATTAAGGGTTTAAGACTAGCGTATGATGATGAGCCTAATAATATTATGAATGGTCTTATATGTAGATTATGAGGCTACGAATGATCTTAAGTGAATTGCAAGACAGGAAGTAAGTTGGAAGCCGAGAAAATTATCCTCCAAGTATGTTAAGGCTATTCCTGTTTCTTTGAAAGGCATGATTCTTTTCCTACCAACCCGTGCATGAATTTCGTAAAAATCCTCATTTCCAAGAATGTTAGAGATTCATGACTTTTAAAGTTTTTATGGTGCTAAAGATAAACATGTTTTATGATGGCGATGATCTTATTTCTAGAAA
Organism: Lycium barbarum; assembly: GCF_019175385.1. Classification (NCBI taxonomy): domain Eukaryota; kingdom Viridiplantae; phylum Streptophyta; class Magnoliopsida; order Solanales; family Solanaceae; genus Lycium; species Lycium barbarum. The sequence goes on from NC_083337.1 coordinate 115,013,828, forward strand.
CTCCTATGTTATAATTCTCTACATATGTTTCATAACCTCCTTACTTCCAAAAGTTAGAGTTCATGATTCAAAGGCATGACTTCTTTCTTGATAATCCATAAATGTTTTCCAAAATTTCCCTATTTTCCGAGTCAAAGATTTATGATTCTATAAGCTTTTACGACAACAACAACGGACATGTTTTTACAATGTTAATGACGATGCGAAAGATGAGAATGTTTCTATGATGATTACGAAGATGATGATGATTTCATGTTTAAAAGTCTCAAGCTTACGATTTCAATGTGAATATGAGAATGTTGAGTTATTTCTGTGATTTTCTTAATTTTTTATTCATTGTTGTTGATCTCGCTTTATAATAATTGTTCCTTCAAGGTGAGATAGAGCGATGATGATTATCCAATAATATAATCGGAGGTTACCGACCTTACGTCACTCCGATGTATCTATAGCTTTTATTTGGCTCTCATGCATGTTTATATATATGTATGTACTTTCTCATACCGCGCCACGCTATAGTCGGCCGGGCATAGCACGTAGATGTGTACACCACTGTAGTAGGCATGTTATGATATCGCCCCGGACGCGGGCTAATGATGATAACACCGAGCCTTAATGGTCGGGCATGATACTATATATATGACACTGAGCCTAAATGGCCGGGCATGATACTATATATATGACACCGAGCCTTAATGGCCGGGCATGGTACTATGTATATGTATAAAAATGTTTTTTTAAAGGCTAAGCATGTATGGCATCTGCCTTATGAGGTATCCAGATGTACAGGTTATCTTTGTTATTCCATGTTACCTTTTATATCTATATTATGTTGTTATTCATGCCTTACATACTCAGTACATTATTCGTACTGACGTCCCTTCTTGTGGACGCTATTAATGGACGGGCATGGTACTCTGTATATGTATAAAAATGTGTTTTTAAAGGCTAAGCATGTATGGCATCTGCCTTATGAGGCATCCAGATGTACAGGTTATCTATCTTATTCCATGTTACCTTTTATATCTATATTATGTTGTTATTCATGCCTTACATACTTAGTACATTATTCGTACTGATGTCCCTTCTTGTGGACGCTGCGCTCATGCCCGCAGGTTGGTAGGGAGACGGATCAGACCCGTAGGTGTTCTATCAACAAATTCTCAGGAGCACTCTGTTACACCTTGGAAAATTCCCCGTACATGTACAGTGAATAGGAGAGAGAAGTTCACAGTGAACGCGATGTTTTGAGAACTACGAAATAGTAATTGATGACCCTAAACAAGAATTCAAAACCATCCGAGATGAGGAAAGAAAGTTATTAAGGAAAGTGAGTCGTATGCTGCATATCGGATAAGAATTACGAGCAACGAGTCAACGAGGGAATAATAATGTCTTAGAGACACGTAATAACGTCCCTTAGATTGGTATTGAAGTGCTAAACAAGTGTTAAGAAGGTTCCATAAGGATCGGAGATCAAACGAGTCGACGAGAACGGAAGTCGCTTCAGTTGGCATTATACGGACAAACATACGGTCCGTATAAATTATACTGACCGTATAATTGGCCAAGATGAAGATTTCATTCTGGACCAAATGTACGGTCCAACATACGGTCAGTATAAATTATACGGACCGTATGTTGGTCCGTATAAAGTCCCACGGCCAGCTTTTTAAATTACATAAGGGATCATTTTTTTTCATTTCCTCCACTTCATTTCCCCTCTCTTCCATCCAAGAACACCCTAGAATATTCTCCCACATCCATCCATAAGAGAAATCACAGGGGACCAAGTTCTAAAACATCAAATTCATGAATCCAAGTCCATGAACCTCAACTAAAAGTCATCCAAACTAAGAAATCCCAAAATGGAAGAAACAAGGTTTTGGTGAAGAAGACGGAATTCCACTCTAGACTTGTTCCATCATCATCCAAGGTAAGTTTCATGGCTATATTAGGTTATTTAGAGTATTGAAGGACTAAGGTGCTTGGATTGTAAGAAAATATAGGAAGTGAATTATAAATGAATGAGTAGTATTGTAATTGAATGGTAGCTAGAGGGAATCATGAGTATGAATAGGTTGTGGTTATGGATATGTTATAAAAGGCGTTTAGACCATGGGACAAGTACAAGTTATGCAAAAAAAATGCGATAACGAGCCATAATCATAAATGTGGGAGAAATGGTGGATTTTGCTCAATGTGTACAAATGAAGATTGCTGATATAATATTGTGCGTGTTGTTGTGAATGTTTGGGAGCTGAAATAGAATGTGGGAAAAGTCGTAGAAATAAAGGAAATGCTGCCCAATTCTCTCTAGAATTAACGATGTATTCTTATAGCCGATTAACTAATGTTAATGCGATCCTCAAGTGAAGGTAACGACGTGACGTCGAAGGAAGGCAAGTGACCGATAACGAAGCTATACGACAAGGTATGTGAGGCTCATCTCTTCTTTCAAAAGGCATGATTCCTTAAACCTTCCCTAATCCTTTTATAAGAGGAAGCTTATGAGTCTTCCGATATAACGTATCACATAAGGGTACGGAAGCGAAGGTGATGATGTTGCTCTTGTTAACACTCGCCTTACGTTCTATTCCCTTCAAGGCGAGGCATGATATTCATGGATGTTCATAATACGATCGGGGTTTTACGACCTTATGTCACCCCGATATAGTGTGATCATTCTTAAAAGCTAGAGTATACTGTTAATGCTAATGTTTGACATGTAAATAAGGTGATTAATGATGCATAATGTAACTATGTTACGTATATAATGCTAAGAACTGATAGGATGATGCTATGTTATGAGTTGTGTGATGATACGATTTCACCGCACCTAGTTGGCCGGGCATGTCACCGCTAAGGCGGGCTGCATATGATTCCACCACGCCTAGTTGTCCGGACATGTCACCGCTAATGCGGGCTGCTATGTTTACACCGAGCCTAGAGGGCCGGACATGATCACCACTAGTGGGCGGCATTTAAGGGTTACCCGGACGGGGGTAACGATGTGGATTACGTTGTGATGCTGTATGTGATGATGTATGAGAAGATATATTGGATATGATAACACATATACTATGATAATGTGAGATATGATATATGTAAAAAGTATGTTGCTTATGACACTCGTACAGGTTATGTCCTTCTCTCATGACTTATGATCCTTCTAGTACGTTGCTCATTTCATTCCTGCCTTACATACTCAGTACAACGTTCGTACTGACGTCCGTTTTCTTTGGACGCTGTGTTCATACCCACAGGTAGACAAGGAGGCGAGCTTGACCCAGATTCCTAGTAGCTGTCAGTTGATTGAGAGCACTCCATCGTCCGGAGGTGCTTATGCCTATTCGTTTGGTACATATATGCATTTTGGGCGCGACGGAGTCTTGTTCCGTCTATGTGTACGGTGTTTCAGTAGAGGCTCGTAGATCCGCAGTGTGGGTTAGATGGTCTCACTAAATGACTACGACATATTTGTACATATTATTTTGTTAGCCTACAAAGGCCTATGTATATATAAATCAATTATATTTTTATATATGGAAAATGTTCATTTTATGATTATGCTCTACTGAATGACAAAGAAATGTAAAATGATTATGACAAGTGAGGAAGTAAGGGGTGCTCGGTAGTCAGCCCCGGGTACCTGTCGCGGCCCTTAGTCGGGTCATGACAAAAGTGGTATCAGAGCAGTTCGTCCTAGGAAATGTCTACGAGCCGTGTCTAGTAGAGTCTTGTTTATGGTGTGTAGCGCGCCACGCTAATAAACAAGGGGCTACCAGGCATTTAGGAAAAATGACTGTCTTTCTTCTTATAAGATCGTGCGATAGAGCCATGTATAAGCTTTTGTCCTCCCTAATAGTGTGTTGTGATTTCAGAAATGCCGCCAAAGGGAAAAGCTACAGCCGCCCAGAAGGGCAAAGCTACGACGAAGAGGCGGGCAGAAAGAGAGCCTCCGGCGAATGTAGAGGAGGGCGAATCACAAAATGAGGCCTCGCCCAATGTAGAAGAGCAATGAGGAGCCTCAGTTCCAATTCCTCCCTCAGTTACTTCGGGTCAACAAGTGACCGAAGCTATTCATATATTAACGCAATTGGTTGCCGCCCAGGCACAGCAGCAGAGTGCGGGCCCGAGTGATCGTTCAGCAAATACGAGAGCCCGTGATTTCCTTACTCTAAATCCTCCGGAATTTTTCGGGTCGAAGTCGGATGAGGACCCATAAGGCTTTATCGATGAGATGTTGAGAACGCTGAAACTTATTCATGCTTCTGAGACTGAATCCGTGGAGTTGGCCTCTTATAGGCTCCGCGATGTGGTGGTATTATGGTACAACAATTGGATAGCGTCGAGACCAGAAAATGCACCTCCTCCTGTTTGGCAAGAGTTTGTTGACGCTTTCGTCCGTCATTATTTGCCGCCCGAGGTCCGCCGAGGCAGAGCGGACAGGTTCTTGAATCTGAAGCAGGGAAGCATGAGTGCTCGGGAGTATAGTATGCAGTTTAATTCTCTAGCCAGGTATGCCCCGACTATGGTGACCGACATGGGCGATCGTGTACACAGATTCGTGAGTGGTTTGGGGCCACATTTGTTTAGAGATTGTCGGACGGCCTCTTTGCAAGACGGGATGGATATTTCCTGAATACAGGCACATGCTCAGAATCTTGAGGAACGACAACAGCTGCAGAGAAGTGATCGTGATAATGACAGAAGGCGAGGTAAGAGGGCTAGGTCTATGGGGGCGAGCAGTGAATATAGAGGGGGATCGAGACAGATGCATTCCAGGCACTCAGGTAAGTCAGCGACTAGTGCGCCTCCCAGGGTTTCCGACAGAAGGTTTGATCGTTCTTCCCGATCAAGACAGGGCCAGAGTTCAAGGGCCCTAGGTTCCCAGTTTGATGGTGATTATAGCCGAGGAAGACCGCCACTTCCACGATGCAGCCAGTGTCATAAATTACACTCAAGGCCATGTCGACAAGGCATAGATACTTGTTACATTTGTGGACAGACTGGGCATTTGATGCGAGATTGTCCCTCGCGGTATGGTAGAGGTGGGGCTCAGCCCACAGGCTCAGTAGCTGGATCTTATTCAGTACGACCGACAGCACAGACTCCCCAGATGGCAACCGGCCGAGGCAGAGGTAGAGGGGCAGCATCTACTCCAGGTGCCACTCAGCCCCGAGTATATGCTCTAGCGGGACGACAGGATCTCGAGTCCTCCCTGTCACGACCCAGCCCTGTGGGCCATGACTAGTGCCCGAGCTGGACATCCATACGCACCTGTCAACATTAACGGCCGAGACTATAGGCCTCAATTAATACATCGCATCATATTCACATACGCAAGCCGACGAGGCTACCACTATACATGTTGTTATACTATGCAAGCCGACAAGGCTGCCATTACACATCAAACATTACGCAAGCCGACAAGGCTGCCACTATGAAACGATAACACAAGTAAGCCGACAAGGCTGCTACAACAATATAACAATATATATGCAAGCCGGCAAGGCTGCTGTAGCGATAGAACACGCATAATGATCATATACACATCTGACCACATCGGAATACAACCCACATCCATGTCTACAAACCTCTAAGAGTTCAATAGTGAAATATGACGGGACAGGGCCCCGTCGTACCCTTAAACAACATATGCATATATATATATATATATATCAAAAAGGGATTTGTACCAAAATCTAGGCTCCGGAACAACGGAGCTCTCTAAGGTAGCAGAAAGGGAATCCTAAGCTGGCGGATCACCAAAGCGAGTATCTGCACCTGCGGGCATAAAATGCAGCCCCCGAAGAAAGGGGGTCAGTACGGAAAATGTACTGAGCATGTAAATCATGAAATACAGTAAACAGGATCATAACTGAAATAAGAAGTACAGAAAACGAGTACAATAATCAGAATACCAAAATACATGTTTTTGAAACATAAATCATGCATGTCAATATCATATATCATATCCGACCACATTATGGGACTCGGTGAACATGGTCGCCACCCCGTCTTTGGCGCAATAACACAGCATACACCAGAATATAATATAACTCTGTAACACAGCATAACACCATAACACAGCATAACACCATAATATATATATATATACCGTACCCGGCCCTCTAGTGAGGGACTCGGTGAAAGACATATTGAGGCATGTATGAGCAGAGTAGTGAGAAACTTTATGCAATTTAAAAACATTTTCGGAGACTCAATAGAATAGTCAACACGAATTACCATTCGAAAATCAGGACAATAGTCGTATCAAATACCTTTCGAATGTCGCTCGGAACATAATCAACATCCCTTGAATGTTATCATAAGTATCTCACAAAGCCTTAAGGATCATAGTCATTTGTCACTACATGATGAAACACCTCATAGAAGTCCCGTCACTAGTTATCATAGAGTTCCTAAGAATACGAACGGATATATATATCGACTATTAACCAACGTACAGAAAACTGAAGAGGGAGGCACAATCACGAAGTAAATAAGAATTATAAATTACATCCAAAGTCTATGAATAGAGTTACCCCAAAGTTCATATCATTTATCACTTAGATCTCGGACATGCCAAAAGAAAGAAGGGACAGCTTTACATACCTGTCAGCGACTATTCGTGAATCCTTTTCGCCTCGTCGCTCTTTTAGCCTATTTATATAAAAGTAACGTTATCGTTAGTAACTACATTTTCTAGTTCACAAATCTATAGCCCATTCTTTTATAGGATCTACATTTCAGTTTATATATTCTCGTTTAGGGTTTTCTATTATCTAAAAATTTAGCGAAAATCCGGCAGCACTTCCCCTATATATTCGCCTATCCCAAATTTACAATTGCTCTCCTGTTGACACAGAAATACCAACAATAACATATGGATACAAGTATATTTTAAATTCCTCCAATTCAACACGAACAACAACATGTTCATATCAACACAATTTCAATTTTAACTTTCTAATCCTTTCGCCATATAATCCATCATAACAACAACTATAACGCAACTTAAGATAAAATTTTCATGCTAATTAGAGCAGCCCCCTCACGGTTCAATTTGCATTTCAACACCAACATCTAACATTCCCTATATTCATCATATACGTACAATTTATACAAGCTTTAATTGCCTCCAAAATGGGTATAAGAAAAAGATTAAATCTTACCTCAATCAACTTGGCTCCTTAACCTTGCTAATCACTTGGATAAATTCAACATTTTGAGGCATAAATTCTCCCCCTCAACCCTCCATTGCTCGGCAAAGTTTCTCCTTGGCCGAGAGGCTTTTTATTTTTATTTTGTATTCTTAATTGTTCTTGATTCAAGTTCATGAAATGTTATTTCATGACTTGTTATCCATATATATATGGTCCTTACAAACCTTACACGTGCACCCTAAGGTGTCACTTAATTGATGATTTGTTTTGTTTTTTTAAATAAAATCGGGTGGGGCCCACTTGCTTAATTAATTTTAATTAATTTAACTGAATTACTAATTTCTACTTAATAATCTAAGCACAATTAATTAATTCCTAATCTCCAATAATAATATTTTTACACTAAATAAAATTTATAACAATTAATTCTAATTTAGAAATTAAAATTTTAGGGTTTCTATTCCGTGTCCGGGGTTCCGCCTTTAACTCGCATCGATTCCTTTGCGAATAATTCGACGTATACAAATACGGGGTATAACACTCCCCAGATGTTGTCACAGGTACATTGACTATATTTTCCCGTGACGTGTATGCTTTGATCGATCCGGGTTCTACCTTCTCTTATGTTACTCCGTATGTTGCTGATTGCATTGGGGTGAAACCCGAGCCAATTAAACCTTTCGAAGTGTTCACTCCAGTTGGTGATCGCGTAATAGTGAGGAAAGTTTATAAGGATTGTGTGGTTGTTATATGTGATCGTCGAACCAGAGCCAATTTAATTGAGCTAGAAATGATAGATTTCGACGTAATTATGGGTATGGATTGGTTGGCCTCATGTTATGCTAATGTGGATTGCCGAATTCAATTCCCGGGAGAGCCCTTACTTGAATGGAAGGGTAACACGGCATCCCCAAAGGGTAGGTTTATTTCCTACCTTAAGGCAAGGAAGATGATAGCCAAGGGCTATATTTATCATCTAGTTCGGGTTCACGACACTGAGGTGAAGTCACCGACTCTTCAATCTGTGCCGGTAGTAAATGAATTCGCAGATGTATTCCTAGATGAAATTCCAGGTCTTCCTCCAGAAAGGGAAATTGAGTTCACTATTGATGTATTGCTGGACACCGAGCCTATTTTTATTCCCCCTTATCGAATGGCTCCGGCAGAGTTGAAAGAGCTGAAGGTGCAGTTGCAGGATTTGCTTGAAAAAGGGTTTATAAGGCCCAGTTCGTCGTCGTGGGGAGCGCCGGTCTTGTTCGTGAGAAAGAAAGACGGTTCCCTACGAATGAGCATTGATTATAGGCAATTAAATAAAGTGACGATAAAGAATAAATATCCACTTCCAAGGATTGATGACTTGTATGATCAGCTGCAGGGCGCTAAATGGTTTTCTAAAATAGATTTGCGATCAGGTTATCACCAAGTTAGAGTTAGAGAAGCGGATGTTCCCAAAACTGCTTTCAGGAGCAGATACGGCCATTATGAATTCCGAGTAATGTCGTTTGGGTTGACTAATGCCCCGGCGATTTTCATGAATTTAATGAATATTGTATTTAGGCCATTCCTGGATCTTTTCGTGATAGTATATATTGATGATATCATGGTATATTCTCGCACAGAAGCAGAACATGCAGATCACTTGGGAACTGTGCTGGGAATCCTCCGAGCTCGGGAGTTATATGCAAAGTTCTCAATGTGCGAGTTTTGGCTAAATTCTGTGACATTTCTAGGCCGTATTATTTCAGATGATGGTATACGGGTTGATACTCAAAAGATTGAAGCTGTAAAGAATTGGCAGAGACCTATGACACCCACAGAAGTGCGTAGCTTTCTGGGATTGGCAGGCTACTATAGAAGGTTCGTAGAGGGATTTTCTTCCATCGCAGCCCCATTGACGAAGTTAACCCAGAAATCAGCCAAGTTTCAATGGAGTGATGGCTGCGAGCGCAGTTTTCAAGAGTTAAAAGACAGATTGACTTCAGCTCCAGTTCTAACACTTCCGGACGGGCCAAATGGTTATGTTATATATTGTGATGCTTCTGGTGTGGGATTAGGATGCGTACTGATGCAGCATGGCAGAGTTATTGCATATGCCTCGAGACAGTTACGGAAACATGAAAAGAATTACCCCACTCATGATCTCGAATTGGCTGCGATTATTCATGCGTTGAAGATATGGAGGCATTATTTGTATGGTGTGCATGTCGATATTTACACAGATCACAGGAGCCTTCAATATATTTTCAAGCAGAAGGAGTTGAACCTGCGGCAGAGGTGGTGGCTAGAATTGCTGAAAGACTATGACGTGAACATTTTATACCACCCCGGGAAGGCTAATGTAGTAGCCGACGCGCTTAGCCGCCGATCAATGGGCAGTTTAAGTGAAGTCCCTCCAGAGAAGAACGAAATAGTTCATGAGCTTTACCAGTTAGCTAATCTTGGAGTGCGAGTGATTGATTCGGGAAGCGCAGGAATCAGTGTTAATGATCCTATAACCTCGCCTTTGAATATTGAAATAAAAGAACGCCAGAATGAAGATCCACAAATGTGTCATTACAGAGAAGTGTCTCGTGAAAAAGAGAAGTCTCCATTTGAAGTTTCCACAGATGGGGTCCTTAGATATCGAGGCAGACTATGTGTGCCGGATGTGGCAGAATTGCGTCAACGGATTATGGAGGAAGCACACTATTCTCGGTATTCTATTCACCTGGGTGCAACGAAGATGTATCACGATCTCAGAATGTTATATTGGTGGGATGGCATGAAGAAAAATATAGTAGAGTTTGCGGCTCAATGTCCGAATTGCCAACAAGTGAAGATTGAACATCAGAAGCCAGGAGGCTTATTGCAAGAGATGGAAATTCCTATATGGAAGTGGGAAGTGATCAACATGGATTTTGTTGTAGGATTACCCCTCTCCCGAGGCAAACATGATTCTATATGGGTGATTGTGGATAGGTTGACGAAAGCAGCTCATTTTCTTCGAGTCAGAACCACATATGCGGCTGAAGACTACACTAAATTGTACCTGAAAGAAATTGTGCGACTTCACGGAATTCCATTAGCCATTATTACAGACAGAGGGGCACAGTTCACAGCTACGTTCTGGAAGTCTTTTCAAGAGGGTTTAGGTACCCAAGTGAAGTTTAGTACGACATTTCACCCGCAGACCGATGGGCAGGCCGAGCGAACTATTCAGACTTTGGAGGATATGTTAAGGGCATGCATATTAGATTTTGGTGGTAGTTGGGAAGATCACTTACCCTTGATCGAGTTTGCCTATAATAACAGCTATCACTCCAGTATTCAAATGGCTCCATACGAATCTCTATATGGAAGAAAATGTAGATCTCCAATTGGATGGTTTGAAACTAGAGAAGCACAATTGATAGACCCCGACTTGATCCAACAAGCAGTCGAAAAGGTTAAAGTGATTCGAGACCGACTGTTAACAGCCCAAAGTCTTCAAAAGTCTTATGTGGACAACCGCCGACGAGACCTGGAATTTCAAGTCAACGATTGGGTATTTTTGAAGGTGTCGCCAATGAAAGGGGTAATGAGATTCGGTAAAACAGGGAAACTGAGCCCAAGATATATTGGACCCTATAGAATTGTCCGTAAGGTGGGTCGTGTAGCCTACGAATTGGACTTTCCTTCAGAGCTTGAGTCCGTGCACCCAGTTTTCCATGTTTCGATGCTCCGCAAGTGCATTGGAGACCCAACAAGAATAGTTCCGGTTGATGATGTCCAAGTAACAAAGAAATTAGCATATGAAGAAGTGCCTGTTGCTATTCTAGACAGACAAGTGCGAAGGCTCCGGAATAAAGAAGTGGCTTCAGTGAAGGTCATATGGCGAAACAATAACAAGGAAGAATTGACTTGGGAAGCGGAGGAGAACATGAAAGCTAAATATCCGCATCTATTCCAATCTTCAGAAGAAGTCAATGATGACACGCCGAGATCATAAGGTATGTATGCTTACTTTTTATGTTGTTGGTCATGTGTGGCCATAGATATGTTGATACTATGTTGTAGCCCTGTGAGGCAATGATATTGTGGGCTGTTGTGACAGGTTGGTAGTGCCCTATTACAGGGGAAACTCTGGCGAAATGTTTTTCTAGAATTTCTGAGTGTTTTAACATTCGAGGACGAATGTTCTAAAAGGGAGGGAGAATGTTACACCTTGGAAAATTCCCCGTACATGTACAGCGAATAGGAGAGCGAAGGTCACAGTGAACGCGATGTTTTGAGAACTACGAAATAGTAATTGATGACCCTAAACGAGAAATCAAAGCCATCCGAGATGAGGAAAGGAAGTTATTAAGGAAAGTGAGTCGTATGTTGCATATCGGATAAGAATTACGAGCAACGAGTCAACGAGGGAATAATATGTCTTAGAGACACGTAATAACATCCCTTAGATTGGTATTGAAGTGCTAAACAAGTGTTAAGAAGGTTCCATAAGGATCGGAGATCAAACGAGTCGACGAGAACGGAAGTCGCTTCAGTTGGCATTATACGGCCAAACATACGGTTCGTATAAATTACACTGACCGTACGTTGGACCGTATAATTGGCCAAGATGAAGATTGCATTCTGGACCAAATGTACGGTCCAACATACGGTCAGTATAAATTATACGGACCGTATGTTGGTCCGTATAAAGTCCCACGGCCAGCTTTTTAAATTACATAAGGGAACATTTTTATTCATTTCCTCCACTTCATTTCCCCTCTCTTCCATCCAAGAACACCCTAGAATATTCTCCCACATCCATCCACAAGAGAAATCAAAGGGGACCAAGATCAAAAACATCAAATTCATGAATCCAAGTCCATGAATCTCAACTAAAAGTCATCCAAACTAAGAAATCCCAAAAAGGAAGAAACAAGGTTTTGGTGAAGAAGAAGAAGTAATTCCACTCTAGACTTGTTCCATCATCATCCAAGGTAAGTTTCGTGGCTATATTAGGTTGTTTATAGTATTGAAGGACTAAGGTGCTTGGATTGTAAGAAAATATAGGAAGTGAATTATAAATGAATGAGTAGTATTGTAATTGAATGGTAGCTAGAGGGAATCGTGAGTATGAATAGGTTGTGGTTATGGATATGTTATAAAAGGCGTTTAGACCATGGGACAAGTACTAGGTATGCAAAAAAAATGCGATAACAAGCCATAATCATAAATGTGGGAGAAATGGTGGATTTTGCTCAATGTGTACAAATGACGATTGCTGATATGATATTGTGCATGTTGTTGTGAATGTTTGGGAGCTGAAATAGAATGTGGGAAAAGTCGTAGAAACAAAGGAAATGCTGCCCAATTCTCTCTAGAATCAACGATGTATTCTTATAGCCAATTAACTAATGTTAATGCGATCCTCTCGTGAAGGTAACGACGTGACATCCAAGGAAGGGAACTGACCGATAACGACGCTAAACAACAAGGTATGTGAGGCTCATCTCTTCTTTCAAAAGGCATGAATCCTTAAACCTTCCCTAATCCTTTTATAAGAGAAATCTTATGAGTCTTCCGATATAACGTATCACATAAGGGTACGGAAGCGAAGGTGATGACTTGTTCTTGTTAACACTCGCCTTACGTTCTATTCCCTTCAAGGCGAGGCACGATATTCACGGATGTTCATAATACGATCGGGGTTTTACGACCTTACGTCACCCCGATATAGTGTGATCATTCTTAAAAGCTAGAGTATACTGTTAATGCTAATGTATGACATATAAATAAGGTGATTAATAATGTTAGCTGATAATGTAACTATGTTACGTATATAATGCTAAGAACTGATAGGATGATGCTATGTTATGAGTTGTGTGATGATACGATTTCACCGCGCCTAGTTGGCCGGGCATGTCACCGCTAAGGCGGGCTGCATATGATTCCACAGCGCCTAGTTGACCGGACATGTCACCGCTAATGCGGGTTGCTATGTTTACACCGAGCCTAGAGGGCCGGACATGATCACCACTAGTGGGCGGCATTTAAGGGTTACCCGGACGCGGGTAACGATGTGGATTACGATGTGATGCTGTATGTGATGATGTATGAGAAGATATATTGGATATGATAACACATATACTATGATAATGTAAGATATGATATATGTAAAAAGTATGTTGCTTATGACACTCATGCAGGTTATGTCTGTTATACCCCGCATTTTCAGAGCCTGAGCGTGACACGTGCTCCCTCAAACATTGACAATCACGTTGATAGTAGTATATTTCGTATTCTTGCACGTCGGTTATTCGTAAGCGGTGGTGGGGCCCACACATAGAGATTTTTTTGGAACATGTGAAAAGTTATATGAATCACATATGTGAAGTTAAACACAACTCAAGAAGGACCCTTGAGCCAAATCAAAGTGGGAGCCCTCCAAACAAATATTTTAAGTTACGTTTTTGGGTGATCTGACTTCGGGAGGCCATACCCCTATCAGTGGGTGAGAATTTGGGAAAGGAGATACGGACGTATATAATTGCATTATATTTCCAACCATAGGTCGTGGGTCCATAGGTGACGTCGGGATAAGGAGATACGGACGTTTTAAGGCAGAAAGGTCAGTGGGCTAGGCCCAATCCGGGCCCAACCGGGTTAGGCCCATGACCCATGTCTATTTAAGTGAAATATCAGCCCTTTTCTCCTCAATTTTCATACCAAAAACACCAGAAAATTCTGGAGAAAGAGATAGAAGAACCTTGGAGAGAAGAAAAACCAATTTTGATCAAAATCTGAGTCCCGAATCCCGAAGCCCATGAAAAGAAACGTGTTGTACGCTGCGTTGTCTTCAATTTGAGCTAACAATCAACCAAGGAGAAGAGTGATAACGTGGTGTCTGCATGCTTAAGGTATTATTAAGGTTCCTTTTCATTGTTAATGAGTTTATTTAGAGTTTTAACGGATAGCACGGAGACAATAGCCCGATAAATTTGTTTGTTGGCGTTGTGAATCATGGAACGAGATCTGAAGGGAATTTTGGATGAAAATAAATGTATTTAACTTGTAAAATGTGGAGGATGTTTTTATTGATGTTTTTAGTGTTAATTCTGGCTTCTTTACGGAAATAAAATTATTAAATAACAATATCGCAAATTTGGTGGGTTGAGAAATCTAGAAAGCAGTGTGCGGGATATTTTATGGCATACGTTGGTGTTGGAAATGGTATTACTACTATTGGAATTTTTGTTGATGTTGTTGGCTATTGAATTGGAATCTCGGGCTAGGCATATAAACAGGGGAAATGCTGCCCAAATTTTGGCAGAATTTAAAAGGGTTTTAATTAAAGTTCGAGACGAACGTACGACGATGATCCTAATGATATTATGAATAATTCCATATGTAGATTACGAGGATACGAATAATTCTTAAGCGAGTTGCAAGACGGGAAGTAAGTTGAAAGTCGAGAATCATCTTCCAGGTATGTAAGGCTTACCCTTTCTTTCTTTTGGCTTGTCCAAGAGCCAAATAAGGTATGATATGCACCTTGGGGTAACTCTATTCTTTGATTTCGAGCTTGTCACGATTCTTATTCACTTTTTGACATGAGCATACTTAGTATAGTCGAGTCTATTGTTTTGAAATGTTCGTAAAGGTTTCCGTAATGAATAATGTCCATGACTTTCTTATACTAACTCGGATTTACCCGAAACGTGTTTATAATCCTTCAAGCGTAAATTAGTGTACTTTTCTATCGAGTCTTAAAAATTGATTTATGTGCATATAGTTTCTCACTACTCTGCTCGTGCATGCCTCAATATATCTTTCACTGAGTCCCGGGCCAGGACACGTTCTCGTGCGTAATCCATTGCATTGTTCACCGTGCATATATATTATGATATGATGACACGGGGGTGGCAGCCAGGATGGAATATGATGATTCTATTCACCCAATCCCTCACTAGAGGGTCGGGACAAGTTATATGTATATGTGATATATGATGTTGACATGCATGATTTTGATTTCAAAAGGTAAGTGTGTTGATGTTTTTAACAGTCATACTTGTTTCTGGTAAATCTCCGTTTTAGTTATGACCCTCTTTACTGTATTTCATGCCTTACATGCTCAGTACATATTCCGTACTGACCCCCTTTTCTTCGGGGGTTGCGTTTCATGCCGCGCAGGTACACCCAGATGAGTAGAAGACATTGCTAGAAGATGTTCCAGCGGAATTGGCGTGCTCCATTTCCTTCCGGAGTGTTGCCGAGTCTGAGTATATATGTTACGATTCCTGATTAATGTTAGAGACTTTGCAGACAAAGTCACGTATGTGGGTCGTCAATCTTGTAAGCGGCTCTGCAAGCCGATGTACCATTTTGTGTTATGTTACAAACTCCATATGATTACAAATTTTACTTGACTTGAGAACGATGGAAAGAATGTTTCGGAAAGCCTTTACTAGGTATTTCATTTTTATTTGATTTAAGAGTCCAAAGAGATTATGTATGTAATAAGAGTCAGCGGGTTCACTCGGCCCAAAATAAGGGTCGGGTGCCCATCATGCCCTATCAAGATTAGGGTGTGACAAAGTGGTATCAGAGCAGGTCGTCCTAGGGGTTGTCTGCAAAGTCGTGTCCAGTAGAGTCCTGTTTATGGGTGTGAAGCCGGCCACATTTATAAACAGGAGGCTGCACGGCATCTAGGGATCATTGACCTTCTTTCTGTCTTAGATCGTGCGATAGAGCCAAGTCATAGGAAATGAAATTCCTTATACTAACCTTTGATCTCATCAGAAGCACAGTATCGACGGGAGAAGGTGAGTGATGATATGGAAAGTCACAGAGGTAAGTTTTGATATTTTCGTTCTTTTACCTGAAATTGGGAGCCCTGAGTGGCTGGGATATGTCGTATACATATGCATCCCCTGTAAGGCAATGTTGGTATTTGCTGCGTGCAGATTTTGAATAGTAAGAATTGTAAAGGAGACTGTCAGAATTTTTCAAAACCAGGTAATTTAGTAAGGTACACCTAACAGGAAGAAGCGTGGAAAGGAGATATCGTAAATAGACAATAAGTGGGATGCGTTGTTTTAGAGGAGTTATGGACTTGGCATGGCATTAAGAATAATTGCGAGAAAGACGATTAGTAGTCCGAAGGATTAAAATGGGTTACATTCGAGGTTTAGTAGGAGTAAGGCCTATTAAGGGATTCAGGGAAAGTTGAAAAATGAGTCCTACTGTAGATTATTATGTAAGAATGGTGAGCGGAAATCCAAAGAGGCTGATAACCGAGTATTTACAAGTAACGACGACCCGGGTGCTTCGCCACGAATGGGAATCTAGAAATATAGGACGAAAGGCAGTCATGCACATAGGTGAAAGATGAATATTCAGGATTGAAAAGGTTAAAATAGTAATTGTTAAAGGAGGAAGATGTGTTACGAGAATGTTTTGGAATCTGTTAAGACTTCAACTTGTTCCAGATTATGCGGCGAAGGTCATGCGGTGAGGTGGATGCGATTATATCAGCATCAATGCACCGGATTTCATCGGAGTTCCAAGGTTAAGCGTGCTAAGGTGAGAGAAATCTTAGGATGGGTGACCCCCTGGGAAGTGTGCAAGAAATCCTATAAATCCAGACATGAGAGACAAATGAGAAGCTAGAGTATCCTAAAGGAAGTTAGAGTATGCAGAGTGGTTAGAAACCTTAACGAGGTCGCGTAGGTTGAGGCGGACTAGATCGGTGAAGAGAAGAACGGATCTGCGCGTTCGAAGGAATGTTTTACGAACTTCAGAGCTGATTCTGCAAATAACAAGAGAAGAAAAGTACTCGAGGACGAAGAAACCCAAGGAGGGTTAAGGATGAAAGTAGGAAAGGTATACTAACAGGTTAGTCGAAGGAAGAACAGAACATTTAAGAGCAAAATAATTGGAAATCTTTAACCATAGGAGTAAGAAGGATACCTTAATGAGTTAGCGGTAGGAACCCGATTACGCATTAAGGAAAGAACAAGGATGATGGGTCGACACTGTTGATTGGGTAATTAATGGTATGGAATGAGAATTCATGTGAGGTCTGAAAGATTTGATCTTAGGGGAAATAGAATGAAGGGTAATGAACGTGCATGGGAAACCACTCGGCTGAAGCATTATAAAGATGGATAAAGGTTCGATGAACGAGGACAGAGAGAGCGTAAACTGTAAGAATTATATGCTAAGAGCAAAAGTAGCAGGACGCTCGAAACAACATGGATGCACAGCTGCAATGCAAACGCAAAGTTAAGAAGACTTACGGGTAAGTTCGCTAAATGGGCGAAAGGACTAATAGTGGATGGAAGGGTATGGATATGTTGACAAAATGATGATATAGACAGAAAATGAAAGAAAAACATATGGTAAGAATTTTTTGATATGTCATGCACAGAGTTGGAAGGAAGACGAGGAGTAAGGTATGATCGAAGACTTCATAAAAGGACATAGTGAATTTCGACGTCCTCATGAACTAGTGAGTCCAGGACACCGTTAGTCACAAAAGACAGAGGTATGGAAAGAAGAGAAAGAAGACATCGGAATTGGATACCCTTATAAGTATTCTAGTTAAATGCGAGAGTGTAAGTAGCGAGAAGATAGGCAGGCCAGACTATACGATGACGGAACCCCAGCCTTAAGAAGATAGTGAAGGGCGCTAGATAATTATCAAAGACGAGGGTACTCGAAGACTATTAGCGTATAAGGATCTCCTTAATAAAGGGGGAGAACATATTATATTAGACTTAAAAGGAATCACAACATTTTCAAGCTCCAAAAGAGGAGATTTGTTAGCTCGGGGCCAAAGTTCAAAACATATCGGCATATCAGGAGGATACCTGAAAGAAGTAAAAACGAATTGACAATGAGTGTACCACGAGGCAGACATGAGGAGAAAGTATGGAAGACACCTTAAGAAAATGCTTTGTGCCGACATGAGCTATAATATTTCTAGACCATGGGTTGAATTCCCCGCATCCAGCAAAATTGCGCAGTACCTAACTATGCAACGACGTGTTCTAAAGGGTAATAAAGAAAGCAAGAAAAGGCTACAAGCTAAGTTCACGAAGGATAATGGAGAGGATGACAAAATTCAAAGGATATTCCATATGACAAGGAATATTATAACGAAAGTACCAACGATTGGTAGTCTGGAAATTTTTTAAAGAAAGAAAGAATGCAGCTCCTATAAATGGAAATAAAAGAGTTCACCGGATATTAATAAAATGGTTTATGGACCATTAATTATACTAAACATGAGAGTATACGCCATGAAATTATATGAACCATCAACGTGAAGCTATGCCCAATTATAATTGTAATAAGTCCACACCGGGGAGCCAACAAGGAATAACGATTGACCAAATGATAGCCAATACAAAGAAATCAAAGACAAGTATACTGGTGTCGAGAGATGTGAGGGAAAGAAGTAAGGAAAAAGTTGCGACAAGAGCTCAAAGATGTTGCGAGCTGAGAAATTAATTGAACTCGGATCATAAGTTGCCATAAGTATGACTAGACAGCGAAGGATAAATGTTTAAAATGAAAGATTAAAAAGGTATAGTGACAAAAACGTAAAGGAACAGGGAGTCGAACTAATGAACTACAGGGGGTCGATGCAGTGTACGTCTAAGATCAACAGGTATACAAAGGATGGCCGAGATGGCACCGAAGAGATAAACACAAAGAGTACACTGTATATAAGCAAAGTAATTGCCCACTAGCAAGGAAACAATAAGCGAGAAAAAGAGAATACTTAAAGGTCGATGAATGGTTATAGTAAGCAAGACTACAATACTGTAGACAAAACGAGAGCGAGGTACTAGTTAATTTCTGATCATGTACGGGACAAAGAGGTGGAAGAAACTGACTGGAAACAATGAAAGAGTTAAGAAAGGATGTTACGCTTTGGAAAATTTCGCGTTGTCAAGACTGTGAACGACTTAGTATGAGCTCAAGGGAAAGCTCAGTCCAAGGTATGTTGGACCTTATCAAATTGTCCGTAAGGTTGGCAAAGTCGCCTATGAATAAGAGTCACCATCTGATTTAGATGCAGTGCATCCAGTCTTCCACGTGTCTATGCTTCGTAAATACACTGGGGACCCTTCCAGAGTGTTTCCCCTATGTGATATCCAGGTGACAGAGGAGCTATCCTACAAGGAACAGCCTGTGGCCATATTGGATCGTCTGGTGAGAAGGTTACGTACCAAAAACGCGACTTCTATTAAGGTATTGTGACGAAACAATAACAGAGAGAAGATGACCTAGGAAGCCGAGGATGAGGTGAAGAAGAAGCATCCCTATTTATTTCCTATGTCTACAGGTAATCTAAATTTCTAAAGCGGATATGTTGATTCCTGAATGAACTGTATATGATAGCTATAAAAGAGATCCCCCCGAAGTTTTATAAGACCCTGTGAGACTAGTTCAACATTCGAGGACGAATGTTCTAAAGGGGGGGAGGATGTTATACCCCGCATTTTCAGAGCCAGAGCATGACACGTGCTCCCTCAAACATTGCCAATCACGTTGATAGTAGTATATTTCGTATTCTTGCACATCGGTTATTCGTAAGCGGAGGTGGGGCCAACAAATCGAGATTTTTTTGGAACACGTGAAAAGTTATATGAATCACATATGTGAAGTTAAACACAACTCAAGAAGGACCCTTGAGCCAAATCAAAGTGGGAGCCCTCCAAACAAATATTTTAAGTTACGTTTTTGGGTGATCTGACTTCGGGAGGCCATAACCTCATCAGTGTTTGGGAATTGGGGAAACACCCAGAATGAAAGTTGTACAGAATTGCATTAGCTTTCCAACCATAGGTTGTGGGTCCATAGGTGACGTCGAGATAAGGAGATACGGATGTTTTAAGAAGGAAAGGTCAGTGGGCTAGGCCCAATCCGGGCCCAACCGGGTTAGGCCCATGACCCATGTCTATTTAGGTGAAATATCAGCCCTTTTCTCCTCAATTTTCATACCAAAAACACCATAAAATTCTGGAGAAAGAGAGAGAAGAGCCTTGGAGAGAAGAAAAACCAATTTTGATTAAAATCTGAGTCCCGAATCCCGAATCCCGAATCCCGAAGCCCATGAAGAGAAAAGTGTTGTACGCTGCGTTGTCTTCAATTTGAGCTAAAAATCAACCAAGGAGAAGAGTGATAACGTGGTGGCTGCATGCTTATGGTATGATTGAGGTTCCTTTTCATTGTTAACGAGTTTATTTAGAGTTTTAACGGATTAGCACGGAGAGAATAGCCCGATAAATTCGTTTGTTGGCGTTTTAAATCATGGAACGAGATCTGAAGGGAATTTTGGATGAAAATAAATGTATTTAACTTGTAAAATGTGGACGATGTTTTTATTGATGTTTTTAGTGTTAATTCTGGCTTCTTTACGGAATTAAATTATTAAACAGCTATTTCGCAAATTTGGTGGGTTGAGAAATCTAGAAAGTAGTGTGCGGGCTATTTTATGGCAGACGTTGGTGTTGGAAATGGTATTACTACTATTGTCATTGTTGTTGACGTTATTGGCTATTGTATTGGAATCTCGGGCTAGGCATATAAACAGGGGAAATGCTGCCCAAATTTCGGCAGAATTTAAAAGGGTTTTAATTAAAGTTCGAGACGAACGTACGACGATGACCTAATGATATTATGAATAATTCCATATGTAGATTACGAGGCTATGAATAATTGTTAAGCGAGTTGCAAGACGGGAAGTAAGTTGAAAGTCGAAAATCATCTTCCAGGTATGTAGGGCTTACCCTTTCTTTCTTTTGGCTTGTCCTAGAGCCAAATAAGTTATGATATGCACCTCGGGGTAACTCTATTCTTTGATTCCGAGCTTGTTACGGTTCTTATTCAATTTTTGACATAAGCATACTTAGTATAGTCGAGTCTATTGCATGATTTAATAACAAGCAAAGTATAAAGAGTCCCTAACTTTCATAGGCGGTCTCGGATTGTTTTGAAACGTTCGTAAAGGGTTCCGTAATGAATAATGTCCATAACTTTCTTATACTAACTCGGATTTACCCGAAACGTGTTTATGATCCTTCAAGCGTCAATTAGTGTACTTATCTATCGAGTCTTAAAAATTGATTTAGGTGCATATAGTTTCTCACTACTCTGCTCGTGCATGCCGCAATATATCTTTCACTGAGTCCCGGGCCAGGACACGTTCTCATGCGTACTCCACTGCATTATTCACCGAGTCCCTCACTAGAGGGCCGGGACACGTTTAACAGTCATACTTGTTTCTGGTAAATCTCCGTTTTAGTTATGACCCTCTTTACTGTATTTCATGCCTTATATGCTCAGTACATATTGCGTACTGACCCTCTTTTCTTCGGGGGCCGTGTTTCATGCCACGCAGGTACACCCAGATTAGTAGAAAACATTGCTAGAAGATTTTCCAGCGGGATTGGCGAGCTCCATTTCCTTCCGGAGTGTTGCCGAGTCTGAGTATATATGTTATGATTCCTGATTGATAATAGAGACTTTGCAGACAAAGTCACGTATGTGGGTCGTCAGTCTTGTAAGCGGCTCTGCAAGCCGATGTACCATTTTGTGTTATGTTACAAACTCCATATGATTACAAATTTTACTTGACTTGAGAACGATGGAAAGAATGTTTCGGAAAGCCTTTACTAGGTATTTTATTTTTATTTGATTTAAGAGTCCAAACAGATTATGTGTGTAATAAGAGTCAGCGGGTTCGCTCGGCCCTAAATAAGGGTCGGGTGCCCATCATGCCCTGTCAAGATTAGGGTGTGACAAAATGGTATCAGAGCAGGTCGTCCTAGGGATTGTCTGCAAAGTCGTGTCCAGTAGAGTCCTGTTTATGGGTGTGAAGCCGGCCACACTTATAAACAGGAGGCTGCAGGGCGTCTAGGGATCATTGACCTTCTTTCTGTCTTAGATCGTGCGATAGAGCCAAGTCATAGGAAATGAGATTCCTTATACTAACCTCTGATCTCAGCAGAAGCACAGTATCGACGGGAGAAGGTGAGTGATGATATGGAAAGTCACAGAGGTAAGTTTTGATATTTTCGTTCTTTTACCTGAAATTGGGAGCCCTGAGTGGCTGGGATATGTCGTATACATATGTATGCCTTGTAAGGCATTGTTGGTATTTGCTGTTCGAATAGTAACAATTGTAAAGGAGACTCTGTCAGAATTTTCAAAACCAGGTCATTTAGTTAGGTACACCTAACAGGAAGAAGCGTGGAAAGGAGATATCGTAAATAGACAATAAGTGGGATGCGTTGTTTTAGAGGAGTTATGCACTTGGCATGGCATAAAGAATAATTGCGAGAAAGACGATTAGCAGTCCGAAGGATTAAAATGGGTTACATTAAAGGTTTAGTAGGAGCAAGGCCTATTGGGGGATTCAGGGAAAGTCGAAAATGAGTCCTGGTGTAGATTATTATATAAGAATGGTGAGCGGAAATCCAAAGAGGCTGATAACCGAGTATTTACAAGTAACGGCGACCCAGGTGGTTCGCCACGAATGGGAATCTAGAAATCTAGGACGAAAGGCAGTCATGCACATAGGTGAAAGATGAATATTGAGGATTTAAAAGGTTAATATAATAATTGTTAAAGGAGGAAGATGTGTTACGAGAATGTTTTGGAATCTGTTAAGACTTCAACTTGTTCCAGACTATGCGGCGAAGGCCATGCGGTGAGGTGGATGCGATTATATCAGCATCAATGCACCGGATTTCAGCGGAGTTCAAAGGTTAAGCGTGCTAAGGTGAGAGAAATATTAGGATGGGTGACCCCCTGGGAAGTGTGCAAGAAATCCTATAAATCCAGACATGAGAGACAAATGAGAAGCAAGAGTATCGTAAAGGAAGTTAGAGTATGCAGAGTGGTTAGAAACCTTAAGGAGGTCACGTAGGACGAGGCGAACTAGATCGGTGAAGAGAAGAACGGATCTGCGCGTTTGAAGGAATGTTTTACGATCTTCAGAGCTGATGCTGCAAATAACAAGAGAAGAAAAGTACTCGAGGAGGAAGAAACCCAAGGAGGGTTAAGGATGAAAGCAGGAAAGGTATACTAACAGGTTAGTCGAAGGAAGAGGAGAACATTTAGGAGTAAAATAATTGGAAATCTTTAACCATAGGAGTAAGAAGGATACCTTAACGAGTTAGCGGTAGGAACCCGATTACGCATTGAGGAAAGAACAAGGATGTTGGGTCGACACTTTTGATTGGGAAATTAATGGTATGGAATGAGAATTCATGTGAGGTCTGAAAGATTTGATCTTAGGGGAAATAGAATGAAGGGTAAGGAACGTGCATGGGAAACCACTCGGTCGAAGCATTATAAAGATAGATAAAGGTTCGATGAACGAGGACAGAGAGAGCGTAAACTGTAAGAATTCTATGCTAAGAGCAAAAGTAGCAGGACACTCGAAATAACATGGTTGCACAGCTGCAATGCAAACACATATTTAAGAAGACCTACCGGTAAGTGAGCTAAATAGGCGAAAGGACTAACAGTGGATGGAAAGGTATGGAAATGTTGACAAAATGATGATATAAACAGAAAATGAAAGAAAAACTTATGGTAAGAAGTTTTCGATATGTCATGCACATAGTTGGAAGGAAGACGAGGAGTAAAGTATAATCGAAGACTTCATAAAAGGACATGGTGAATCTCGACATCCCCATGATCTAGTGAGTCCAGGACACCGTTACTCACAAAAGACAGAGGTATGGAAACACGAGAAAGAAGGCATCAGAATTGGATACCCTTATAAGTATTCTAGTTAAATGTGAGAGTGTAAGTAGTGAGAAGATAGGCAGGCCAGACTATACGATTACGGAACCCCGACCATAAGAAGATAGTGAAGGGCGGTAGATAATTATCAAAGAGGAGGGTACTCGAAGACTATTAGCGTATAAAGATCTCCTTAATAAGGGAGGGAGAACATATTATATTAGACTTAAAAGGAATCACAACATTTTCAAGCTCCAAAAGAGGAGATTTGTTAGCTCGGGGCCAAAGTTCAAAACATATCGGCATATCAGGAGGATACCTGAAAGAAGTAAAAACGAATTGACAATGAGTGTACCACGAGGCAGACTTGAGGAGAAAGTATGGAAGACACCTTAAGAAAATGCTTCATGCCGACATGAGCTATAATATTTCTAGACCATGGGTTGAATTCCCCGCATTGAGCAAAATTGTGCAGTACCTAAGTATGCAGCGGCGTGTTCTAAAGGGTAATAAAGAAAGAAAGAAAAGGCTACAAGCTAAGTTCACGAAGGATAATGGAGAGGATGACAAAATTCAAAGGATATTCCATATGACAAGGAATATTATAACGAAAGTACCAACGATCGGTAGTCTGGAAATTTTTGAAAGAAAGAAAGAACGCAGCTCGTATAAATGGAAATAAAAGAGTTCACCGGATATTAATAAAATGGTTTATGGACCATTAATTATATTAAACATGAGAGTATACGCGATGAAATTATATGAACCATCAACGTGAAGCTATGCCCAATTATAATTGTACGAAGTCCACACCGGGGAGCATACAAGGAATAACGATTGACGAAACGATCGCCAATACAAAGAAATCAAAGACAAGTATACTGGTGTCGAGAGATGTGAGGGAAAGAAGTAAGGAAAAAGTTGCGACAAGAGCTCAAAGATATTGCGAGCTTAGAAATTAATTGAACTCGGATCATAAGTTGCCATAAGTATGACTGGACTGCGAAGGATAAATGTTTAAAATGAAAGATTAAAAAGGGAAAGTGACAAAGACGTAAAGGAATAGGGAGTCGAACTAATGAACTACAGGGAGTCGATGCTGTGTACGTCTAAGATCAACAGGTATACAAAGTATGCCCGAGATGGCACCGAAGAGATAAACACAAAGAGTACACCATATATAAGCAAGGTAATTTCTCACTAGCAAGCAAACAAGGAGCGAGGAAAAGAGAATACTTAAAGGTCGATGAATGGTTATAGCATGGTAAGCAAGACTACAATACTGTAGACAAAACGAGAGCGAGGTGCTAGTTAATTTCTGATCATGTACATGAGGACAAAGAGGTGGAAGAAACTGACTGGAAACAATGAAAGAGTTAAGAAAGGATGTTACACTTTGGAAAATTTTGCGTTGTCAAGACTGTGGACGGCTTAGTATGAGCTCAAGGGAAAGCTCAGTCTAAGGTATGTTGGACCTTATCAAATTGTCCGTAAGGTTGGCAAAGTCGCCTATGAATTAGAGTCACCATCTGATTTAGACGCAGTGCATCCAGTCTTCCACGTGTCTATGCTTCGTAAATACACTGGGGACCCTTCCAGAGTGTTTCCCCTAAGTGATATCCAGGTGACAGAGGAGCTATCCTACAAGGAACAGCCTGTGGCCATATTGGATCGTCAGGTGAGAAGTTTAGGTACCAAAAACGTGACTTCTATTAAGGTATTGTGACGAAACAATAACAGAGAGAAGATGACCTACGAAGCCGAGGATGAGGTGAATAAGAAGCTTCCCTATTTATTTCCTATGTCTACAGGTAATCTAAATTTCTAAAGCGGATATGTTGATTCATGAATGAACTGTATGTGATAGCTATAAAAGAGATACCCCCGAAGTGTTATAAGACCCTGTGAGACTAGTTCAACATTCGAGGACAAATGTTCTAAAGGGGGGAGGACGTTATGCCCAGCATTTTCAGAGCCTGAGCGTGACACGTTCTCCCTCAAACATTGACAATCACGTTGATAGTAGTATATTTCGTATTCTTGCATGTCGGTTATTCGAAAGCGGAGGTGGGGCCCACGCATTGAGATTTTTTTGGAACACGTGACAAGTTATATGAATCACATATGTGAAGTTAAACACAACACAAGAAGGACCCTTGAGCCAAATCAAAGTGGGAGCCCTCCAAACAAATATTTTAAGTTACGATTTTGGGTGATCTGACTTCGGGAGGCCATAACCCCATCCGTGTTTGGGAATTTGGGAAAACTCCCAGAATGAAAGTTGTAGAGAGTTGAATTAGCTTTCCAACCATAGTTTGTGGGTCCATAAGTGACATAGGGATAAGGATATATGGATGTTTTAAGCCAGATAGGTCAGTGGGCTAGGCCCAATCCGGGCCCAACCGGGTTAGACCTATGAACCATGTCTATTTAAGTGAAATATCAGCCCTTTTCTCCTCAATTTTCATACCAAAACACCTGAAAATTATGGAGAAAGAGAGAGAAGGGATTTGGAGAGAGTAAAAACCAATTTTGATCAAAATCTGAGTCCCGAATCCCGAAGCCCATGAAGAGAAAAGTGTTGTACGCTGCGTTGTCTTCAATTTGAGCTAAAAATCAACCAAGGAGAAAAGTGATAACGTGGTGGCTGCATGCTTAAGGTATGATTAAGGTTCATTTTCATTGTTAACGAGTTTATTTAGAGTTTCAACGGATTAGCACAAAGCGAATAGCCCGATAAATTCGTTTGTTGGCGTTGTGAATCATGGAACGAGATCTGAAGGGAATTTTGGATGAAAATAAATGTATTTAACTTGTAAAATGTGGAGGATGTTGTTATTGATGTTTTTAGTGTTAATTCTGGCTTCTTTACGGAAATAAAATTATTAAACAGCTATATCGCAAATTTGGTGGGTTGAGAAATCTAAAAAGCAGTGTGCGGGCTATTTTATGGCATACGTTGGTGTTGGAAATGGTATTACTACTATTGGCATTGTTGTTGACGTTGTTGGCTATTGTATTGGAATCTCGGGCTAGGCATATAAACAGGGGAAATGCTGCCCAAATTTCGGCAGAATTTAAAAGGGTTTTAATTAAAGTTCGAGACGAACGTAGGACGATGATCCTAATGATATTATGAATAATTCCATATGTAGATTACGAGACTACGAATAATTCTTAAGCGAGTTGCAAGACGGGAAGTAAGTTGAAAGTCGAGAATCATCTTCCAGGTATGTAAGGCTTACCCTTTCTTTCGTTTGGCTTGTTCTAGAGCCAAATAAGGTATGATATGCACCTCGGGGTAACTCTATTCTTTGATTCCGAGCTTGTTACGATTCTTATTCACTTTTTGACATGAGCATACTTAGTATAGTCGACTCTATTGCATGATTTAATAACAATCAAAGTATAAAGAGTCCCTAACTTTCATAGGCGGTCTCGGATTGTTTTGAAACGTTCGTAAAGGTTTCCGTAATGAATAATGTCCATAACTTTCTTATACTAACTCGGATTTACCCGAAAATGTTTATGATCCTTCAAGCGTCAATTAGTGTACTTATCTATCGAGTCTTAAAAATTGATTTAGGTGCATATAGTTTCTCACTACTCTGCTCGTGCATGCCTCAATATATCTTTCACTGAGTCCCGGGCCAGGACACGTTCTCGTGCTTACTCCACTGCATTATTCACCGAGTCCCTCACTAGAGGGCCGGGAGACGTTATATATATATATATATATATATATATATATATATATATATATATATATATATATATATATATATTATGATAGGATGATACGGGGGTGGCGGCCAGGATGGCATTTAATGATTCTATTCACCGAGTCTCTCACTAGAGGGCCGGGACACGTTATATGTATATGTGATATATGATGTTGACATGCATGATTTTCATTTCAAAAGGTCAGTGTATTGATGTTTTTAACAGTCATACTAATTCTGGTAAATCTCCGTTTTAGTTATGACCCTCTTTACTGTATTTCATGCCTTACATGCTCAGTACATATTCCGTACTGACCCCCTTTTCTTCGGGGGCCGCGTTTCATGCCACCCAGGTACACCCAAATGAGTAGAAGACATTTCTAGAAGATGTTCCAGCGGGATTGGCGAGCTCCACTACCTTTCGGAGTGTTGCCGAGTCTGAGTATATATGTTATGATTCCTGATTGATGTTAGAGACTTTGCAGACAAAGTCACGTATGTAGGTCGTCGGTCTTGTAAGCGGCTCTGCAAGCCGATGTACCATTTTGCATTATGTTACAAACTCCATATGATTATAAATTTTACATGACTTGAGAACGATGGAAAGAATGTTTCGGAAAGCCTTTACTAGGTATTTCATTTTTATTTGATTTAAGAGTCCAAAGAGATTATGTGTGTAATATGAGTCAGCGGGTTCACTCGGCCCTAAATAAGGGTCGGGTGCCCATCATGCCCTGTCAAAGTTAGGGTGTGACAAAGTGGTATCAGAGCAGGTCGTCCTAGGGATTGTCTGCAAAGTCGTGTCCAGTAGAGTCTTGCTTATGGGTGTGAAGCCGGCCACACTTATAAACAGGAGGTTGCAGGGCATCGAGGGATCATTGACCTTCTTTCTGTCTTAGATCGTGCGATAGAACCAAGTCATAGGAAATGAGATTCCTTATACTATCCTCTGATCTCAGAAGAAGCACAGTATCGACGGGAGAAGGTGAGTGATGATATGGAAAGCCACAGAGGTAAGTTTTGATATTTTCGTTCTTTTACCTGAAATTGGGAGCCCTGAGTGGCTGGGATATGTCGTATACATATGTGTGCCCTGTAAGGAAATGTTGGTATTTGCTGCGTGCAGATTTTGAATAGTAAGAATTGTAAAGGAGACTCTGTCAGAATTTTTCAAAACCAGGTCATTTAGTTAGGTACACCTAACAGGAAGAAGCTTGGAAAGGAGATATCGTAAATAGACAATAAGTGGGATGCGTTGTTTTAAAAGAGTTATAGACTTGGCATGGCATGAAGAATAATTGCGAGAAAGACGATTAGCAGTCCGAAGAAATAAAATGGGTTACATTCGAGGTTTACTAGGAGCAAGGCCTATTGGGGGATTCAGGGAAATTCGAAAAATGAGTCCTGCTGTAGATTATTATGTAAGAATGGTGAGCGGAAATCCAAAGAGGCTGATAACCGAGTATTTACAAGTAACGGCGACCCAGGTGCTTCGCCACGAATGGGAATCTAGAAATCTAGGACGAAAGGCAGTCATGCACATAGGTGAAAGATGAATATTGAGGATTGAAAAGGTTAAAATAGTAATTGTTAAAGGAGGAAGATGTGTTACGAGAATATTTTGGAATCTGTTAAGACTTCAACTTGTTCCAAATTATGCGGCGAAGGTCATGCGGTGAGGTTGATGCGATTATATCTGCATCAATGCACCGGATTTCATCGGAGTTCCAAGGTTAAGCGTGCTAAGGTGAGAGAAATCTTAGGATGGGTGACCCCCTGGGAAGTGTGCAAGAAATCCTATAAATCCAGACATGAGAGACAAATGAAAAGCTAGAGTATCCTAAAGGAAGTTAGAGTATGCAGAGTGGTTAGAAACCTTAAGGAGGTCGTGTAGGACGAGGCGGACTAGATCAGTGAAGAGAAGAACGGATCTGCGCGTTTAAAGGAAAGTTTTACGAACTTCAGAGTTGATGCTGCAAATAACAAGAGAAGAAAAGTACTCGAGGAGGAAGAAACCTAAGGAGGGTTAAGGATGAAAGTAGGAAAGGTATACTAACAGGTTAGTCGAAGGAAGAGGAGAACATTTAGGAGCAAAATAATTGGAAATCTTTAACCATAGGAGTAAGAAGGATACCTTAACGAGTTAGCGGTAGGAACCCGATTACGCATTGAGGAAAGAACAAGGATGATTGGTCGACACTGTTGATTGGGAAATTAATGGTATGGAATGAGAATTCATGTGAGGTCTGAAATATTTGATCTTAGGGGAAATAGAATGAAGGGTAAGGAACGTGCATGGGAAACCACTCGGCCGATGCATTATAAAGATAGATAAAGGTTCGATGAACGAGGACAGAGAGAGCGTAAACTGTAAGAATTCTATGCTAAGAGCAAAAGTAGCAGGACGCTCGAAACAACATGGATGCACAACTGCAATGCAAACACATAGTTAAGAAGACCTACGGGTAAGTGAGCTAAATGGGCGAAAGGACTAATAGTGGATGGAAGGGTATGGAAATGTTGACACAATGATGATATAAACAGGAAATGAAAGAAAAACTTATGGTAAGAAGTTTCGATATGTCATGCTCAGAGTTGGAAGGAAGACGAGGAGTAAGGTATAATCGAAGACTTCATAAAAGGACATAGTGAATTTCGACGTCCCCATGAACTAGTGGATACCCTTATAAGTATTCTAGTTAAATTCGAGAGTGTAGGTAGTGAGAAGATAGGCAGGCCAGACTATACGATGACGGAACCCCGGCCTTAAGAAGATAGTGAAGGGCGGTAGATAATTATCAAAGTCGAGGGTACTCAAAGACTATTGGCGTATAACGATCTCCTTAATAATGGGGGGAGAACATATTATATTAGACTTAGAAGGAATCACAACATTTTCAAGCTCCAAAAGAGGAGATTTGTTACCTCGGGGCCAAAGTTCAAAACATTTCGGCATATCAGGAGGATACTTGAAAGAAGTAAAAACGAATTGACAATGAGTGTACCACGAGGAAGACATGAGGAGAAAGTATGGAAGACACCTTAAGAAAATGCTTCATGCCGACATGAGCTATAATATTTCTAGACCATGGGTTGAATTCCCCGCATCGAGCAAAATTGCGCAGCACCTAAGTATGCAGCGACGTGTTCTAAAGGGTAATAAAGAAAGCAAGAAAAGGCTACAAGCTAAGTTCACGAAGGATAATGGAGAGGATGACAAAATTCAAAGGATATTCCATATGACAATGACTATTATAACGAAAGTACCAACGATTGGTAGTCTGGAAATTTTTGAAAGAAAGAAAGAACGCAG
The DNA here is from genome assembly GCF_019175385.1 of Lycium barbarum. Taxonomy (NCBI): domain Eukaryota; kingdom Viridiplantae; phylum Streptophyta; class Magnoliopsida; order Solanales; family Solanaceae; genus Lycium; species Lycium barbarum. The sequence continues at coordinate 115,044,754 of NC_083337.1, forward strand.
CTCCTATAAATGGAATTAAAAGAGTTCACCGGATATTAAGAAAATGGTTTATGGACCATTAATTATACTAAACATAAGAGTATACGCTACGGAATTATCTGAACCATCAACGTGAAGCTATGCCCAATTATAATAGCCCGATAAATTCGTTTGTTGGCGTTGTGAATCAGGGAACGCGATCTGAAGGGAATTTTGGATGAAAATAAATGTATTTAACTTGTAAAATGTGGAGGATGTTGTTATTGATGTTGTTAGTGTTAATTTTTGCTTTTGTACAGAAATAAAATTATTAAACAGCTATATCGCAAATTTGGTGGGTTGAGAAATCTAGAAAACAGTGTGCGGACTATTTTATGGCAGACGTTGGTGTTGGAAATGGTATTATTACTATTGGCATTGTTGTTGACGTTGTTGGCTATTGAATTGGAATCTCGGGCTAGGCATATAAACAGGGGAAATGCTGCCCAAATTTCGGCAGAATTTAAAAGGGTTTTAATTAAAGTTTGAGACGAACGTACGACGATGATCCTAATGATATTATGAATAATTCCATATGTAGATTACGAGGCTACGAATAATTCTTAAGCGAGTTGCAAGACGGGAAGTAAGTTGAAAGTCGAGAATCATCTTCCAGGTATGTAAGGCTTACCCTTTCTTTCTTTTGGCATGTCCTAGAGCCTAATAAGGTATAATATGCACCTTTGGGGTAACTCTATTCTTTGATTCCGAGCTTGTTACGATTCTTATTCACTTTTTGACATGAGCATACTTAGTATAGTCGACTCTATTGCATGATTTAATAACAAGAAAGGTATAAAGAGTCCTTAACTTTCATAGGCGGCTCGGATTGTTTTGAAACGTTCGTAAAGGTTTCCGTAATGAATAATGTCCATAACTTTCTTATACTAACTCAGATTTACCCGAAACGTGTTTATGATCCTTCAAGCGTCAATTAGTGTACTTATCTATCGAGTCTTAAAAATTAATTTATATGCATATAGTTTCTCACTACTCTGCTCGTGCATGCCTCAATATATCGTTCACTGAGTCCTGGGCCAGGACACGTTCTCGTGCGTACTCCACTGCATTGTTCACCGAGTCTCTCACTAGAAGGCCGGGACATGTAATATATATATATATATATATATATATATATATATATATATATATATATATTTATATATTTATATATTATGATATGATGATACGGGGGTGGCGGCCAGGATGGCATATGATGATTCTATTCACCGAGTCCCTCACTAGAGGGTCGGGACACGTTATATGTATATGTGATATATGATGTTGACATGCATGATTTTCATTTCAAAAGGTCAGTGTATTGATGTTTTTAACAGTCATACTTGTTTCTAGTAAATCTCCGTTTTAGTTATGACCCTCTTTACTATATTTCATGCCTTACATGCTCAGTACATATTCCGTACTGACCCCCTTTTCTTTGGGGGCTGCGTTTCATGGCACGCAGGTACACCCAGATGAGTAGAAGACATTGCTAGAAGATGTTCCAGCGGGATTGGCGAGCTCCATTTCCTTCCGGAGTGTTGCCGATTCTGAGTATATATGTTATGATTCCTGATTGATGTTAGAGACATTGCAGACAAAGTCACGTATGTGGGTCGTTAGTCTTGTAAGCGGCTCTGCAAGCCGATGTACCATTTTGCGTTATGTTACAAACTCCATATGATTACAAATTTTACTTGACTTGAGAACGATGGAAAGAATGTTTCGGAAAGCCTTTACTATGTATTTCATTTTTGTTTGATTTAAGAGTCCAAAGAGATTATGTGTGTAATAAGAGTCAGCGGGTTCGCTCGGCCCTAAATAAGGGTCGGGTGCCCATCATGCCCAATCAAGATTAGGGTGTGACAATGTCCTTCTCTCATGACTTATGATCCTTCTAGTACGCTTGCTCATTTCATTCCTACCTTACATACTCAGTACAACGTTCGTAATGACGTCCGTTTTCTTTGGACGTTGTGTTCATGCCCACAGGTAGACAGGGAGGCGAGCTTGACCCAGATTCCTAGTAGCTGCCAGCTGATTGAGAGCACTCCATCGTCCGGAGGTGCTTATGCCTATTCTTTTGGTACATATATGCATTTTGGGCACGACGGAGTCTTGTTCCGTCTATGTGTACGGTGTTTCAGTAGAGGCTCGTAGATACGCAGTATGGGTTAGATGGTCTCACTAAATGACTACGACATATTTGTACATATTATTTTGTTAGCCTACAGAGGCCTATGTATATATAAATCAATCATATTTTTATATATGGAAAATGGTCATTTTATGATTTTGCTCTACTGAATGACAAAGAAATGTAAAATGATTATGACAAGTGAAGAAGTAAGGGGTGCTCGGTGGTCAGCCCCGAGTACCCGTCGCGTCCCCTAGTCGTTCATGACAAAGAAACGTTGTGTTCATGCCCACAGGTAGACAGGGAGGCGAGCTTGACCCAGATTCCTAGTAGCTGCCAGCTGATTGAGAGCACTCCATCGTCCGGAGGTGCTTATGCCTATTCTTTTGGTACATATATGCATTTTGGGCACGACGGAGTCTTGTTCCGTCTATGTGTACGGTGTTTCAGTAGAGGCTCGTAGATACGCAGTATGGGTTAGATGGTCTCACTAAATGACTACGGCATATTTGTACATGTTATTTTGTTAGCCTACAGAGGCCTATGTATATATAAATCAATCATATTTTTATATATGGAAAATGGTCATTTTATGATTATGCTCTACTGAATGACAAAGAAATGTAAAATGATTATGACAAGTGAGGATGTAAGGGGTGCTCGGTGGTCAGCCTCGGGTACCCGTCGCGGCCCCTAATCGGGTCGTGACACACTCCACTTACTTCAGAGCTACAGTCTATTTGGTATAGTCCTTATGATCATTTGTATTCTATGTAGAGGCTCGTAGACGTGTGTGTACAGTTATATGTTTTATAGCTCCACCGGTTCATATTGTCATATAATATATTGGTGGCCTTGTTGGCCTTATTTTGAGCACTTGATACTTTGCTGTTAGCCTTGTCGGTTTTATGATATACGTTATGTTGTGGCGACTTTGTAGGTCCGCATATGAACATTTGTACTGAATGATCGCGTATTCCTATGTTGGGCCTTTTCTGCGTGCAAGTGTTCTTTGAGTTATGATTTATAATGTTCAAAGTAACGGATAAGTCAGGTGGTTCCCGGCCTACGGGTCGGAGCCCATCATACTCCTGGTAGGGGTGTGACATACTTAAACCTCAAAAATCAGGATTTGACCTCAATTCTTATATTTTCCACTTAGAATCTAGGTTTTAGGAGACTAAAGAGAATTTTTCATAGATTATCATTTGGGTAAGATTCCAAACACCTTTTTATGATTATTCCATTGTTTAGTAAGATTTTTCATGCTAAGATTCTTGAATTAAGGGAGGTAAATTGTGGATTTGAAACCTATAGGCTTGAACTTGGTTTTTCTTCAATTAAACATGAATTAGTGGATGGATTTCACTCATTTTTAGTATATAGGCTCCATAAGTAATGGGTAAGCTGATTTGAATTGAATTTCGTATTTTGCCCTTCGCAGCTCGGATTTTTATTTTGGGAAACTTTTTGGGTTCGGATTTAAAGTATGTCAATATGAGTACCATTGGATTCATATGACTTCCTAGATTAATAATTTTACCTTATTGAACCCAATTTTCTTACAAAATTCCCTCGAGGTTGGGAATGGGTTTTTGAACTATCTTTTTGATCCGAAATTTTTTCTAAACCTATTATGGGTATCCTTCGAATCTCGTTTTAACGTAAAATTCATTTTTTTACTTTGCTCCTTTTGACGCACTCCGGAAGAAGGAAGCCTAGTTGGATAGTTCGTGGCACCTGCTCGGCACTGAGGTAGGTTACGGCTTACCTTTTGGTTAAATTTCAGTTAGCGAATCATATGTAGAGTTAGTGATTGTTGGAGAAAGCATGTAAACCTTCAAGTATGAAGTTTAGGATGGAATACTTAGGTTGGTATTGTTGTTGACTATGGCTTGTCGCCTTATTGTGTTAAATTAACTTGGTGCCTTATTGTGATTTGTTGGCTTGTCGCCACGTGATTAATTCTAGAGATAATGCTTAGTGTTTGCCTTATGATTTAGAGGGTGTATTTATCATCGTTGAGGTTGTTGGAAAGGAAAGTAGAGTTATGATATTGATGTTGTGAGTTGAGATATGTGTCCATGTATGGCACGATCGATTCTTTTATTCTTGTTGGCATTGTTATCATGTATACAATCATTTATTCATATATTGGGATTAGATGCTTAGTCGTCTTATCATGATTGAGATATGGCTATCCTTCACTTATTGGTATTATCTTGGATAGAGGAAAGAATTTTACTTGTGATTGATATCAAGAGATGTGTCCACGTATGGCACGATTGATTTGATATGTAGTCATCATTCATTGATGTTATACTATGTACTCAATCTCATCTTTCATGATACTCTGATATGAATACTTAGTGACTTATTCTTGGTTTTGAACCCGTATCTCTCAGTTATTGGATATTGATCTTAAAATTGGGATATGTGTAGGTATGGCACGGTTGTCATTGATACACCCTTGTTGACATTAATATACAACATGCATTCATACTCATATATTGGATCAGGTTGCACGTTTCGCAACACTTACTTGGATCGGGTTACACGTACCGCAACACTGATTAGCATCGGGTTACACGTTTCGCAACACTGACTTGGATCCGGCTGTGCACCGCAGCAGGTACATGGACTTCGCGGGTCCCCCATGGGTCATGACTATCGAGGCGTAGATATTATCCACCCAGAGCATGTGTGCATCATTGCATTGCATTCATATTTTATTCACTCATACATCTGATTTCTGGTAGTGGTCATTCCTGTTGTACGGTGCTCGTGAACTTGACTTCTTGTTTGATTATTGATTTGAGATCGTCGTGTGCCTAATTGTTATATATTTGGGAATTGATGGATTTGAGGAGTAGAGACTTTGATATGAACCCAACAAGCACAAGGCCTTTCACTAGAAGTCAAGCCAGAGAACTTCAAGAGTTGCAAGCCTTGTTCATGAAAAAGGATGCCTTGGAGGAGATTGGAGAGACGACTTCGCGGATTTACAACGTTTGGGAGTGGGCATTAGAAGAGTTTCCAAGTGGCTAGAAGCGCAAAATGGCTAAAAGTGCAACTATGGGGCTAAGATTGCAATTGGAGGTCATACTTGCAAGTTATGGGGTTAGAATGGAAATTGGAGGTCATAATTGCAAGTTATGAGGCTTTGGATGCAATTGAAGACCCATGTGGGTATTTTTGCAAAAGAGCCACTTTAGGGCCTTTTGGTGTAATAGGCATTAGTATAAATAGTTATTTTCATCCATTTGGAAGACTTAGCTTTGATATTGTGTGAATTTATATTTTGAGAGATTTAGTTAATAGATAGTTTGTTTGGTTGATTATTGACTAAGTGTAATTTCTTAGTTGTGCATTGAATTGCAAGTTCCATTGAATTCATATTAGGTTGCTCATTTGCAGAATCATTTGAGTCCTTTCTTTGAATTCAAATTACTTAGGTTCTTAGGGTTGAATCAAATTGGGAGGGATTGGGTTTGATATACCCAATTTTACCCATAGGTTTACTATCCTTTGGGTCTAGTATCTATCCTTCTATATCTTTTTTTTCCAATTTTTCTAAGTTCCTTTTATTTTCTTTTGTTGTTTTTGAATACTTAGAGTTTCCTTAGGTTGAATCTTATCATTTGGTATCAGAGCTAGTTTAGAAGAGTGTTCTTACATTCTTCAATCCTTGGTTCCAAAAAAAAAAAGATGAAAAAAGAAATCGAAAATCAGATTGTTGTTGCTTTGTTGTTGGATTTGAGGTTAAAATTGAGTTTGTTACTATCAACAACCTCTAAATCCGAAGTTACATGTGATTTGGAGAAGTTTGAAGTGAATGACCATTGTTGAGCTTTGAAGCTTTGGAGAACTCAAGAACTTGAAAAGTGGGTCTTGTGATTTGGTTGAAATTGAAGGTTAAAACCTAGTGGGCTTTGTTCTCCATATCTGTCACGACCCGGCTAGGGGCCGTAATGGGTACCCGGGGCTAACCGCCGAGCACCGCTCGTACTAGTACTCCTTAGGCTTATTTAACAATAAGTTATCAGATTCATGCTCGATTTATAAGAAAACCCGTTTTCCTTTAGGAACATAATGTTTTATACACACGAGCCCTTAGGCTAGCAAAATAATATATATGTATATATTTACACAATGACCATGCCATAAAACTACATGACCCACATTGAGTATCTACGAGCCTCTATGAGATGACATCTATAATTGTACACAAAAGAATCATCATAGGCCCCTCCAGGACAATGGGGTGCTTTCAGTCAGCTAACATCCTCTAAGAATCTAGAGCAAGATCTCCTCCCTGTCTACCTGTGGGCATGAACACAGTGTCCAAAGAAAACGGACGTCAGTACGAATATTGTACTGAGTATGTAAAGCAGGAATGAAATAAACAAACATAATAGAGGGATCAGGAATCATGAGAGAAGGATATAACCTGAATGTATATCATGGACAACATACTCTCTACATATGTCACATTTTACATAATCATAGTATACATGTTATCACATCCCATACATCATCACATACATCATCATATACGTCATATACGTCATCACATACATCCTCACATCGAAATCCGCATCGTTACCCGCGTCCAGGTAACCCTCATATGCCGCCCACTAGTGGTGATCATGCCCGGCCCTCTAGGCTCGGTGTAAACATAGCAGCCCACATTAGTGGTGACATGCCCGGCCATATAGGCGCGGTGGAATCATACGCAGCCCGCATTAGCAGTGACATGCCTGACCATATAGGCGCGGTGGAATCATATCATCACAAAATCAATCATAACACATCTCATGCCATAGCATCATGTTATCATTTCTTGGTATTCCATGCATCCCATAGTCGTATCACAAGTTAGCATTATTCATCATCTTATTGTCATAGCATACATTAGCATTAAGAGCATACATTAGGCTTTAAGGCAACCACACTATGTCGAGGTGACGTAAGGTCGTGAACCCTCGATTGTATTATGGATATTTATGAGTATCATGCCTCACCTTGAAGGAAATAAAGCATAAGGTGAGTATTAACAATAATAACATCATTAGCAGTGTAGGAACCTCGTGCCACAATTTCTTGAATCTCTATACTCTAGCTCATTGTCATTATTATCATGCTTATAGATGATTCGATATATAGAAGGACTTATAAGCTTCATCTTATAGAAGGATTATGGAAAACTTGAAGGATTCATGCCTTTTGAAAGAAGAGTTAAGCCTCACATACCTTTCTCATTTAAGCAATCTAGCGTTCGCTTATTCTCCTTCAATGTCACGGCTCTACCTTCAAAAGAGGATTCGTACCAATGTTAGTTAATCAACTATAAGAACGCACTACTATTTCTAGAGACAATTGGACAGCACTTCCTTTGTTTATACTACTTTTCCCATATTCTATACAAACTCCCAACACTCATAACAACAATTACAATATAGCAATCAACAATCATCATTCATATACAATGACCATGATCCACCATTTCTCTTCATTTTTCCCACATTTATGGTTTTTGGGTTCGCTATCATATTTTCTCATGTATCACACTTATCTCATGGTCTACATGTCATTTACAGCGTATTCATACTCACAACACACTAACATTCATGATTCGACTCAACTACCATTCACTCATGGCACTATTCACTCAATTATGACCCATTTGCTATGCTTCTCTACAATCCGGGTATCTTAACCTTCCAATACCTTAAAAAACATGAAATGGTCATGAAACTTACCTTGTATGATGGTTGAACAAGTCTTGAGTGGAGTTTCTCCTCTAGCACCAAAACCCTATCTCCTCTCTTTTGGTTTTCTTTGAGGAAGATGAACTTTACTTGGGTTTCATACACTTTGATTCATGGATTATGCGTTGTTGATCTTAGTTTCCCTTTGATTTCTCTTGTAATTGAAGAGTATGGAGGGTTCTAGATGTTTCTTGAAGTGTAGAGTGAGAGTGGAATGAAAAATGAAATGAAAAAGGGGTCCTTATACTTAAACTTAAATCTGCCCGACCATATTATACGAACCAAACTTACGGTCCGTACTATTTATACGAACCGTATGTGTGGCCGTATGTTTGGTCCAGTAGCTGGTGGCCTTCTTGTGCCAATTATACGGTCCAACATACGGCTGGTACAATTTATACGTTCCGTAGGTTGGGCCGTATAATGCCAGTGATTTCGTTTTTGTTCTCGTTGTCTCGTTTGATCTCCCATCCTTATGGAACCTTCTTGGCACTTGTTTAACATCTCCCCATCAAAATTAGGGACATTATTACACTTATCTAAGACATCATTATGGCATCATGGACTTGTTGCTCGAAATTCTTATCCAATACACAACGTATGATTCGCTTTCCTTAACAACTTTCTTTCCTTGCATTGTATGCCTTTAAAATCTCGTTGAGGGTCATCTAATACTCTTTCTTACTCGTCAAAACATCGCATATGCTATGTCCTCTACTAGCTTGTTCCCTGTACATATACGGGGGATTTTTCCAAGGTGTAACAATATCAAAGAGAACTTGGATCCGAAATTTGAGCGAATTCCGAGTTGATTTGAAGGTAGTTGCAATTTTGAAATTGTTCTGGTGTTCTTGAGGTTGTTCATATCTTAAAAGGAAGAAGGTGGTCTAAAAGAAGTGTTTGATCTTCAAATTTTGGGTCAAAAGGTCAAAAGGTGTTTTCTATCCCAAAAGGGGAAAATACCAGGTTTTGTGGGCCCAAGTACAAGGAAAATTTAGAAAAAGAAGCATCCAAACAAATCCCAAGAGAAAAATTAAAGTCACAAAAGTTGGCCCATATGCGAAACATGCGTGTATCACCTGCTAGTCGCATGTAGCACCTGCTAGTCGCAGGTGGTGTAACATCTTTTGACAGAGAGCTGAAAATTTTGGTTTGCATCATCTGCTAAACGTAGATCACCATAGCATGTTGCACCTGCGAGTAGCATGTGCTGCACAGGTGTAGCATGTTGTGCATTTCACGTTTTTCAATTCTAATTCTCTTTTGATTCCATTCCTAATCCTTTCCTTTGATTCTTACAACTAATTAACAACTAGTAATCGATCTTATTAGTTGCTAATTAGTTCTTGAGTTCGAATTCATTTCGTGCCAATTCTTCTTAAGTTTTTCCATTTATTTCGTTGAAACTTCTTTGGCTCTTGTCCATTTGCTTTGAGTCGTCCATCATTCATCTAAATAGAAATCCATTCTACCACAAAGGATAAGCAACGTGTGAATTTGATTGGGCGAGCTGTTACACCTCGGAAATTTTTCGTGAGCCAACAATGACTAGACCAACGAAGGGCATGAGTGTGTGATGTTTTGCTAAGTAGGGAATGACTATTTATGAACTTTGGAAATAAGGAAGTTGCAGAATTTCATTTCAGCCCAGTTGGTCGTAAAGTGGAATACGGTCCGTAAAGTGATTTACGGACCGTAAACTGCTATCGTCCTCCAACCTTTCAAAAATTTCAACTTTCTGTCAAATGCTTCAAATGGTTAAAAACGACTTGGAATACGGACCGTAAATTGAAATACGACCCATAAACTGAGTCGTAAACTGCCATGATCTTCAGCCAACCTTTCTGTTTCTGATATGCTTAAATACGGTCGCGAAGGACGGACCGTAAACCAGTATACGACCCGTAAAGTGGGGTTTATGACCACTGTACACCCCGACTGTTGTTCATTAAAAATCAGATTTTGAGTTATTAAAAAGGGACCCTAAGCTCATTTTATTTCATTTCTCACCTACACGGTTCAAGAACTCTCTAGAGTGATCCAAAACACTTCATCTACAAGAATTTAAGAGAATCAAAGGGAGATCAAGATCAAACACATTAAATCCATGAAACAAAGTGTGTGAAACTCAAGTGAAGTTCATCCAAACCAAGAAGTTCCAAAAAGAGGTGAAGTAGGGTTTTAGTGCTAAAGGAAGAACTCCACTCTAGGCTTGTTCCACCACCATCCAAGGTAAGTTTCATGACTTTATCATGTTGTTTAAGGTATTGGAAAGCCAAGATGCTTGAATTGTAGAAAGACATGGAAAATGGGTCTTAAATGGATGAATAGTTTCACAATTGAATGGTAGTTGAATGGAATCATAAATGTTGATGTGCCATGATTATAAATATGTTGTAAATGTTTAGGAGTTGAAATAGAACGTGGGAAAAGTAGTAGAAACAAAGGAAATACTGCCCATTTTTTCCTAGAAATAACGATATGTTCTCATAACCGATTAACTAACGTTAATGTGAATTCTCTCGTGAAGGTAGCGATGTGATATTAGAGGAGAACACGTGAACGATAGCTCAGTTAAACGACAAAGGTATGTGAGGCTAGTCCTTTCTTTCTATGGCATGAATCCCATGATACGATATTTCTTCCTTTCCATGATCCTCTTATATTCCGGAAAGTCAAGAGCCTAAGATCATGAATAGCTACTTGAGTCAAGAGATATGATATGACGTTCTTATAAAGTAAATGATGTCATTCCTTGTATACACTAACCTTATGTACAAATCCCTTCAAGGTGAGGCGAAATGTTCATAATGGAATCGAGGGTTCGCGACCTTACGTCACCTCGATAAAATTTAGTTATTCTAGAGGCCTTATGCATGTACGATGATAGGCATATTTTGATAAGCTTATTATTATAAGTATTTTATGATGAGCATGCTATAATCATATTACACCGGGCCTAGTTGGCCGGGCAGTCACCGCGAAAGCGGGCAGCTTATACGATACACCATGGCCAGTTGGCATGGGCAGACACCACTAGTGGGCGGCATGAGATGGTACCCCGGACGTGGGAGGCCTGGACGCGGGCTAATGTTACTGATTATCACACCGCACCTATATGGTCGGGCATTATATATATATATGATATGCATACATGAGATGATGATAAGCTTAAAAGTAAGTCAGCATGCATTACTATTCATATAATTCCCAGTCAGGTACAGTTGCTCCATACTTGATGCCTCCCTTATTTCCTTGATGTATTATTATTGTTAATGCCTCTTATACTCAGTACAATATTCGTACTGACGTCCGTTTTCCTTGGACGCTCTGTTCATGCCCACAGGTAGACAGGGAGGTGAGCTCGATCCAGATTCTTAGTAGCTGCCAGCTGATTGCGAGCACTCCATTGTCCGGAGGTGCTCATGATTATTCTCTTGGTATATGTATATTTTGGGCATGGTGGAGTCTTGTTCCACCTATATGTATAGTAGGTCAGTAGAGGCTCGTAGATGCGCAGTGTGGGTAGATGGTCTCACGTGAGGCTTTTATGTATATGTATATATTATTTTGATGGCCGAGAGGCTTAAGTATATAAAAGTATTTTTATGTTCTCAAATGAAAAGATGTTTTTCTTATGTCCTAAGCATAAATTGATAAAAGAGCATTAAATGGGTAAAATGGGTAGCAGGACGAGTGGTGCTCGGTGGCTAGCCCCGGGTACCCGTCACGGCCCCTAGCTGGGTCGTGACACGAGCGATTCGTCAACAACTTCGAAAGAGCACGGAGTGTGGTAAGGTTGAGAGTTCAATACGAGTGACGTGAGGCTTTTATTGCTAATCTTGTTTGCTAGTTTTGCAGGTCATCATGTCTAACCAAGGTGATAGGATGCAAGAGGTAGTAGATATGTTATCCATAGCAAGTTCATTGTCTATGATCATGAATCAAATCTCGGGCATGCAAGCGGGTATGGAAGAGATGAGAGGAGAGATAAATGGGAAGTTGAAGGGTATGGACGAATGGATGGTGAGTATTGAGAAATTTCATATAGAGGGTTCGAGTAGAATGGGCACTCCCCGTTCTCAGAATGAAGGTGATGGGGATAAAACACAAGACACTACACCAACCATTACCCCGGGATAAGCCAATGCCTTGTGTAATCCCAACACCACAACCACCTCCACCCAAAGAGCTCCACTACCCCAAACAACGAACCTTCCATCCCAAAACTCCACTTTCCAAAACACCAATCGATAAAACTATCCCCAGGTTTACCAAGACAACTCAAATGAGGCAATCCCTCAAGTAACCTTAAAACAAACACCCCAAGCTCCACCCCAAGTCCAAACACAAGATCCCTTTCCGAACCAAATCCAATACCAACGCCACTACCAATACCCCATGAATGAAGAGGAGTATGATGACTATCCACAAGGTTTGTGGTGGGATGATAACCGGCAAGGAGGGAGGAGTGGAGGAATGAATAACAGGGGGAAGGGAGTAAGAGGAGGTTTTGAGAGGTTTCCGGGCCATGACCTTAGATTCCAAGGTCATGTAGACCTAGGGAGGGCCCAAGGTTATGAAGACCAGGGAAGATGGCAAGATAATTAGCGGAATTTGAACACCATCAAGGTGAACCTTCCTACTGTTACACCTCGGAAAATTCCCCATTGACGTAAAGTGGATAGGCTAGCAAAAAGCACGATGTATACGATGTTTCGATAAGTAAGAAATAGCATTTGAGGGTTCTAATCAAGATTTAAAGACATTTGACATAAGAGAAAAAGGTTTGCCGAGAAAAAGGCAAGGCATACGATCTCTATCGGAAAGAAATTATGAGTAACGAGTTAATGATAACTAAATGGTGCTTTGGAAAAGAATTATAACGTCCCCTAGATTGTTAATGAGGTGATAAACAAGTGCTAAGAAGGTTCCCTATGGATTGGAGATCAAACGAAGTGACAAGAAAAGAATCAGTGAAAAGATAAGTTATACGGTCGATTATATGGACCGTATAATGTTATACGGCCTTTATAATGGACCGTAGGATTGTCACAGAATGAAGTTGTTGAGGGGGGTGATTTCACGGTCACTTATACGGACCGTATAATGTGCCGTCAAACTGACACAGAATGGGGTGGTCACTGGAGCAGTTTTACGGTCACTTATATGGACCGTATAAATTTATACGGACCGTATGAGTGTCCGTATAATTTTGTCGGGACATATTTTAAAAGTTGATATAAGGACTTCAACACATTAAATTCATTTCATTCTTCTTCTACACAACTCAAGAAATTCTCTAGAACCTTCCACCCACCCTATATACAAGAACTCATGAGAAATTGATGATCAACTTCATCAAATCAACAAAACTAAGTGTGAGAAACACATCAAACTGAAACTAGGGTTTTGCTCAAGTGAAGTATTTCCACCCAAAGCTTATTCCTACACCATCCAAGGTACGTTTTATGGTATTTACATGTTATTTAAGGTATTGAAAGGTTGAAACACTTGGATTATAGAAAGACATAGGAAATGGGTCATGAATGTGTGGATAGTGACATTGTTGGGTGAAGGTTTGGGTTGAGTCATGATTATTGGTATGTTGTGATAATAAGTACGCTATAAACAACATTTCGAACATAGAATAAGTATTAAATATGTCACGACCCAACCCCGTGGGCCATAACTAGTGCCCGACCTGGACACTCGTATACATACCTGTTAGATATAGTCAACTAAAGCAAAAATCAATATGGAAACTTGCAAAAGAACTCCAAAGGTTCATAACATCATCATATATATATATATATCCATATAACCGGTCTCCTGGGAAGTCACATCAGATCAGAACATAATATGATACGCAAGTCGACAAGGCTACCAAAATATATCAACATGATACGCAAGCTGACAAGGCTGCCACAATACATCAACATGATACGCAAGTCGACAAGACTGCCAATACATATCGTCACCATACGCAAGCCGACAAGGCTGCCATTACAGAAGAGCATATCCATAGCACATCGTATAGACACAGCTGAACAAACTTATACACAACCCACACATATGTCTACAGACCTCTAAGAGTATCGATAGTGAAATATGACGGGACAGGGCCCCGCCGTACCCCTAGATAAGCATATATATATATATATATATATATATATATATATACATCATAAGATCTGTACCAAAAGTCTAGACTCCGGAACAACGGAGCTCTCCAAGACAGCTGAGTAGAAGTCCTATGCTGAAGGGTCACCAAACCGACTATCTGTACCTGCGGGCATGAAACGCAGCCCCCGGAAGAAAGGGGGTCAGTATGAGATATGTACTAAGTATATAAAGCATGAAATACAATAAAGAGGATCATCACTGAAATAGAGATTACAGGAGACAAGTATGTCAATCAAAGCTACCATTACACTTGCCTTATGATTTATAAATCATGCATGTCAATATCATATATCATACCCGGCCAATTATGGGACTCGGTGAATAAAGTCATCATATGCCATCCTTGGCGCCATAATCACATCATCATATCATCATGGTAGCATATCATCATATCATCATATCATCATATATATATATATATCGTACCCGGCCCTCTAGTGAGGGACTCGGTGAACAATGCAGTGAAACTATGCACGATAACATACCCGGCCCGGGACTCGGTGAAAGACATATTGAGGCATGCACGAGCAGAGTAGTGAGAAACCATATGCAAACTAAGTCATATCTGAGACTCAATAGAATAATCAAAATGAACCATCATTTGATAATCAAGACAATAATCATATCAAGTACCCTTCGAATGTCACTATGGATTATATCAAAATAGAACTTCTAGAATCATAGACATGTATCAAGACATAATGAAATAACTTCTGGAAATCAAGAACATTAGCCATCCTAGTGGCTCTAAGAATAGGAACTTATTTGGAATCATATACATGTCGTCTGTTAGTTTCATAAAGATCATGCCAAAAAGAAAGAAGGGTTAACTTTACATACCTGTTATAGGTTAACCGTAACCAAGTTCGCTTCGTCGCCCCTTTAGCCTATTTAATATGAAAGTAACGCCATCGTTAGTAAACTATACTTTCTAGCTGTCACGACCCAGCCCCGTGGGCCGCGACTGGCACCCTACCTGGGTACCCAGACCAAATCGCATATTCATTTCCGAATCCAAACTTATTTCAAAATTTTCAAGAAGTTATATCACACATAATTTATATCGAAAATATGTCTTAAGCGGTCATATCAAATCAAACTCAAACAAAGCGGCGGAATAGGCATCGCCGGTCAAAATACAAATATATACAGAAGGGCCATTTGGGGCCATCATATCAAACAGACCGCTTTAAGACCCGAAAGCAAAATCAGACAACATACACATAGGACCCTCGCCTCACAAATATGACTACAGGCCTCTACGAATTCAAAATATAACATATGGCGAGACAGGGCCCCGCCGTACCCAAACTGTCAAATATACAAAGGATATACAGAGTAGAGGAGTCTGTACCAAGAGTGGACTCCGGACCCAGTAAGAGTACTCCGAAAAGCAAGAAGTGAAGCCTACTGCGGAGGATCACCGATGTCTGCACCTGCGGGCATAAAACGCAGCCCCCGGAGAGAGTGGGGTCAGTACGAAATATGTACTGAGTATGTAAAGCACGGAGTACAGAATTATGGATCAAAACCGAAAGCAAATCAAATGTCAAAGTGGGGTACAAACTGGTATGTCAAAATCTGTATCAAAATCATATACATATGTTTTATGCAAATAAAATCATGCAAACGCTTAAGAACGTGGTCGCCACTCCGACGCTGGCGCCACACACAGCATAACACCAGAAGGTTTCAAATCTCCGTACATCTCCGAACATAATCATAATCATCGGTGAGTGTATCGCGTCCCGAGCCATATCACAGCATAACTCCAAACGGAACCGGGCCCTATGGCGAAGCCTCGGGAACCGTAACACAGCATACGGCCGAATTTATCATACAACGCACGAATCAAAACCGGCCCGGGAACCGGTGAACGAAGTCATAATAAGGCACGAGCGGAGTCGTGAGCAAGCAAATGCAAATCGTATTTCAAAATAGTCTTTCAAAGCAAAGTGAACTCATAAGTCATTTTAGAATACAAAGTAGTCGAATACTTAGCCGACATAAGGTTTCATTTTGCAAAACGTTTCCAAAATGGTCCATATAGTTCGGAACATAGATTAGCGCATCTAATAGTCCAAACATACCCCGTAGGAGGATGTTCCAAAGATCGGAAGTGGTACTTTCAACTTTATTCTCAAAGGTGGCCCGAAGGGCAAATCGGGCATTTTGGGGTAGCGGACCCACCTCGAGTCGAAGTGAGGTGGCGAACGTATTTTTACGAGCAGTTATATGCCAAGGGTCATACATAATCATTTCTAGGTTACCCGACCACATTTCGATAGGTTTTGGACGAATAGTGGCATTCTAGCCAAAAGGGAGCCTTTAGGCTTCAATCGAATTGAATGAATAGTAACTTTCCTGTGGATCGGGTTTCGAGGAGCAGAAATGCTCCGGAAGGTCTCATATTCAACTAACACACTAAGATATGCCAAATAAAGAATTGGGAAGCTTTACATACCTCTCAGATGTCGTAAGCTCCTCCAAAAGTCCCGTCCCGTTTCGTCAAAAATCTGCAAATGGTCAAAGTTACCAATTGAGATTCTTAGGCTCAAAAATGCCTTTAACTCCATATTTGCCTACCAAAATTTCGGCAGCACTTCCCCTATAAATCTAACATCCCCGAGGCGTAGCTCGGCTCAAATTAACCAACCACGACAGCCCACACATCAACCAAACAATGTAAGCAACAATCAATTCACTCTAGCTTCAAAGTCCTACATGATTTCTTAAGTTGGCAACTTTCCATTCAAACTTTCAAAATTCCAATTCTATATCTACCTATTTGTATTCATTCCCACATTCAAACTTATACAACCACATTCTCATTACAATTCAAACCATACACGAAATTGCACCAAAATCAATTAATTTCCATAGTTCTTCAAAATATCAAAATTTCACGACGAACATTCTAACTAACGTCGTTTCATTCCGAATTCATCCACATCATTAAAAAGTCATATCTAAAGTCTCTAGTACCCAAAATATACATTGATATACATAAAGATACCAAGGATATACACTTTCCGATAATATCCGAATTCGTTTTCCACCGCCAATTTAATTCAACAATCAATCATTTACGATATAAGGATCACAACAACACATTATACCAACTTAACCAAGATCAATTCACACCAATTTTTCTCTCTATGGCTCACGGCCAAACACACTACAAACACACACCCACGACTTTCTATTTACGTTAAAATTACGGGATCTCCATCTACTCCCAATGCTTAACACATTCACATCAATTCTATAACATAAAAGGGTAAGAATTCTCACCTTTTCTTGAAAACCCGACTTGTCGAAAACGTCGTCCTCGTGCCAAGCTAATTATACCACGTCGGAGAGCGTCTTGAGTACTTCACAAATATGAGAAGAACAAGATTTTTGGATCACAAAGAAGCTTGGAATTTTTTTTTCTTTCTTTTCCTTTTTGGTTCGGCCGAATGCCTCTTTCTAGAGGTGTTCTTGATTTTTATTTTTTTGTTCTATTTAGTGATAATTTCTAAGTATGATCTTAGTATATATCCACTTATGGGGTCATGTGCATAGCACATGCCCCTTTTAAAATGGATTTGGGCCACACTATGGCCGGCCCCCATTTGATCTTGGGCCTTATTTTTGCATTGCATTTTTCTTGGCCCAATTCGAGAAAAGTCCCGTTTTGTAATTCCCGAAACTAATTCCCGAAATTCCAAATTTATCCTCGGCCTTCCCCGAGGTCTTAGCATCAAAGATTTCACAACCAACATAGTCATATTCACAAAATTTAAATTAGGTCCTTCTAACACCCGAGTCATAGTTATTTCTCGATTTCCAATCGTACGAGAACACGGGGCCTAACATTCTCCCCCCCTTAAGAACATTCGTCCCCGAATGTTAAACAAATCTTATGAAGGCTCACAAGCATAACGGGGAAAAAAAACCATTTTTTTTTATATAAATAACACACATGGTCCATCCGTTCATTGGTACAACAAATACAGAAGTCTAGATTACAGGAGGCGTAGGGAATAAATGGGGGAATCTCTTCTTCATCTCATCCTCCGCCTCCCAAGTCATCTCTTCCCGGTTGTTATTGCGCCACAGAACCTTGACAGAAGGCACTTCCTTAGTGCGCAATCTTCTCACCTGACGATCCAGAATAGATATCGGCTGCTCGTCATAAGATAGCTGCTCCGTCACCTGAAGATCATCTACTGGGAATATCCTGGAAGGGTCACCAATACATTTCCGCAGCATAGATACATGAAACACCGGGTGCACGGACTCCAAATCGGATGGCAAGTCTAGCTCGTAGGCGACTGCGCCTATCCTCCGAACAATCTGGTATGGCCCGATGTACCGCGGACACAGCTTACCCTTCCTGCCAAATCTCATAACGCCCTTCATAGGCGACACCTTCAGGAATACCCAGTCACCAGTCTGGAACTCTAACGGTCGACGTCGCCTATCAGCATACGCTTTCTGTCGACTCTGAGCAGCTAACAGTCGCTCCCGAATGAGCTTCACCTTATCTACAGCCTCCTGGATCACATCAGGCCCAATCAGCTTAGTCTCGCCCACGTCAAACCAGCCGATAGGAGATCTGCATCTCCTGCCATAAAGGGCCTCATACGGGGCCATCTGGATGCTGGAGTGATAACTGTTATTGTAGGCAAACTCTACAAGCGGCAAATGATCATCCCAGCTGCCCCTGAAATCAATAACGCAAGCCCGTAACATATCCTCGAGCGTCTGAATAGTGCGCTCGGCCTGCCCGTCGGTCTGAGGATGGAAAGCTGTACTGAGGTTCACCTGAGTCCCTAATCCCTCCTGAAATGACCTCCAGAAATTAGCTGTAAACTGAGCACCTCGGTCAGTAATAATAGATATAGGGACCCCGTGAAGTCTGACTATCTCTCTGATATATAATCTGGCATAGTCCTCAGCCGAATATGTAGTCCGGACCGGAAGGAAATGGGCTGATTTCGTCAGCCTGTCCACAATAACCCAGATAGAGTCGTACCTGCGTAGAGTACGCGGCAACCTAACAACGAAGTCCATATTAATCATCTCCCATTTCCAGGCTGGAATCTCCATCTCCTGTAACAAGCCACCGGGCTTCTGGTGCTCGATCTTGACTTGCTGGCAGTTCGGGCACTGACTAATAAACTCAGCAATGTCTTTCTTCATGCCGTCCCACCAATACAAACACCTGAGGTCCCGTACATCTTAGTGGAACCAGGATGGACAGTATACCGGGCACAATGTGCCTCGCCCATAATCTGCCGCCGTAAGCCCGCAACATCCGGTACACAGAACTTGCCGTCGTACAATAATACTCCTTCAGGCGAGATTTCGAACTGAGTCGTTGCTTTATTAAGGGCCACATCCCTGTACTGAATCAAAGTAGGATCCTCAAACTGGCGCTGCTTTACCTCCTGAATAATAGATGACTCAGCAACCGGGCGAACAGAAATCCCAGAATCTCCAGAATCGGCCAAACGAACTCCGAGGCTGGCCAGCTGATGAATATCACGAACCAAATCTCTCTTATCAGATGGAACGTCAGCCAGACTGCCTACGGACTTGCGGCTAAGCGCATCAGCTACCACGTTGGCTTTCCCTGGATGGTACAGAATATCAACATCGTAATCCTTTAGTAGCTCAAGCCATCTCCGCTGCCGCAAATTTAGCTCCTTCTGCTTAAAAATATACTGAAGGCTCTTATGATCCGTATAGATATCCACATGGACCCCATATAAATAATGCCGCCAAATCTTCAAAGCATGAATCACCGCGGCCAACTCAAGATCATGAGTGGGATAGTTCTTCTCGTGCGGTCTGAGCTGCCGGGAAGCATAGGCTATAACTCGACCGTGCTGCATCAATACACATCCTATCCCAATACCAGAGGCGTCACAATATAAGACATACCCATCAGACCCCTCTGGAAGAGCCAGAACTGGCGCTGTAATCAATCTCTCCTTCAGCATCTGAAAGCTGCGCTCGCAGGCATCTGACCACTGGAATTTTGCTGCTTTCTGGGTAAGCCTCGTCAGTGGTGCTGCAATGGAAGAGAGGTCCTCCACAAACCTGCGATAATACCCAGCCAATCCCAGAAAACTGCGCACCTCAGTCGGTGTAGTAGGCCTGGGCCAATTCTGCACAGCCTCAATCTTCTGCGTATCGACCCGAATACCGTCTGTGCCGACAACATGACCCAAGAATGCCACAGAAGTCAACCAGAACTCGCATTTAGAGAATTTAGCATATAACTTCTGCTGACGGAGAATGCCAAGTACCGTCCGCAAGTGATCTGAATGCTCCTCGGCTGATCGCGAGTAAATCAGGATATCATCAATAAACACAATAACAAACATGTCCAGGAATGGCCGAAATACCCGGTTCATCAGATCCATAAACACCGCTGGAGCATTAGTCAGCCCGAAAGACATAACTCTGAACTCATAATGCCCGTACCGGGTCCTGAAAGCAGTCTTCGGGATATCAGACTCCCGTACTCGCACCTGGTGATAGCCTGAGCGCAGATCTATCTTGGAGAAGTGTCTAGCAGCCTGCAGCTGATCCAACAAGTCATCGATCCGGGGAAGGGGATATTTATTCTTAATAGTCACCTTATTCAGCTGCCGGTAGTCAATACACATCCGCAACGACCCATCCTTCTTTCTGACAAACAATACCGGCGCTCCCCAGGGTGATGTGCTGGGCCTGATAAAACCCTTATCCAGCAAATCTTTCAGCTGCTCCTTCAACTCCTTCAACTCAGCTGGTGCCATCCGGTAGGGAGGAATAGATATAGGCTGCGTATCCGGCATCAACTCAATAGAAAAATCAATCTCCCGCTCCGGCGGAAGGCCAGGAAGCTCGTCAGGAAAAACATCTGGAAACTCACTGACGACCGGGACAGACTGAAGGGTAGGTACCTCCGCGGCAGTATCATGCACACGAACCAAATGATAGATATAACCCTTCTGAATCATCTTCTTAGCCTTGAGGTATGAAATAAACTTACCCCTCGGCGATGCAGTAGATCCGAACCACTCTATGACTGGTTCCCCTGGAAACTGAAAACGGACTACCTTTTGCTGGCAGTCGACATTAGCATAACAGGAAGACAACCAGTCCATACCCATAATGACGTCAAACTCGAGCATGTCTAACTCTACCAAATCAGCCTTAGTGCTACGATCATAAATGGTCACAGAACAATCCCTATAGATCTGTCTCGCTACAATAAAATCCCCAACTGGCGTGGCTACCTCAAATGGCTCTATAGGCTCAGACACTATCCCAATCTTACTAGCAACGAGCGGGGAAATATATGATAAGGTAGAGCCAGGGTCAATCAATGCATATACAGATCTGGAGAAAACCAGTAATGTACCTGTGACAACATTTGGCGAAGCCTCCTGATCCTGGCGGCTGGCCAAAGCATATATGCGGTTCGAGGGACCGCTAGAACCTGCAACACCGCCGCGACCTCGACCGCGCCCTGCCGGTGCTGGAATACTCCGCCCTCCAGGGCGTGGGACAGATGGAACAGAGGAAGAACCGGCGGCTGACCCTGTCTGCTGCGCCGCACTACCCGAACCGCTGGCCAAAGGGCAGTCTCTCATAAAGTGGCCTTGACCGCCACAAGAAAAACAAGCTCCCGTCGCTCGGTAACACTCCCCGGGATGTGACTTCCCGCAATGTGGACAACGGGGTCTAGGTGGTCTGGCCTGACTGGGACCCCTGGATACCTGCGATCCTGTCGCTCTGGAGCTCTGACCGACCCCAGACGGTCCCGTACTGTCGAATCTCCGGCTACCTGACTGAGTACCCCGGCCGGAAGGAGGAAAATATCTATCAGACTGCTGCTGCTGCTGAGGCTGTCCGCCTCGAGAATCTCCTGAATAACCCGCGGATCTAGCCCTCTTGGGCGGCCTCCTGTCTCGATCTCTGCCAGCAGGATCAGATCTGCGACGGTCCTCCATACCCATCGCATAGGCCTGAAGCCGGGAAATATCCATGTCTGCCTGCAGTGACACGGCCATACAGCTGTCTACCAAGTACCGGTCCAATCCCATAACATATCTATGCATCCGATCGGACATGTCTGCTACCACGGCCGGTGCATATCGGGCCAGAGAATCAAACTCAAGGCTATACTCGCGAACACTCCGACCCCTCTGCTGCAGACGTAAAAACCGATCAGCTCGTGCCCGCCGTAACTCTGGTGGCAAAAAGTGGCGGGTGAATGCTGTCACAAACTGATCCCAAGTGGCTGGAGGGGCACCCTCTCCCCTAGACAGCTCCCAAGTCTCGTACCAGTGGGTAGCCACATCTCGAAGCCTGTGCGACGCCAGCTCAACCGACTCGGTCTCCGAAGCCCTGACTAGGTCCAGTGAGCGTCGCATCCCCCGAATAAAGTCATGGGGGTCCTCATCGGGCTTGGACCCGAAGAACTCTGGAGGGCCACATAGCAGAAACTCCCGAACTCGCAGGCTGTCCCGCCTGTCATCGTCATCATCATCCCTCCGCCCGCGTCTGCGAGCCTGCCCTGCTACCAGCGTAGTCAGCAACTGCACAGCCTCTCTCAGGGTCCGATCCTCCGCCCCTGGCTGAGGAGCTGGAGCCTCAGGTGCGGGTACACGGACCTCTGGAGCTGCCGATGGTCCTGCTCCAGGCTGTACTAGTGGGGGTGTAGCAGACCCCTCAGACTGTGGCACATCCTCAGGCAATTCATAAACACGAGCCCGGGTAGCTCGCTGTGCCTGGCTAGTCTCCCCAATCCTCGCCTTGCCCTTCTGGGCTGCCGTTGCCTTCTTTGGAGGCATCACTGCAAACACGAAGGCGAGTCAGATCAAAATCATCCAAATAGCACAGCTCTATCGCACGATCTAAGATTACAAAGAAAGTAACATCCTAAATGCCCTGTAGCTTCCTGCTTATAGACGTGGTGCACAACACATCGATAAACAAGACTCTACGAGACACGGCCTGTAGACATTCCGAGGACAAACCGCTTTGATACCACTTTTGTCACGACCCAGCCCCGTGGGCCGCGACTGGCACCCTACCTGGGTACCCAGACCAAATCGCATATTCATTTCCGAATCCAAACTTATTTCAAAATTTTCAAGAAGTTATATCACACATAATTTATATCGAAAATATGTCTTAAGCGGTCATACCAAATCAAACTCAAACAAAGCGGCGGAATAGGCATCGCCGGTCAAAATACAAATATATACAGAAGGGCCATTTGGGGCCATCATATCAAACAGACCGCTTTAAGACCCGAAAGCAAAATCAGACAACATACACATAGGACCCTCACCCCACAAATATGACTACAGGCCTCTACGAATTCAAAACATAACATATGGCGAGACAGGGCCCCGCCGTACCCAAACTGTCAAATATACAAAGGATATACAGAGTAGAGGAGTCTGTACCAAGAGTGGACTCCGGACCTAGTAAGAGTACTCCGAAAAGCAAGAAGTGAAGCCTACTGCGGAGGATCACCGATGTCTGCACCTGCGGGCATAAAACGCAGCCCCCGGAGAGAGGGGGTCAGTACGAAATATGTACTGAGTATGTAAAGCACGGAGTACAGAATTATGGATCAAAACCGAAAGCAAATCAAATGTCAAAGTGGGGTACAAACTGGTATGTCAAAATCTGTATCAAAATCATATACATATGTTTTATGCAAATAAAATCATGCAAACGCTTAAGAACGTGGTCGCCACTCCGACGCTGGCGCCACACACAGCATAACACCAGAAGGTTTCAAATCTCCGTACATCTCCGAACATAATCATAATCATCGGTGAGTGTATCGCGTCCCGAGCCATATCACAGCATAACTCCAAACGGAACCGGGCCCTATGGCGAAGCCTCGGGAACCGTAACACAGCATACGGCCGAATTTATCATACAACGCACGAATCAAAACCGGCCCGGGAACCGGTGAACGAAGTCATAATAAGGCACGAGCGGAGTCGTGAGCAAGCAAATGCAAATCGTATTTCAAAATAGTCTTTCAAAGCAAAGTGAACTCATAAGTCATTTTAGAATACAAAGTAGTCGAATACTTAGCCGACATAAGGTTTCATTTTGCAAAACGTTTCCAAAATGGTCCATATAGTTCGGAACATAGATTAGCGCATCTAATAGTCCAAACATACCCCGTAGGAGGATGTTCCAAAGATCGGAAGTGGTACTTTCAACTTTATTCTCAAAGGTGGCCCGAAGGGCAAATCGGGCATTTTGGGGTAGCGGACCCACCTCGAGTCGAAGTGAGGTGGCGAACGTATTTTTACGAGCAGTTATATGCCAAGGGTCATACATAATCATTTCTAGGTTACCCGACCACATTTCGATAGGTTTCGGACGAATAGTGGCATTCTAGCCAAAAGGGAGCCTTTAGGCTTCAATCGAATTGAATGAATAGTAACTTTCCTGTGGATCGGGTTTCGAGGAGCAGAAATGCTCCGGAAGGTCTCATATTCAACTAACACACTAAGATATGCCAAATAAAGAATTGGGAAGCTTTACATACCTCTCAGATGTCGTAAGCTCCTCCAAAAGTCCCGTCCCGTTTCGTCAAAAATCTGCAAATGGTCAAAGTTACCAATTGAGATTCTTAGGCTCAAAAATGCCTTTAACTCCATATTTGCCTACCGAAATTTCGGCAGCACTTCCCCTATAAATCTAACATCCCCGAGGCGTAGCTCGGCTCAAATTAACCAACCACAACAGCCCACACATCAACCAAACAATGTAAGCAACAATCAATTCACTCTAGCTTCAAAGTCCTACATGATTTCTTAAGTTGGCAACTTTCCATTCAAACTTTCAAAATTCCAATTCTATATCTACCTATTTGTATTCATTCCCACATTCAAACTTATACAACCACATTCTCATTACAATTCAAACCATACACGAAATTGCACCAAAATCAATTAATTTCCATAGTTCTTCAAAATATCAAAATTTCACGACGAACATTCTAACTAACGTCGTTTCATTCCGAATTCATCCACATCATTAAAAAGTCATATCTAAAGTCTCTAGTACCCAAAATATACATTGATATACATAAAGATACCAAGGATATACACTTTCCGATAATATCCGAATTCGTTTTCCACCGCCAATTTAATTCAACAATCAATCATTTACGATATAAGGATCACAACAACACATTATACCAACTTAACCAAGATCAATTCACACCAATTTTTCTCTCTATGGCTCACGGCCAAACACACTACAAACACACACCCACGACTTTCTATTTACGTTAAAATTACGGGATCTCCATCTACTCCCAATGCTTAACACATTCACATCAATTCTATAACATAAAAGGGTAAGAATTCTCACCTTTTCTTGAAAACCCGACTTGTCGAAAACGTCGTCCTCGTGCCAAGCTAATTATACCACGTCGGAGAGCGTCTTGAGTACTTCACAAATATGAGAAGAACAAGATTTTTGGATCACAAAGAAGCTTGGAATTTTTTTTTTCTTTCTTTTCCTTTTTGGTTCGGCCGAATGCCTCTTTCTAGAGGTGTTCTTGATTTTTATTTTTTTGTTCTATTTAGTGATAATTTCTAAGTATGATCTTAGTATATATCCACTTATGGGGTCATGTGCATAGCACATGCCCCTTTTAAAATGGATTTGGGCCACACTATGGCCGGCCCCCATTTGATCTTGGGCCTTATTTTTGCATTGCATTTTTCTTGGCCCAATTCGAGAAAAGTCCCGTTTTGTAATTCCCGAAACTAATTCCCGAAATTCCAAATTTATCCTCGGCCTTCCCCGAGGTCTTAGCATCAAAGATTTCACAACCAACATAGTCATATTCACAAAATTTAAATTAGGTCCTTCTAACACCCGAGTCATAGTTATTTCTCGATTTTCAATCGTACGAGAACACGGGGCCTAACACTAGCTTATAAATCTACAACCAATCGCTTATAGGAATCATTCTTTAGTTTATACTTTCTTGATTAGGATTTTTGTTAGTTAAGAACTTAACGGAAATCGGGCAGCATTTCCCCTATATAACTCGCCTAACTCGAACTTCCAATTAATCTCCTGTTATCACAGCAATACCAACAACAACTGTAATAGAAATATTCATATCAAATCCTTAAAATCCAGCCCATAAACAACTCAAACAACCCAATAACCTTTCTTAATCCTTTTCCAACCCAAATCATTAACATTTAAGATTATACACTAAGCAGACCAACATACGCTTTGTATACGATACGTTATACACTTATTTCTTCCAAATTTAGAAGCCATATCAACGAAAACACGACAACAACACGAACAACAACATATGAACATAAACCACACTTTTAATCTTCTGACTCAACAATTCCATATAACAACCACAACTCCTAATATCTACGAATTCATGCAATTTCTTACTTCCAATTTCATCTAATACCATTTTAATCTTTCCATTACAACACCATTAATCCAATTATACCATAAAATGAGAAAATCTTACCTTAATTTAATCGGAGCAAATTCTATACCCACTTGCACCAATTGCACTATTTCTTCTTCCTCAATTCAATACCCAATGTTGCTATCACCTCCTTGGACTTGCAAATCTCCTTAAAACTTAATCAAATCAAGAAAACATTTTTTTTAACAACCATGGCTGGCCGAGAGCTTGGCAGCCATGGCAATGCTTCTTTTTCTTTTTCTTAAGCTTTCAATTTGTAGAATGAAAATGATAACCTCAGTTGATCATTAACCTAAGCTTATATATGATGTCCCTCCCTTGGACATGTGACCCCCTTAAAGACTCGTCAATTTTTTTTGTTTTATTTTGTATTTTTTTTAAATTAAAGAATCTTCTGGGGCCCACCTTAATTATATAATTAGCTAACTTAATTAATCTTAATCCCCGCTTAATAATCTAATCATGGTTAGTTAATCCCTAATCTCCATTAATATTTCTATACTAATTGAAATTTATAACAAATCGTGCACTAATTCAAATCGAGGATTAAAAGCACTTTATTTCACATCCCAAAATAGTCTCGTCCTTCACTTATATCAATTAGCTTACAAATAATTCAACGTACATAATACGGGGTATAACAATATATGAGAAAACGCGATAGTGCGCTATAACCACAATTATGGAGAAATTGAAGAGGAATTGTGAAATGCGGATAATGTAGACGAATGATGATTGTTGTCTGTTATATTGTTAATGTTGTTATGAATGTTTGGGAGTCGATATATGATATGGGGAAAAGTTGTATAAACAAAGGAAATTCTGCCCAATTTTCTTTAGCCTTAGTAAGCACGTTTAAGTAATCGATTAACTAATGTTCATGCGACTTCTCTTGATGGTAGAAACGTGGACATCAACGGAGAACAAGCAAGTGATAGATTAGTTAAACGTAAAAGGTATGTGAGGCTAGTCCTTTCTTTCTATGGTATGACTTTCCTTCTTCTCTATGAATCTCCTATACCCCGGAAAGCTAAGAGTCTATGTCCATGAATAGCTACATGAGATAAGAGATACATTATGAGTTCAATTATGATGATGATGAGTTAAGTATAAAGATTCTAGAGTTCATGATATAATGTCATATGTTGTATACTTATACACTCACCTCATACATTATTCCCTTCAAGATGAGGCAGAATACCATAAAGTAATGAAGTCATTTATTGAATACACTCACCTTATATACTATTCCCTTCAAGGTGAGGCAAATACTTGTAAATGTCCATAATGGAATCGGGGGTTCACAACCTGAGGTCACCCCAATAAATTATGGTTATCTTTGAGTTATTATACATGCATTATGATGAGTATATGTTATTTTTATGTATGATCACACCATGCCTACATGGCCGGGCAGACACACCACTAGTGGGCAGCTTACATCCCGGACGCGGGAGGCCTGGACGCAGGTTAATTATTATCACACCGTACCTATATAGACGGGCAGCTCATACATTTATGCATACATTATATGATGATAACTATGAAGTAAGCTGGCATACATTATTTCTTTTATAATTGACAGTTAGATACAATTGCTCCATATTTGATGCTTTCTTTATATCATTGACGTATTATTATCGTTATGCCTCTCATACTCAGTACAATGTTCATACTGACTTCCGTTTCTTTGGACGCTGTGTTCATGCCCACAGGTAGACAGGGAGGTAATCTTGATCCAGACACATAGGAGCTAGTAGCTGATCTGAGAGCACTCCATTATTCCGGAGGTGCCGTGATTATTCTTTTGTGTACATATGCATATTTTGGGCACGACGGGGTCCTGTCCCGTCCTTACGTCTAGCACTCCAGTAGAGGCTCGTAGATGCGCAGCGTGGGTTATATGGTCTCACGAGGTCACTACTGTATATGTATATATTATTTTGATGACCGAAAGACTTATGTACATAAAAGTATTTTGTTATGATTTGAGTATAAACTAGATAAAAGAAAGTTTAATAAGAATGATAAGTAGTAGAATGAGTGGTGCTCGGTAGTTGTCCCCGGGTACCCATCACGGCCCCTAGTCGGTTCGTGACAAAAGTGGTATTAGAGCAGTTCAGTCCTAGGAAGTGTCTACGAGCCGTGTCTAGTAGAGTCTTGTTTATGGTGTGTTGCGCACCACACTAATAAACAAAAGGCTACAGGGCATTTAGGAAAAATGACCATCTTTCATCTTAAGAGATTGTGCGGTAGAGCTGTATTATAAGATTTTCTCCTCCCTAATGGTGTGCTATGATTTTAGAAATGCCGCCAAAAGGAAAAGCTACAGCCACCCAGAAGGGCAAGACTATGACAAAAAGACGGGTAGAAAGAGAGCCGTCAATGAATGTAGAAGAGGGCGAGTGATGAAAGCGGAAGAATATCAAGAAATTCAAGAAAATCAAGAAACACAAGACTGAAATTCAAGAAAAAAAAAAGTCCAAGAAGCTCAAGTTTGAAGATTATTTTCCATTCTTGTTTCTTGAATCCTTTTATAAATAGGTTTATTGTTTCTTGATTTATATTTTAGTAGGATTGAATTTCCTATCATTAGTAGGACTTTTATCCTAGATCTAGTAGGATTCAGTTTTCTTGCTTGTATGTATCAGGAATAAAACTTCTACGTAGTTCTCTTTTCATCTTGTCCCACGTTCGAATCTTTCCACGACCTTCTCTTTCTATTTCTCGTTTAAGATTCTCCCACCAAAGTGATGCATATCCTTTAAGCTTGATGGCAGCAACCTTAACCTTTTTCTCCTTAGAATAGTCCTTGAACTCAAAGATTCGTTCAACAGTGAGTAACCAATCCATAAACGCATCCCCTTGGGCTTTTCCATCAAAATCAGGAACATCAACCTTCACATCATCTCTTTTCTCTCTTATATGATTCCTCCTTCTTCTTGGATGATAAAATTCATCATCTTTTTGTCTCCTAGTAAAATCAGAATTATCGCTAGAGTCATCTTCATCAACATCATGAAAGGGATTAATATCAGACCCTTCTTCATCATCCTTAGGAATCCTTCGCCGTTCTTGCCTTTGGTAACGTTGAAGTTGTGTTTGTAATTGTTGTATGGTACTTCTCATCTCTTCCATCTCCATGTAAATAAATATGAAGAATATCAAGAAATTCAAGAAAATCAAGAAACATAAGACTGAAATTCAAGAAAAAGAAAAGTCCAAGAAGCTCAAGTTTGAAGATTATTTCCCATTCTTGTTTCTTGAATCATTTTCTAAATAGGTTTCTTGTTTCTTGATTTATATTTTAGTAGTATTTAATTTCCTCTCATTAGTAGGACTTTTATCCTAGATCTAGTAGGATTCAGTTTTCTTTATTCTTTTCCTTGTAGATTAGGGATTTTACTTTCCTTGTTTTTAGCTATTTCCTGTCTAGAGTAGAATAGGGATTTGTAGTCATCAAAGAAGAGACCCTAGGCCTATATAAAGGGTTCTCATGACTTGTAAATATACTATTCACGTTTTTAGCATAAACCTAAATTTTGCAATAGAGTTATTCTCTCTATTTCTTGTTCTTTATCCTTGTTTTTGGTTCCAAGAAAGGTGGTGATAGTCTTTACCTTATTTTGAGTTGCGTATGGTGTTTCTTTATCACGTTAATTTATTTCAAGTGGTGACTTAGGAACTTTATTTGTTCTTGATCATTCAAGAACGCGTTTCTTGATTAAAATTCGTTCTAGTTTATGCCCAGAACCCTAATTTTCTTTCCATCATTCCACCTTCAATACTTACTTAATTTAAACCATTCAATAGTTATTTTTATAGTTCAAATCGTCATCTTTCACATAGTTTTTGAATCACTTTAATCCGACTCCTACAACTTGAGATATATCCGTTTCTTGAATCTGCCCATCAAACCGTTTCAAGATCACGATCAAGATCTAGTCGATTGGATCTTTGTTAACTCGAAGAATCACATCAATTTGGTATCAGAGCACAGTTGAGGAATATTATGGATTATATGCAATAAAGAAGAGGACGTTGGGTTCAAGAAGATGAAAAGAAAAAGGAATCTCTTTTCTGCACTAAATGTACCTCACATGGTAAGGTATGTTCGGTGATTATTGATAATGAGAGTCATATTAATGTTGTTTCTGAGGATATGGTTTCTAAACTTGGCTTTTCAACCAAGCATCAGCCATATCCGTACAACATAGAATTTGAGAATGGTTATGGCTTAGAGGTAACTCGTCAATGCCTAGTTTCTTTTTTTATAGGCAAAATATATAAAGATCTTATTTGGTGTGATGTAATAAAGATGGATGCTTGCCACTTATTACTTGGAAGACCATGGGTGTATGATAGGGTGCTAAATATGATGAATACCGTAATACCTATTCTTTCACAAAGGATGGGAGAAAAATCTATTTAGTTCCCTTGAATCCAGAAGATGTTGTTAAAAACTCCAAGTATGTTGATGATTCTTTTGTGACCAAATTACAAATCATTGGTCCCATTAATGTGGAACAACAAACAGAGGAGAAGAATGAATTATATCCACAAGTTGAGAATTTACCTCCAAAGTTTGATGAGGATCCATTAGAGCATCCAACCATTTGTGAGATTGAGTTTCCACCATTAAGAGCTTTTGAAAAGAATATAGATTTTGTTTCTTACTCCACACCAACCAAAGCAGTGTATTGCATAGGACCAATAGTCTATGAAGATTTGGAAGGGAAAAAGGACGAGTTTCTGAAAAAATAGTCTACGAATGAGAGTTTAATATATGATATAGTTCGAGCAAGAATTACTCCTCAAAAGGATGAACCTTTGCAAGAATGTGTCAATTTAAGATCTCTCAATTTCATTGAGGTTAATGGCTATAACCATGTCAAATCTGGGAGTAGCAAATGTGTCAAGGAGTTCTTAAGAAGACATGATTTGATCTCCAACCTTGATCCAAAGGTATTTTTATTTGATTTATATAAAGGTTTTCATGGCACTATCTCAAATTTTTCATGCAAACACCACATAGGCACGAGAGTTTTCAAGATTCATGAAGATCAAAAAGAAATAAGTTTTGATCATGGCTTAAACATTGAAGATAAATTTAAGATGATATATTTGTGAAATCATGGAACAAAGTTACTGCTAAGAAAGTGGGATTTGGTTCGATCATATGCAAAGCTTGTTGACAACATGATGAAGGTCTATGACAAGCTAGAAAAATACAACTTAGAGCCTAGTGAGTATGGGTTATTCCATTTTTTTTTGTTTGCTAATCTTTCCCCATTTATGGAGCCTTTAGACTCGAGGACGAGTCTTTCTCAACAAGGGGAGAATGATGAAAGATGAAGAATATCAAGAAATTCATGAAAATCAAGAAACACAAGACTGCAATTCAAGAAAAAGAAAAGTCCAAGAAGCTCAAGTTTGAAGATTATTTCCCATTCTTGTTTCTTGAATCCTTTTCTAAATAGGCTTCTTGTTTCTTGATTTATATTTTAGTACGATAAAATTTCCTATCATTAGTAGGACTTTTATCCTAGATCTAGTAGGATTCAGTTTTCTTTATTCTTTTCCTTGTAGAATAGGGATTTTACTTTCCTTGTTTTTAGCTATTTCCTTTCTAGAGTAGAATAGGGATTTGTAGTCATAAAAGAAGAGACCCTAGGCCTATATAAAGGGTTATCATGACTTGTAAATATACTATTCACGTTTTTAGCATAAACCTAAATTTTGCAATAGAGTTATTCTCTCTATTTCTTGTTCTTTATCCTTGTTTTTGGTTCCAAGCAAGGTGGTGATAGTCTTTATCTTGTTTTCAGTTGCGTGTGGTGTTTTTTTATCACGTTAATTGATTTCAAGTGGTGACTTAGGAACTTTATTTGTTCTTGATCATTCAAGAACACGTTTCTTGATTAAAATTCGTTCTAGTTTATGCCCAGAACCCTAATTTTCTTTCCATCATTCCGCCTTTAATACTTACTTGATTTAAACCATTCAATAGTGATTTTTATAGTTCAAATCGTCATCTTTCACATAGTTTTTGAATCACTTTAATCCGACGCCTACAACTTGAGATACATCTGTTTCTTGAATCTGCCCATCAAACCGCTTCAAGAACAAGATCCTGGTAGATTGGTTCTTTGTTAACTCGAAGAATCACATCAGCGAGTCACATAATTAGGCCCTATCTTATACTTCCTCTACCCCGCCTAATGTAGCAGAACAAGGAGGAGCTTCAGCTCCAGTCCTCCACCTGTCGCATCGGGTCAACAAGTGACCAAAGCCATTCATTTATTGATGCAGTTAGTTGCCACCCAGGCACAGCGGCAGAATGCGAGTTCAAGTGATCGGGCAGCTAGTACCAGAGCCCGTGATTTTATGAGTTTGAATCGTCCAAAATTTTTCGGGTCAAAGCCAGATGAAGACCCGTAAGGTTTCATTGATGAGATGCTGAGAACATTGAGGATTAGTCATGCCTCCGAAATTGAATCTATGGAGTTGGCATCTTATAGAGTCCGAGATGTGGCAGTATTGTTGTACAATAATTGGCTAGCATCAATAAAAGAAAACGCACCTCCTCCCATTTGGCAAGAATTTGTAGATGCTTTCATTAGCCACTATTTGCCACCCGAGGTCCGCCGAGCTAGAGCGGATAGGTTCTTAAGTCTAAAGCATGGATATGAGTGCCCGGGAGTATAGCCTTAAATTTAATTCATTGGATAGATACGCCCCGACTATGGTGGCCAATATGGGAGACAGGGTACATAGGTTTGTGAGTGACTTGGGGCCACATTTGTTCAAAGATTGTTTGACGGCTTCGTTGCAAAATGGGATGGATATTTCCCGAATACAAAACCATGCCCAGAACATAGAGTGACAACAGCAACCACAAAGGGGTGGTCGTGACATTGATAGGAGGCAAAGCAAGAGGGCCAGATCTATGGGGGCAGGCAGTGATTATAGAGGGGGATCAAGGCAGACACATTCTAGGTACTCAGGCCAGTCGGTGACTAGTGCACCCCCTCGATTTACAGGTAGGAGATTTGATCACTCCTTTCGTTCAGGACAGGGTCAGAGTTCGAAGGCCCCAGATTCTCAGTTTGATACGATCTTACTTGGCACACCTCATTTCAAGACTTACATCCAAGGCCAAGATATGAAACTTCAAGCTCTACAAGCGGCATGGATGATAAGGATGGCGTTGAAGGCCTTTGTAGGCCCATACAAGCCCCACAATAAGTCCTATGATGTGTGGGAGGTGGCTTGGGTGAGGCTTGAAGAAGAAGCTACTAGAAAGGGGGCCAAATGCGCAAAGTGGCCAAACGTGCAAATAGGGGCATTTCTGCAAATTGGCTACATGTGCAAACTTGGACAAGGTCGGGAGTAGGCTATTTGTGCAAAGAAGGTTATGCTTGCAAGAAGGCCATGCATGCAAGGTTGATTAGAGGGCCATCTATGCAAGGAGGG
Source organism: Lycium barbarum (assembly GCF_019175385.1). Taxonomy (NCBI): domain Eukaryota; kingdom Viridiplantae; phylum Streptophyta; class Magnoliopsida; order Solanales; family Solanaceae; genus Lycium; species Lycium barbarum. The sequence continues at coordinate 115,078,844 of NC_083337.1, forward strand.
GCGTGTTTGGCCATTGAAGGCCAATTCTTGAATTGAAGACTACACTAAGAAGACTAGCCAAACAAGGCCATTACTTCATTAAGGGTAGCATTGTAATTGCCTATTAGTCTTCTTTACTTAGATTGTATATATAGCTTGTCTCTTATTTCATTACTTAGATTTTGGATGATGAATATTTGAGTGATGATAGGATTATCATAGTTTGTTTAGCTAGGGTTTAGCTTAGTTTAGTAAATTTAATGGTGGATTCCATTGTTGGTTTGTGAACCTTTTATGTCCATTGACATTCATGAAGAGATTGTCATTTGTGGATTCAAATCGAATCTCTTGCCTTGAGTGTCAAATAGTAGTGGTTCTTTTAGGATCAGATTCAATTGGAAGGGTCTAAGTTTAATATACTTAGGTTTGTCCATAAATTCTCCCTAATTGGGTCTTACTTTTAACCTCTGTTCTCATCCCTTTTTCTTCGTATACTTTATTTTTTCGCGTTTGAATTGATTTGGCTTCATCTCCAAATCCATTCGTATCATTTGGTATTAGAGCATAGGCTAAGAGATTGTTCCTACAATTTCTAATCTTAGGCTCAAAATTCGAAAATCCCAAAAAACAAATCAAAAAAATCTGAAAATCCCAAAAAACAAAAAAAAACAAAAATCGTTTTGTGATTTGATTTTGTTGTTTTTGAAGTTAGATTTGAGTTTTTTGTGGTGGGAAACATCTAGAAACGAAATTTGAAGCCATTTGGGTAAGAATTGAAGTTTCCACCATTAGAGGTTCATCAAAGCTTGAAGAACTCAAAGTGGGTTTAGTTGATTTTGATAAAATTGAGCTTTGATTCGTATTGGGCTTTGTTGTCTAAGTGATAAGGAGCTTAGATCTGAAAATTGGGACAAAAACGAGTTGATTTGGACCACATTGGGTTTTGAGTGTTGTTCATTGTTCATTTTTGTTCTTGGTGAAGAAGAAAGCAAAAAGGAAGGTTTGATCCTCAAAAATCAAGTCAAGGTTGTGAAAAGTTGTTTTTTCTAGCCAAAGGGGGTAAATACAAAGTAGAGTGGGTCTCAAGAGGTCAGTCAAATTCAGAAAATCTTACACAAATCCCGAGGCAAACGAGGTACAAGGATATTCACTGAAGCATCTACCGAGTTCACTGTTTTGGGAAGATATCTTTAAATACGGCCTGTATTTCATTATATGGACCGTAAAGTACATCGTAAAGTGGAACGTGAAAAGTTTTCCTCAAGTTGAGCTCACTGTCTCGAAATAGGATCCTTAAATACGGCTCGTATTTCACTATACGGACCGTATATCAGCTGGTAAAAAGTTGGGTCCAAAGTTGAGTATTCTGCCTCTAGGACTAATCCTTAAATACGGTTTAAGTTTACGAACCGTATTTCACTTTACGGTCCGTAAACTTCAAGGGGTCAGTCGTATAACTGTTGGGGTCCAGTCGTATTTTACAAATACAGACCGTATATCAAAACACAGACCGTATTTGGTGAGAGGCTAGTAGTTATAGCCCGTATTTTGTACGTTTGGATAATTCAAAGTCGTCGTGGGAAGTTATGGGCGAAACCCCAATTTTATAAATTATATTAATGCATAAGTTGTTATGACTATTATTAGTATGGAAATATGGTAAGAGGCTAAGGGCAAGAAGAGAAATTCGCAAAATGGCTTATGGAAATATTGCGGAAAGAATAGGGGCAAAACGGGAATTTCACCAAAAGGTTCATGAGAATTTAAAAAGGGCCATATTGGCCATGTGACAAAAAAATATATATATATGAAATGAAAAAGAAAAAGAATTAAAAAGGATGACAAATTAGTCTTCTTTTATGGAATTTCAAGAAAACTCTAGAGAGGGGCATGTGCCCCTCACATGCCACTAAAACTATATGTATATATAGGACTAAAGTCTTGAAAATGAAGACAAATACATCATTTGTGCTCTAGACAATTCAAGAAAGAAAGAGAGGGAGAGAGACTTGGAGGCTTCGGCTAGAGGGGCTGGCCGAAGCTTGCCCCCCCATTTTGATCATGAAAAATTCCTTTCTTTTGGTTTCTCTACTAATTAGAAGGTTCTCTACAACACGGAAGAGTTGTTGGAATAAGGAAACAATTCATTTGGACCATTCATGACCTTGGCCAAGAGGGAGACTAAGGAGAAAAGATTAACGAGTTTGGGAAAGTAAGCGCATCTAGTTGGTCGTCGCACAGGTATGTAAGGCTTACCCTTCCTTTCTTTTGGCATGTCCTAGTTATAATAGGCTATGATACGAGCCTCGAGGGAAACTCTATTCCTAGAAATCCGAGCTTGATTTTGACCCCTATTCATTCAGTGAAATTGAACTAAGAACCTTATGCTTTGATGGAAACATAGTTTGAACGTCCGTAACTTCTACAAATGAAACCAGATTGCCCTGAAACTTTCATGGATGACTCTATAAGGCTAAATGTTCATAGTTTATATACGCCACCTCGACTTAATCCGAGGTGGGCCCATAATTCCCGAACCCCATTTGTATTGCTCTATTGGACTCATTTTCGCATAGTAATTAAGAGGAACTTGGGCTATTGTTCTGGATTTGTTATGAACTGTATGTACTCTCTGATATGTGTATTCCTATATAGGAATTTGGATACAAGTATTTTGGATATGGATATTTTGACAAAAGTATTTTGACGTAAGTACTCCGATACAACAAATTTGACGTAAACATTTTGATAGAAGTATTCGGATATAAGTATTTTGGATATGAGAATCCTGACATACGTATTTTGTTATAACTACTCTGATATAAGTATTTTGATATAAGTATTTTGACCTAAGCATTCTGACATAAGTATTCTGATATGAGTGCCCCGACATAAGTATTTTAATATAAGCATTCTGATATGGGTAACCTGCTATGATTATTCTGATGGCACGTTCGATCATTCTATCGAGTCTCGATTTATGTGCATTTAGTTGCTCACTACTCTGCTCGTGCATGTGCTATGATCCCTTTCACCGGATCCCGGGTCGATATGTATCGTGCGGATGGTTCGCCGAGTCCTCTGTTGAGGGTCGGGTTCCATATATGAATTCCGAAGTATGATGTGTCCGGTTCCGGGGTACTGTGTTATATGTCTGTCCCCGGTTACCGAGGATATATTATAAAGTATGATGTGTCCAGGCTCGGGGTGTCGTGTTATCTGTCCGCCCCCGGGTACCGTGGTTATGTTATGATGTGTGACGGAGATCGGAGCAACTTTTCTGAAATATGATGTGTTGTGGCACCAAAGGTAGGAGTGGCGACCATGTTCCTACGTTATCGTGCGCATCCCTTGGCATTGTTCACCGGTTCCTCGGCGTGTTATCTGTCCCCGAGGTTATCATGTATATGATAGGATGTGACCGGTCCTTCGGCGTGATATTTGTCCCCGAGGTTACCGTATGTATGATATGGTATTTGTCCCGGCGTGGTATATGTCCCCGGGATTACCGCGTATGTGATATGATATCCGATCCGATATGCATGACTTGTGTTGGAGAGTAAGCATTCTGACCTTCCGTATATTCTGTATTCCGTTTGCTATATGACATCATTTGAGTAATTTGTACGTTCTGTAATCCGTCTGGCATACGAGATGAGTAAGTATGATTCGTGTCTGGAAAAGAAAAAAAATAATAAGTGTTTGGTATTCTGGATAGGCTATTTGTATGTTGTTCTATCTGTCTCAGTCATGGTTTCGTTTTCTGTACTCATGCCTTACATACTCAGTACATATTCCGTACTGACCCCCTCTTCTTCGGGGGCTGCGTTTCATGCCGCGCAGGTACTCCCAGACGAGATAAGGACCCTATAAAAGATATCTCAGCAGTGGTGGCGAACTCCATTTGCTCCTGGAGGACTGCCAAGTCAGGGTAAGGTATATGTGTTATGGTTTCTGTATGGTGTTAGAGACTTTGCAGACAACGTCGTGGGTATAGTATGTCAGTCTGTAAGCGGCTCCGTCAGCCGATATGTCGGTCTGTGTTATGTATTGAATTTTGTATGACTATAGACTTGTTCGCTTGGAAGCTTCGCGAAAGAACATTTTTGAAACAAAGAAAAAAAAAATTTACTATGTATTTTATCTGATTTGATTTAAAAGTTTGACGTAACTTTATGTGCAGCAAGAGTCTGAGGGTTCGCTCGGCCCTAAGTCAGGGTCGGGTGCCCATCACACCCTAGTAAGGTCGGGGTGTGACAAAGTGGTATCAGAGCAGGTCGGTCTAAGGGTTGTCTGCAAAGTCATGCCCGGTAGAGTCTTGTTTATGGGTGTGTAGTGCGCCACACTTATAAACAGGAGGCTACGGGGTATCTAGGGATTGTTGACCTTCTTTCTGTCATAGATCGTGCGATAGAGCCAAGTCATAGGACATGAGATCCCTTGTATACAAGCCTTACATACTATGGAAGAAGATGGAATAATGATATGGAAGGCCACGGAGGTAAGCTTTGACATGTTCGTTCTGTTATCAGAAACCGGAAGCCCTGTACGACAGTGATTTGGTATGATATGATATGATCCCATATGAAATGACACGACGCGATATGATACGATATGATATGATGCGATACGATATGATATGGTATAACAAGACATGATATGACATAATATGACATGATATGGTCTGATATGAGGTAATATGATATGATACGATGTGAAACGATATATAAAGGCCCTGGCCGGCCGGAACATGTTATATATATGTACGATCCGTGAGATGTTGTTGATATTTGTAGTATGAGAGTGAATTCTGAATAGTAAGGGTTGGAAAAGGGTAAAATGGTAATTGCAAGGATAGAACGGGTTACAGAAATGTCTCGGAATCTGTGAGACCTTGATCTGCTCCGGATCAGGTAATAAAGGTTATAAGGGAAAGTGGACGCGATTATATCGTCCCTAAGGCACCGAAATCCATCAAAGTTTCGAGGTTAAGCGTGCTCAGGCGGGGGCAATTTCATGATGAGTGACCCCTTGGGAAGTTTTCTAAAATTTTTTTTGTAAATTTCAGATGTGAGCAGCAGGTCAGGAGCTGGAGTAATCCAAGAGAAATTTAATGTATACGGAATGGTTGGGAAACCATACGAGGTCACATAGAATACGACAGGCTAGACTAGAAAAGAGACAGAAAGTGCAGTGCAGTTTTGGAATTTGGATAGGCTTGAATAGCGTCTGAAGGAATTTGCGGGTCAGTTGATACTAATTATATGTGTAATGTATATGAACATGAATGGTATCTTCTATGTCAGGATATCGACGGAAAATGAAAGGAAAACTTATGATAAGGAATTTTGCTATGTTGTGCACGGAGTTGAAAAGAAGAACTGTTGGCTTATAAGGAGCCCCTTAAAGGGGGGGAGGCCATATTAGGCTTACAAGGAATAACGATGAACGAAATGAGCGTCACCACATGAAGTCAAAAACGAGTATATCTGTATCGAAGGATATGAGAGAAGGGACTAAAGAAGAGTTGTAGTAAGAATCTAAGAGTGTGACTTTGTTAAGATATGGCCACGAAACAGTAACAGAAAAGAGATGACCTGAGAAAGACAAGGATTATATGTCGGCCCAGCAGATTAGAAAAACCCATGACACAGAATAAGGACCCATGTAAGGACAGAGAGACTCGATTATACGAAATGGGCATGGAGGAATGGGCAACTATAAAAGAAACCCCCTCCCGAAGTGCTACGAGTCCCCAAAAGGCCAGTTGAACATTCGAGGACGAATGTTCTAAAGGGGGGGAGGATGTTATAGCCCGTATTTTGTACGTTTGGATAATTCAAAGTCGTCGTGGGAAGTTATGGGTGAAACCCCAATTTTAAAAATTATATTAATGCATAAGTTGTTATGACTATTATTAGTATGGAAATATGGTAAGAGGCTAAGGGCAAGAAGAGAAATTCGCAAAATGGCTTATGGAAATATTGCGGAAAGAATAGGGGCAAAACGGGAATTTCACCAAAAGGTTCATGAGAATTTAAAAAGGGCCATATTGGCCATGTGACAAAAAAAATATATATATGAAATGAAAAAGAAAAAGAATTAAAAAGGATGACAAATTAGTCTTCTTTTATGGAATTTCAAGAAAACTCTAGAGAGGGGCATGTGCCCCTCACATGCCACTAAAAATATATGTATATATAGGACTAAAGTCTTGAAAATGAAGACAAATACATCATTTGTGCTCTAGACAATTCAAGAAAGAAAGAGAAGGAGAGAGACTTGGAGGCTTCGGCTAGAGGGGCTTGCCGAAGCTTGCCCCTCCATTTTGATCATGAAAAATTCCTTTCTTTTGGTTTCTCTACTAATTAGAAGGTTCTCTACAACATGGAAGAGTTGTTGGAATAAGGAAACAATTCATTTGGACCATTCATGACCTTGGCCAAGAGGGAGAATAAGGAGAAAAGATTATCGAGTTTGGGAAAGTAAGCGCATCTAGTTGGTCGTCGCACAGGTATGTAAGGCTTACCCTTCCTTTCTTTTGGCATGTCCTAGTTGTAATAGGCTATGATACGAGCCTCGAGGGAAACTCTATTCCTAGAAATCCGAGCTTGATTTTGACCCCTATTCATTCAGTGAAATTGAACTAAGAACCTTATGCTTTGATGGAAACATAGTTTGAACGTCCGTAACTTTTACAAATGAAACCAGATTGCCCTGAAACCTTCATGGATGACTCCATAAGGCTAAATGTTCATAGTTTGTATACGCCACCTCGACTTAATCCGAGGTGGGCCCATAATTCCCGAACCCCATTTGTATTGCTCTATTGGACTCATTTCCGCATAGTAATTAAGAGGAACTTGGGCTATTGTTCTGGATTTGTTATGAACTGTATGTACTCTCTGATATGAGTATTCCTATATAGGAATTTGGATACAAGTATTTTGGATATGGATATTTTGACAAAAGTATTTTGACGTAAGTACTCCGATACAACAAATTTGACGTAAACATTTTGATAGAAGTATTCGGATATAAGTATTTTGGAAATCAGAATCCTGACATACGTATTTTGTTATAACTACTCTGATATAAGTATTTTGATATAAGTATTGTGACCTAAGCAATCTGACATAAGTATTCTGATATGAGTACCCCGACATAAGTATTTTAATATAAGCATTCTGATATGGGTAACCTGCTATGATTATTCTGATGGCACGTTCGATCATTCTATCGAGTCTCGATTTATGTGCATTTAGTCACTCACTACTCTGCTCGTGCATGTGCTATGATCCCTTTCACCGAATCCCGGGTCGATATGTATCGTGCAGATGGTTCGCCGAGTCCTCTGTTGAGGGCCGGGTTCCATATATGAATTCCGAAGTATGATGTGTCTGATTCCGGGGCACTGTGTTATATGTCCGTCCCCGGTTACCGAGGATATATTATGAAGTATGATGTGTCCGGGCTCGGGGTGTCGTGTTATCTGTCCACCCCCGGGTACCGTGGTTATGTTATGATGTGTGACGGAGATCGGAGCAAATTTTCTGAAATATGATGTGTTGTGGCACCAAAGGTAGGAGTGGCGACCATGTTCCTACGTTATCGTGCGCATCCCTTGGCATTGTTCACCAGTTCCTCGGCGTGTTATCTGTCCCCGAGGTTATCATGTATATGATAGGATGTGACCGGTCCCTCGGCGTGATATTTGTCCCCGAGGTTACCGTATGTATGATATGGTATTTGTCCCGGTGTGGTATATGTCCCCGGGGTTACCGCGTATGTGATATGATATCCGATTCCGATATGCATGACTTGTGTTGGAGAGTAAGCATTCTGACCTTCCGTATATTCTGTATTCCGTTTGCTATATGACATCATTTGTGTAATTTGTACGTTCTGTAATCCGTCTGGCATACGAGATGAGTAAGTATGATTCGTGTCTGGAAAAGAAAAAAATAATAAGTGTTTGGTATTCTGGATAGGCTATTTGTATGTTGTTCTATCTGTCTCAGTCATGGTTTCGTTTTCTGTACTCATGCCTTACATACTCAGTACATATTCCGTACTGACCCCCTTTTCTTCGGGGGCTGCGTTTCATGCCGCGCAGGTACTCCCAGACGAGATAAGGACCCTATAAAAGATATCTCAGCAGTGGTGGCGAACTCCATTTGCTCCTGGAGGACTGCCAAGTCAGGGTATGGTATATGTGTTATGGTTTCTGTATGGTGTTAGAGACTTTGCAGACAGCGTCGTGGATATAGTATGTCAGTCTGTAAGCGGTTCCGTCAGCCGATATGTCGGTCAGTGTTATGTATTGAATGTTGTATGACTATAGACTTGTTCGCTTGGAAGCTTCGAGAAAGAACATTTTTGAAAGAAAGAAAAAAAAATTACTATGTATTTTATCTGATTTGATTTAAAAGTTTGACGTAACTTTATGTGCAGCAAGAGTCTGAGGGTTCGCTCGACCCTAAGTAAGGGTCGGGTGCCCATCACACCCTAGTAAGGTCGGGGTGTGACACTAGTCGTCTTTTCAAGGTATTTGTATCTTGATTCAACATCGATTCCTTTCACTTTCATCTCATTCTCAATTCTCAAATCTTGTTCTTAATTCATTTCAATTCCAAAACAATTCTTGGGATGGCTTGATGGTTTTGTGTCCCTAATCTTTGGTAGAGAGCAAAAAAAAAAATGAGTATAGAATTTTAAAATTTTCATTATTTCAAATTGATACCTTAGATCAATTGGGGCTTCACGGTCGTGTTTTCAAGTTATCACCTACCCGGGCCCGAAATTTAATTTCGTTCCTGATTTTCGCATTTCGTTTTCTTATTCCCTTCCACTAGTGTGCATTTAGTAATTATTCTACTTGTGTACGCTAGTTCTTGAGTCCGTCTATCTTTCGTCCCAATTCTTTTCAATCTTTTCTCGTTTTAACCTCGTGGAAATTTCTTTGGCTCAAGTCCTTTTGCTTTATCGAGTCGTCCGTCTTTCGATTAACAAGAATCTATTCCTCCACAAAGGTTAGCAATCTTGTGAATTGATTTGGATTAAAAGGGTTCTTGACCAACCTTGGTAGAAGCTTAGGTTGAGAGGTAAGCTTGAGTGCAAATACGAGTGACGTGAGGAACCTTTGCTACTAATATTGTTTGCTCGTTTTGTAGGTACACGAAGAGGAGACATAAGGAGAAGGAGAGATAAAGATGTCATCCATAGCTTCTGAGTCTTGTGGATACGATTTTGAGAGTTATGCCTCTAGCAATTGAGGGTATGACTATGAGGGTGACGGAGGCTATGAGGGAGACGACATGGGATACGAGCATCACTATTCTTACAATGAATATGTCACACCCTAACCTCACTAGGGTGTGATGGGCACCCGACCCCATATTCGGAGCCGAGCGAACCCGCTGACTCTTATTACACACATACTCGCTTGGACTCCTAACTCAGATAAAACGAAATACTTAATAAGAGCTTTCAGAAACATTCTTTTTGTCGTTCTCAAGTCAAACAAAATCTGTAATCATATGGAATTTATAACATAATGCAAAATGACACATCGGCTGATGGAGCCGCTTACAAGACTGACATTCTATACCCACGACTCTGTCTGCAAAGTCTCTAACATCAATCAGGAATCATAGCATATGTACTCAGACTCGGTAACACTCCGGAAGGAAATGGAGCTCGCCAATCTCACTGGAACATCTTCTAGCAATGTCTTCTACTCATCTGGGTATACCTGCGTGGCATGAAACGCAGCCCCCGAAGAAAGGGGGTCAGTACGGAATAGGTACTGAGTATGTAAGGCATGGAATACAGAAAACAGAACCATAATCGAAACAAGCAGTACAAAAAGTAAGTACATTATTCAGAATAACAAAATGCTTATTTTTCAAAACGCAAATCGTATATGCCTATGTCATAAGTCAGAAGAAGTACAGAAAGTAGGTAAATCATCCAGAATATCAAAATGCTTGTTTTCCAAACACAAATCATGTATGCCGACATCATATATCATATATGCATATAACAGATCCCAGCCCTCTAGGGAGAGACGCGGTGAATAGGATCATTACATGCCATCCTGGCCGCCATCCCCATATCATCATATGATCATATACAGATATACATATAACAGATCCCGGCTCTCCAATGAGGGACGCGGTGAACAATGCAGAGGAAGGCGCACGATAACAGAGCCTGGCCCGGGACGCAGTGAAAGATACATTGAGACGTGCACGAGCAGAGTAGTGAGAAACTATATGCACACAAATCAAATTTTAAGACTCGATGAATAAGTATGCTAACCGACACTTGGAGGATCACAAACATGTTTCGAGGCAATCCGAGTTAGTATAAGAAAGTTATGGACATTTTAGTATAGAAACCTCTACGAATGTTCCGAAGCAATCCGAGATCGTCTACGAAAGTTAGGGACATTAATACTTATATAACTCTTTTAAAAACATATCAAATGTGAATAAGAATCATAAACAAACTCGGAATCAAAGAATAGGGTAACCCCAAAATGCATATCATACCTTATTTGGCTCTAGGACATGCCGAAAGAAAGAAAAAAAGGGTAAGTCTTACATACCTGTTCCGCCTCCTATTGGCTATGCTTATGTGTCCGAGCTCGTAAGTCTACATTTAAGATGATTCACACTAATGTTAGCCTTTTCATCGTACATTTGTACCATACTTCAAATTATACTATTTTATATTCTGCCGAAAATTGGGCAGCATCTCCCCTATTTATATGCCTAGCCCGAATTCTCAATTCAACAACCAACACAACAATAACAATACCAATATCGATAACATCATTTCCCATATCAAATTATTCCGTAGAACAGCCCATATGGTGTTCGTCCCATATTTTCACCAACAGAATTTATTTTACAACAATTTAATAGCTCATTCTCCGTAAATAATTAAGATTAACACAAATAGAAAGAGATTCATACCTTTCCCTTGATAATAATGCTATATCTTCACTCCTCCACCTTGACCTTAAGCCACAACGTGTTAATACACAGTTTTGTAGTTGCAACTATACGCCGTCTGGACCGGAATTTGGGAATTATACCTGGTTTGGGCAAAAATTTGGTTTGGGGAGTTGGGGAGAACTCTCTAGAATTTGGAGAGGTTTTTGAGTGTTTTGTGAAGAAAAATGGGGGCTTGGCCCCTTTTTATAAGGTTCTGGGTTCTGCCCAGAACCGACATAAAATCCTTCTGCGCGTTCGCGCAGAGTTAAACTTTCTGACTGGACCTTCATTCAGTAAAAAGGTCATAACTCTTGATCTTGATATCGTGTGAGGGCCCACGACCTATGGTAGGAAAGCTAATTCAATTATCTACAACTTTTATCTCTGGGAGTCTTCCCAAATGCCAAACTTATAATGCCGTTTTTGCCCCTCGAAGTCAGATCATCCGAAAATGTTTCCTTAAATCGCCCTTTAGGAGGGCTTATGCCCATTTTTGGCTTAATGGTCCTTCTTATGTCACGACCCAACCCCGTAGGCTGTGACTAGTGCCCGGGCTGGACACCCATACACACTTACTTACCAAATCGACATACCAACGACTTATCCATATTCAGCATACATTAATTTATATAGATACTAAGAGCAGATGTCGTCTTAAGCGGTCGCATATAACAAACATATCATACAGAAGCCACCAAGGCTATCGTAAAACATATCACCGAAAAACATATACATACATATACATACGCACAAGCCGTTAAGGCTGTCATAGCAACTGGAGCCGCTTAGACGCAAACCACACAGACATAACTGAACCATAACGACCCATGACCCACATACATGTCTACAGGCCTCTAACAAACACAACAGAATCATATGACGGGACAGGGCCCCGCCGTACCCCTGAATATATACGTATATATATACAACGGAAGAGTCTGTACCAAAATGTAGGCTCCAGGACAAGGGAGCACTCCAAAGCAGCCGAATGGATAGCCTAAGCTGTCAGGTCACTCATGTGAACGTCTGTACCTGCGGGCATGAAACGCAGCCCCCCGAAGAAGAGGGGGTCAATACGGAATATGTACTGAGTATGTAAGGCATGAAATGCAACTGAACAGATCATAACAGAAGTAGAGATTCCAAAAGTCAAGTATGATAATGTCATATCCCGTATTTTTGAACGTCAGATTAATTGCTGAGGTGGGACCCACACATCGAGATTTTTTTGGGACATCTGAAAATTCATATGAATCACATATTAGAAGTTAAACACAACTCAAGAAGGACCCTTGGGCCAAATCAAAGTGGAAGTCCTCCAAACGAATATTTTTAAGAAAACGTTTTCGGGTGATCTGCCTTCAAGGGGCAAAAACGGTATTATAAGTTTGGAATTTGGAAAAGTATCAAGATATAGAAGTTGTAGATAATTGAATTAGCTTTCCAACCATAGGTCGTGGGTGCCCAGGTGACGTCGGTACAAGGTGATATGAACGTTTTAAGGTCGAAAGGTCAGTGGGCTAGGCCCAACTCGGAACCAAACCGAGTTGGCCCAAAAAAAATCAAAAACAATAATAAGGCCCAAATTTGTGAGGACCAACCGGCCATGGTTATGGCCCAAGCCCATATTATATAAAATTTGGTCAATAAATAAGATGACTAAGTCATCTTTATCACACAACCTCTAGAACATTCAAGAAGTTGAAGAACATGAAAGAGAAGGAGAAAGGTTGAAGGCCATTTCGGCCAAGGGTAAATTTCCAAGGAAAAATTGACAAAAATTCTTCAAAAATCATTTTCTACCAAGTAAAGGGTGATTAACAAGGTGGAGTTGTTGTTGGAGCAAGAAAAATTCAAAATCATACAAGTTGCAAGTTGTAGTCAAGTGAGAAGTTGAAGAAGAAAGGTGAGTTTTGATCTTGTTTTGTGTGTTATATATGGTTTATATGTGTTGTAGTATGCTAAAATGGATGAAATTCATGAAGGAGAGAAATATAGTACATGGCCGTGTGTATGTATATATGTGTAGGAGTCATGCTTCAATTATTTTAATTAGTGTTTGGTTGTTATTGTTGTGAATGATATGTGGAAAATGGAAGTTGAATGAATTTTGAGAAGTTGTAGTGTGTATGTTGGTGTTGGCCGTGTGGTTATGGTGAAAAAATGGAAGAGAATGAGTTAATTTTATTTAGTATGATGTTGTTGGAATATAGATTATGAGGTTGTTATTGTTTTCATTAAAGTTAGAAAGTTTTTGGAAGAAGTAGTAAGTTGATTGAATATGGAAGTTGTTAGTATTGTTGTTGTTGGAATTGTGGTTGATATTTTGGCCGGGTTTGAATTCCCGGGATTGTTGTTGATTGAAATTAGCCAAGTTGAACTTGGTGGGATGGAGTATTTATAGGGGAAGTGCTGCCGAAATTTCGGTAGCCAAATGTTTCCTTAAGAATTCAACTCTAAGTACCCTAATAAGAGTTTTGGTAAACATGACCAATTTGCAGATTTTGACGAGATTGCGACGTGAATTTGGAATAGCAAAAGGAGCGGAAAGAGGTATGTAAGGCTTCACTCTTCTTTCTATGGCATGTCCTAGATGTAATAAGTCAAGTACGAGCCTCGGGGACAACCTTAGCCCCCGGAATCCGCATCCAAAGTTTTCCACTTTTTGTTCAATAGAATTGAACTAGAAAGTGTGCAAATGATGGAAAGACCTCTTAAACCCTTAGAACTTGCATAAGTGGGACCCGATTACCCTAGGACCCTCACAAGTAATGACATGACACGTAATATATGTAAATCATATACGTCACCCCATCCGGCCCGAGGTGGGCCCGCTACTCTCGGATTTTTCCTTACAGTCTTGCTTGACTTACTTGAAGTGAATCCAAAGGGAACCTTTGATCCCGATTTCGATACCAAATGATAAATACTATGACTCCTCTAACGAGGGCACTTCCATGACGATAATGATAACAATGATGTTAGATAAGAGAATATGCCTATGATACGTACTACCGGAACGACTCTATGACTAAGATGACTAAGCTAAGTATCTTATGTAAACATGAAAATGATAAACTAATTTTTGAATCTTATTTATATTTCCTAGCTATGACTTTATTTTCTAAAAGATTTCAAAGTCTATGAACTGTCACCTATGATGCCCCGATTTAATTCTACGTTTACTTTAATATTATTCCCCGTTGGTAGTCTCACCTTAAAATACTCGTTCCTTCAAGGTGAGACAAAGCGATCACGAGTATTCTATAATATAATTGGAGGTCACCGACCTTACGTCTCTCCGATGACTACATGATTCTTCTTCGGGCTTTCCTGCGTGCCTATGAGACATATGTATATAGGATACGTAAATGCATATAAGACATGTAAATGTATGGAAGATATGTGTATATATTTTTTAAAACATGCACATGACGAAAGAGCTAGAGCGCTATAGACGCTGATGTACCTACACGACACACGTATATGTATATGATAAAAGAGCTAGAGCGCTATAGACGCTGATATATGTACATGATATATGCATGTGTATACGGGGAAAATGGAGGTAAGGGCAGAGCGTTATGAACGCATATCCACCTGATCAGTTGGCATTACATGATATGATATCGTCCCGGACGCGGGATGTGTATATTTATGGCTAAATGGATCGGCTGCCGACGCCTCGGCAATATGAGATGTCCTATTTTATATGTATATGTATATGTATATGAACAAGGAAAGATTCTTAAAGGAAAGCTAAGTAAGCATAGCACCTGCCAAGGGTATATATATATACAGGTTATGTTTCTATCCCAGGACATGTGTTGTAACTCTCTTATGTCATTATACATGATTCATATTTTCTGTATATTACTATTCATGCCTTACATACTCGGTACACTATTTGTACTGACATCCCTTCTTGTGGACGCTGCGTTTCATGCCGCGCAGGTCAGCAGACAGGCGGATTTGATACTTAGAAGCTCTACCAGCAGTGTTGACAGTGCTCCAGTTATTCCGGAGCCTCACTTCCTTGGTACTATTTTGTGTATATATATTCGGGCATGGCAGTACTCAGCCCTTTCTATGTATAAGTGTACTACGTGTAGAGGCTCGTAGACAGTTATGTACAGTCAGTTAAGTACAGTTAGATATATGGTGTTTTGGCATGTTAATGTTGATGTACAAGTGATAACGAAGTTTATTAGTCTATGTTCAGAATGACGCCGCTAATGTTAATGTTCAAAAAAAAAAAAAGGCTCTGTTTACATGGCTTGCTAAGAGGTAAAGGTAAAACGATAGACAAGGGGTGCTCGGTACAAGTATCGGGTACTCGTCACGGCCCCTAGACGGGTCGTGACAGAAGTGGTATCAGAGCAGTTCGGTCCTAGGAGTTTGTCTACGAGCCGTGTCCAGTAGAGTCTTATTTATGGGTGTGTAGCGCGCCACACTTATAAACAGGAGGCTACAGGGCATTTAGGAAATATGACCTTCTTTGTACTCAAGATCGTGCGATAGAGCTATGCTATCAGGTTCCTATATTCCCTTCCTAATCCAATGCTATGGTTTCAGTACTGTCAATGAAGAGATCAGCTTCAGATGATGGGGGCACCGGTAAGGCCCCTAGAGTATCTCCAGAGCCGAGTAGGGGGAGCCTCGGCTATTCGATTGAGTCAGATCCGTCAGAGGACCCAGCCACAACTCCTCCAGATTTTCTGACCTCCAGAGCGGAGGATCCCGCGGAGGACAGCTATGATGCGGATCCGTCGGAGGATCCAGCGACAACTCCTCCAGAGATTCTAACCCCTAGAGCAGGGGATTCCACAGACAGTGGCTATGATACAGATCCCTCAGAGGATTCGACGATGACTCCCCCAGAGCTTCTTACCTCCATGGAGGAGGATGGTCATGGCACAGATCCGTCAGAATACTCTTCTGGGACGACGGACGAGGAGGCTTCCGGGGGTACGCCAATTACCCCCGTGATGGAGGACCGTGTCAGTCCGGCCACCTCGGAGAGTGCTACGGATTTTTCCTGTCCCTTGTTCCGGCCATCAGAGAACCAGGAATCACCGCTATTCTCTTCGGATTCGGACGCGAGAAATGACTAGGGTCGGGCGAGCGATGAGCAGACAGACGAGAATGAAGAACATACTTCACATGGTAGTTCCCCGGGCCAGGCTCGAGATTGATCGGCTACAGGTATATGAGATTTTCTTTAAAACTTTCTATGTATACGTAATCTCTGCAGGAATACTGATTAATAACGGCAGGTAGAAATTCAAAAATGAGTCAAAGGTTTAGCGGCTATAAGTAATGGTGACTGAGATGTCCCCGCCACCAGTGTGAGTTTAGAAACCCCAGTAAAAGATAGTTATATGTATGGATAGGAGTAAATAGCGAAGATTTAAGCAGAGGCAATATGGTAGTTGTATGGTTAGGAAAGTGAAGATAGGAGCGGGACACGCCGTGAGGACGTTTTGGGAGTTGTTAGAACCCCGACATACTTTAAATAATGTGACAAAGGCCGTACGGGACAGTCAGAAAAATTACACCAGCGTTCGCGTATTAAAATGCACCAAAGTTTCAAGGTTAAGCGTGCTCAGGTGGGAGCAATTTCATGATGGGTGACCCCCTGGGAAATATGCTGAAATTTTCACAAACGTGGGAACAAGAGACGAATGTGAAGCTAGGTAGTCCAATGTAAATTAGAGTGTGTGGAGTGGTTACAAACCCTATAAGAGTCATGTAGGCTGAGACGGACAAGACTAACGGAAGAGGAGAAAGCGTGACAGAAAGGGGACTTATTAACGTGGGGCCAACGTTCGGAGCATACTCAATGGACTTACGACATAAAAGCGACCTAAGCGACATGTAAGATGTCTACGAAGGAGACCTCCCCGAAGTATTATGATACACTATGAGGCCAGTTTAACATTCGAGGACGAATGTTCTAAAGGGGGGGAGAATGTCATATTCCATATTTTTGAACGTCAGATTAATTGCTGAGGTGGGACCCACACATCGAGATTTTTTTGGGACATCTGAAAATTCATATGAATCACATATGAGAAGTTAAACACAACTCAAGAAGGACCCTTGGGCCAAATTAAAGTGGAAGTCCTCCAAACGAATATTTTTAAGAAAACGTTTTCGGGTGATCTGACTTCAAGGGGCAAAAACGGTATTATAAGTTTGGAATTTGGAAAAGTATCAAGATATAGAAGTTGTAGATAATTGAATTAGCTTTCCAACCATAGGTCGGGGGTGCCCAGGTGACGTCGGTACAAGGAGATATGAACGGTTTAAGGTCGAAAGGTCAGTGGGCTAGGCCCAACTCGGGACCAAACCGAGTTGGCCCAAAAAAAATCAAAAACAATAATAAGGCCCAAATTTGTGAGGCCCAACCGGCCATGGTTATGGCCCAAGCCCATATTACATAAAATTTGGTCAATAAATAAGATGACTAAGTCATCTTTATCACACAACCTCTAGAACATTCAAGAAGTTGAAGAACAAGAAAGAGAAGGAGAAAAGTTAAAGGCCATTTCGGCCAAGGGTAAATTTCCAAGGAAAAATTGACAAAAATTCTTCAAAAATCATTTTCTACCAAGTAAAGGGTGATTAACAAGGTGGAGTTGTTGTTGGAGCAAGAAAATTTCAAAATCATACAAGTTGTCAAGTTGTAGTCAAGTGAGAAGTTGAAGAAGAAAGGTGAGTTTTGATCTTGTTTTGTGTGTTATATATGGTTTATATGTGTTGTAGTATGCTAAAATGGATGAAATTCATGAAGGAGAGAAATATAGTACATGGTCGTGTGTATGTATATATGTGTAGGAGTCATTGTTCAATTATTTTAATTAGTGTTTGGTTGTTATTGTTGTGAATGATATGTGGAAAATGGAAGTTGAATGAATTTTGAGAAGTTGTAGTGTGTATGTTGGTGTTGGCCGTGTGGTTATGGTGAAAAAATGGAAGAGAATGAGTTAATTTTATTTAGTATGATGTTGTTGGAATATAGATTATGAGGTTGTTATTGTTTTCATTAAAGTTAGAAAGTTTTTGGAAGAAGTAGTAAGTTGATTGAATATGGAAGTTGTTAGTATTGTTGTTGTTGGAATTGTGGTTGATATTTTGGCCGGGTTTGAATTCCCGGGATTGTTATTGATTGAAATTAGCCAAGTTGAACTTGGTGGGATGGAGTATTTATAGGGGAAGTGCTGCCGAAATTTCGGTAGCCAAATGTTTCCTTAAGAATTCAACTCTAAGTACCCTAATAAGAGTTTTGGTAAACATGACCAATTTGCAGATTTTGACGAGATTGCGACGTGAATTTGGAATAGCAAAAGGAGCGGAAAGAGGTATGTAAGGCTTCACTCTTCTTTCTATGGCATGTCTTAGATGTAATAAGTCGAGTACGAGCCTCGGGGACAACCCTAGCCCCCCCAGAATCCGCATCCAAAGTTTTCCACTTTTTGTTCAATAGAATTGAACTAGAAAGTGTGCAAATGATGGAAAGACCTCTTAAACCCTTAGAACTTGCATAAGTGGGACCCGATTACCCTAGGACCCTCACAAGTAATGACATGACACGTAATATATGTAAATCATATACGTCACCCCATCCGGCCCGAGGTGGGCCCGCTACTCTCGGATTTTTCCTTACAGTCTTGCTTGACTTACTTGAAGTGAATCCAAAGGGAACCTTTGATCCCGATTTCGATACCAAATGATAAATACTATGACTCCTCTAACGAGGGCACTTCCATGACGATAATGATAACAATGATGTTAGATAAGAGAATATGCCTATGATACGTACTACCGGAACGACTCTATGACTAAGATGACTAAGCTAAGTATCTTATGTAAACATGAAAATGATAAACTAATTTTTGAATCTTATTTATATTTCCTAGCTATGACTTTATTTTCTAAAAGATTTCAAAGTCTATGAACTGTCACCTATGATGCCCCGATTTCATTCTACGTTTACTTTAATATTATTCCCCGTTGGTAGTCTCACCTTAAAATACTCGTTCCTTCAAGGTGAGACAAAGCGATCACGAGTATTCTATAATATAATTGGAGGTCACCGACCTTACGTCTCTCCGATGACTACATGATTCTTCTTTGGGCTTTCCTGCGTGCCTATGAGACATATGTATATAGGATACGTAAATGCATATAAGACATGTAAATGTATGGAAGATATGTGTATATAATTTTTAAAACATGCACATGACGAAAGAGCTAGAGCGCTATAGACGCTGATGTACCTACACGACACACGTATATGTATATGATAAAAGAGCTAGAGCGCTATAGACGCTGATATATGTACATGATATATGCATGTGTATACGGGGAAAATGGAGGTAAGGGCAGAGCGTTATGAACGCATATCCACCTGATCAGTTGGCATTACATGATATGATATCGTCCCGGACGGGGGATGCCCGGACGCGGGATGTGTATATTTATGGCTAAATGGATCGGCTGCCGACGCCTCGGCAATATGAGATGTCCTATTTTATATGTATATGAACAAGGAAAGATTCTTAAAGGAAAGCTAAGTACGCATAGCACCTGCCAAGGGTATATATATATACAGGTTATGTTTCTATCCCAGGACATGTGTTGTAACTCTCTTTTGTCATTATACATGATTCATATTTTCTGTATATTACTATTCATGCCTTACATACTCGGTACACTATTCGTACTGACGTCCCTTCTTGTGGACGCTGCGTTTCATGCCGCGCAGGTCAGCAGACAGGCGGATTTGATACTTAAAAGCTCTACCAGCAGTGTTGACAGTGCTCCAGTTATTCCGGAGCCTCACTTCCTTGGTACTATTTTGTGTATATATATTCGGGCATGGCAGTACTCAGCCCTTTCTATGTATAAGTGTACTACGTGTAGAGGCTCGTAGACAGTTATGTACAGTCAGTTAAGTACAGTTAGATATATGGTGTTTTGGCATGTTAATGTTGATGTACAAGTGATAACGAAGTTTATTAGTCTATGTTCAGAATGACGCCGCTAATGTTAATGTTAAAAAAAAAAAAGGCTCTGTTTACATGGCTTGCTAAGAGGTAAAGGTAAAACGATAGACAAGGGGTGCTCGGTACAAGTATCGGGTACTCGTCACGGCCCCTAGACGGGTCGTGACAGATAATAAAGAAATCACTGTACCTGTACAGTACGAGACAGAACCAAACATACCAATACCACATAGCGTACCCGGCCCATTATGGGACTCGGTGAATAAAATCATGTCATCACGTCAGAATGAACATATGTATACATATACCGTACCCGGCCCTCTAGTGAGGGACTCGGTGAATAGAGTCATGCATGTCAACATCATATATCATATATATACCGTACCCGGCCCTCTAGTGAGGGGCTCGGTGAATGAAGTCATGTCATCATATCAGCATGCTATCATGTCATTATGCATATACATATATACATACCGTACCCGGCCCTCTAGTGATGGACTCGGTGAATCAAATCATCATCTGCCCTCCTGGCCGTCGTAACATATCATCATCTCATCATATCATCATATACATATATCGTACCCGGCCCTCTAATGAGGGACTCGGTGAATAATGCAGTGAAGTGCGCACGATAACATACCCGGCCCGGGACTCGGTGAAAGACATATTGAGGCGTGTACGAGCAGAGTAGTGAGAAACTATATGCATATAAATCAAGACTCAATAGATAAGTACACAAACCGACACTTGAGGTTCGTAAACATGTTTCAAGTCAATCCGGTTTAGTATGAGAAAGTTATGGACACTTTTACCACAGAACCTCTACGAATGTTTCCAAAGCAATCCAAGACTGTATACAAAAGTTAGAAACATTAATACTTACAGAACCATTTTAGGGACATGAACTCTGGAATCATATGTACGTATCAAAATATATCAAAGACTCAATGGAATAATCAAACGTGCTATCATTTGAAAATCAAGGCATTAGTCACATCAATTATCTCTCGAATGCCATTCGGAAACATATCAAACAGAACTTCGGACATCATAGATACGCATCAAAACCATATGAAATAGCTTATGGAAATCAAGAATATTAGTCATCCTAGTGGCTCTAAGAATAGGAATTTCTTTGAAATCATACATATACGTCATTTGCTTGTTTCATATGGATCATGCCAAAAGAAAGAAAGGGTAAGCCTTACATACCTAGCCCGCTTCCTTAGCTAATCCAAACTTAAGTTTTGGCCTTTCCAAAATCTATAACAACTTTAGTGAATAACAAACATTAGCTATAGATATCCAAGAATCTCATCCTAAACTAACACTTTGTCTACAGAAATTTCGGCGGCATTTCCCCTGTAAATACACCATCCCCGAGAATCCAACTCGGCCATATCATCAACAACAAATCCGAGAATTTAACTCGGCCAATTTATCAACAACAATATCAACAGTCATTCTAACAATATCAACAATCAATTCAAAACGCATTCCGACGTTAGCAACTTTTTTCTACAACTTCGACGGCATTTCACTTATGTTCAATTCACAATTGCTCACATATTCAAGTATTAATCCGAAACCATTCAAACAATATTCAAGAACACTTCAACAATCCGCTCTACATTCCAAACGGCCAAACCAACATACTACCCGAAACCTTCCAAATTCAACAAGAACAATAACAACACATTTCCTTCTTCCAAATTCATGAACTACACCAACAATTCACACGCTAACAACATTATTTTCCATAAATACAAAAAACTATATTCAAATCACATTGGCTTCTAAAACAGCCCACAACAATTTCAACTTCAACTTGAACCTTTAAACTCTCATTTTTATCATAGAATTCATGACAACAACAACCAAAATACTAGATAAAATTAGTTCATCATCCCTACACAATACAACACATACACGGCCACCCACTACATATACCCGGCCACAACATACATTCATATTTTCATGAATTTCATCCATTTCTACATACTACAACATACATAACCATCCATAACATATAAAAGAAGATTAAATCTTACATTTTTCCCTTAACTTCTCACTTGGCTAGAATTTGTAGCTTGCAAGAATAAATGTTTTACTTGCTCCAATGACCACTTCACTTTGCTAGGGACCTTCCAATTGGTTGTTTAGCTAGAAGAAAATAATTTTTGATCAATTTTTTTCCAAGGTTCTTGTTTGGTTGGGTATGGCCGAATGGCCTTTTATTTTTGGTCTTATCCAAGTTTCTTGATTTTTCTAAAGATGAAGATGAAAACATGACTAATTAGTCATGTAATATACACATATATAACTCATTTATTTGGGCCAAGTCCCACTCCCATGGTGCACGGCCACATGGGCCTTTTCTATTTCAAGACTATAATTTTTTTTTGTACTTTGTCTTGCAATTCATTAAAATTAGTTTCCTAATTCCAAATTTTCCCTTAGCCTTCCTCAATATTTCCACATCAATAATTTTCACAACCAACTTGTGTGTTAAACAAGATCAAAATATGGCCATGTTCTTAACATCTTGCAATTATCTTAAATTATCCGAATGTACAAAATGTGGGATATAACAGCTTAGGACTTGCTCAACTTTCCATATACTATTCATATGTCTCATCATATGTCCTTTATGAAGCTCCGGTATGTGGGCCCCACTTAGCTTGCCGCAGCAAGGGCTTTTTTGTCAAATAACATATGAACTAATTTACACCATATGGTCTCCAAATGTCATATATATATATGTTATTATTACCTTCTTATAACACCACCTTCATTCCGAACTTGATTTTCATTTTTTTTGTGCAGCGCGTTCGCGCCACGTGGGGGCGCATTCGCGCTGTATTGGCCCTTTGTCCTTCTGCGCGTTCGCGCCACTCCCTAGCGCGTTCGCGCAAACCACTTTCCTGGCTTGCCCATCCAACTTGTAATGTCCATATCTCCTTATCCCGATGTCCGATTGAGCAGCCGCTTGTCCCGTTGGAAACTAGACTTCCCGAACTTCACATTAAGCTTTTGTTTTAATTCAAAACCCTCAATATACTAGAACATATTATTTCCTCCATTTAGACCAAAATTTTCGTATCAGACCTTGCCTAACTTTCTTTCAAAGCCTCGGAAGCTTAACCTCCTTAATCCTGGCATAACTTTACTCTTCCTTTGGCCCATCCTAAGCCGTCTATAGTTTTGGTAACGAAAAATTTTTCTGGGGTGTAACATCCTTCCTCCCTTAGGAACCTTCGTCCTCTAATGTTCAAACTAGTATTGTAGTCGGTCCATAATCCTATTCTCGGGTACATCCCGTTATCGGATCATTCTTCCTTTAATGCGGTTATACCACAATAAACATGTTTGTTACTTCAATATCTTGTTAACATTTGCCCCCCTTCATTGGAATATCGCTCAATTCTTTTATTCCTCACAAATTATTTTTAGTTCGATCTTAAAAATACCCTTCAATCACTCTATACCTTTGCTGACTAACCCCTGGATCTCATTGAACTCGTTTCTACAGAAATTCTCGCTTTGGACTACATCTATTTGCGCTCTATTCACTTGCTTTCTCCTTATGAGTCTTACCTTACGGTGCCTTCAAGACAAATCCACACTTCAATCTTCAATCCTTACTTTCAATTTTAAGCTTAATACGTTCCTTTCATCGATTCCCTTAATGTCCATACTGAAATGCATCACGATGACGGCTGTATCATTTCCGTATAAATTTCACTTTTGTTTTAGGGCCTATACTTGTCACATCTTGGAATTCGTCGTTTCAATCTCTTCACTTACGCTTTCCTTACTTGCTTCCCCCCTTTTAGGGTCTCACTTATATCATTCGCAAATCCATTGCCTGACCTCCAATCTTGAATTCATGCACTCCTCTTACGTTATAATCTTTTATTCTTATGTTGTACTCATCATTGATTTCAACGACAATCATAATCATATCTTTACTTGTCCTTGATGATATCCTTACTTTATCGCCTTATTGTCATGTGGGGAACTCGCAACTCATAGCCACATGTTTCCTCCCAGCTTATTCCTTTAGGTACTTTATCTGTCCTTTCTTAGTATAGGGTATCCATAGGAGACGCATCCTCCTTTTCCCATAATATGACTACTCCTTAAGCTTGTGTACTTCACATATTTCCTTTTCTTTCTATACCCATACTTACTCCATTTTATAATTAATCCTTTATTCTTCGCACAAGGGATCTTATTCTTAACTCCGTACTGCTTTGTCCTTCAAAATATATTACTTCTATACAATCCATTCTTTGCTCCCCACACTCATCCTACTCATTCCCTCTCATCCTTATTATGCTGATCCTTTCCCTAACAAGGTCTCAAAAACTTTCCTATCCACTACTTCATGGCTCGCTTATTTGTTTCACACTTGCATCCACTCTCTATTCATATAGAACATGTCACCTCTTTAGTCGTCTCCTCACTATACTTTATTTACCTTGCATTACAGTTCTTGCTACATTCTCACCACATCCCACTCATAATCAATTCTATAAAGTACCACCCTTTTGCTCTTATTTGTAACAGTGCCTATAAGACAGAATAAACCTTATGGAGTAAGCATACTTAACCTGTAATTCTTTCTGACTGACCCTATTACACTTACCACATAAGTTGTCTTACCTAGTTATTCACATCCGTCTCTACTTCTTTTTGATACCTTCCTGATATACCGACAAGTTTCGAACTCTGGCCCCTAGCTAATAAATTTCACTTCTGGAGCTTGAGAGCATCATAATTCTTTTCAAGTCCAATACGTTCTTCCCCCCTTATTAAGGAGGTCCTAATACATCAATAGCCTCCAAACGTCATCGTCTTCGACAATTATCTACCGCCTTTCACTATCTTCTTAAGGCCGGGGTTCCGTCATCGTATGTTCTGCCTTATTTATCCTCTTGCTAGTTACAGTCTTGTATCCATTCAGAATACTTATAAGGGTTAGATCCAATTTCGATGCCTTCAATATACCACTACGCCGGTTGTTGGGGTACCCATACCCGTTGATACCATCACATATGGGATATCATATGCATTCATATATATATATATATATATATATATATATATATAATTACTACCATCTCGCCTGCAAAATATTTCCCAAGTACTATTCAAACTCACCCTAATTCTAGAGCTATATGCATCTTGTTTTTCTTCACCGGTCTAGTATGCCTCATCCTACGCGACCTCTTCGGCTTTCTAACCACTCCGCATACTCTAACTTCCTTTAGGTTACTCTAGCTTCTCATTTGTCTCTTATGTCTGAATTTATAGAACGTTTTGTACACTTCCCAGGGGGTCACCCATCCTAATATTTCTCTCACCCTAGCACGCTTAACCTCAAAACTTTGATGAAATCTGGTGCGTTAATGCTAGTATAATCGTGTCCACCTCACCACATGGCCTTCATCACATAATCTAAGGCAAGTTGAAATCTTAACAGTTTCCAAAACATTCTCGTAACGTGTCTCCCTCCGAATTAGAAAGGGTCTTTTAAATTAGAAAGGGGTCTTTTACTCTTCTAACCATGCAATTACTATTTTAGCCTTTTCAATCCTCAATATTCACCTTTCATCAGTATGTATGACTAGTTTCAGTCCTAGACTTCCAGATTCCCGATGGTAGCGAACACACCTTCGACGCCGTTACTTGTAAATACTCGGTTATCAGCCTCTTTGGATTTTCGCTCGCCACTCTCACATAATAATGTACAGCAGAACTTGTTTGTCGACTTTCCCTGAATCCCCCAATAGACCTTGTGCCTACTAAGCCTCGAATGTAACCCATTTTAATCCTTCAGACCGCTAATCGTCTTTCTCACAATTATTCTCCATGCTATGCCAAATCCATAAATCCTCTAAAACAACACATCCCACCTATTGTCTATTTACGACATTTCCTTTCCACGCTTTTTCCTGTTAGGTGTACCAAGCTAAATGACCTGATTTTGAAAAATTTCAGGCAGAGTCTCCTTTACAATTCTTACTGTTCAAAATCTGCACGCAGCAAATACCAACAATGCCTCACAGGGCATACAGTTATCCAA
The DNA here is from genome assembly GCF_019175385.1 of Lycium barbarum. Lineage (NCBI taxonomy): Eukaryota > Viridiplantae > Streptophyta > Magnoliopsida > Solanales > Solanaceae > Lycium > Lycium barbarum. Next base: position 115,104,928 of record NC_083337.1, read on the forward strand.
CACCTTCTAGCCACCCAGAGCTTCCAATTTCAGGTAAAAGAACAAAAATATCAAAACTTACCTCTGTGCCTTCCCATATCACTACTTACCTTCTCCCGTCGATACTGCGCTTCTGCTAAGATCAAAGGTTAGTGCAAGGAATCTCATTTCCTATGACTTGGCTCTATCGCACGATCTAAGACAGAAAGAAGGTCAACCTTCCCTAGATGCCCTGCAGCCTCCTGTTTATAAATCTGGCTGGCTTCACACCCATAAACAAGATTCTTCTGGACACGACTTTGCAGACAACCCCTAGGACGACCTGCTCCGATACCACTTTGTCACACCCTAACCTCGCTGGGGTTTGATGGGCACCCGACCCCATATTCGGAGCCGAGCGAACCCGCTGACTCTTATGACACACATACTCGCTTGGACTCCTAACTCAGATAAAACGAAATACTTAATAAGAGCTTTCAGAAACATTCTTTTTGTCGTTCTCAAGTCAAACAAAATCCGTAATCATATTGAATTTATAACATAACGCAAAATGACACATCGGCAGATGGAGCCGCTTACAAGACTGATATTCTATACCCACGACTCTGTCTACAAAGTCTCTAACATCAATCAGGAATCATAGTATATGTACTCAGACTCGGCAACACTCCGGAAGGAAATGGAGCTCGCCAATCTCGCTGGAACATCTTCTAGCAATGTCTTCTACTCATCTGTGTGTACCTGTGTGGCATGAAACGCATCCCTCGAAGAAAGGGGGTCAGTACAGAATAGGTACTGACTATGTAAGGCATGGAATACATAAAACAGAACCATAATCGAAACAAGCAGTACAAAAAGTAAGTACATTATTCAGAATACCAAAATGCTTATTTTTCAAAACGCAAATCATATATGCCGATGTCATATGTCAGAAGAAGTACAGAAAGTAGGTAAATCATCCAGAATATCAAAATGCTTGTTTTCCAAACACAAATCATGTATGCCGACATCATATATCATATATGCATATAACAGATCCCGGCCCTCTAGGGAGAGACGCGGTGAATAGGATCATCACATGCCATCCTGGCCGCCATCCCCATATCATCATATCATCATATACAGATATACATATAACACATCCCGGCTCTCCAATGAGGGACGCGGTGAACAATGCAGAGGAAGGCGCACGATAACAGAGCCTGGCCCGGGACGCAGTGAAAGATACATTGAGACGTGCACGAGCAGAGTAGTGAGAAACTATATGCACACAAATCAAATTTTAAGACTCGATGAATAAGTACGCTAACCGACACTTGGAGGATCACAAACATGTTTCGAGGCAATCCGAGTTAGTATAAGAAAGTTATGGACATTTTAGTATAGAAACCTCTACGAATGTTCCGAAGCAATCCGAGACCCTCAACGAAAGTTAGGGACATTAATACTTACAGAACTCTTGTAAAAACATATCAAAAGTGAATAAGAATCATAAACAAACTCGGAATCAAAGAATAGAGTAACCCCAAAATGCATATCATACCTTATTTGGCTCTAGGACATGCCAAAAGAAAGAAAGAAAGGGTAAGCCTTACATACCAGTTCCACCTCCTATTGGCTATGCTTATGTGTCCGAGATCGTAAGTCTACATTTAAGATGATTCACACTAATGTTAGCCTTTTCATCGTACATTTGTACCATACTTCAAATTATACTATTTTATATTCTGCCGAAAATCGGGCAGCATCTCCCCTATTTATATGCCTAGCCCGAATTCTCAATTCAACAACCAACACAACAATAACAATACCAACATCAATAACATCATTTCCCATATCAAATTATTCCATAGAATATCCCATATGGTGTTCGTCCAATATTTTCACCAACAGAATTTATTTTACAATAATTTAACAGCTCCTTCTCCGTAAATAATTAAGATTAACACAAATAGAAAGAGATTCATACCTTTCCCTTGACAATAATGCTATCTCTTCACTCCTCCACCATGACCTTAAGCCACAACGTGTTAATACACAGTTTTGTAGTTGCAACTATACGCCGTCTGGATCGAAATTTGGGAATTATACCTGGTTTGGGCAAAATTTTGGTTTGGGGAGTTGGGGAGAACTCTCCAGAATTTGGAGAGGTTTTTGAGTGTTTTGTGAAGAAAAATGGGGACTTGGCCCCTTTTTATAAGTTTCTGGGTTCTGCCCAGAACCGACATAAAATCCTTCTGCGCGTTCGCGCCCCTTTTGGGCGCGTTCGCGCCCCCTTTGGGCGCGTTCGCGCAGAGTTAAACTTTCTGACTGGACCTTCGTTCAGTAAAAAGGTCATAACTCTTGATCCCGATATCGTGTGGCCCACGACCTATGGTTGGAAAGCTAATTCAATTATCTACAACTTTTATCTCTACGAGTCTTCCCAAATTCAAAACTTATAATGCCGTTTTTGCTCCTCGAAGTCAGATCATCTGAAAATGTTTCCTTAAATTTCCCTTTTGGAGGGCTTATGCCCATTTTTGGCTTAAGGGTCCTTCTTAGGACTTGCTCAACTTTCCATATACTATTTATATGTCTCATCATATGTCCTTTATGAAGCTCCGGTATGTGGGCCCCACTTAGCTTGACGCAGCAATGGATTTTTTGTCAAATAACATATGAACTAATTTACACCATATGGTCTCCAAATGTCATATATATTATTATTACCTTCTTATAACACCACCTTCATTCCGAACTTGATTTTCAATTTTTTTTTGTGCAGCGCGTTCGCGCCACGTGGGGGCGCATTCGCGCTGTATTGGCCCTTTGGCCTTCTGCGCGTTCGCGCCACTCCCTGGCGCGTTCGCGCAGACCACTTTCCTGGCTTGCCCACCCAACTTGTAATGTCTATATCTCCTTATCCCGATGTCCGATTGAGCAGCCGCTTGTCCCGTTGGAAACTAGACTTCCCGAACTTCACTTTAAGCTTTTGTTTTACTTCAAAACCCTCAATATACTAGAACATATCATTTCCTCCATTTAGACCAAAATTTTCGTATCAGACCTTGCCTAACTTTCTTTCAAAGCCTCGGAAGCTTAACCTCCTTAATCCTGGCATAACTTTACTCTTCCTTTGGACCATACTAAGCCGTCTACATTTTTGGTAACGCGAAATTTTTCGGGGGTGTAACAGAATATAATGGTGATGGTGCTCATGAGTCGTATGTGGAACATGGTCGATATGATCATAACTTGTACGAGGGTGAAGAATACTACTCCGAGGGCAATTGTGAGGCTTATGAAGGAGAAGGAGTGGATGATTATGAAGAAGAGTCCTATGGTGGATACGAACATTAGCAATATCATCCTAGATGCCATGGACATGGGGTTGAGTTGAGGTATGCTTCTTCCTCACACTTTCGATATGAACCTGTCACGACCAAGCCCCGTGGGTCGCGACTAGCACCCTACCTGGGTACCCAGACCAAATCGCATCTTCGATGCCAAATCCAAACTTATTTCAGAATCTTCCAAAATCATATCAAACATAGGTTATATCAAAATATGTCTTAAGCGGTCGCACAAATCCAAATGTCATATCAAATACAAACTGAGCGGCGGAATAGACATCGCCGGTCAAATGTGCAAACATAAGCATAAGGGCCATTTGGGGCCATCATAACAAACAGACCGCTTTAAGACCAGAAAACAAAATCAAGCCAACACATACAGGACCCTCACCCCACATATATGACTACAGGCCTCTACGAATTCAAAACAAAGACATATGGCGAGACAGGGCCCCGCCGTACCCAAATAGTCTAATATACCGAATATATACACAAAGCAAAAGGAGTCTGTACCAAAGTGGACTCCGGGTCAAAGAGAAGTACTCCGGAATAGCAAGAAATGAAGCCTACTGTGGAGGATCACCGATAGCTGCACCTGCGGGCATAAAACGCAGCCCCCCCCCCCCCCCCCCCGAAGAGAGGGGGTCAGTACGAAATATGTACTGAGTATGTAAAGCACGGAGTACAGATATATGGACCAAACTGAAAGCAAATCAAAAGGCAAAGTAGAGAACAAACCGGAGTGTCAAAATCCGTATCAAATCATATACATATACATATACATAATGCAGGCGAAAATCATGCAAAGCTCAAGAACGTGGTCGCCACTCCGACGCTGGCGCCACACACAGCATAACACCAGAAGGTTTCAAATCTTCGTACATCCCCGAACACAAACGTAATCATAGGTGAGCGTATCGCATCACGAGCCATATCACAGCATAACTCCAAAAGGAACCCGGCATTATGACGAAGCCTCGGGAACCGTAACACAGCATACGGCCGAATTTGTCATAAGGCGCACGAATCAAAACCGGCCCGGGAACCGGTGAACGAAGTCATAATAAGGCACGAGCGGAGTCGTGAGCAAACAAATGCAAATCATACTTCAAAATAGTCTTTCAAAACATAATAGTTTCACAAATCGTTCTTTAGTACAAAATAATCGAATACTTAGTCGATATAAGGTTTCCTTTCACAAAACGTTTCCAAAATAGTACATATGGCTCAAAACGTAACTTAGCGCATCGTAATATTCAAAATATATCCCGTAGGAGGAAGTTCCAAAATCGAAAGCATCATTTCAAACTTTATTCAAAAGGACAGCCCAATAAGTCAAATAGGGTGTCTCGGGGTTAACGGGCCCACCTCGAGGCAAATTGAGGCGGCGAACATATTTTTCGATCATTTATAGGCCAAAGGGTCATACATAATCATTTCTAAGTTACCCGACCACATTTCCATAGGTTTCGAACGAATGGTGGCATTCTAGCCAAAATAGAGCCCCTTCGGCTTCAATTGAATTGAATGAATAGTAACTTTTCTGTGGATCGGGTTTCGAGGAGCAGAAATGCTCCGGAAGTTCCAATATTCGCCTAGGATTCTAGGACATGCCAAATGAAGGAGTAGGGAACTTTACATACCTCACAGATGTCGTATGCTCTCCCAAAAGTCCAGTCCCGTTTCGTCTAAAATCTGCAAATGGTCAAAGTTACCAATTGAGATTCTTAGGCTTAAAAATGCCTTTAACTCCATTTTCGCCTACCGAAATTTCGGCAGCATTTTCCCTATAAATCTAACATCCCCGAGACTTAGCTCGGCTCAAAATACATCAATAACAACAACCCACACATCAACAAACAACACAAGCAATAATCAAACCACTCTAGGTTCAAAGTTCAACTTTATTACTTAAGTTGGCAACTTTCATTCAAACTTCCAAAACTCCAACTCTATATCTACATAATTGTATTCATTTCCTCATTCAAACTTATACAATCACATCCTAACTCCAATCCAAGCCATACACGAAATTGCCTCAAAATCCATTACTTTCCATAATTCTTCAAAAACATCAAAAATTCACGACGCACATTCTAACTCACGTCGTTTCATTCCGAATTCATTAACATCATTATAAATTCATATTTAAAGTCTCTAGCACCCTAAATATACAATGATATACATAATGATACCGAAGGTATACGCTTTCCGATAATATCCAAAATCATTTTCCAACGCCAATTTAATTCATCAATCAATCATTTACGACATGAGAATCACAACAACACATTATACCAACTAAACAAGATCAATTCACATCATTTTCTCCTCCCTATGGCTCACGGCCAACACACAATATACACACACACCCACGACTTTCTATTTACATCCAAGTTACGGGATTCTCGTCTATTCTCAATCCTTAACATATCCATATCAATTCTACAACGTTAGAGGGGCAAAATTCTTACCTTTTCTTGAATTTCCGACTTGTCGCAAATGAGGTTCTTGTGCCAAACAAATTGTACCCCGTTGAAGAGGTTCTTGAGCACTTCACAACTATGTAGGAACTAAGATTTTTAAGGCTAGAATCAAGCTTGCCAAATTGTTTTCTTTCTCTTATTCCCATTCGGCCGAGAGCCTTGTTTGTGCTCAAAGTTCAAATGTGATTTATTTTCTTGATAATTACCAAAGCACATTGATATATATCCATTACTAAGTGTCATGTGCATAGCACATGACATTTAAAAATGGGTTTGGGCCAACCAAGTGGCCGGCCACCCCACAAAATTTGGGCCTCAATTTTGTTGTCCAATTCTTGGCCCAATCCATTAAAAGTCCCGTTTTGTAATTCCCGAAACTAATTTTCGAAATTCCAAATTTACCCTCGGCCTTCCCCGAGGTCTTAACACCAATGATTCCATAACCGACATAGTCATATCACTTAGAATCAAAATATTTCCTCGCAACACACAAGTCTTGGTTGTTTCTCGATTTTTACTTACACGAAAACACGGGACATAACATTCTCCCCCCCCCCCCTTAAGAACATTCATCCCCGAATGTTAAATAAATCTTATGAAGGCTCACAACGTAACGGGAAAACCATTTTTATTCATAGCACACATGGTCCATCCGTTCATTAATACAACAAATTCAAAAGTTTAGATTACAAGAGGCGTAGGGAATAAATGGGGGAATCGCTTCTTCATCCCATCCTCCACCTCCCAAGTCATCTCTTCCCGGTTATTATTGCGCCATAGAACTTTGACAGAAGGCACCTCCTTAGTGCGCAATCTCCTCACCTGACGATCCAAAATAGATACAGGCTACTCGTCATAAGAGAACTGCTCCGTCACCTGAAGATCATCTACTGGGAATATCCTGGAAAGATCACCAATACACTTCCTCCACATAGATACATGAAACACCGGGTGTACGGCCTCCAAATCGGATGGCAAGTATAGCTCGTAGGCAACCGCGCCTATCCTCCGAACAATCTGGTATGGCCCGATGTACCGTGGACTCAACTTACCCTTCTTGCCAAATCTCATAACGCCCTTCATGGGCGACACCTTCAGGAATACCCAGTCGCCAATCTGGAACTCTAACGGTCGACGTCGTCTATCAGCATAAGCTTTCTGTCGACTCTGAGCAGCTAATAGTCGCTCCCGAATAGGTTTCACCTTATCTACAGCTTCCCGGATCACGTCTGGCCCAATCAACTTAGTCTCGCCGACGTCAAACCAACCAATAGGAGATCTGCATCTCCTGCCATAAAGGGCCTCGTACGGAGCCATCTGAATGCCGGAGTGCTAACTGTTATTATAGACAAACTCTATCAGCGGCAAATGATCATCCCAGCTGCCCCTGAAATCAATAACGCAGGCCCACAAGATATCCTCGAGCTTCTGAATAGTGCGCTCGGCCTGCCCGTTGGTCTGAGGACGAAAGGCTGTACTGAGGCTCACCTGAGTCTCTAATCCCTCCTGAAATGACCTCCAGAAATTAGTTGTAAACTGGGCACCTTGGTCTGTAATAATAGATACAGGGACTCCGTGAAGTCTGACTATCTCTCTGATATATAATCTGGCATAGTCCTCAGCCGAATAAGTAGTCCGGACCGGAAGGAAATGGGCTGATTTCGTCAGCCTGTCCACAATAACCCAAATAGAGTCGTACCCGCGTAGAGTACGCGGCAACCCAACAATGAAGTCCATATTAATCATCTCCTATTTCCAGGCTGGAATTTCCATCTCCTGTAATAATCCACCGGACTTCTGAAGCTCGATCTTAACTTACTGGCAGTTCGGGCACTAACTAACAAACTCAGCAATATCTTTCTTCATGCCGTCCCACCAATACAAACACCTGAGATCACGATACATCTTAGTGGAACCAGGATGAACAGAATACCGTGCCTCATGTGCCTCGCCCATAATCTGTCGTCGTAAGCCCGCAACGTCCGGTACACAGAATCTGTCGTCATATAATAATACTCCTTCAGGCGAGATTTCAAACTGAGTCTTTGTTTTATTAAGGGCCACACGCTATCTTCTGTAACGGACAAACGCCTTCCAGACATCATAGCTAATGTCATTCCTTATCACACTACTGAGTTCCCTACCACATTATCGTAATCCCACTTCATACCGGACACCTCACACCAACGGATTCAAAATCACTTCATACCAGACAGTTCACACCAACGAATTCAGAATCATACCAAACACTTCACATCAACAGATTCAGAACTAGGACCGGACGCCTAGCAGCATATCGAACGAACTCGTAATCGGAGGCAGACATACTAGACTATGGCAGACGGGCTCATAGTCAAAATTAGAGGTACAAAAATATGTCAGGCAAATCTGAGATCGGAGTCAGACGTACAAAGGTGTACCAGACGGATTCAAAATCAGAATCAAACACACGGAAATATTCTGTCACCCCAAACGAACTCGCAACCAGATCATCGTATTCAGACTCATTCAGACTCAACATACGTTGTTCGAGCTGAAAATTAACAACAGACGTCACACAAACACTTTTCGAACCTTTAACTTAAGCAGTCGCCCGTGCAGAACAGTCATATCAAAATCATAAAGGTGGCGGAATATACATCGCCCAAATACACTCACACGCGTACAAACTCATGGGCCATCTTGGCCATAGTAGCTTACGGGCCGCTTAAGAAGGCAAAACAGACCCACATACGAACACACCGGAGATTTATCAGACAGATTCATAATCGGGGTCAGACGTACGGAATTATATCGGACAGATTCGAAACCGGAATCAGACGTGCAGAATTATATCATACAGAATCGTGACCAAAGTTAGACAGGCAGAAATGTATCAGACAGAGTCGTAGTCAAAGTCAGACATACGAAGATGTATCAGACAAACGCGTGATCAAAATGAAACGTACAGAGGCATATCAGACAGGTTCGTATCCAGAGTCAGACATACAGAGATGTGTCAGACGGATTCGCAATCAGAGCTGATCATGCAAAGGTATCTCAACCAAAATCAGATTCAGAACCGGATGTACCAAGGTTTATCAAATGGAAACACAATCGAGGTCAGAAGCGTAGAGGCGTAATAAACAAAGCCTTATCAAAATTGGGAGTGCAGAAGTATAGCAGATAGAATCCGAATTAGAATCAGATCGCTCTTATTAAGGCTCCAATGATTCATGAAAAATTTCCCTTTATTTGTAAACTTATTCGCCAAGTTGTCACACAAATTGTCTTGCGTCTCGCGTACCGACTCTTTCAAAGACTCCACTTATCCACACTGCTTATCTTTCATCTTTCCTACCCTCCATAGTCATTTTCTCTTTCAGACATCGTCATTCCAAACTAAGTTATAATGTAATTGGGGATTTTCTATCCCTTGACAATATTCGGATCGTCGCCCCCGCTTCGTTTCATATATTCGGTTTAGTAAAACCTTTCGTCGATCACAAATTTGGTTGCCGGGACTCGGCTCTTATCCCACATGGGCACCAAACGAAAATCATACACACACTCACTAATACCTTGCTGGCGAACGTCTCTGACTGTTATTCAAATTCATTCAATTTCCTAAGCGGTGTTGTACCCCTTTCTTTTTGTCCATTTAGTCCGCCTCGTTCTGCGCGACCCCTGTAAGGGCACTAATTACTCCACACATTTTCTTTTCCTTTAGATTACCCCAAATTTTCATTTATCTCTAGCATACTTACACTTGTGCAAAAATCTTGCGTTACTTCCCAGGGGGTCACCCATCCAGAATTGCTCTGGCTTGAGCACGCTTAACCCCGAAACTTTCACGCATTTTGACGCGTTAGGGCTAATATAATTTCGTCGATCGCCACTCACGACCTTTGTCGCATAATTTAAGACAAATCGGGGTCTTAACAACTTTTCAAAACGTCCTCGTAGCCGGTCCCACCCCAGCCTACGAGAATTCTATTACTTCTCTGACTTGGTGATTACCATGTCGTCGCTTGTAAATCCTCAACATTTACCTTCATGCATACACATGTACTTTCAGACAGCCCACAAGTCTAAACTCGTACTCTACAAATTCCATCTCCAAATAGTCGAGGAAAACTGACAGAATGTTGCTGTAAGGTATCTTCCAACCATCAGCAAATGAAGACTAGAGTCCGACGAACTTCGCAAAATCATCAAATGCTTAATTCACATAATTACCCCCACGGTTATACATATCTATATACTTAAGCCGAGAGCGAACCGCTGAGTTCTCAACTTCTTGTCATACGTTTTGTATTCTTTCAATTAGGGGAACCTTGGTCGTCGGACATTCTTGCCCTTCACATGGGTTGTGCTAAAACAAAATGGGGTTAGAACACATTTCTGGTCCCTCCAAATAAATTACGAATCTACTACTCGTATATATTTACTTGAGATAAAATTTTCCCGCTAAAGGTAATGCTCCTTACAAATAACATGGGGGGTACCTTTTAATTCACCATAATAGGTTTATCATAATGGTATCGACCTTCAAGACAGGTTAAGAATTTATATCCCATTTCCCTTTTCGTATTTCTAGAAAAATTTGGGCAGAGGTTCCTCTATATTTCTTACTATCCCAAAACTTGTACACAGGAAATACCAATCAGGCCTCACAGGGCCACCACATATACGTACATACATATCACATCATATCACCTCATAGCCATACGGGCTAACAATTTCAAACAAAATATAAATATACCGAGGCTTGCCTCACATGCCCAACTCGACTGCACCAGCTACACTTTTCATATTTATTTCTCTTTTCGCTGTTCGACTTGATGTTTTAATCGTACTTCAGATTACCTTGCCCAGCATACGTCTTTCGTAACATTTCTTACCAAATTATTATATAGCTTCCAATATCAGCAGTCATTGTCTTACGTTGATACCGCTCTCCAGCTGCAATCAAGGGTTAGAAAAGAAAAGGAGTTCATTTCCTACAGCTGGCTCTATCGCACAATCTAAGATTCCAAAGAAGAGTAACATCCTAAATGCCCTGTAGCTTCCTGTTTATAGATGTGGTGCACAACACATCGATAAACAAGACTCTACGAGACACGGCCTGTAGACATTCCGAGGACAAACTGCTCTGATACCACTTTTGTCACGACCCAGCCCCGTGGGCCGCGACTGGCACCCTACCTGGGTACCCAGACCAAATCGCATCTTCGATGCCAAATCCAAACTTATTTCAGAATCTTACAAAATCATATCAAACATAGGTTATATCAAAATATGTCTTAAGCGGTCGCACAAATCCAAATGTCATATCAAATACAAACTGAGCGGCGGAATAGACATCGCCGGTCAAATGTGCAAACATAAGCATAAGGGCCATTTGGGGCCATCATAAAAAAACAGACCGCTTTAAGACCAGAAAACAAAATCAAGCCAACACATACAGGACCCTCACCCCACATATATGACTACAGGCCTCTACGAATTCAAAACAAAGACATATGGCGAGACAGGGCCCCGCCGTACCCAAATAGTCCAATATACCGAATATATACACAAAGCAAAAGGAGTCTGTACCAAAGTGGACTCCGGGTCAAAGAGAAGTACTCCGGAATAGCAAGAAATGAAGCCTACTGTGGAGGATCACCAATAGCTGCACCTGCGGGCATAAAACGCAGCCCCCCCGAAGAGAGGGGGTCAGTACGAAATATGTACTGAGTATGTAAAGCACGGAGTACAGATATATGGACCAAACTGAAAGCAAATCAAAAGGCAAAGTAGAGAACAAACCGGAGTGTCAAAATCCGTATCAAATCATATACATATACATAATGCAGGCGAAAATCATGCAAAGCTCAAGAACGTGGTCGCCACTCCGACTCTGGCGCCACACACAGCATAACACCAGAAGGTTTCAAATCTCCGTACATCCCCGAACACAAACGTAATCATAGGTGAGCGTATCGCATCACGAGCCATATCACAGCATAACTCCAAACGGAACCCGGCCCTATGGCGAAGCCTCGGGAACCGTAACACAGCATACGGCTGAATTTGTCATAAGGCGCACGAATCAAAACCGGCCCGGGAACCGGTGAACGAAGTCATATAAGGCACGAGCGGAGTCGTGAGCAAACAAATGCAAATCATACTTCAAAATAGTCTTTCAAAACATAATAGTTTCACAAATCGTTCTTTAGTACAAAATAATTGAATACTTAGTCGATATAAGGTTTCCTTTCACAAAACGTTTCCAAAATAGTACATATGGCTCAAAACGTAACTTAGCGCATCGTAATATTCAAAATATATCCCGTACGAGGAAGTTCCAAAATCGAAAGCATCATTTCAAACTTTATTCAAAAGGACAGCCCAATAAGTCAAATAGGGCGTCTCGGGGTTAACGGGCCCACCTCGAGGCAAATTGAGGCGGCGAACATATTTTTCGAACATTTATAGGCCAAAGGGTCATACATAATCATTTCTAAGTTACCCGACCACATTTCCATAAGTTTCGAACGAATGGTGGCATTCTAGCCAAAATAGAGCCCCTTCGGCTTCAATTGAATTGAATGAATAGTAACTTTTCTATGGATCGGGTTTCGAGGAGCAGAAATGCTCCGGAAGTTCCAATATTCGCCTAGGATACTAGGACATGCCAAATGAAGGAGTAGGGAACTTTACATACCTCACAGATGTCGTATGCTCTCCCAAAAGTCCAGTCCCGTTTCGTCTAAAATCTGCAAATGGTCAAAGTTACCAATTGAGATTCTTAGGCTTAAAAATGCCTTTAACTCCATTTTCGCCTACCGAAATTTCGGCAGCATTTTCCCTATAAATCTAACATCCCCGAGACTTAGCTCGGCTCAAAATACATCAATAACAACAGCCCACACATCAACAAACAACACAAGCAATAATCAAACCACTCTAGGTTCAAAGTTCAACTTTATTACTTAAGTTGGCAACTTTCATTCAAACTTCCAAAACTCCAACTCTATATCTATATAATTGTATTCATTTCCTCATTCAAACTTATACAATCACATCCTAACTACGATCCAAGCCATACACGATATTGCCTCAAAATCCATTACTTTCCATAATTCTTCAAAAACATCAAAAATTCACGACGCACATTCTAACTCACGTCGTTTCATTCCGAATTAATTAACATCATTATAAATTCATATTTAAAGTCTCTAGCACCCTAAATATACAATGATATACATAATGATACCGAAGGTATACGCTTTCCGATAATATCCAAAATCACTTTCCAACGCCAATTTAATTCATCAATCAATCATTTACGACATGAGAATCACAACAACACATTATACCAACTAAAGAAGATCAATTCACATCATTTTCTCCTCCCTATGGCTCACGGCCAACACACAATATACACACACACCCACGACTTTCTATTTACATCCAAGTTACGAGATTCTCGTCTATTCTCAATCCTTAACATATCCATATCAATTCTACAACGTTAGAGGGGCAAAATTCTTACCTTTTCTTGAATTTCCGACTTGTCGCAAACGAGGTTCTTGTGCCAAACAAATTGTACCCCGTTGAAGAGGGTCTTGAGCACTTCACAACTATGTAGGAACTAAGATTTTTAAGGCTAGAATCAAGCTTGCCAAATTGTTTTCTTTCTCTTATTCCCATTCGGCCGAGAGCCTTGTTTGTGCTCAAAGTTCAAATGTGATTTATTTTCTTGATAATTACCAAAGCACATTGATATATATCCATTACTAAGTGTCATGTGCATAGCACATGACATTTAAAAATGGGTTTGGGCCAACCAAGTGGCCGGCCACCCCACAAAATTTGGGCCTCAATTTTGTTGTCCAATTCTTGGCCCAATCCATTAAAAGTCCCGTTTTGTAATTCCCGAAACTAATTTTCGAAATTCCAAATTTACCCTCGGCCTTCCCCGAGGTCTTAACACCAATGATTCCATAACCGACATAGTCATATCACTTAGAATCAAAATATTTCCTCGCAACACACAAGTCTTGGTTGTTTCTCGATTTTTACTTACACGAAAACACGGGACATAACATTCTCCCCCCCTTAAGAACATTCGTCCCCGAATGTTAAATAAATCTTATGAAGGCTCACAACGTAACGGGGAAACCATTTTTATTCATAGCACACATGGTCCATCCGTTCATTAATACAACAAATTCAAAAGTTTAGATTACAAGAGGCGTAGGGAATAAATGGGGGAATCGCTTCTTCATCCCATCCTCCACCTCCCAAGTCATCTCTTCCCGGTTATTATTGCGCCATAGAAATTTGACAGAAGGCACCTCCTTAGTGCGCAATCTCCTCACCTGACGATCCAAAATAGATACAGGCTGCTCGTCATAAGAGAACTGCTCCGTCACCTGAAGATCATCTACTGGGAATATCCTGGAAAGATCACCAATACACTTCCGCCACATAGATACATGAAACACCGGGTGTACGGCCTCCAAATCGGATGGCAAGTCTAGCTCGTAGGCAACCGCGCCTTTCCTCCGAACAATCTGGTATGGCCCGATGTACCGCGGACTCAACTTACCCTTCTTGCCAAATCTCATAACGCCCTTCATGGGCGACACCTTCAGGAATACCCAGTCGCCAATCTGGAACTCTAACGGTCGACGTCGTCTATCAGCATAAGCTTTCTGTCGACTCTGAGCAGCTAATAGTCGCTCCCGAATAGGTTTCACCTTATCTACAGCTTCCCGGATCACGTCTGGACCAATCAACTTAGTCTCGCCGACGTCAAACCAACCAATAGGAGATCTGCATCTCCTGCCATAAAGGGCCTCGTACGGAGCCATCTGAATGCCGGAGTGCTAACTGTTATTATAGACAAACTCTATCAGCGGCAAATGATCATCCCAGCTGCCCCTGAAATCAATAACGCAGGCCCACAAGATATCCTCGAGCGTCTGAATAGTGCGCTCGGCCTGCCCGTTGGTCTGAGGACGAAAGGCTGTACTGAGGCTCACCTGAGTCTCTAATCCCTCCTGAAATGACCTCCAGAAATTAGTTGTAAACTGGGCACCTTGGTCAGTAATAATAGATACAGGGACTCCGTGAAGTCTGACTATCTCTCTGATATATAATCTGGCATAGTCCTCAGCCGAATAAGTAGTCCGGACCGGAAGGAAATGGGCTGATTTCGTCAGCCTGTCCACAATAACCCAAATAGAGTCGTACCCGCGTAGAGTACGCGGCAACCCAACAATGAAGTCCATATTAATCATCTCCTATTTCCAGGCTGGAATTTCCATCTCCTGTAATAATCCACCGGGCTTCTGAAGCTCGATCTTAACTTACTGGCAGTTCGGGCACTGACTAACAAACTCAGCAATATCTTTCTTCATGCCGTCCCACCAATACAAACACCTGAGATCACGATACATCTTAGTGGAACCAGGATGAACAGAATACCGTGCCTCATGTGCCTCGCCCATAATCTGCCGTCGTAAGCCCGCAACGTCCGGTACACAGAATCTGCCGTCATATAATAATACTCCTTCAGGCGAGATTTCAAACTGAGTCTTTGTTTTATTAAGGGCCACACGCTATCTCTGTAACGGACAAACGCCTTCCAGACATCATAGCTAATGTCATTCCTTATCACACTACTGAGTTCCCTACCACATTATCGTAATCCCACTTCATACCGGACACCTCACACCAACGGATTCAAAATCACTTCATACCAGACAGTTCACACCAACGAATTCAGAATCATACCAAACACTTCACATCAACAGATTCAGAACTAGGACCGGACGCCTAGCAGAATATCGAACGAACTCATAATCGGAGGCAGACATACTAGACTATGGCAGACGGGCTCATAGTCAAAATTAGAGGTACAAAAATATGTCAGACAAATCTGAGATCGGAGTCAGACGTACAAAGGTGTACCAGACGGATTCGAAATCAGAATCAAACACACGGAAATATTCTGTCACCCCAAACGAACTCGCAACCAGATCATCGTATTCAGACTCATTCAGACTCAACATACGTTGTTCGAGCTGAAAATTAACAACAGACGTCACACAAACACTTATCGAACCTTTATCTTAAGCAGTCGCCCGTGCAGAACAGTCATATCAAAATCATAAAGGTGGCGGAATATACATCGCCCAAATACACTCACACGCGTACAAACTCATGGGCCATCTTGGCCATAGTAGCTTACGGGCCGTTTAAGAAGGCAAAACAGACCCACATACGAACACACCGGAGATTTATCAGACAGATTCACAATCGGGGTCAGACGTACGGAATTATATCGGACAGATTCGAAACCGGAATCAGACGTGCAGAATTATATCATATAGAATCGTGACCAAAGTCAGACAGGCAGAAATGTATCAGACAGAGTCGTAGTCAAAGTCAGACATACGAAGATGTATCAGACAAACGCGTGATCAAAATCAAACGTACAGAGGCATATCAGACAGGTTCGTATCCAGAGTCAGACATACAGAGATGTGTCAGACGGATTCGCAATCAGAGCTGATCATGCAAAGGTATCTCAACCAAAATCAGATTCAGAACCGGATGTACCAAGGTTTATCAAATGGAAACACAATCGAGGTCAGAAGCGTAGAGGCGTAATAAACAAAGCCTTATCAAAATTGGGAGTGCAGAAGTATAGTAGATAGAATCCGAATTAGAATCAGATCGCTCTTATTAAGGCTCCAATGATTCATGAAAAATTTCCCTTTATTTGTAAACTTATTCGCCAAGTTGTCACACAAATTGTCTTGCGTCTCGCTTATCGACTCTTTCAAAGACTCCACTTATCCATACTGCTTATCTTTCATCTTTCCTACCCTCCATAGTCATTTTCTCTTTCAGACATCGTCATTCCAAACTAAGTTATAATGTAATTGGGGATTTTCTATCCCTTGACAATATTCGGATCGTCGCCCCCGCTTCGTTTCATATATTCAGTTTAGTAAAACCTTTCGTCGATCACAAATTTGGTTGCCGGGACTCGGCTCTTATCCCACATGGGCACCAAACGAAAATCATACACACACTCACTAATACCTTGCTGGCGAACGTCTCTGACTGTTATTCAAATTCATTCAATTTCCTAAGCGGTGTTGTACCCTTTTCTTTTTGTCCATTTAGTCCGCCTCGTTCTGCGCGACCCCTGTAAGGGCACTAATTACTCCACACATTCTCTTTTCCTTTAGATTACCCCAAATTTTCATTTATCTCTAGCATACTTACACTTGTGCAAAAATCTTGCGTTACTTCCCAGGGGGTCACCCATCCAGAATTGCTCTGGCTTGAGCACGCTTAACCCCAAAACTTTCACGCATTTTGACGCGTTAGGGCTAATATAATTTCGTCGATCGCCACTCACGACCTTTGTCGCATAATGTAAGACAAATCGGGGTCTTAACAACTTTTCAAAACGTCCTCGTAGCGGGTCCCACCCCAGCCTACGAGAATTCTATTTACTTCTCTGACTTGGTGATTACCATGTCGTCGCTTGTAAATCCTCAACATTTACCTTCATGCATACACATGTACTTTCAGACAGCCCACAAGTCTAAACTCGTACTCTACAAATTCCATCTCCAAATAGTCGAGGAAAACTGACAGAATGTTGCTGTAAGGTATCTTCCAACCATCAGCAAATGAAGACTAGAGTCCGACGAACTTCGCGAAATCATCAAATGCTTAATTCACATAATTACCCCCACGGTTATACATATCTATATACTTAAGCCGAGAGCGAACCGCTGAGTTCTCAACTGCTTGTCATACGTTTTGTATTCTTTCAATTAGGGGAACCTTGGTCGTCGGACATTCTTGCCCTTCACATGGGTTGTGCTAAAACAAAATGGGGTTAGAACACATTTCTGGTCCCTCCAAATAAATTACGAATCTACTACTCGTATATATTTACTTGAGATAAAATTTTCCCGCTAAAGGTAATGCTCCTTACAAATAACATGGGGGGTACCTTTTAATTCACCATAATAGGTTTATCATAATGGTATCGACCTTCAAGATAGGTTAAGAATTTATATCCCATTTCCCTTTTCGTATTTCTAGAAAAATTTGGGCAGAGGTTCCTCTATATTTCTTACTATCCCAAAACCTGTACACACGAAAAACCAATCAGGCCTCACAGGGCCACCACATATACGTACATACATATCACATCATATCACCTCATAGCCATACGGGCTAACAATTTCAAACAAAATATAAATATACCGAGGCTTACCTCACATGCCCAACTCGACTGCACCAGCTACACTTTTCATATTTATTTCTCTTTTCGCTGTTCGACTTGATGTTTTAATCGTACTTCAGATTACCTTGCCCAGCATACGTCTTTCGTAACATTTCTTACCAAATTATTATATAGCTTCCAATATCAGCAGTCATTGTCTTACGTTGATACCGCTCTCCAGCTGCAATCAAGGGTTAGAAAAGAAAAGGAGTTCATTTCCTACAGCTGGCTCTATCGCACAATCTAAGATTCCAAAGAAGAGTAACATCCTAAATGCCCTGTAGCTTCCTGTTTATAGATGTGGTGCACAACACATCGATAAACAAGACTCTACGAGACACGGCCTGTAGACATTCCGAGGACAAACTGCTCTGATACCACTTTTGTCACGACCCAGCCCCGTGGGCCGCGACTGGCACCCTACCTGGGTACCCAGACCAAATCGCATCTTCGATGCCAAATCCAAACTTATTTCAGAATCTTACAAAATCATATCAAACATAGGTTATATCAAAATATGTCTTAAGCGGTCGCACAAATCCAAATGTCATATCAAATACAAACTGAGCGGCGGAATAGACATCGCCGGTCAAATGTGCAAACATAAGCATAAGGGCCATTTGGGGCCATCATAACAAACAGACCGCTTTAAGACCAGAAAACAAAATCAAGCCAACACATACAGGACCCTCACCCCACATATATGACTACAGGCCTCTACGAATTCAAAACAAAGACATATGGCGAGACAGGGCCCCGCCGTACCCAAATAGTCCAATATACCGAATATATACACAAAGCAAAAGGAGTATGTACCAAAGTGGACTCCGGGTCAAAGAGAAGTACTCCGGAATAGCAAGAAATGAAGCCTACTGTGGAGGATCACCAATAGCTGCACCTGCGGGCATAAAACGCAGCCCCCCCGAAGAGAGGGGGTCAGTACGAAATATGTACTGAGTATGTAAAGCACGGAGTACAGATATATGGACCAAACTGAAAGCAAATCAAAAGGCAAAGTAGAGAACAAACCGGAGTGTCAAAATCCGTATCAAATCATATACATATACATAATGCAGGCGAAAATCATGCAAAGCTCAAGAACGTGGTCGCCACTCCGACGCTGGCGCCACACACAGCATAACACCAGAAGGTTTCAAATCTCCGTACATCCCCGAACACAAACGTAATCATAGGTGAGCGTATCGCATCACGAGCCATATCACAGCATAACTCCAAACGGAACCCGGCCCTATGGCGAAGCCTCGGGAACCGTAACACAGCATACGGCCGAATTTGTCATAAGGCGTACGAATCAAAACCGGCCCGGGAACCGGTGAACGAAGTCATAATAAGGCACGAGCGGAGTCGTGAGCAAACAAATGCAAATCATACTTCAAAATAGTCTTTCAAAACATAATAGTTTCACAAATCGTTCTTTAGTACAAAATAATCGAATACTTAGTCGATATAAGGTTTCCTTTCACAAAACGTTTCCAAAATAGTACATATGGCTCAAAACGTAACTTAGCGCATCGTAATATTCAAAATATATCCCGTAGGAGGAAGTTCCAAAATCGAAAGCATCATTTCAAACTTTATTCAAAAGGACAGCCCAATAAGTCAAATAGGGCGTCTCGGGGTTAACGGGCCCACCTCGAGGCAAATTGAGGCGGCGAACATATTTTTCGAACATTTATAGGCCAAAGGGTCATACATAATCATTTCTAAGTTACCCGACCACATTTCCATAGGTTTCGAACGAATGGTGGCATTCTAGCCAAAATAGAGCCCCTTCGGCTTCAATTGAATTGAATGAATAGTAACTTTTCTGTGGATCGGGTTTCGAGGAGCAGAAATGCTCCGGAAGTTCCAATATTCGCCTAGGATACTAGGACATGCCAAATGAAGGAGTAGGGAACTTTACATACCTCACAGATGTCGTATGCTCTCCCAAAAGTCCAGTTCCGTTTCGTCTAAAATCTGCAAATGGTCAAAGTTACCAATTGAGATTCTTAGGCTTAAAAATGCCTTTAACTCCATTTTCGCCTACCGAAATTTCGGCAGCATTTTCCCTATAAATCTAACATCCCCGAGACTTAGCTCGGCTCAAAATACATCAATAACAACAGCCCACACATCAACAAACAACACAAGCAATAATCAAACCACTCTAGGTTCAAAGTTCAACTTTATTACTTAAGTTGGCAACTTTCATTCAAACTTCCAAAACTCCAACTCTATATCTATATAATTGTATTCATTTCCTCATTCAAACTTATACAATCACATACTAACTACGATCCAAGCCATACACGAAATTGCCTCAAAATCCATTACTTTCCATAATTCTTCAAAAACATCAAAAATTCACGACGCACATTCTAACTCACGTCGTTTCATTCCGAATTCATTAACATCATTATAAATTCATATTTAAAGTCTCTAGCACCCTAAATATACAATGATATACATAATGATACCGAAGGTATACGCTTTCCGATAATATCCAAAATCATTTTCCAACGCCAATTTAATTCATCAATCAATCATTTACGACATGAGAATCACAACAACACATTATACCAACTAAACAAGATCAATTCACATCATTTTCTCCTCCCTATGGCTCACGGCCAACACACAATATACACACACACCCACGACTTTCTATTTACATCCAAGTTACGGGATTCTCATCTATTCTCAATCCTTAACATATCCATATCAATTCTACAACGTTAGAGGGGCAAAATTCTTACCTTTTCTTGAATTTCCGACTTGTCGCAAATGAGGTTCTTGTGCCAAACAAATTGTACCCCATTGAAGAGGGTCTTGAGCACTTCACAACTATGTAGGAATTAAGATTTTTAAGGCTAGAATCAAGCTTGCCAAATTGTTTTCTTTCTCTTATTCCCATTCGGCCGAGAGCCTTGTTTGTACTCAAAGTTGAAATGTGATTTATTTTCTTGATAATTACCAAAGCACATTGATATATATCCATTACTAAGTGTCATGTGCATAGCACATGACATTTAAAAATGGGTTTGGGCCAACCAAGTGGCCGGCCACCCCACAAAATTTGGGCCTCAATTTTGTTGTCCAATTCTTGGCCCAATCCATTAAAAGTCCCGTTTTGTAATTCCCGAAACTAATTTCCGAAATTCCAAATTTACCCTCGGCCTTCCCCGAGGTCTTAACACCAATGATTCCATAACCGACATAGTCATATCACTTAGAATCAAAATATTTCCTCGCAACACACAAGTCTTGGTTGTTTCTCGATTTTTACTTACACGAAAACACGGTACATAACAGAACCACTCGGTGAGAGTTTGCAAGAATGGGAAGAATGTGGTGATGATGAGCCTATTGACTATGCACTTTGTGGTGAGTATGCTTGTGAAGATAATGGGATTGCATATAATTCTTATGAGGAATCTTCTAGTAGATATTCATGTACATCGGCTTGTGACACTTCCTATTCCAAGCAAAACGGTATAGGTGTGTGGATTGGGCCGACTAGGAATCCGCCTAGAAGGAGAAGAGAGTATACATGTCCTCCTTCAAGAAACACAAAGGCATATAATTCTTACCCTAATCCAGAGGCACAAAATTCCTAATATGGTTATGTTATGGAATGTAGGGGAGGAGTGGCGATGGGTGAAGGAAGTAGGAGGAATGAGGGGCCTCAAGCGAAGAATGAACCCAAAGAAGAAACAAGAACAAGTGGTGGGTTCAAGGAGATAAGAGAAGACTTCAAGTGCATAGGAGATCATATAAAAGGGGCAGAAGAAAACCTCAAGGAAATGACGGAGCAACTTCTCCAAGTGCAAGAACAAGTCCACAAGACACAACAAATTGTGAGAGGAGTAAGGAGCGAAAAGTGACAACTCTAGAGAGAAAAAAGAAGAGGATGTGAGGAGTGATGTGAGAGAGTTGTCACAAACTCTATCTAGCACTTGTAACTTTCCTTTCTTTTCTAGTGGTCTTGATGATAGTGCAAGTATTCTCGGGAGCAAGCCGGATGATGAACTTCAACCTTTGAAGGTTCTTGAGGTAGTTGAGAGCTTCCCTGAAGGAACAAACAAGCTCCAAAGTTGAAACCCAAGGCAAAGGAGATGAATGTGAACTTCAAGGTAAAATAGCTACTTTTAACACCACGAATTATGTGATTGATCGTGTTGTCGAAGTGAGTGTAAATAATAGCTTGTCCTTAATTGAGCATAATGAATCATTGCCTTGTGATGTGCCTAATGCTATAATGACAATTGACATTGTAATGGATGGTCCAACACTAGTTGATCCTATTGATCACTGTCTTGACTCTTCTCTTGAGTTCAAGTTGTGTCTACCTAGTGTTAATCCTCTTGATATGCATGTTAGTACATTGTCATGTGAATTGTTAGTGCACCCACTAGTTGATCCTAGCGATGACCGAATTGATTCTTCTAGCAAGATCAATTTGCGTCCAACTAGTGTGGTTACTTGTGTTGGTCAATTTGTGTGATATGAATATCCACTATTTGAGGAACCTTGTGATGTGTTTAATGACCCTCAATTTAGTGATGATGTTGATATAATTGATCATGTGAAGAATAGTCATGTACCTAGTGGGAAGTTTGGTCATGTTGAGCAAATGGTTTCTTTTGGAGACTATAATGTGATATGTAACCCACTATGGAATGATGACACTCTTTCCCGTGATGGAGATCTTCCTTTGAAGGATTGTGTTCCATTTGTGGGGAAGGAAAGTGTTACAAAGGAAGGTGATTCTTGTCTAGAAATTGGAAATTCTTCCTTTCATGTCCAACTTCATAGTAGCCTATTGGATGGTCTTGTTATAGATTCTAGTAGTGAGGTTACACTTGAGGGTGACATAGAAGAGGAAGTTATTTTACGTAATACCTTTCTTTACTATTTTGCATTTGATGATGCTCATGTGTATGTTTTGGGTGCATCTTAAGTGAAGAGAGACTCTTATAGGGTAAATGAGTGTGTCTCTGACCATACTAGGTGGGTAATCTACCCATTTGATCCGGGTGACACCTTGTGTGATTTGAGAGCACTATTTTGGGAGAGTCCTTATTGGAATAATAAGAGTGTCCTTGTTTGGACATTGTGCTACCTGTCAAATAGAATCAATGTCGAGTTGCATACTTCGTATTTTGAATCCATTGGTTTTATTACTTTATCCTTATGTCATGAACCTTGGAGGAATCAACTTCTTGAAACCTCATGTGTGCAAATGTTAATCATGATTGTCATAGACATGTGGTTGTACCACAAATTTGTTCATCCTTGGCATGAATATATGATTATTGCTTTGTGTGATAACCCTCAATCCTTGAGGAGTACTGTCACGACCCAGCTAGGGGCCGTGACGGGTACCCGGGGCTAGCCACCGAGCACCACTCGTTCTACTACTCATCTTTCTCATTTAATGCTCTTTTATCAACTTTTATACTTAAATGGTAAGAAAATCATATTTTATATGGAAACATAATTACTTTTATGTACATGTGCCTCTCGGCCATCAAAATAATATATACTTATAATAGCATCCCGTGAGATCATCTAACCCACACTGCGCATCTACGAGCCTCTACTGGAGTGCTAAACATAAGGACGGGACAAGACCCCGTCATGCCAAAAAATACATATACATGGCCAGATACGCAAAAGGATAATCAAGCACCTCCGGAACAAAGGAGTGCTTTCAATCAGCTGACAGCTACTACGAATCTGGGTCAAGCTCTCCTCCCTGTCTACCTGTGGGCATGAACACAGCGTCCAAATAAAACGAACGTCAGTACGAACATTGTACTAAGTATGAGAGGCATAAACAAAGAAATAAGACAATGACATAAAGGAAACATCGATATGGAACATCTCTATCTGACTGTCAAGTATAAAGAAAATAATGCATGCTGGCTTACTCATAATCCTCATCATGTTATGTATGCATAAATATATAAGCTGCCCGTCCATATAGGATCGGTGTGATAATCATAACATTAGCCTGCGTCCAGGCCTCCTGCGTCCGGGGTACCATCTCATGCCGCCCACTAGTGGTGTCTGCCCATGCCATTTGGCCATGGTATATCGTATAGCTGGCCGTCTTAGCAGTGACTGCCCGGCCAAATAGGCGCGGTGTTATATCATCATCGTGCATGCTCATCCTAATATTCTTATCGTAACATACTTATCATAATATATGCATAAGGCTTAAGAACGACTTTACTTTATCGGGGTGACATAAGGTCGTGATCCCCCGATTTCATTATGGAGCAATAATGGATATTCTACCTCACCTTGAAGGAATTGGCACATAAGGTGAGTGTAAGCAATAAATAACATCATTATCATTATAGGACTCATGACGTATCCCTTATCTTAAATAGTTACTCGCATACATAGGCTTTTAGCTTTCCAAAATATAGGAACTCACGAAGAGGAAAGAAAATCATGCTAGAAGATTCATGCCATTAGAAAGAAAGGACTAGCCTCACATACCTTTGACGTTTAACTAAGCTATCGCTTGCTTGTTCTCCTTCGATATCACGTTTCTACCTTCAAGAAAGAATTCACACTAACGTTAGTTAATTCGACTATAAGAACGCACTACTATTTCTAGGAAAAATTGGGTAGCACTTCCTTTGTTTATACTACTTTTCCGATATGCTATATCAACTCCCACACGCTCACAACAACATTCACAATATCGCAATCAACAATCATCATTTATATACATTGACCACAATCCAACATTTCTCTTCAATTTCTCCACATTTATGGTTAGAGCTTACTATCACGTTTTCTCATATATAATACTTATTTCATGGTCTAAATGTCATTTATAACGTATTCATAATCACAACACACCAAAATTCATGATCCAATCCACCTACCATCCAACCATGACACTATTCACTCATTAATGACTCATTTCCTATGTCTTTTTACAATTCAAGTATCTTAACTGTCCAATACCTTAAACAACATGGTTTAGTCATGAAACTTACCGTAGATGATGGTTGAATTACTCCTCTAGCATCAAAACCCTACTTCACTTCCTTTGGGTTTTCCTGAGAGAGATGAACTTAAGCTAGGTTTCATACACTTTGTCTCATGGATTTGGTGTTATTGATCATGGAGTTCCTTTGATTTTCTTGTAAATGAAGAGTGGAGAGTATTTTAGAGGTTTCTAGAGAGAAGTATCGTGGAAATGAATTGAATTTAATGAGCTTGGGTCTCCTTTTAATGACTTAAAATCTGATCCGGAATGAACAATAGTTGAAGTGCACAGGGGTCGTAAACCCAGTTTACGGTCCGTATTCCAGTTTACGGGTCGTATTTCGTGGTCGTATTTAAGCATAACAAAACCAGAAAGGTATGCTGGGGATCATTGTGATTTACGATCGCAGTTTACGGGCCGTATTTCGATTTACAGTCCGTATTCCAAGTCGTATTTAACCCTTTGAACATTTAGCAGAAAGTTGAAGTTTCGTAAGTTGGAATACGACATGGCAGTTTACGGTCCGTATACCACTTTACGGTCCGTATTTCATTTTACGATCGACTGGGCCGAAGTACAAATCTGCGACTTTTCACATTTTTAGGATCCGTAAGTAGTCGTTGTGGAGCATAACCTATCTCTTATTGCAATTACCTTTGAAATCTTACTCAGGGTCGTCAAACGTCATTCCCTTCTTATTAAAACAACATATACTCGTATTCTTCGTTAGTCTATTCATTGTACGTTCACGGGGAAATTTTTGAGGTGTAACACCTTCCCCCCCTTCTGGAACATTCGTCCTCGAATGTTAAACACTCGGGATTCTATGAAAATTTTGCCAGCGTTTCCCCTGTAATACGACACTACCATCCTGTTACAAAAACCCGAAATATCATTGCCTTATAGGGACATAACACAATAAAACTCTAAGAAAGACTTACGAAAGCTCCCGAATGTAGGGGATATAATATCTGAGTAATGATGGAAATAGGGGTGTTCAGATACTCTAATTATTACACTTCATTTATTGCATACTTACCTTATATTGTTGGCGTTCCATCTTGAGTCTCTTCTAGGGGTTAGAATAAATGCGAGTACTTGGACTTCATACTCTCTTCCGCTTCCCAAGTCATTTCTTCTCGATTGTTGTTTCGCCATAAGACCTTAACTGATACTACCTCTTTGTTTCGAAGTCTTCGCACTTGCCTGTCTAGAATAGCAATAGGCACTTCTTCATAGGTTAGCTTTTCTGTCACTTGCACATCATCAATCGGAATGATTCTCATGGGATCTCCAACACACTTTCGGAGCATCGAAACATGGAAAACGGAATGAACTGATTCAAGCTCCGAAGGCAAATCCAATTCATAGGCTACATGACCCACCTTGCGGATAATTCTATAGGGCCCAATGTATCTAGGACTTAGCTTCCCTTTCTTGACAAACCTCATCACCCCTTTCATTGGTGATACTTTTAGAAATACCCAATCACCAGCTTGAAATTCCAAGTCTCGCTGGCGATTGTCTGCATAAGACTTTTGGCGACTTTGGGCTGTTAACAATCGATCTCGGATCACCTTAACTTTCTCCACCGCTTGCTGAATCAATTCAGGGCCTACTAGCTGTATTTCTCCTATTTCAAACCATCCAATTGGAGACCTGCACTTTCTTCCATATAAAGCTTCATACGGAGCCATTTGAATACTAGAATGGTAACTATTATTATATACAGTTAATGATCTTTTCTTTCCGGACTGTCCTACCATGACTTTCTCGCTTTCGTTATTCCTTAGTTTCATATTGTTTTCGATATGCTTGGTTCTATCTGACCTTTGTCTTGTTTTCCTTGTTTTCTTCTCTTGTTCTTCTCTCTTGAGCCGAGGGTCTTTCGGAAACAGCCGCCCTACCTTGCAAGGTGGGGGTTAGGTCAGCGTACACTCTACCCTCCCCAGACCCCACATGGTGGGATTATACTGGGCTTGTTATTGTTGTTGTTGTTGTTGTTGTTGTTGTTGTAACTATTATTATATGCAAACTCAATTAAGGGTAAATGATCATCCCAACTTCCACCTAAATCCAGAACACACGCTTGTAGCATATCTTCCAAGGCTTGAATAGTACGCTCGGCTTGTCCATCGGTCTGCGGATGAAACGCCGTGCTAAGCTTCACTTGAGTGCCTAGACCTTCTTTAAAGGACTTCCAAAACTTGGCTGTAAACTGTGCTCCTCTATCTGTGATAATGGATAATGGTATACCACGGAGGCGCACAATTTCCTTGAGGTACAACCTCGCATAATCTTCTGCTGAGTAGGTAGTTCTAACCGGAAGAAAATAGGCTGCTTTCGTCAATCTATCTATGATCGTGTTATATCCCGTGTTTTCGCATAATTGGAAATCGTAAATAAAAAAAAAATTAAGACATGTATGTTATAAGGAAATAATTTGATTTTAGTTAATATGTTTATGTTGTTTATGGAAGTATTGGTGCAAAGACCTCGGGGAAGGCCGAGGGCAAATTTGGAATTTCAGAAATTAGTTTCGGGAATTATAAAATGAGATTTCAACGAATTGGGCTCAAGAAAAATTTGAGAAAAGTTTAGGCCCAAGACCAAGGGGTGGCCGGCCAAGAGGCCTTGGCCCAAGCCCCATATAATGGTCATGTGATTTCCATGTGCTCATTAATCAAGCATGTTATAAAGTCATCCTTAGCTATTAGAATGTTCAAGAAACAAAAATTAAAACCATTGAGCTCCAAAAATAAGCGCTCGGCTGAACCCTTGGAGAAAAAAGAAAAATATTTTTCCTAGCCTTGATTTGATCCTAAAAATCTTGTTCGTTTTGTATTAGTAGTAAGTTCAAGACGCTCTCCGACGTGATACAATTAGTTTGGCGAAAGAGCAACGTTTGCGGCAAATCGAAATTTCAATAAAAAGGTGAGAAATCTATGTTTTTATGTTATGAAATGGGTTTATATGTTATAGTGATTGATGTTGCATGATGATTATGGAATGGTGTTGTGTTTGTGCATGGCGTGTGTGTGTGAGAAGGGTGTGTTTGGCCGTGAGCCATAGTGTGGTGGAGGGGAGGTGAATTTGATTTTGTTTAGTTTGTTAGTTGTGTCGTTGTGGCATTTATGATTTAAATGAATGTTAAACCAGTTGAATTGGCATTGAAGTTGGTCTTATGTCGATATGGGAGATTATGAAATTTTCATGTGATTTTTATATAATTATAGAAGTAAGATTTTAAATGTGAATTATGGTCGTTGTTAATGAATTTGGATGAAAACAATGCGAGTTGATAGTTTGTCGCATTTGTTGATGTTTTGGATAGAATATGGAAAGTGGCGGCATACTTGAATTCATGTATATCGCTTGGAATATTATTGGAATGTGTTTGAATAACTTTGAATGAGTAAATGAATATGATAATGTGGATGTTAGTTTGATGTTGTGAAGTTTGGATGAAAGTTGTTGAATTATGTAGAAAGAAAGAATATTGACGTTAGACTTATTTTGTTGCGACATATGATGTTTGTGATATTGTGGGCTGTTGTGTTGTTGTATATGGAGCCGAGCTAAGTCTCGGGGTGTTATATGTATAGGGGAAATGCTGCCGAAATTTCGGTAGGCAAATATGGGATTAAGTGCATTCTTAAGTATTGAAATTCCTAATTAGGTAACTCTGACCATTTGCAGATTCTGAGCGAAACGGGACTTGAGTTTTGGGCGAGCGTAAGACGTATATAAGGTATGTAAGGCTACCCACTCCTTCTTTTGGCATGTCTTAGGTATCCTAGGTCAATATTGGAACCCCGGGAGCAATCCTGTTCCCCGAAATTCGAAGTAGAGAATGTCTACTATTCATTCAATCGAATTGAACCTTAAAGTTCTTCTTTTGCTTTCAAAGTAATTAAATGTTCGAAACTTATGCAAATGTAATCAAATCGCTTCGGATCCTCCATGTATGATTCCATAGACCCCAAATGTCCGTGATTCATGTCCGCCACCTCGACTTGACCCGAGGTGGGCCCGCTAACTCCGAGACTTCTTTGTTTGCTCTATTATGCCCATTTGTGTACAAAGTCGGTAAAAGACTTTTGTTATGAATTTGCCTATCATACAATAATGTTATAACTGCCACAATATTCTAAACTATATTTTGAACCATAAATATTACTTTGGAAATATCTTTGTGAAAAGAACTCCGTACTAACTAATCGCTCGACTATTTTGACTAATAAATTGACTTATGATTTTGACAAGTTTCAAAGAATATTTTGACATACAAATTGCATTGTTTGCTCACGACTCCGCTCATGCCCTTATTATGATTTCGTTCGCCGGTTCCCGGGCCGGTTATGATTCGTGCGTACTATCATGAATTCGGCCGTATGCTGTGTTACGGTTCCCGAGACCTCGCCATAGGGCCGGGTTCCGTTTGGAGTTATGCTGTGATATGGCTGGTGATATGTATGATGATATGTGTGTTCGGGGATGTACAGAGATTTGACCCTTCTGGTGTTATGCTGTGTGTGGCACCAGCGTCGGTGTGGTGACCACGTTCTTGAGCGTTGCATGATTTTGTTTGCATTACGTATATATGATTTTGACCCAAGATGTTGACATACCGTTCAGTACTTCTCATTTATATCTTGTTTGCTTTCAGTTGTGGTCTATATTTCTGTACTCTATGCTTTACATACTCAGTACATCTTTCGTACTGACCCCCTTTCTTCGGGGGCTGCGTTTCATGCCCGCAGGTACAGACACTGGTGATCCACCACTGTAGGCTCCACTTTCTGCTATTTCGGAGTACTCCCTTTTGATCCGGAGTCCACTTTTGGTACATACATCTTTTGCTATGTATATATTTTTGTATATCTGACTATTTGGGTACGGCGGGGCCCTGTCCTGTCATATGATTCTGTCGGTCTGTTTAGAGGTCTGTGGACATGTCTGTGGGTTAGGGTCTTTCTGTATGGATATTTGTATATGTTGTTTGGGCGATCCCATACGCCGAGGCGGACGGTCCGCATATGTTTATATGTTGCTTTGTTAGCCCTGTGTGGCCTTTGTTGGTGTTTGCTGTGTACAGGGTTATTCTGGAAAGTCCGAAAAACAAAGGAAGCTCTGCCGAAATGTTTCTGAAAATTATCTAAATTTAGAATTTAGCCTTGTCGGCTTCTGTTACATACTTGAATGCATTTGATAGCTGGGTTTAGGTGCCCAGATCGGGCGCTAGTCACGGCCTACGGGGTTGGGTCGTGACAAAAGTGGTATCAGAGCGGTTTGTCCTCGGAATGTCTACAGGCCGTGTCTCGTAGAGTCTTGTTTATCGGTGTGTTGTGCACCACATCTATAAACAGGAGGCTACAGGGCATTTAGGGTGTACCTTTCTTTGAAATCTTAGATCGTGCGTTAGAGCTGTGCTATTAGGATGATTTTGATCTGATTCGTTATTGTGTTTGCAGCTATGCCTCCGAAGAAGGCAACGGCGGCCCAGAAAGGTAAGGCAGGGATAGCAGGGACTAGTCAGGCACATCGAGTTACCCGGGCTCGTGTTTATGATTTGCCCGAGGTTGTGCCCCATTCAGAGGGATCCGCTACACCACCGACGGAGCCTGGAGCAGGTCCATCAGCAGCCCCAGAGGCCCGAGTACCCGCACCCGAGCCTCCAGCTCCTTAGCCAGGGGCGGAGGACAGGACACTGAGAGAGGCTGTACAGTTATTGACCACTCTGGTAGCGGGACAGGCTCGCAGACGCGGGCGGAGAGATGATGATGATGACGACAGGCGTGACAGCCTGAGAGTTCGAGAGTTCTTATCGTGTGGCCCTCCAGAGTTTTTTGGGTCTAAGCCCGACGAGGACCCCCATGACTTTATTCGGGGGATGCGGCGCTCACTAGACTTGATCAGGGCTTCAGAGACTGAGTCTGTTGAGTTGGCTTCGCATAGACTACGGGATGTTGCTGCTCACTGGTATGAGTCCTGGGAGCTATCCAGGGGTGAGGGTGCTACCCCAGCTACTTGGGACGAGTTTGTGACTGCTTTCACTCACCACTTTTTGCCCCCAGAGTTACGGCGGGCGCGGGTTGACCGATTCTTGCATCTGCAGCAGAGCGGTCGGAACGTCCGTGAGTATAATATGGAGTTTGATTCTTTGGCCCGGTATGCACCTGCCATAGTAGCAGATATGGCCGATCGGATCCACAGATACGTGATGGGGTTAGACCGCTATTTGATTGATGGCTGTATGGCGGTGGCATTGCAGACAGATATGGATATTGCCCGACTACAGGCTTATGCCCTGGGTATGGAGGACTGACATAGAGCTGATTATTCCAGCAGAGATCAGGACAGGAGGCCGCCCAAGAGGGCCAGATCCGCAGGTTATTCTGGAGATTCTCGAGGCGGACAGCCTCAGCAGCAGCAGTCAGGCAGACATCCTCCTCTGTCAGGCCGGGGTACACAGCCGGCCGGTAGGAGATTTGACAGTGCAGGACCGTCTGGGGCTGGTCAGAGTTCCAGAGCGTCAGGTTCACAGGTATCCAGAGGTCCCAGTCAGCCCAGACCACCCAGGCCCCGTTGTTCCCATTGCGGGAAATTGCACCCGGGAGAGTGTTATCGACTTACTGGAGCCTGTTTTTCATGCGGCGGTCAGGGTCATATTATGCGAGATTGTCCGTTGGCGAGCGGTTCTGATAGTGTAGCTCAGTCGACGGGGTCAGCCGCTGGTTCATCATTTGCTCCATCAGTTGCACGCCCTGCAGGGCGAGGTATGCCGGCACCGGTGGGACGCGGTCGAGGCCGCGGCAGTGCTTCAGGTTCTAGCGGTCCCTCGAACCGCATATACGCATTGGCCAGCCGCCAGGATCAGGAGGCTTCGCCGAATGTCGTCACAGGTACCTTACTGGTTTTCTCCAGATCTGTATATGCACTGATTGATCCTGGCTCTACATTATCATATATTTCCCCGCTCGTTTCTAGTAAAATTGGGATAGTGTCTGAGCCTATAGAGCCATTTGAGGTGGCTACACCGGTCGGGGATTGTATTATAGCGAGGTAGGTATATAGAGATTGTTCCGTGACTATATGTGATCGCTGCACTAAAGCTGATTTGATAGAATTAGATATGCTGGAATTCGACGTCATTATGGGTATGGACTGGTTAGCTTCCTGTTATGCTAATGTTGACTGCCAGAAAAAGGTAGTCCGTTTTCAGTTTCAAGGGGAACTAGTTATAGAGTGGTTCGGGTCCACAGCATCGCCGAGGGGTAAGTTTATTTCGTACCTCAAGGCTAAGAAGATGATTCAGAAAGGTTATATCCATCGTTTGGTTCGTGTGCACGACACTACAGCCGAGACACCTACTCTTCTGTCTGTTCCGGTTGTCAGTGAGTTCCCAGATGTGTTTCCAGATGAGCTTCCGGGTCTTCCGCCTGAACGGGAGATAGATTTCACTATAGACTTGTTGCCGGATACGCAGCCTATATCTATTCCTCCGTACAGAATGGCACCAGCTGAATTGAAGGAATTGAAAGAGCAGCTGAAAGATTTGTTGGATAAGGGTTTTATCAGACCCAGCACATCACCCTGGGGAGCGCCGGTATTATTTGTAAGAAAGAAAGACGGGTCACTGCGCATGTGTATCGATTATCGGCAATTGAATAAGGTGACTATAAAGAATAAATATCCCCTCTCCCGGATTGATGATTTGTTTGATCAGTTGCAGGGTGCTAAATATTTTTCAAAGGTGGATCTGCTGCTCAGGTTATCATCAGGTGCGAGTGCGAGAGTCTGATATCCCAAAGACTGCTTTCAGGACCCGGTACGGGCATTATGAATTCAGAGTTATGTCTTTCGGGTTGACTAATGCTCCAGCAGTATTTATGGATCTAATGTATCGGGTATTTCGGCCTTTTCTGGATATGTTCGTGATTGTGTTTATAGACGATATTCTGATTTATTCACGATCAGCAGAGGAGCATTCGGATCATTTGAGGACAGCACTTGGCACTCTCCGTCAGCAGAAATTATATGCCAAATTTTCCAAATGTGAATTCTGGTTAACTTCTGTGGCATTCTTGGGGCATATTGTCGGCGCAGACGGTATTCGGGTCGATACGCAGAAGATTGAGGCTGTACAGAATTGGCCCAGGCCTACTACACCGACAGAGGTGCGCAGTTTTCTGGGGTTAGCCGGATATTATCGCATGTTCGTTGAAAATGTTTCTTCTATTACAGCACCACTGACGAAGCTTACTCAAAAAGCCGCAAAATATCAGTGGACCGATGCCTGCGAGCGCAGTTTCCAGCTGTTGAAAGAAAAATTAATTACAGCACCAGTGTTAGCTCTTCCAGAAGGATCAGACGAGTATGTTGTCTTCTGTGATGCCTCTGGTATTGGGATAGGTTGCGTGTTGATGCAGCATGGTCGAGTCATAGCCTATGCTTCCCGGCAGCTCAGACCGCACGAGAAGAATTATCCCACTCATGATCTTGAGTTAGCCGCGGTAATTCATGCTTTGAAGATTTGGCGGCATTATTTATATGGGGTCCACGTTGATATTTATACGGACCATAAGAGTATCCAATATATTTTTAAGCAGAAAGAATTGAATTTGCGGCAGAGAAAATGGCTTGAATTATTGAAAGATTATGACGTTGATATTCTGTACCATCCTGGAAAAGCCAATGTGGTAGCGGATGCACTCAGCCGCAAGTCCATGGGCAGTTTAGCTGATGTACCACCTGATAAGAAAGACTTGATTCGTGAAATTCATCGGTTGGCCAGCCTGGGAGTTCGTTTGGCAGATTCTGGAGATTCTGGGATTTCTGTTCGTGCAGTTGCTGAATCATCTATTATAGAAGAGGTAAAGCAGCGTCACTTTGAAGATCCTATTCTGGTTCAGTACAGAGATGTGGCGCTTAATAAAGACAAGACTCCGTTTGAAATTTCACCTGAAGGGGTATTATTATATGAAGGCAGATTCTGTGTTCCAGATGTTGCAGGCCTACGGCGACAAATCATGGGCGAGGCGCTTAATGCACGATATTCTGTTCATCCTGGTTCCACTAAAATGTATCATGATCTCAGGTGTTTGTACTGGTGGGACGGTATGAAGAAAGATATTGCCGAGTTCGTTAGTCAGTGCCCGAATTGTCAGCAAGTAAAAATTGAGCATCAAAAGCCCGGTGGATTATTACAGGAGATGGAAATTCCAGCCTGGAAATGGGAGATGATCAATATGGACTTCGTTGTTGGGTTACCGCGCACTCCACGCAGGTACGATTCCATTTGGGTGATTGTTGACAGATTGACGAAATCAGCCCATTTCCTTCCAGTTCGGACTACTTATTCGGTCGAAGATTATGCGAGATTATATATCAGGGAGACAGTCAGACTTCACGGATTCCCTGTATCTATTATTACTGACCGAGGTGCCCAGTTTACGGCAAATTTCTGGAGGTCATTTCAGGAGGGATTAGGGACTCAGGTGAGCCTCAGTACAGCTTTTCATCCTCAGTCCGACGAGCAGGCCGAGCGTACTATTCAGACGCTGGAAGATATGTTACGGGCCTGCGTTATTGATTTCAGAGGCAGCTGGGATGATCACTTGCCGCTTATAGAATTTGCCTATAATAATAGTTATCACTCCAGCATTCAGATGGCACCGTACGAAGCCCTTTATGGTAGAAAATGCAGATCTCCTATTGGTTGGTTCGACGTGGGCGAAACTAAATTAATTGGGCCAGATGTGATCCAGGAAGCAGTGGATAAAGTAAAACTTATTCGGGAGCGATTATTGGCTGCACAGAGTCGACAGAAAGCTTATGCAGATAGACGACGTCGACCGTTAGAGTTCCAGATTGGCGACTGGGTATTTCTGAAGGTGTCGCCTATGAAGGGTGTTATGAGATTCGGTAAAAAGGGTATGTTGAGCCCGCGGTATATCGGGCAATATCAGATCGTGCGAAAGATAGGCGAGGTCGCCTACGAGCTAGACTTACCATCCGATTTGGAGGTTGTACACCCGGTATTTCATGTGTCTATGCTGCGAAAATGTATTGGTGATCCTTCCAGGATATTCCCAGTGGATGATGTTCAGGTAACGGAGCATTTGTCTTATGAAGAGTAGCCTATAACTATTTTGGATCGACAGGTAAGGAGACTGCGCACTAAGGAAGTGCCTTCTGTTAAAGTCCTGTGGCGCAACAATAACCGGGAAGAGATGACCTGGGAGTCAGAGGATGAGATGAAGAAGAAATACCCCCACTTGTTTCCTGCGGCCACAGGTAATTTAAACCTTCAAATTTGTTGTGTTGATTGATGAATGAATTATGTGTGCTAATTATAAAGGGAGACTCCCCCGTTATATTATAAGACTAATTTAACATTCGAGGACGAATGTTCTTAAGGGGGGAAGAATGTTATATCCCGTGTTTTCGCATAATTGGAAATCGTAAAAAATAAATAAATTAAGACTTGTATGTTATAAGGAAATAATTTGATTTTAGTTAATATGTTTATGTTGTTTATGGAAGTATTGGTGCAAAGACCTCGGGGAAGGCCGAGGGCAAATTTGGAATTTCAGAAATTAGTTTCGGGAATTACAAAACGAGATTTCAATGAATTGGGATCAAGAAAAATTTGAGAAACGTTTAGGCCCATGACCAAGGGGTGGCCGGCCAAGAGGCCTTGGCCCAAGCCCCATATAATGGTCATGTGATTTCCATGTCCTCATTAATCAAGCATGTTATAAAGTCATCCTTAGCTATTAGAATGTTCAAGAAACAAAAATTAAAACCATTGATCTCCAAAAATAAGCTATCGGCCGAACCCTTGGAGAAAAAAGAAAAATAATTTTCCTAGCCTTGATTTGATCCTAAAACTCTTGTTCTTTTTGTATTAGTAGTAAGTTCAAGACGCTCTCCGACGTGATACAATTAGTTTGGCGAAAGAGCGACGTTTGCGGCAAATCGGAATTTCAAGAAAAAGGTGAGAAATCTATGTTTTTATGTTATGAAATGGGTTTATATGTTATAGTGATTGATGTTGGATGAAGATTATGGAATGGTGTTGTGTTTGTGCATGGCGTGTGTGTGTGAGAAGGGTGTGTTTGGCCGTGAGCCATAGTGTGGTGGAGGGGAGGTGAATTTGATTTTGTTTAGTTTGTTAGTTGTGTCGTTGTGGCATTTATGATGTAAATGAATGTTAAACGAGTTGAATTGGCATTGAAGTTGGTCTTATGTCGATATGGGAGATTATGTAATTTTCATGTGATTTTTATATAATTATTGTTATATCCCGCATTTTTGTACAATTGGATAATTCAAGACAATCGCGGGAAGACTACAAGCAAGGCCCTATTTTTGTTTTGCTTGGCATATGAGTTGCTTATGAAGAGTTTAGAAGCAGGAATATTAAGAAAGGTCAAGGGCATAAAGGGAAATTCGCAATATGATTCGTGGAATTATGGAGGAAGACGAAGGGCAAATTTGGAATTTGGAGAAAAACAATTTTTCATTAGTTGTAAGACCAAAATAATATATGGGCTTGGAAATTAAATGGACCACCTAGTCATCCATATGGTTGGGCTTAGGCCCATAAAGAATTAATGAATGGTATTAAAAGATGAATTAGTCATCTTAATTCCATAACTTTCTAGAGAATTCAAGAGCAAAAAAAAAAAAAAAAAAGAAGAAGGAGCAAAACTCCATAGGCATTTCGGCCAAGGGCAAAAATTTCCAAGGAAATTGACAAAAATTTCTTAAAAATCATTTCCTACCAATTGAAGGGCCCCTAGTAAGGTGGAGTGGTCTTTGGAGCAAGAAAAGTCCATATTCATAAGTTGGAAATTCAAGCAAGTTGGAGAATCAAAGAAGGAGGTAAGAATTT
Organism: Lycium barbarum; assembly: GCF_019175385.1. Taxonomy (NCBI): domain Eukaryota; kingdom Viridiplantae; phylum Streptophyta; class Magnoliopsida; order Solanales; family Solanaceae; genus Lycium; species Lycium barbarum. Next base: position 115,141,937 of record NC_083337.1, read on the forward strand.
ATACTCTTTTATATGTTATGGATGTATATGTATGTTGTAGAGTACAAAAATGGATGAAATTCATAAGGAATGTGAACATGGGAGTGGTGGTCGTGTGATATATGTGTGTGTGTGGAAATTATGTGCCAAGTATTTTGTTTAGTGTTTAGTTGTTATTGTTGTGAATGTTATGTTGATAATGGAAGTTGAATGATTTTGGAAAGGTTGTAGTTGTGTATGCATAATGGTGGCCGTGTGGTGTATATTGTATGTATAGCCGTGTATATGTGTTGAATTATGAAGGAATGGTGAGCAAGTTTTATTTGGTATGTTGGTTGTTGTGTTGTGAACTTTATGTTGCAAATAAAAGCCTAATGAGCTTAGTGAAGTATTAGTAGTTGGAGGCTTGTTTTGGAAGATTATGTAAATTGAAAATTATGTTCTTACATGTATGGAAGACAATGATATTAGTGTGGTGTTGTTGGAATATATATTATAAGGTTGTTATTGTTTTTATTGGAGTTGGAAGGTTTTGAAAGAAGTAGCAAATTGATTGAGTTGTTATAATGTGTCTTGGATTGAATATGGAAATTGTTAGTGTGATTGGTGATATTATGTTGATAGTTTGGCCGGGTTGAATTCCCGGATTGTTGTTGATGAGAATTGGCTAAGTTGATCTTTGGGAATCATGTATTTATAGGGGAAGTGCTGCCGAAATTTCGGTAGCCAAGTATTATCTTAAGATTCCAATTCTAAATGCTCTAATCAAAGTTTGGTAATTGTGACCAATTTGTAGATTTTGGCGGACTTGCGACTTAAATTTGGAATAGCGTAAAGGGCGGAAAGAGGTATGTAAGGCTTCACCCTTCTTTCTATGGCATGTCTTAGACGTAATATGTTTGATGTGAGCCTCGGGGATAACTCTACCCTCCGTAATCCGCGCCTAAAGTTTCCCCTTTTTCATTCAGTAGAATTGAATTAAAAATTGTGTAAAATGTTGGAAGAACTTCCTAAACCTCTAGAACTCGCACAAATAGGATCCGACTACCCTAAAACCCTCACAAGTAACGCCATGACATGTAACATACATAAATTGTGTACGCCGCCTCATTAGACCCGAGGTGGGCCCATTGCCCTCGGATTCCTCTCTATTGTTCCGTCTATCAAACGACAAGTTTTGTAACTATGCTAATGAGAGGACCTCTATGGTGACAATGATAAGAATATGTCTATGATGACTATGACAAGAATGGTTCCATGTCTAAAAGTCGTAAGTTAATGATCTACTATGAATATAAGGACAACGAGTTAGTTCATGATTTCAATTCTATTCCTTGTTATGATTTCGTGTCCTAAGAGACTCTAAAGTATATGAAGTAATTTTTTAAGAGGCTTATGAACTTATTCTATGTCTTCTCTAAATGCTATCTTTCGTTGATAGTATCGCCTTATAATTACCGTTCCTTCAAGGTGAGACAAAATGACCACGATTATTCCATAATGTAATCGGAGGATTTCGACCTTACGTCACTCCGATAGAGTTATAGCTTTTGATTGGGCTCTCTTGCATGCTTGAAATGTGACAGTTATACAGAGCCTATATGGCCAGGCACGACCACCGCTACGGCGGGCTGCTATGTTTACACAGAGCCTATATGGCCAGGCACGACCACCGCTACGGCGGGCTGCTATGTTTACACAGAGCCTAGATGGCCGGGTACGACCACCACTAGTGGGCGGCACAAGATGATTACCCCAGACGCGGGCTAATGATGTTATGTGATGCAGACAGATTATGTATGTATATATAAAGGTAAAAGTGAGCATGCATGATTCCGCCTTAAGGGGCACTCCCATGTACAGGTCACCGCTTATCATCATATAGTTCACATGCATAAGTTACAGCCCTACACATGACATGTTCCATATGTACATGATACTCTCTTTTGATATGCTCTACTTTTCATATTATGTTACTATTCATGCCTTACATACTCGGTACATTACTCGTACTGACGTCCCTTCTTGTGGACACTGCGTTTTCATGCCGCGCAGGTAGACAGGTTGACGGGTTTGACACTTAGGAGCTTCTCCAGCGAGATATTGAGAGTGCTCCAGTTGTTCCGGAGCTCCAGTCCATTGGTACTACTTTTGTGCACATGTCTGGGCTCGGCAGTACCCGACCCTCTTTGTGATGATATGTATTATGTTTAGAGGCTCGTAGAAAGATATGCACAGTCAGATGTTTTGTACTTTTGTGGTTCTCATCGTGGTATAATTGTGCTATTAGTGTTAATGTTAAGCAACAAAAAAAAAATACGATGATGTTCATACAGCCCACTTAGTTATAAGAATACGATACGAGATAGGGGGTGTTCGGTACAAGTATCGGGTACTCGTCGCGGCCCCTAGTTGGGTCGTGACAATTATAGAAGTATGGTCGTTGTTAATGAATTTGGATGAAAACAATGCGAGTTGATAGTTTGTCGCATTTGTTGAAGTTTTGGATAGAATATGGAAAGTGGCGGCATACTTGAATTCATGTATATCGCTTGGAATATTATTGGAATGTGTTTGAATAACTTTGAATGAGTAAATGAATATGATAATGTGGATGTTAGTTTGATGTTGTGAAGTTTGGATGAAAGTTGTTGAATTATGTAGAAAGAAAGAATATTGACGTTAGACTTATTTTGTTGCGACATATGATGTTTGTGATATTGTGGGCTGTTGTGTTGTTGTATATTGAGCCGAGCTAAGTCTCGGGGTGTTATATATATAGGGGAAATGCTGTCGAAATTTCGGTAGGCAAATATGGGATTAAGTGCATTCTTAAGTATTGAAATTCCTAATTAGGTAACTCTGACCATTTGCAGATTCTGATCGAAACGGGACTTGAGTTTAGGGCGAGCGTAAGACGTATATAAGGTATGTAAGGCTACCCACTCCTTCTTTTGGCATGTCTTAGGTATGCTAGGTCAATATCGGAACCCCGGGAGCAATCCTGTTTCCCGAAATTCGAATTAGAGAATGTCTACTATTCATTCAATCGAATTGAACCTTAAAGTTCTTCTTTTGCTTTCAAAGTAATTAAATGTTCGAAACTTATGCAAATGTAATCAAATCGCTTCGGATCCTCCATGTATGATTCCATAGACCCCAAATGTCCGTGATTCATGTCCGCCACCTCGACTTGACTCGAGGTGGGCCCGCTAACTCTGAGACTTCTTTGTTTGCTCTATTATGCCCATTTGTGTACAAAGTCGGTAAAAGACTTTTGTTATGAATTTGCCTATCATACAATAATGTTATAACTGCCACGATATTCTAAACTATATTTTGAACCATAAATATTACTTTGGAAATATCTTTGTGAAAAGAACTCCGTACTAACTAATCGCTCGACTATTTTGACTAATAAATTGACTTATGATTTTGACAAGTTTCAAAGAATATTTTGACATACAAATTGCATTGTTTGCTCACGACTCCGCTCGTGCCTTTATTATGATTTTGTTCGCCGGTTCCCGGGCTGGTTATGATTCGTGCGTACTATGATGAATTCGGCCATATGCTGTGTTACGGTTCTCGAGACCTCGCCATAGGGCCGGGTTCCGTTAGGAGTTATGTTGTGATATGGCTGGTGATATGTATGATGATATATGTGTTCGGGGATGTACGGAGATTTGAACCTTCTGGTGTTATGCTGTGTGTGGCACCAGCGTCGGTGTGGTGACCACGTTCTTGAGCGTTGCATGATTTTGTTTGCATTACGTATATATGATTTTGACCCAAGATTTTGACATACCGTTCAGTACTTCTCATTTATATCTTGTTTGCTTTCAGTTGTGGTCTATATTTTTGTACTCTATGCTTTACATACTCAGTACATCTTTCGTACTGACCCCCTTTCTTCGGGGGCTGCGTTTCATGCCCGCAGGTACATACACTGGTGATCCACCACTGTAGGCTCCACTTTCTACTATTTCGGAGTACTCCCTTTTGATCCGGAGTCCACTTTTGGTACATACATCTTTTACTATGTAAATATTTTTGTATATCTCACTATTTGGGTACGGCGGGGCCCTGTCCCGTCATATGATTCTGTCGGTCTGTTTAGAGGTCTGTGGACATGTCTGTGGGTTAGGGTCTTTCTGTATGGATATGTGTATATGTTGTTTGGGCGATCCCATACGCCGAGGCGGCCGGTCCGCATATGTTTATACGTTGCTTTGTTAGCCCTGTGTGGCCTTTGTTGGTGTTTGCTGTGTACAGGGTTATTCTGGATAGTCCGAAAAACAAAGGAAACTCTGCCGAAATTTTTCTGAAAATTATCTAAATTTAGAATTTAGCCTTGTCAGCTTCTGCTACATACTTGAATGCATTTGATAGCTGGGTTTGGGTGCCCAGATCGGGCACTAGTCACGGCCTACGGGGTTGGGTCGTGACAGATCGCCCATATAGAATCATACTTGCTACGGGAACGAGGGAACCCCACAATAAAATCCATATTAATCACTTCCCATTTCCAAGTAGGGATTTCCATTGCTTGCAATAAGCCTCATGGCTTTTGATGTTCAACTTTTACTTTTTGGCAATTTGGACACTGTGCTACAAATTCTGCTATGTCCCTCTTCTTGCCATCCCACCAATATATTTGTTTATGGTTATGATACATCTTGGTTGCACCTGGGTGAATAGAATACCAAGAACAATGGGCTTCTTCTAGAATTCGTTGGCGCAATTCCGCCACATTCGGCACGCATAACCTGCCTCGGTATCTAAAAACCCCATCCATAGAATCTTCAAATGAAGACTTCTCTTTTCCATAAGACGTGTCTCTGTAATGACATAATTAAGGAGCTTTATATTGACGCTCTTTCACTTCTACGTTCAGGGATGAAGTTGTGGGATCATTGATACTAATCCCCACAGTACCCGAATCAATTACACGTACCCCAAGATTAGCTAGTTTGCGGAGCTCATGAACTATCTCTTTATTTTCCGGAGGAATTTCGCATAAATTGCCCATTGATCGGCGGCTAAGCGCATCGGTTACTACATTCGCCTTTCCGGGGTGGTACAAAATGTTCACATCATAATCTTTTAACAATTCTAACCACCGCCTCTGCCGCAGGTCCAACTCCTTTTGCTTGAAAATGTATTTAAGACTTTTGTGATCTATATAAATATCAACATGCACACCTTACAAATGCCTCCATATTTTCAAGGCATGAATAACCGCAGCTAATTCGAGATCATGAGTTGGATAATTCTTTTCATGTTTCCGTAATTGTCTCGAAACATATGCAATAACTCTACCATGCTGCATCAATACACATCCTAATCCGACACCGGAAGCGTCACAATATACCACATAGTCATCTGACCCTTCTGGAAGTGTTAAGATTGGAGGCGAGGTCAATCTGCCTTTCAACTCTTGGAAACTGCGCTCACAAGCATCATTCCATTGGAATCTAGTCGACTTCTGGGTTAGCTTCGTCAATAGGGCTGAAATAGATGAAAAGCCCTCTACGAATCTTCTATAATATCCTGCCAAACCCAGAAAACTACGAACTTCTGTAGGCGTCGTAGGCCTTGGCCAAGTCTTCACAGCTTCAATCTTCTGAGTGTAGACTCGAATTCCATCATCTGAAATAACATGGCCCAGAAATGTTACAGAATTTAGCCAAAACTCGCACTTTCAAAATTTTGCAGACAATTCTCGGGCTCGAAGAATGCCAAGAACAATTCGCAAATGATCTGCATGTTCTAATTATGTACGAGAATACACCAGAATATCATCAATAAATACTATCACAAATAAGTCCAAGAGAGGCCTAAATACATTATTCATCAAATTCATAAACACGGCCGGAGCATTAGTCAACCCAAACGACATCACTCGAAATTCATAGTGGTTGTATCTCGTTCTGAAGGCGGTTTTGGAAATATCCGCTTCTGTAACTCTCACTTGATGGTAACTCGACCTCAAATCTATTTTAGAAAACCACTTGGCACCTTGCAACTGGTCGAATAAGTCATCAATCCTTGGAAGGGATATTTGTTCTTTATCGTCACTTTGTTCAATTGCCTATAATCGATGCACACTCGTAGAGATCCGTCTTTCTTTCTCACGAACAAGACTGGTGCTCCCCACGGCGATGAACTGGGTCTAATAAACCCCTTTTCAAGATAATCTTTCAGCTGCGCCTTTAGCTCTTTCAATTTCGCCAGAGCCATTCGATAAGGAGGAATGGAAATAGGCTTGGTATCCGGCCACACATCAATGGCAAAATCAATCTCTCTTTCTGGAGGAAGACCTGGAAGCTCGTCTGGAAAAACATCTAGGAATTTATTCACTACCGGAACTGATTGGAAAGTTGGCAGCTTTGACTTGGTGTCATGAACCCGAACTAAATGATAAATATAACCCTTGGCTATCATCTTTCTTGCCTTAAGGTAGGAAATAAACCTACCCTTTGGAGATGCTGCATTACCCTTCCATTCAAGCACGGGCTCTCTCGGAAATTGGAATCGAACCACTTTCAATCAGCAATCACCATTAGCATAGCAAGATGCCAACCAATCCATGCCCATAATTACGTCGAAATCTAACATTTCCAACTCAATCAAATCAGCTGTGGTCTGGCGATCACATATCACAACTACACAATTTTTATACACTTGTCTTGCTATCACGGAATCACCAACCGGAGTAGACACCTCAAAAGGTTTGATTGGCTCAGGTTTCACCCCAATACAACAAGCAATATATGGAGTAATATGAGAAAGAGTAGAACCCGAATCTACCAGTGCATATACATCACGGGAGAATATAGACAATGTACCTGTAACCACATCCGGGGAGGAGTCAAGATCCTGTCGTTCGGCTAAAGCATATACACGGGGCTGAGTGGCACCTCAAGTAGATACTGCCTCTCGGCCTCTACCTCGGCCTGCTGACATCTGGGGAATCTGTCCTGCCGGGCGTGCTGAGAAAGAACCAACTGCTGAACCTGTGGGCTGAACTCCAACTCTGCCACTTGTCGACGGGCAATCTCTCATCATGTGCCCTACCTGGCCGCAAGTATAACAAGCATCCGAACCCTGGCGATATTATCCGGAATGTAGTCTACCGCACTGGTTGCATCGCGGTACTGGGAATCTCCTTTGGCTATAATCTTCCCTGAACTAGGAATCTAGAGTCCTCGAACTCTGGCCCTGCCCTGAACAGAAGGAGCGATCAAATCTCCTACCTGCGAATCGAGGGGGCGCACTAGTCACTGACTGGCCGGAGTACCTAGAATATGCCTACCTTGACCCCCTCTATAATCACTGCCTGCTCCCATAGATCTGACCCTCTTGCTTTCCCTTCTATCATTATCACGATTACTTCTTTGAGGTTGTTGTCGTCCCTCTAAATTTTGAGCATGGGCCTGTATTCGGTAAATATCCATCCCGTCTTGCAAGGAAGACGTCAAACAATCTCTGAATAAGTTTGGCCCTAGGCCACTTAAAAATCTATGTACCCGATCTCCCATGTCGGCCACCATAGCCGGCGCATATCTAACCAAAGAATTAAATTGCATGTTATACTCCCGGGCACTCATATTTCCTTGCCTCAAATTTAGAAATCTATCCGCTCTAGCTCGGCGGACCTCGGGTGGCAAATAGTGACGAATGAAAGCATCCACGAATTCTTGCCAAACCGGAGGAGGCACATTCTCTCCTCTTGATAATACCCATTTATTATACCATAAAACTGCCACATCCCGGAGTCTATAAGATGCCAACTCCAAAGATTTAGTTTCGGAGGCATGGACAATCTTCAATGTCCCCAACATCTCATCTATGAAACCTTGCGGGTCTTCATCCGGCTTTGACCCGAAGAACTCCGGAGGATTTAGACTCACAAAATCACGGGCTTTGGTACTTGCAGCCTGATAACTTGAACTCACATTTTGTCATTGTGCCTGTGCGGCGACCAATTGTGTCAATAGATATATGGCCTCGGTCATTTGTTGACCCGAAGCAACCGGTGGAGGAATTGAAGCTGGAGCTCCTCCTTGTTCTTCCACATTAGGCGGGGTAGAGGAAGTATTAGACAAGGCCTCATTATGTGATTCGCCTTCTTCTATATCCATCGGAGGCTCTCTTTCTACCCGCATCTTTGCCGTAGTCTTGCCCTTCTGGGCGGCTGTAGCTTTTCCCTTTGGCGGCATTCTGAAATCACAACACACTATTAAGGAGGGTAAAATCTTATACATGGCTCTATTACACGATCTCATAAAAGAAAGATGGTCATTTTTCTTAAATGCCCGATAGCCTTTTGTTTATTGATGTGGCGCGCAATACACCATAAACAAGACTCTACTAGACACGGCTCGTAGACGCTTCCTAGGACTGAACCGCTCTGATACCAATTTTGTCACGACCCAGCTAGGGGCCGTGACGGGTACCCGGGGCTAGCCACCGAGCACCACTCGTTCTACTACTCATCTTTCTCATTTAATGATTTTTTATCAACTTTTATACTCAAATGGTAAGAAAATCATATTTCACATGGAAACATAATTACTTTTATATACATGTGCCTCTCGGCCATTAAAATAATATATATATCTATATATATATAATAGCATCTCGTGAGACCATCTAACCCACACTGCGCATCTACGCGCCTCTACTGGAGTGCTAAACATAAGGACGGGACAAGACCCCGTCATGCCCAAAAATACATATACATGGCTAGATATGCAAAAGGATAATCAAGCACCTCCGGAACAAAGGAGTGCTTTCAATCAGCTGACAACTACTACGAATCTGGGTCAAGCTCTCCTCCCTGTCTACCTGTGGGCATGAACACAGTGTCCAACGAAAACGGATGTCAGTACGAACATTGTACTGAGTATGAGAGGCATAAACAAAGAAATAAGACAATGACCTAAAGGAAACATCGATATGGAACATCTCTATCTGACTGTCAAGTATAAAGAAAATAATGCATGCTGGCTTACTCGTAATCCTCATCATGTCATGTATGCATAAATATATAAGCTACTCGTCCATATAGGATCGGTGTGATAATCATAACATTAGCCTGCGTCCAGGCCTCTCGCATCCGGGGTACTATCTCATGCCGCCCACTAGTGGTGTCTGCCCATGCCATTTGGCCATGGTGTAACGTATAGCTTCCCGCCTTAGCAGTGACTGCCCGGCCAAATAGGCGCGGTGTTATATCATCATCGTACATGCTCATCATAATATGCTTATTGTAACATACTTATCATAATAAATGCCTAAGGCTTAAGAACGACTTTACTTTATCGGGGTGACGTAAGGTCGTGATCCCCCGATTTCATTATGGAGCAATCATGGATATTCTACCTCACCTTGAAGGAATTAGCACATAAGGTGAGTGTAAGCAATAAATAACATCATTATCATTATAGGACTCATGACGTATCCCTTATCTTATATAATTACTCACATACATAGGCTTTTAGCTTTCCGAAATATAGGAACTCACGAAGAGGAAAGAAACATCATGCTTGAAGATTCATGCCATTAGAAAGAAAGGACTAGCCTTACATACCTTTGACGTTTAACTAAGCTATTGCTTGCTTGTTCTCCTTCGATATCACGTTTCTACCTTCAAGAAAGAATTCACACTAACGTTAGTTAATTCGACTATAAGAACGCGCTACTATTTCTAGGGAAAATTGGGGAGAACTTCCTTTGTTTATAATACTTTGCACATATGCTATATCAACTCCCACACGCTCACAACAACATTCACAATATCACAATCAACAATCATCATTTATATACATTGACCACAATCGACAATTTCTCTTCAATTTCTCCACATTTATGGTTAGAGCTTACTATCGTGTTTCCTCATATATAATACTTATTTCATGGTCTAAATGTCATTTATAACGTATTCATAATCACAACACACCAACATTCATGATTCAATCCAACTACCATCCAACCATGACACTATTCACTCATTAATGACCCATTTCCTATGTCTTTCTACAATTCAAGTATCTTAACCGTCCAATACCTTAAAAAACATGGTTTAGTCATGAAACTTACCTTAGATGATGGTTGAACAAGCCTTGAATGGAATTACTCCTATAGCATCAAAACCCTACTTCACTTCCTTTGGATTTTCCTGAGAGAGATGAACTTAAGCTAGGTTTCATACACTTTGTCTCATGGATTTGGTGTTATTGATCATGGATTTCCTTTGGTTTTCTTGTAAATGAAGAGTGGAGAGTATTCTAGAGGTTTCTGGGGAGAAGTATCGTGGAAATGAAATGAATTTAATGAGCTTGGGTCTCCTTTTAATGACTTAAAATCTGATCCGGAATGAACAGTAGTTGAAGTGCACAGGGGTCGTAAACCCAGTTTACGGGCCGCATTTCGTGGTTGTATTTAAGCATAACAAAACTAGAAAGGTATGCTGGGGATCATGGTGATTTATGATCACAGTTTACGGGTCGTATTTCGATTTACGGTCCGTATTCCAAGTCGTATTGAACCCTTTGAACATTTAGCAGAAAGTTGACGTTTCGTAAGTTGGAATACGACATGGCAGTTTACGGGCCGTTTACAACTTTACGGTCTGTATTTCATTTTACGATCGACTCGGCCGAAGTGCAAATCTGCGACTTTTCACATTTTTAGGACCCGTAAGTAGTCGTTGTGGAGCATAACCTATCTCTTATTGCATACCTTTGAAATCTTACTCAGGGTCGTCAAACGTTGTTCCCTTCTTATTAAAACACCATATACTCATATTCTTCGTTAGTCTATTCGTTGTACGTTCACGGGAAAATTTTCGAGGTGTAACAAGTATGTTTTCGTATGTCTTCCCTTGGGTTTTTCTAGGTTCGAATTCAAGGATGAATCCTTTTGAAGAAGGGGAGGATGATACGATCCTACTTGGCACACCTCATTTCAAGACTTACATCCAAGGCCAAGATATGAAACTTCAAGCGACATGGATGATAAGGATGGTGTTGAAGGCATCTAGAGGCCCATAGAAGCCCCACAATGAGGCCTATGATGTGTGGGAGGTGGCTTGGGCGAGGGTTGAAGAAGAAGCTACAATAAAGGGGGCCAAATGCGCAAAGTGGCCAAACGTGCAAATTGGGGCATTTCTGCAAATTGGCTACATGTGCAAACTTGGACAAGGTCGGGAATTGGCTATTTGTGCAAAGAAGGTTATGCTTGCAAGAAGGCCATGCATGCAAGGTTGATTAGAGGGTCATCTATGCAAGGAGGGGTGTGTTTGGCCATTGAAGGCCAATTCTTGAATTGAAGACTACACTAAGAAGACTAGCCAAACAAGGCCATTACTTCATTAAGGGTAGCATTGTAATTGCCTATTAGTCTTCTTTACTTAGCTTGTATATATAGCTTGTCTCTTATTTCATTACTTAAATTTCGGATGATGAATATTTGAGTGATAATAGGATTATCATAGTTTGTTTAGCTAGGGTTTAGCTTAGTTTAGTAAATTTAATGGTGGATTCCATTGTTGGTTTGTGAACCTTTTATGTCCATTGATATTCATGAAGAGATTTTCATTTGTGGATTCAAATTGAATCTCTTGCCTTGAGTGTCAAATAGTAGTGGTTCTTTTAGGATCAGATTCAATTGGAAGGGTCTAAGTTTAATATACTTAGGTTTGTCCATAAATTCACCCTAATTGGGTCTTACTTTTATCCTCTTTTCTCATCCCTTTTTCTTCGTATCCTTTATTTTTCCGCGTTTGAATTGATTTGGCTTCAGCCCCAAATCGATTCGTATCACAGTTTGGGGGAGATTATAGTCAGAGCAGACCCCCAGTACCGCAATGCAGCCAGTGCGATAGACTACATTCCGGACGGTGTCGTCAGGGTTCGGATGCTAGCTCTGCCTGTGACCGGGTTGGGCATATGATGGGAGATTGTCCGTCGATGAGTAGTAGAGTTGGGGTTCAACCCACAGGATCAGTGGCTGGATCATCTTCAGCACACCCGGTAGGGCAGACTCCCCAGATATCAGCAGGTCGAGGTAGGGGTAGAGGGGGAGCATCTACTTCAGGTGCCACTCAGCCCCGTGTGTACTCTTTAGCCGGACGACAGGATCTCGAGTCCTCCCCAGATGTGGTTACAGGTACATTATATATATTTTCCCATGATGTGTATGCATTGGTAGATCTGGGTTCTACACTCTCTTTTATTACTCTGTATGTTGTTGGTCGTATTGGGGTGAAACCCGAGCCAATTAAGCCTTTTACGGTATCTACTCCGGTTGGTGATCCCATGATAGCTAGACAAGTGTATAAAAATTGTGTACTCGTGATATGCAATCGCCAGACCAAAGCTGATTTAATTGAGCTGGAAATGTTAGATTTCGATGTGATTATGGCTATGGACCGGTTGGCTTCATGTTATGCTAATGTCGATTGCCGAATGAAAGTGGTTCGATTTCAATTTCCGGGAGAGCCCATGCCTGAATGGAAGGGTAATACAACATCTCCAAAAGGTAGGTTTATTTCCTACCTTAAGGCAAGAAAGATGATAGCCAAGGGCTACACTTATCACTTAGGCCGAGTACATGACACCGAAGCAACGTCACCAACGTTCCAATCCGTTCCGGTAGTGAATGAATTTTCGGATGTATTCCTAGATGAACTTCCAGGCCTTCCTCCAGATAGAGAAATTGACTTCGATATTGATGTGTTGCCGGACACCAAGCCTATTTCTATTCCTCCGTATCGAATGGCTCCGGCAGAATTGAAAGAGCTAAAGGCACAGTTGAAGGATTTGCTTGAAAAGGGGTTTATTAGACCCAGTTCATCACCGTGGGGAGCACCAGTGTTGTTCGTGAGAAAGAAAGATGGTTCCCTACGAATGTGCATCGATTATAGGCAGTTGAACAAGGTGGCGATAAAGAACAAATATCCTCTCCCAAGGAATGATGTTTTGTTTGATCAACTACAGGGTGCCAAGTGGATTTCCAAAATAGACTTGAGGTCGGGTTATCATCAAGTGAGGGTTAGAGAAGAAGATATTCCTAAAACAGCTTTCAGAACGAGATATGGCCATTATGAGTTTCGGGTGATGTCGTTTGTGATACAAGAACGGATACGCGGAAGCAATAGAATAACAAGGAAAGTAAAGGATAGATAGATTGACAAGAGAAAATGGAATTAAAAGCAACCTAAAGGTATATTAAACCTAAAGACCACAATTAATTAACATTAACAAGCACCAAACTCTTAGGAAGACCTCAAGGGAATTAGATTCCCTTGCAACCAACCTCTCAACAATCAAAGATTCAACAATAGCCATCCATGGCCTCTCTCACAAGTTTCTCTCTCTAGAGACAACTCTCAAAATCACTCATCAATTTATCAATTCATCCCAAAATCTCCCTAATGAAATAAAAGACTAGCTATTTATACTAATGAAATAAAGAAGACACTACTTTATTACATAAATGCCATTAATGAGGCAAGGGCCTTGTTTGGCTAGCCTTGTGGGGATAAAAGTCTTGGAATTAGGAAAGTGGCCTCTTTTGCAAATATAGCCTTCCTTTACTCGTTAGGCCACTTTAATGCTCTTTTATCTCCAATCCGTCCTCTCATGCTATCATCCACACTTTGACTCCACGGGACGGTCCTCGAAATGTCCTTAAGGCAACTCGGCTTGCATCATTCTCCCCTTCTTGAATAGGATTCGTCCTCGAATCTATATCCTGCAAAACCATAAAGGAGACAAACAAAAACCAAGTCCTCAAAGGATGAGGGTTAGTGTTAAGGTGGATCAACCTACCACCATGCCAAGTAAGCACAAATTTTTGATATGGCCAAGTATCAACCATTTTCAAGCAAAATAAGCTCTTAAGTAGAGCACTAAGAACTTGGCTATCCCAAAGATCAAGAAATGAGGATATTCTCAGGGAACCAATGATTTCAAGAAACCAAGTTGGTATAAAACACAAATGATCCTCAATTGCAAAATGATACCATTCACACAAAGTGAAGATTTCACCGGGTTCAAAAGGAAAAGATACCCACATATCACGGGCAAGGCAACAACTAAGCACCGCAATAAGGCCCCGCCCAACATCAAATGAACTCTCAACAATAACATGCATGTCAACATATGCAAATAAATAGTAAAGAAAGGTGTCACTTAAAATGACTTCATCTATGGTGTCCTCAAATGTAGCCTCACTATTACGTTCAAGAATAAAATCTAGCTTGCTACTAGGTGTTTGAACACACAAGGAAGAAGTAGCAATTTGTAAACAAGAATCACCTTGCTTTTCAAAACACTCCTTCCCCATAAATGTATCATCATTTCCCAAAGGAAGATCTCCATCATAGGGAAGAGCACCATCATGCCATAGTGGATTTTCAAACGCCATGTAGTCCCCAAAAGTGGCTACACTTTCAATATTACAAAACATTCCACTAGTTACTTCACTTGCAATAGTCATGTTAGCACCAAACTGTCACGACCCAACCCCGTGGGCCGTGACTAGTGCCCTAACTGGACACCCATACTCATTTACTTACTAAATCGACATATCAAAGACTTATTCATATTTAACATACATTATTTTGCACAGATACTGAGAACAGACGTCATCTTAAGCGGTCACCTGTAACAGAAATATCATACAAAAGCCGGCAGGCTGGCGGAATGCACATCGCCCGAATATACATACATACACAAACATATGGGCCATTTCGGCCATAATAGCAAACGGGACCGCTTAAGGCACAAGTCACAGACATAACCGAACAAACACGACCCATGACCCACATATATGTCTACAGGCCTCTACAAACCACAACAGAGACATATGACGGGACAGGGCCCCGCCGTACCCCAAATAGTCATATATATATATATATACAAGAACATGTACAACAAAAGATATGTACCAAAAATATAGGCTCCGGATCAAAGGAGTACTCCAAAATAGCGGAATATGGATCCTACACTGGCGGGTTACCAGAACGAACGTCTGTACCTGCGGGCATGAAACACAGCCCCCGAAGAAAGGGGGTCAGTACGAAATATGTACTGAGTTTGTAAAGCATGAAATACAGTAATTCAAATCAGAACTGAAATAAGGAGTATGGAAAATGGATACAGAGTTAGTATATCAAAACCTTTTCTGAAAACATAAATCATTCAAATAAAAATCATGCATAGGGCTCAGGACTGTGGTCGCCACTCCGACGCTGGCGCCACAACACATCATACTCCAGAAGGTTTCAAATCTTCGTACAATCCCCGAACATATCGTATCATCATAACATATCACAACATCAGAACATATCATGTGCCATATCACATCACAACGCCGTATATAAGCAGTACCCGGTCCTATGGCGAGGGACTCGGGAACCGTAACACATCATACTGCCGAATATAACATAGTGCGCACGAAGACAAAACCGGCCCGGGACCCGGCGAACGATGTAATAGTAGTATGCACGAGCGGAGTAGTGAGGAAACCATATGAATATAAATAAATAAATTTCAAAACTCGATGGACAAATATATTTACCGACATCTGAAGGCTCAAAAAACAAGTTTCGGGTCAATCGGAATTAGTATAAGAAAGTTGCGAGCTTTTGAAGTACAGATCCTTCTAAAAACATTTCATAAGCCATATTTGGAAATTCAAGTATCATTCATATCAGGTAACTTTCAAATACCATTATGGATCAAATCAAATGGAGACTTAGGACGATATTTACGTATCAAAGTATTCATCAAAGACTTTAGTCATCTCGATTTTCTTTCGAACAACATTCGGAAACATAGCAACTATAATCTTCGAACATCATAAATACGTATCACGCCATATGGAATAGCTTATGGAAGTTAAAGATATTAGCCATCCTAGTGGCTCTAAGAATAGGATTTTCTTTAGAGGCATACATATACGTTATTGGTTCATTACATAAAGGTCATGCCAAAAGAAGGAAAGGTAGGCTTTACATACCTCGATCGCTCGCTAAACAAATCTCGACTCAAGTCTCGGGCTTCCCGATATCTATAATAACGTTATCAATTACGAAACATTAGCTACAAGTACTTAGAAATTCAATTCTAACTAGTACTTGTCTACAGAAATTTCGGCAGCATCTCCCCTGTAAATTCAACATCCCCGAGAATTTAACTCGGCCAAATTTATCAACAACCATACCAACAATACCAACAACCATACTAACAACATCAACAATCAATTTAAATTGCATTCTAACATTAGTAACCTTCTTCTCTACGTAGCTTATCACATTCAATTCAACTACGTACATTCAAGCCAATATCAACGCTCACATATTCATTACTAATCCAAGATCATTCAAACACAATTCAAGAACATTTCAACCAATTTATACAATTTTCAAACAATTCCACCAACACACCATACTCCACCCGAAATCTCTACAATTGCAACAAAACTACAACGTCGCATTTTCTTCTTCCAAATTCATAAACAACAACAACAATTCACACTTTAGCAACTTCACTTTCACAATTTCATAATACCATATTAAAATCGCATTAATTTCCTACAACAACCCACAACAAATTTCAATGCCGACTTGAACCATTAAACCTTCATTTACATCATAAAGGCCACAACAACACAACTAACATGCTAAATAAAATTAATTCACCCTTCCTCCACTATACAACACCACACGGCCACACACACTCACACACACCCACCCGGCCACACCCACAACACACTAATTTTATGTTTTTCATTCATTTCTACATACTACAACATACATAAACCTTCTATAACATATAAAAGAAGAGAAATTCTTACCTTTTCTTCAATTTCCCACTTGCCACCAAGAGTGGTTTTCTTGCTTAAATAATTATACTACGTTGAAGAGGACCCTTGAATTAGTAATAATACTAGAAAAATATAATTTTGGATCAAAGATTTAAGGCTTCAAGAATTTTTTTCTTCTTTCCTTGTGTTGGCCGAAACCCCATCTTGCTCTAACTTTCTCTTTCTTTTTTCTTGAAAGTTCTTAAGAATGTGGTGAATATTAGGCCCTTCCTCTTTTTTATATATTTGGATTAAATTTCCACATGGGCTTGGCCCATGCCCCCTATGGCCGGCCACTTTTGGGCCTTTTCTCTTTTTTTTTTTTTTATTTTCCAAGCCCACTTACTTATGTCTAATATTTGTAATTCATGAAACCATTTTTCAAATTTCCAATTTTGCTCTTAACCTTCCTCCATATTTCTGCATCAATATTTTTCATGAACAACTTACATATGTAATAAGATCAAAATATTGTCTTATCTCTTACTAGTCACAATTATTTCGACTTATCCAAATGTGCAAAATTATGGGATATAACATCCTCCCCCCTTTAGAACATTCGTCCTCGAATGTTAAACTGGCCTTATAGGGTCTTACAAGCATTTCGGGGAAGTTTCTTTTTATGGATGATACGCTCAAATTACACCTATTATTGGTATAACGCGGACGTTGTCAAATATAGTAACCCAACAAGGTTGGGGTCGAATCCCACAGGGAATATGGTGTGAAAAGGTTACTAAAGTCGTAAATGCTAAGTTCTAGGTCTAATATCTTAATCCGATAATGTTGGTAAAAGTTGGGTTTTGTCTATGACTAATTTCTAAACTATTGTTTTGGTGGAAAGTTATGGTAAAAGAAACTAAGGTTGTATCCCCGTTAGATAGGGTGTATGATCATGGATATTGATCTTGATATACTTGTAATGGATCATTATATGAATGCACTTAATCTCTATGTGAATCTCTACTATTTCCCAATAAATAAAGATTATATCTTTCTATGATTTTCCCAAATATAAGAAAGTGATTATGAAGAACGATTAATCATGCCAAGTAAATTCCTCTTATTCCTAAGTGAATTTATTAAACAAAGTTTAAAGCTTTGAGTTCTTGTTAATTATTCTTACCAACCCTAATTATTTTTCCAAATAAATTTAGGGTTTAGGGCTTTAATCAATGTTTGCAACCATTAATTATGAATGGAGAATGAAGAATAACTAAACCCTAATAATCCATTATTTGTATATCAATCACAAACCCAATCACAAAACACCCATCATTGGGTTCACAACCCTAGTAAGGGAATTTAGTTACTCATGACAAAGAACAAGAAATAAGAAATTGAAGAATTCATAATTGCTTACTTTGGAATAAAAAAGGAATTCGTAATACTTGAATTGATGTTTGAATCTTCAAAAACTAGAGAGAATTAATATCCTAAGTCAAGAGACAAAAATATAATGAATGATGTCTATTAAAAACCCTACAATGGCTATTTATAGGTTTTGGAAATACAAAAGTTTCAGATTTGCACTTTGGTCCCGTCATGGTGAAATACGGTCCGTAAATCACTTTACGGACCGTAAAATTGGTTTAAGCCCAAGTTAGCTGCTCAGTTGTGTGCAACTTCCCCTTTTGAAATACGGACCGTAAAGTGGTTTACGGTCCGTAAACTGCATGGTCGTATTTCAACATCCAATACTTCGACTTTCTGCCAGATGCTCAACTGGTTAAATACGTGATGGAATACGGACCGTAAACTGAAATACGGTCCGTAAACCTAGCTCGTAAACCACCATCTTCTCAACTTAACTTTCTGGTTCTGTTATCCTTAAACACGACCATGGAATACGGCCCGTATTGTAGAATACGGTCCGTAAACTTCAATTTACGACCATGATCTGCACTTCAACTGTGATTTTGCCAAATCTATTCCTTTACCTGTAAAACACTAACAAACACGTAAAATCACATCGACTTGCTTAACAACAAGTAAAACTTATAGCCGAAAAGTATCGATTGTGGCGTAAAAATCACGCCACATCAACACCCCCAACTTAAAGTATTTGCTTGTCCTCAAGCAAGCCATACCACGCAACGACTCAATCTAACACCTAGATATCACAGAATAAAAATGTCTACATCGGTTTTGCCTCAGAACTTCTAGCATGCATGTTTTCTTTGAACTGACCACCCCAACTGTCTATTGTACAGCAATATTACACACTTTAAGAATGTTATGACTAACCATGACGCTTCAAAACATGACATTACATTATCGAACATATTATCATGCATACAAACACTACTTTCGGCGATCACTTTCGTTTGTTCAATTCTCATCCTTATGCTCTCACATAGACCAAAGAATGTCCCAACACACATATGTACGACAAGAATGGGATGAAGATGAACGAGAAGAGAAAAACACTCAACACTCACAAAGAAATCATATTCACACATGCAAATACCATAGGCTTGCCCTTATTTTCTGTGTTCTCATCCTAGGCTCGTTCGGTTGTGATCACATTAGGACTTGTTTCGGCTTGTAATGTAGGCTTAGGGATGGGTAGGATACTTTTTGGGTATTAGTGACTCACCCTCCTTGATACTACAACATCTCTTTTACCCTGATTCGCCTCGTTTCTTTCCGGCCCCGTCTTTCCTTTAACGTTTTCGACCTCGATGTGGTTTTATTCCTATCCAACTAAAAATTCTTTTTGTGTTTCAATTTCCTGGTTTAGTTTTTTTTTTTTTTTTTTTGTATATTATCAACTACCACATCGACTCACTACTAGCAAATTTCACCACCCCCAACCTTTGTTCTCACATCTACTTCAAATTTAATGTACCCCCAACTTAGGCGTTTTGCCTCATCTATTTAGTAACATCAAGGAGGGAACGGGTGCGAAGATGGATAATTTTCACAACGGGTGAGGTTTCATTCGGCTAGCCAAGAAAAAGGGTCAAAAAGGCTCAAAAGGGGAAGACTAGTGATATGCTCAGCTTTTGGTGGGGCTTATTTAGGCAAAGTGAGTTTATTAACACAAAGAAAGCCTAAGATCATTTCACAACCAAACTAACTTCCGGATTTCAAACAAGACTAACCGGGCAAGTTCTAGATTATACATGCGTAAACAGAACAAAACTAACAACTCACACACACATCGACATAAGGATAATCATTTTTACACTTGTCGCCTCCTAAGTAGTCATTCATCACACACAATACCCCAATAATCACAATGTCATATAAAGACTCAATCATGTCAGACAATAACTGTTCTAAGTATGCATTTTTCAAATTTTCTGAGGGGTCCAAAATTTTCAACAAACTACACACATGCCATCAGTTACAAAGTAACACCAAGTAAGTCAAAATTATTCTACTCAACCTAAGCAACATCCTAAACATGGCAGTTTCAACAAAATAAACCCCCCTCAGGAAAAGAATTCTGGCAAAGAAAAGCCGAGGGGTTCCTAAACACATATTTACGCTACCGTACTATCAATAAGTCCCACCCCCAACGAAAATCAAGAACTGTCTCACTGCTTCAAATATAAGAACAAGGGAGCGAGAAAATACCTGAATGTTGTGAACATCTCATGGCTGGCCCGCCGCATCCGGCGGCTGACTTGAGGACTCTCCAAGTTGGCGCTGCGGCTCAACCAATGATTGAAAGATCGCCTGCTGCAGATCCTTCTTTTCAGACTTTTTTAATCTCCTGGCCAACTCTTCCGGGTCCTCAGATGACTCACTGACCCTCTTTCCAGTACCCCGAACAAAGGGGTCAGCATCCTCCGTCTCCTCCTCAGAATCAAGCAAATCCAGCACCTTAAACGTAGTAGGCAAAATGGCCCGTGGTGCTGGTGCTGGTGCGGCTACCATCCCATGCATCTTGAGTGCTTCAAGCTCCTTTTTCAGCTTCTCGAACTCATTCCTTAAAGAACTAGACTCCCCACCGGGTGCGGTCTGCTCTCGAGTCAACAATCTTGCCTCAAAGTTGTCTAGTCGAGCCTGATACACCTCGTGCTTTTTGTCAAACTCCGCACGGATCTCTGTGGTTGCCTCAGTGACTAATTGTTGCACTATCCTCACCACCTTCGGCCTGAATTGTTGCAAGATTTTGTCTACTTACCTTTCGGTCCGCACCGCTTTGATTGCGATTTTGCTGTAGTTAGCAGGGCTGAAGTGCAGCAACCCCACCTCTGGATCAGCAGGCTCGGCTGTAGCAGCAGCAGTGGTGGACCCCGAAGGAGGACCCTGTGTGGCCGGATGTGGTGCTGGAGGTCTTGCCTCCGAAACAGCTAGTGTGGCTGCATCACCCTGTGTATCGACAGTAGCTGGGACACCTGTCGTGGGAGCCTCCGGCTCTATCGTGGCAGCACCAAACTCGGAACCTACTAGATCAGTCCCATAGGCACGGCTCGGAGTCATCTCTAACTGAGTGTCGTCGTCATCGCCGGACTGCTCCGCCTCCCGGTCCTTTTTGCTTATCACCTTATTTTTACGCCAATCCCCTATATGTGCAGCTGTAATGGTACCGTCCCAATCTGGAAGCGGAATTATCCTTGCCCGTCGACACAATGCCGTGATAAGGCACGGAAAGACCATGTTTTTGCTGGGCTTGTGTGCCCGCATGTGCAGCTCTTCAGCTATTAACCCGCCAACATCCATCGGGTACCGTGACATGAAGGAGGCAATGGTCACTTCCTGACTGGTGGACAGGGTATTATCTGCCTGGGTTGGCGTGATCCTGTATCGCAGCAATGTCCACCAGAATTTAGCCTCTGTGGACAAACAGCTTTTAGTGATCTTTGCTTTCCAATCATTAACCCGTTTTTGCTCATGTGGTTCAGATGTGATAGCTGCTGCGGTCCATTTCCTGACGGATTTGTCATCCTTTCTGTCTCGTTTGTCTAGGAACAAGCGCAGATCAGTAGGAGGCACAAAATCATCTCCAAACAAGACCCTGTTGATGGCTTTGGAGGAAATATCAACCAGGGAGTTCCGAACCGTAACATTTTCCAGCATGGGGATCTGATGCCAAGCAAGACTCGGCTTCTTCATCGACTTCCGGACGGCCCCATATGATGCATAGAACTCCTGCACAATATGTGGAGCATACTCTCCCGGCCCGTGAGTGAATGCATCTAAATTGTAGCCTTTGATGGTATCATCCAGCTGTGGATAAGCTGAAATACCATCGAAAATCAGCCGCCGTTCTTCAAATATTTTCCTCGACGGCTGCCCACCAGTCTCAGATCCGGCCGTCCATTGGTCATACAACTCCTTTGACCCCTTTACCGAGAACTGCAGCTTTTCTTCATCCAAATGTTTGGTCCTGATGACCAGCTTACGACCCTTAGGCGGCGTACCATCAACCGGATCACTGCCCTCACTAGGCCCTGCTGAGTCACTCTCTAGTGGAGTTTGGGTGGCATCCCCCCTGCTTGATGCTTCCGCGTCAGAATCCCCCTCTTCAGACTGGGAGGTTTCCGACGCAGACTTTGATGGAGTCATGGGAGAGGGCAGGGTTGATGTGGTTGCCATTGTGTCTTGGGTGGGGGCCCCCCGGACTTTTGGTGGCGGTATGACCTCGGCGTACTCGGATCCTGATTGTTCCCCTTCTGAAGTGGAAGGTTCATCTATCATCCTTGAATCCGAGCGCGCTCTCATTATCTTGCCCGTGCTGTGGGCCCCCGCTCTCGTTGCTTTTCTTTTCTGACCCATTCCTGCAAAAGACACCACAAATTAGTTACCATGGAAAAATCAACAAAAGATAAGAATATATGACTGTGCACAGAATACATGTTCTGTCTGTGGTCGTAAACACAAAAGACGGATCGTAAACTGTTTTACGGTCCGTAAAGCACGTTCGTAAACTGAGCTATCATCTTAGAACATTCTGTCCCTTGTTGAAATCTTAAATACGGACCGTAAACTGGTTTACGGTCCGAAAAGTTAGATCGTAAACTGGGATTCCCTTTGGATTTCATTCTGTCCACTCTACATGCCAAAATACGGACCGTAAAGTGCAATACGGTCCGTAATGTGCAGTCGTAATTCGCACCACAGACAGACACATATTTTGATTTCACAATTTCATATCATATCTCGATTTCACATTGTGTTGTGGTTTAGGCTACTCAGACTTCACCTATTTTTCTATCAATATTCATAATTCCCGCGAGTGTCAAGCCATTGGTGGGCAGACCAAAAACTTCAAATTTTGAATTTTGGAGTATGGAATGCCCTCCAACCCATTTGGGTGTTATTAACCATTACCCACGAGAATTAAAAAAAAAGATTTAACGACTCTATCCCCTCACTAGATCATTAACCAAGGTAAATGCATTTAATCTCACAAACCCAGTCTATCAATCACTTACCACCAAGTTCAAGTTCACAGATATAAAAGAAAAATGGGGAACAACAATAATACCTTTGAATGAGGAGTCAGACCACTAGAAGCACAGATTCTAAGAGCACAACTTCAATCACCAAAGAATTTAAACCTAGGGCAGAGGGGAATACGAATTTGTGG
The DNA here is from genome assembly GCF_019175385.1 of Lycium barbarum. Lineage (NCBI taxonomy): Eukaryota > Viridiplantae > Streptophyta > Magnoliopsida > Solanales > Solanaceae > Lycium > Lycium barbarum. Next base: position 115,165,344 of record NC_083337.1, read on the forward strand.
TAAGCTGGGTTTAGTTTGTGGGTGGAGGTTGTGTATTTATGGTGGTTAGGAAGATGGAAGGTTTTGGGTGAGGGTGGGGAGCGTGGGAATATGAAGAGGAATGGAGAATTAATGGTGGGAAAATCGTGGGGAAAGAAAACGTGAAGATGGAGGGAAAGGAATTTGTGGGGTTGGATTCATCTGCCCTGGTTTAAACTTGTGGTGCATTTAAATCGCTGGTTTACGACTTCTGTTTTTTTTTTTTTTATATATATATCTCTAAATACGGTCCGTAAACTAGTTTACGACCCGTATTTAGAGTGGTTGATGAGGGCAGAACAATGCAATGCCTCATGTTAGTTTACGATGAGGTTTTACGGACCGTATTGTGAAATACGATCCGTCGTACATGGTCGTAAACTAGCATGTGAATTACAGTGCTCACTGTGTGGTAACAATGTTAAATACGCCCTGATTTACGACCCGTATTGTGAAATACGGTCCGTAAACTTCAGGCGTATTTTTCAATGTTGCTAACAGTGTCTTGCAACTAAACTTACCTGCTTTTCAGCAGAATTTTTCTGTGATATATTCCTGCACCAAAACGACCATTACCCTATATGTAATAAAAAAACAAAAGAAAAAATAAACATTACATTTGGGTTGCCTCCCAAGAAGCGCTTGATTTAACGTCGCGGCACGACGGTGGTAACCAATCCCTCCTTATCTTGGTATACCAGATCATTGTTCGTTCCGAGGTGTTTCAACCTGTAACGATCAACAACCCTCTCCTCCGAAACCATGTCGTGGTAGTGCTTCAATCTCTTCCCATTCACCTTAAATGTCCGAGTACCATCTCCGGACTTCAATTCAACCACGCCATGGGGTGAGGCACCTACCACCTCAAATGGGCCAGACCACCTGGATTTAAGTTTGCCAGGTAGCAACTTCAGCCGAGAGTTAAACAGTAATACAGAGTCGCCCTTGTAGAACTCTCGCTTCAGGATCTTCTTGTCATGGTATTGCTTCATCCTTTCTTTATAGAGGGATGCACTATCATACGCCTGGTGCCGAAAATCATCCATCTCATTTAATTGGAACAACCGCAGCTTGGTTGCTTCCTCCCAATCCATGTTTAGCTTCTTCAGCGCCCACATAGCTTTGTGTTCAAGTTCGACCGGCAAGTGACAAGCTTTCCCGAATACAAGCTTGAAGGGTGATGTCCCAATTGGAGTCTTGAAAGCAGTTCGGTATGCCCATAGAGCATCATCGAGCTTGCGGGCCCAATCAGTTCTATTGGCATTCACTGTCTTTGCTAGAATACTTTTGATCTCCCTGTTGGACACTTCAACCTGTCCACTTGTCTGAGGGTGATAAGGTGTTGCCACCCTATGCTTTACACCATACTTCTCCATCAGTCCCGCGAACGCTTTATTGTAAAAGTGGGATCCACCATCGCTGATTATCGCCCTCGGAGTACCAAAACGAGTAAATATGTTCTTCTTAAGGAACCCCATAACACTCTTGGCCTCATTATTGGGTAAAGCCACCACTTCCACCCATTTTGACACATAATCCACAGCCACCAAGATGTATTTCATTCCACCAGAACTCACAAAAGGTCCCATAAAGTCAATCCCCCAGACATCAAACACTTCCACTTCCATAACAAAATTCATAGGCATCTCTTGCCTTCTGCCGATATTCCCTTAACTTTAACATTGATCACAGGACCGCACCAAAAGATTAGCATCATGAAAAATAGTCGGCCAGTAATAGCCGCACTCAAGTACCTTGGCTGCAGTCCGGTTTTTGCTATGATGACCCCCAACAGGAGAGTCATGACATGCCTTTAGAATTGCCATCACTTCACTTTTCGGAACACAACGCCGAATGATGTTATCAGCGCATGTGCAGAACAAATAAGGCTCGTCCCAATAGTACTACCGAGCATCCCGAAAGAATTTCTTCTTTTGGTAAGTTTTGATATCATCGGGAACTATACCTGTTACCAAATAATTGGCAAAATCAGCATACCATGGTGCTACCTCATTTGACACCGCCAACACCCTCTCGTCTGGAAAAGTATCATCTATATCAAGCTCATCAGACGGTCTCCCAGCTTCTTCAAGCCGAGAGAGATGGTCAGCCACCTGGTTTTCAGTGCCCTTTCGGTCTTTTACCTCAAAATCGAACTCTTGCAGCAGTAGCACCCATCTGATCAGTCGCGGCTTTGCTTCCTTCTTTGCCATGAGGTATCTCAAGGCTGCATGATCAGTATAAACCACAACTTTGGACCCCAACAAGTAGGCTCGAAATTTTTCGAAGGCAAACACAATGGCAAGTAGCTCTTGCTCCGTCACTGTGTAATTCATCTGTGCAGCATTCCGTGTTCTGCTAGCATAATAGATCGGGTGCATAATTTTATTATGCCTCTGCCCAAGCACAACACCAATCGCAAAACCACTAGCATCACACATCAGTTCGAATGGTAGGGACCAGTCAGGAGCAACAATAATAGGAGCAGTAGTGAGACGCACTTTTAATTCCTCAAACGCCTTCTGGCACTTCTCATCAAACACAAATTTAGCCTCTTTTTCAAGAAGCTTGCACAAAGGATTGGCAACTTTAGAGAAATCTTTGATGAAGCGCCTGTAGAACCCAGCATGCCCCAAGCAACTTCGGACACCTTTGACTGAGATAGGTGGAGGAAGTTTGGAGATCACATCAATTTTTGCTTGATCGACCTCGATTCCCTTTTCAGAGATTTTGTGACCGAGGACGATTCCTTCCTTCACCATAAAATGGCACTTCTCCCAGTTCAGCACCAGATTAGTCTCTTCACACCTTTTTAGCACTTGACCCAGATGGCCAAGACAATCATCAAATGAGTCACCCACCACGGAAAAATCATCCATGAACACCTCCAAGAAATCCTCCACCATGTCGGAGAAGATTGACATCATGCACCTCTGAAAGGTCGCTGGTGAATTACACAAACCAAAAGGCATCCGGCTGAATGCAAATGTCCCATAAGGACAAGTGAACGTGGTCTTCTCCTGATCTTCCAGAGCAATGTTGATCTGATTGTAACCCGAATAACCATCAAGGAAACAATAATAAGAACGCCCTGCTAGTCTATCCAACATCTGATCAATGAAGGGCATAGGGAAGTGGTCCTTGCTCGTGGCTGTGTTGAGCTTGCGATAATCCATGCAAACTCTCCAACCGGTGACAGTTCTGGTCGGGATCAACTCATTCTTAGCATTCGGTACAACAGTAATGCCGCCCTTCTTAGGAACACATTGGACCGGGCTCACCCATTTACTATCAGCGATTGGGAAAACCACACCTGCATCTAGCCATTTGATGATTTCTTTCTTGACGACCTCTTGCATATTCTCATTTAGTCGCCTCTGATGCTCTACACTTGGTTTGCTGCCCTCCTCCAACTAAATTTTGTGCTCACAGATCCCAGATGGGATACCTCGAATATCTGCTATAGTCCAACCAATAGCACGCCTATACTCCCTCAATACCTCCAAAAGCTGCACAATCTGCTCCTCAGTCAATGAAGCTGAAACAATCACCGGTAATGTGCTGTCGGGACCAAGGAACTCATATTTCAGGTGTGACGGGAGCTGATTAAGCTCCAACTTAGGTGGATCAATGATCGAAGGTTTTGCTGTAGGAGTTGTTCTATTTTCCAGATCAAGACTCAGCTTCTTTGGGTGGTATGTGTATGAGCCAAACCCAACAAGTGAGTTAACTGTCTCTTCATAGCCTTCCATGTCTTCAGCATCGAAATTCATCAGAATGCCAGCCAAAGCCTCACCCAAGCTCTCTTTTTCCATTTTGAACTCCACTGCATCATCAACTACATCAAATGAATCAATTACCGAAATGCTCTCATAAGCACTTGGTAACTTCATCCCTTTGCTAGCCTGAAAAGTCACTTCTTCATTATTGACTCGAAACTTGATTTCATTTTTTTTCAGAATCCATCAAAGCCCTCCCTGTAGCAAGGAAAGGCCTCCCCAGAATGATAGGAATGTCCCGATCAACAGCACAGTCAAGAATCACAAAGTCAGCGGGCAACAAAAACTCACCAACCCGCACAATCACATCATCAACCACCCCAACAGGTCTTTTGATAGACCTATCAGCCATCTGCAACCTCATCGTAGTCGGCCGTGGCATTCCCAAACCTGATTGCTTATATATAGCAAGGGGCATCAAATTAATACTCGCCCCATTATCACACAAAGCGTGAGCAAAGTCATGGTACCCAATAGAACAAGGAATGGTGAACGCCCCAGGATCTCCCTTCTTCTGAACAGTTGTGGTTGAGATAATAGAACTCACAGTGTGAGTCAAACTCACGGTTTCATGTTGAACCGTCTTCTTCTTAGTCAGCAACTCTTTCAAATATTTTGCAAAACCGGGCATCTCCTTGACAGCTTCCAAGAAGGGAAAATTCAAAGATAACTGCTTCAGCTGATCATAAAACTTCTCAAACTTAGCATCTTCATTCTTCTTTACCAACCTCTAAGGAAAAGGAGGTTTAGATTTGAAGAGCTGTGTCAAAGGGCGAAGATCCCCTTTTACTGCCTGCTTGCTTGTGTTCTCAGCTTCCCTCGCCATCTCTGGAATCTCAGCATCCTTCTTGTTAGTAGGAATCTCATCAGCAATAATGGGTGCTTCAGACTGCACCTCATTCTCTTCATCCATCGGCTCAAGATCAATCACCTTCTCAGCAGCCCCCTGTATTGTTTTACCACTTCTAGTAGTGATGGAAAATGCACGGTCTATACCGCCTCCCCCATTCTTGGGATTTGGAATAGTGTCACTTGGAAGTCCTCCCTTTTTAGGAGGGTGCTCCTCTCTAGAAATATCCCTCATCTGCGACTCAAGCTTTTGAATAGCCGCTGTATGAGAACCCACTATTTCTGTCAGCCCAGATAAAGTCCTTTCAGACTTAGATTGATTTGCCAGAATCTTCTCAAGCATTGCTTCAACTTTCGAACTACCCTGCTCTGATGACTGCCCTTTCGGTGGTATATAAGGATTGGAACTCTAGTTCCCAAAATTGTTGCTGTTGTTGTAGCTCCCTTGGTTCGCACCACCATAGTTATTGTTGTAGTTCCCAGAGTTGTTGTAAGCACCTTGACCTTGCTGAGGTCTCCATTGATTCTGATTTTGATATCCACCTTAGTAATTCTGTCTTTGATAACTCCCTTGAGAGTTATGAACATAATTGGCATCTTCAACCTGCATGGGTGGCCCATCAAGGAATGGACCATCATGAGCATGGTATATCCCTTTTGGCAAAATTACATCATCCTCACAAACATTTACTTTTTTTATCTGAGATTCATCGAACTTCTTCGTCAGCAAGGAAATATTTGTTGCAAGCTCTGCCAATGTTTGCTGGGTATCCTGATTTTCCTTCACTATATTTTGGAGCATAGCACTACCAAATGGTACCACTTCAGCATTGTTTGAGTGCCAAGCCTGATTATGAGTTGTCAGCTTGTTAAGTATCGTGGTCACTCGTCGAAAGGTCTTGTTCATAAAACACCCATCAGCTGCATTGTTAGCTACTGACTGTGTCACTGGATCTAACCCTATGTAGAACTTCTCCATCAATATATTTTCGGGAAAACCATGATTAGGGCTCTTCTGCAAATACTCTTTGAACCTCTCCCAGACTTCATATAGTTGTTCCCCCGGTCGCTGTTTGAATTCATAAATCTTGTCGCGAATCTCAGCCTTCTTGCTAGGGGGGTACCACTTTGTAAGAAAAACAGCTACCATTTCTGCCCATGAAGTAATGGAGTTTCGGGGCAGCTTCTCGAACCATGTTCTTGCCTCCCAAGCTAAGGAATATTTGAATAACCTCAACCGAATAGCATCTTGTGGAACATTGTTCTGGATGTGATTAGCACACACATCCACAAAATTCTGCAAATGACGTTGAGGGTCATTCTCGGTAGAGTTCCGAAAGTATCCCTCAAGTTTCAACAACTGGTATAAAGATGAGTCAATTTTCACTGTAGCAGCTCCAACTCGAGGTTGAACAATAGCAGATGCATAGTCCGATTCATTCGCCTGATTGTTCAACCGATTCACCTGATTACCAGCACGCTGATTCTGCTGATTTTGATTCATGTTCACCTAGTTTACAAAGAGTAGAAAACAAGGTGTGATGGAATAAGCAAAAGACTTTAATCAAAGCAAACACTATTTAGTAATTTCAAAACCGTATTCCCAGGCAACGGCACCAAAATTTGATACACTCTAATTACACCTATTATTGGTATAACGCGGACGTTGTCAAATATAGTAACCCAACAAGGTTGGGGTCGAATCCCACAGGGAATATGGTGTGAAAAGGTTACTAAAGTCGTAAATGCTAAGTTCTAGGTCTAATATCTTAATCCGATAATGTTGGTAAAAGTTGGGTTTTGTCTATGACTAATTTCTAAACTATTGTTTTGGTGGAAAGTTATGGTAAAAGAAACTAAGGTTGTATCCCCGTTAGATAGGGTGTATGATCATGGATATTGATCTTGATATACTTGTAATGGATCATTATATGAATGCACTTAATATCTATGTGAATCTCTACTATTTCCCAATAAATAAAGATTATATCTTTCTATGATTTTCCGAAATATAAGAAAGTGATTATGAAGAACGATTAATCATGCCAAGTAAATTCCTCTTACTCCTAAGTGAATTTATTAAACAAAGTTTAAAGTTTTGAGTTCTTGTTAATTATTCTTACCAACCCTAATTATTTTTCCAAATAAATTTAGGGTTTATGGCTTTAATCAATGTTTGCAACCATTAATTATGAATGGAGAATGAAGAATAACTAAACCCTAATAATCCATTATTTGTATATCAATCACAAACCCAATCACAAAACACCCATCATTGGGTTCACAACCCTAGTAAGGGAATTTAGTTACTCAAGACAAAGAACAAGAAATAAGAAATTGAAGAATTCATAATTGCTTACTTTGGAATAAAAAAGGAATTCGTAATACTTGAATTGATGTTTGAATCTTCAAAAACTAGAGAGAATTAATATCCTAAGTCAAGCGAAAAAAATATAATGAATGATTTCTATTAAAAACGCTACAATGGCTATTTATAGGTTTTGGAAATACAAAAGTTTCAGATTTGCACTTTGGTCCCGTCATGGAGAAATACGGTCCGTAAATCACTCTACGGACCGTAAAATTGGTTTAAGCCCAAGTTGGCTGCTCAGTTGTGTGCAACTTCCCCTTTTGAAATACGGACCGTAAAGTGGTTTACGGTCCGTAAACTGCATGGTCGTATTTCAACATCCAATACTTCGACTTTCTGCCAGATGCTTAACTGGTTAAATACGTGATGGAATACGGACCGTAAACTGAAATACGGTCCATAAACCTAGCTCGTAAACCACCATCTTCTCAGCTTAACTTTCTGGTTCTGTTATCCTTAAACACGACCATGGAATACGGCCCGTATTGTAGAATACGGTCCGTAAACTTCAATTTACGACCATGATCTGCACTTCAACTGTGATTTTGCCAAATCTGTTCCTTTACCTGTAAAACACTAACAAACACGTAAAATCACATCGACTTGCTTAACATCAAGTAAAACTTATAGCCGAAAAGTATCGATTGTGGCGTAAAAATCACGCCACATCAATGGACAACACATATAATTCATTTACCAATAAATATAACCAATTCAGAAATTTAGATTACCTGTAGGCATAGGAAACAAGTGAGGATACTTCTTCTTCATCTCATCCTCCGCTTACCTGGTCATTTCTTCTCGGTTATTGTTCTGCCACAAGACCTTAACAGAAGGCACATCTTTGGTGCGCAGTCTCCTCACTTGACGATCCAAAATTGCTACAGGCTGTTCTTCGTAGGACCGTTCCTCTGTTACTTGGATATCTTCTATAGGAAATACTCTGGAAGGATCGCCAATACACTTACGGAGCATTGATACACGGAATACCGGATGTACTGCTTCCAGATCGGATGGTAAGTCTAACTCGTAGGCGACTTTGCCTATCTTTCGAACAATCTTATAAGGCCCAATATATCTCGGACTGAGCTTTCCTTTTCAGCCAAATCGCATCACACCTTTCATAGGTGACACCTTCAGAAATACCCAATCACCAATCTGGAATTCTAAAGGTCGACGTCGTTTATTTGCATATGATCTCTGTCGACTCTGGGCTGCTAATAACCGCTCCCGAATGAGTTTCACCTTATCGACTGCTTGCTGGATCATATCTGGACCAATCAATTTAGTTTCACCCATATCGAACCAACTAATCAGAGATCTGCATTTTCTACCATATAAGGCTTCATACGGCGCCATCTGAATGCTAGAATGATAACTATTATTATAAGAAAATTCAATAAGCGGCAAATGATCATCCCAACTACCTCTGAAATCAATAACACAGGCCCGTAGCATATCTTCTAGCGTCTGAATAGCACGCTCGGCCTGCCCATCAGACTGAGGGTGGAATGTTGTACTAAGACTCACCTGGGTCCCTAATCCGTCCTGAAACGATCTCCATAAGTTAGCTGTAAACTGTGCACCTCTGTCGCATATAATAGATGTAGGAACTCCGTGAAGTCTTACTAATTATTTAATATACAACTGTCACGACCCAACTAGGGGTCGCGACGGATACCCAGAGCTAGTTACCGAGCACCGCTCACTCTACTACTTATCTTGCTCATTTAATATTCTTTTATCAATTTACATACCAGTTGTAGGAAAATCATAATTAAACAAACATAAATACTTTATATACAATTGCCTTTCGGCCATCAAAATAATATACACGCATATGAAAACGTCTTGTGAGACCATCTAACCCACACTGCGTATCTACGAGCCTCTACTAACATATTGTATACACATGGACGGAACAAGACTCCGTCGTGCCCAAAATATACATATATACCAAAAGGATAATCCTAAGCAGCTCCGGACAATGGAGTGCTTTCAACCAGCTGACTGCTACTGAGGATCTGGGCCAAGCTCTCCTCTCTGTCTACCTGTGGGCATGAACACAGCGTCAGAAGAAAGGACGTCAGTACAAATGTTGTACTGAGTATGAGAAGCATAAACAATGAAAGAAAACATCAACAACATAGTGATAACATCAACGTGAAATATCTGGATCTGTCTGATAATCATAAAGGAAATCATGCGTGCCATCTTACTCATACTCATCCTCATAACATATATGCATCATATGCAAGCTGCCCGTCCATGTCAGAACGGTGTGATAATCAATAATATTAGCCCGCGTCTAGGCCTCCCGCGTCTGGGGTACCATCTCATACCGCCCACTAGTGGTGTCTGCCCATGCCCGAAGGTCATGGTGTATCCGTATAGCTGCCCGCCTTGGCGGTGACTGCCCGGCCAACTAGGCACGGTGTAAAATGCTCATGTCATGCTTATCATAAAATGCTCATAATAATAATATACCCATCATAAAATACTTATCTCATTGTAATACATGCATAAGGCTCAAGATCAACTTTATTCTATCGGGGTGACGTAAGGTCGTGATCCCACGATTCCATTATGGAACAACTATTGATACTCTACCTCACCTTGAAGGAACTAGTACATAAGGTGAGTGTAAGCGATAATTAACATCATCGTTATACTAGCATCATCATATCATATTCCTCATCTTATATAGACATTAAGGAGTTAGACTCTTAGCCTTTCGGACTATAAGAACTCATGAAGAGAATAGGAATTTCGTGCTACAAGATTCATGCAATCAGGAAGAAGGGACTAGCCTCACATACCTTGGTCGTTTAGCTAAGATATTGCTCACTCGTTCTCCTTTAATATCGCGTCGTTACCTTCATAAAGAATTCATATCAACATTAGCATACTAACTACAAGAACGTGTCGCTAATTCTAAGAGAAGTCGGACAACGCTTCTCTTGTTTATACTATTTTTCCCATGTTTTATATTAACTCCCAACATTCATAGCATTACTGACAATATCGAAATCAACAATCGTCGTTTACATACATTTAGCAAAATCCACCATTTTCCTCCAATTTCCCTCATAATTATCCTTATGACTCGTCCTTGCATTTTCATGCGTTTAACGCTTGTTTCATGATATAAACATCATTTATAACGTATTTGTATTCACAACACTTCAACATTCATAATTCAATCCCACTATCATTCATTTATGGCACTATTCACTCAATAATGGTCCATTTCTATGTTCTTCTACATTTCAAGTGTCTAAGCTTTTCAATACTTCAAACAACATAGAATGATCATGAAACTTACCTTGGATAGTGGTTGAACAACCCTTGAGTTGAAATTCTTCACTTAAACAAAACCCTAGTTCACCTTCTTGGGAATTACCTGACTTAGATGATCCCTTAATGGGTCCTTGCACTTGATTTCATAGGTTTTGTGTTGTTGATCTTTAGCTTTCCCTTGATTCTCTTGGATTCTTATGGAGGAAGTATTTGGAATGTTCTAGAGGCTTCTTGGGTTGTGTTGATGAATAATGGACTGAATTGTAGTCCAAGCCCCTTTTAATAATCCCAAAATTTGATCTTTAATGAATTCTCGTCGGGTGAACAGTGGTCGTAAATTGCAGTTTACGGACCGTATTGTGGTTTACGGTCCGTCTTCCATGATCGTGTTTAAGCAATTCAAGAACAGAATGTTTGGCTGAGTGTCATGGCACTTTACGACTGAGGTTTACGGTCCGTAAACCAGTTTACGGGCCGTCCTCCAAGTCGTTTTTAATCATTCTCACCATTTACAGGAAGTCTTGGCTGAGGGACATGGTAGTTTACGACCTGGTTTACGGTCCGTAAACCAGTTTACGGACCGTATTCTGGGTCGTCTTTAACCATTTCAACACTTAACAGAAACTTGAGATTTTTGACGCAATGAAAGACGATTGGACTATACGGTCCGTAAATCACTTTATGGGACGTATAGTGCCATATACGACCACTGGGTGAAAAATTTTCTGCAACTTTATTATTTCCAAAAATGCAAAATTAGCCATTCCCGACTTAGTAAAACACCATACACTCAAGTCCTTCATTGTTCTACTCATCACACAAGTACGGAAAAATTTCCGAGGTGTAACAACAACCGGGCATAATCCTCAGCCGAATAGGTGGTCCTGACCGGAAGAAAATGGGCTGATTTTGTCAGACTATCAACAATAACCCATATAGAATCATACCTTCGTGGAGAACGTGGTAAACCTGTAATGAAATCCATATTAATTATTTCCCATTTCCAAGCTGGAATTTCCATTTCTTGTAACAATCCACCGGGATTTTGATGCTTGATCTTAACCTATTGGCAATTTGGGCACTAAGCAACGAACTCTGCAGTGTCTTTTTTCATGCCCGTATTGTAGAATACGGTCCGTAAACTTCAATTTACGACCATGATCTACACTTTAACTGTGATTTTGCCAAATCTGTTCCTTTACCTGTAAAACACTAACAAACACGTAAAATCACATCGACTTGCTTAACAACAACTAAAACTTATAGCCGAAAAGTATCGATTGTGGCGTAAAAATCACGCCACATCAATGGACAGCACATATAATTCATTTACCAATCAATATAACCAATTCAGAAATTTAGATTACCTGTAGGCATAGGAAACAAGTGAGGATACTTCTTCTTCATCTCGTCCTCCGCTTCCTTGGTCATTTCTTCTCGGTTATTGTTCCGCCACAAGACCTTAACAGAAGGCACATATTTGGTGCGCAGTCTCCTCACCTGACGATCCAAAATTGCTACAGGCTGGTCTTCGTAGGACAGTTCCTCACCTGACGATCACTTTACGGGCCGTATAGTGCCATATACGACCACTGGGTGAAAATTTTTCTGCAACTTTATTATTTCCAAAAATGCAAAATTAGCCATTCCCGACTTAGTAAAACACCATACACTCAAGTCCTTCATTGTTCTACTCATCACACAAGTACGGAAAAATTTCCGAGGTGTAACATTCTCCCCCCCTTTTGGAACATTCGTCTTCGATTGTTCGACACTTGGGGATTCTAGAAAAATTTTGCTAGAGCTCCCTTTGTAATTTGGTACTACCAGATGACCACAGCGACCCATAATATCATCGCCTCACTGGGCTATATCACAATATCAACACATTTATGGCCACACACGACCAAAAACATAAAATTAAAACATTTATACCTCATATCGTCGACGTCTCATTTTGAATCTCTTCTGGGGATTGGAACAAATGGGGGTACATAGATTTCATCTTTTCCTCCGCTTCCCAAGTCATTTCTTCCCGATTATTGTTCCGCCATAGCACTTTGACTGAAGCAACCTTTTTATTCCGGAGCCTTCGCACTTGTCTATCCAAAATAGCAATGGGCACTTCTTCGTATGTCAACTTCTCTGTCACTTGTACATCATCAATCGGAAAAATCCTCGTGGGGTCTCCAATACACTTGCGGAGCATCGAAACATGGAATACTGGGCGTACAGATTCGAGCTCTAAAGGAAAGTCCAACTCATAGGCTACTGTTCCCACCTTGCGGATGATTCGATAAGGTCCAATGTATCTTGGACTCAATTTCCCCTTTTTGCCGAACCTCATTACTCCCTTCATTGGTGAAACTTTCAGGAATACCCAATCATTAGCTTGAAATTCTAAATCCCGTCGGCGTTTGTCCGCATAAGACTTTTGACGACTTTGAGCTGTTAACATTCGGTCTCGAATCACTTTAACCTTTTCAACTACTTGTTGGACCAAGTCGGGGCCTATCAATTGTACTTCTCTGGTTTCAAACCATCCAATTGGAGATCTGCATTTTCTTCTATATAAGGCTTCATACGGGGCCATTTGGATACTGGAATGATAGCTGTTATTATAGGGAAATTCAATAAGAGGCAAATGCTCGTCCCAACTACCACTGAAGTCCAGCACACATGCTCGTAGCATATCTTCTAAGGTCTGAATAGTGCGCTCGGCTTGCCCATCGGTCTGTGGGTGGAACGCCGTGCTGAGCTTAACTCGAGTACCTAGACCTTCTTGAAAGGACTTCCAGAACATGGCTGTGAACTGCGCCCCTCTATCCGTGATAATGGCCAAAGGAATACCATGAAGTCGTACAATCTCCTTGAGATACAATTTAGCATAGTCTTCCGCTGAATACGTAGTCCTGACGGGGAGAAAATGAGCTGCTTTTGTGAGCCTGTCCACGATCGCCCATATAGAATCATACTTCCCTCGCGTACGGGGTAATCCTACCACAAAATCCATATTAATTTCTTCCCATTTCCACGTAGGAATTTCCATTGCTTGCAATAAACCTCCTGGCTTTTGATGTTCGGCTTTCACTTGTTGACAATTTGGACATTGGGCTACAAACCCTGCTATGTCTCGCTTCATGCCATCCCACCAATATAGCAACTTAAGGTCGTGGTACATCTTGGTTGCACCTGGATGAATAGAATACCGGGAATAATGTGCTTCCTCTAAAATCCGTTGGCATAAGTTTGCCACATCCGGTACGCATAACCTGCCCCGATATCTAAGGACCCCTTCTATGGAAACTTCGAATGGAGACTTTTCTTTTTCGTGAGCTAGATCTCAATAATGGCTTAGCTGGGAATCCTCATATTGTCGTTCCTTCACCTCTAGATTCAATGATGAAACTGTGGGGTCATTGATGCTAATACTTGCATCTCCTGCATCAGTCGCACGTACGCCGAGACTTGCTAGTTGATGGAGCTCATGAACTATTTCCTGCTTTTCCGAAGGAACTCCACATAAACTACCCATCGATCGGCGGCTAAGTGCATCTGCCACTACATTCGTCTTCCCTGGATGATATAGAATGTTCACATCGTAATCCTTTAGTAATTCTAACCATCGCCTTTGCCGCAGGTTCAACTCCTTCTGTTTGAAAATATATTGGAGGCTTTTGTGATCCGTATAGATGTCAACACGTACACCATACAAGTAGTGCCTCCATATTTTTAAGGCATGGATAACCGCGGCCAATTCGAGATCATGAATCGGATAATTTTGTTCATGCCTTCGCAACTGTCTCGAGGCATATGCAATGACTCTCCCATGCTGCATTAATACGCATCTTATTCCCACACCGGAGGCATCCCAATATACGACATAGCCATCGGACCCTTCTGGAAGTGTTAGCACTGGCGCTGAGGTCAACCTGTTTTTCAACTCTTGGAAACTACGCTCACAGGCATCATTCCACTGGAATTTAGCCAACTTCTGAGTTAACTTCGGCAATGGGGCTGAAATAGATGAGAAGCCCTCTACAAATCTCCTGTAATACCCTGCTAACCCAAGAAAACTACGAACTCTCGTAGGTGTCGTAGGCCTTGGCTAAGTCTTCACAGCTTCTATTTTCTGAGTGTCGACTCGGATACCATCATCTGAAATAACATGACCTAGAAATGCCACGGATTTTAGCCAAAACTCGCACTTCGAAAACTTTGCATACAATTCCCGATCTCGAAGAACGCCAAGAACAATTCTTAGATGATCTGCATGTTCTGACTCTGTGCGAGAATATACCAGGATATCGTCGATAAACACTATCACATAAAGATCCAAGAACGACCTGAACACATTATTCATTAAATTCATGAACACCGTCGGGGCGTTTGTCAACCCAAACGACATCACTCGGAACTCGTAATGGCCGTACCTCGTTCTGAAGGCTGTCTTGGGAATGTCTTCTTCCCTGATCCTCACTTGATGATAAACCGATCTTAGGTCTATCTTCGAAAACCACTTAGCACCTTGTAATTGATCGAACAAGTCGTCAATTCTGGGAAGGGGATATCTGTTCTTCACAGTCACCTTGTTCAACTGTCTATAATCGATACACATTCGTAGCGACCCATCTTTCTTTCGCACGAACAAGATAGGTGCTCCCCATGGTGATGAACTGGGTCTAATAAAACCCTTCTCGAGTAAGTCTTTCAACTGTTCCTTTAGCTCTTTCAACTCTGCTGGAGCCATTTGATAGGGAGGATTAGAAATAGGCTCGGTGTTGGGTACTACATCAATAGCAAAATCGATTTCCCTTTCTGGAGGAAGGCCTGGTAACTCGTCGGGAAACACATCTGGGAATTCATTCACTACCGGGACAGACTGGAAAGTTGGCACTTCCGCTTTCGTGTCATGAACCCGAACTAGGTGACAAATATAACCCTTGGCTATCATCTTTCTCGCCTTAAGGTAGGAAATAAACCTACCCTTTGGGGAAACTGTATTACCCTTCCACTCGAGTATGGGCTCTCCCGGAAATTTGAATCGAACTACCTTTGTCCAGCAACAAACATTAGCATAGCATGATGCCAACCAGTCCATACCCATAATTACGTCAAAATCTATCATCTCAAGTTCAATCAAATCAGCCTTTGTCTGACGATCACGTATAATGACTACACAGTTCTTATATACTTGCCTCGCTATTACAGGATCACCAACCGGAGTGAATACTTTGAAAGGTTTAATTGGCTCGGGTTTCACCCCAACACAATCAGCGATATACGGAGTAATATATGAGAAGGTAGAACCTGGATCAATCAGAGCATATACGTCACGGGAAAATATAGTCAGGGTACCTGTGACAACATCTGGGGAAGACTCGAGATCCTGTCGCCCAGCTAAAGCATACACACGGGGCTGAACAGCACCTGAAGTAGATGCTCCCCCTCTACCTCTGCCTTTACCTGCTGTAGTCTGAGGAGTCTGTGCTGTCGGGCGTGCTGAAGAAGAACCCGCTGCTGAACCTGTAGGTTGAGTCCCAGCTCTATCCCTCGCTGAGGGTCAATTTCTCATCATGTGACCAACTTTCCCGCAAGCATAACAAGCATCCGAACCCTGACGACACCGTCCGGAATGTAATTTGCCACACTGGCTACACCACGGTACTGGAGGTCTCCTCTGACTAACATCCCCCTGATACTGAGAACTTGGGGCCCTCGAACTCTGACCCTGCCCTGACTGGAAGGAGCGATCGAACCTTCCGTCTGAGAATTTGGGAGGCGCACTAGTCGCGGACTGACCTGAGTGCCTGGGATGTGTCTGTCTCGATCCCTCTCTATACTCACTGCTCTCTCCCATAGATCTAGCCCTCTTACCTTGTCTTCTGTCACCATCACGATCACTTCTTTGCTGTCGTTGTCGTTCCTCGAGATTCTGAGCATGGGCATGTATCCGGGAAATATCCATCCCGTCTTGCAAGGAGGTCGTCAAACAATCTCTGTACAAATGTGGCCCCAGACCACTCACAAATCTATAGATTCTGTCTCCCATGTCGGCCACCATAGTCGGAGCATATCGAGCCAATGAGTTGAATTTCATGCTATACTCTCGGGCACTCATACCCCTTTGCTTTAAATTCAGGATCTTGTCCGCTCTAGCTCGGCGGACTTCGGGTGGCAAGTAGTGACGAATAAAGGCATCTACAAACTCTTGCCATACGGGAGGTGGAACATTTTCTCCTCTGGTTATCACCCAATTCTTATACCATAACACCGCCACATTGCGGAGTCTATAAGAAGCCAACTCCACGGATTCGGTCTCGGAAGCATGGATAATCTCTAAAGTCCTCAACATCTCATCGATAAAATTTTGCGGATCTTCATCTATCTTTGACCCAAAGAATTTTGGAAGATTTAAGGCCATAAAGTCACGGGCTCTCGCGCTAGCTGAACGATCCCTTGGACCCGCATCATGTCGTTGTGCCTGAACGGCAACCAATTGTGTCAATAAATGGATGGCCTCGGACACTTGTTGACCCGAAGCACCCGGTGGAGGAATCGGAGCTGAGGCTCCTCCCTGCTCTTCTACATTGGGCGCGGCCTCACTTGCGATTCGCTTTCCTATACATTTGCCAGAGGCTCTCTTTCCGCCTGCCTCTTTGTCATAGCTTTGCCCTTCTGGGCAGCTGTAGCTTTTCCTTTTGGCGGCATTTTCTGAAACCATAACGCACTTTTAGGAATAACATAATCCTAAGCATGACTTTATCGCACGATTTCATGAGAAGAAGGATGGTCATTTTCCTAAATGACCTGTAGCCTCTTGTTTATTAGCGTGGCGCGCAACACACCATAAACAAGACCCTACTAGACACGGCTCGTAGATGCTTCCTAGGACGAACTGCTTTGATACCACTTCTGTCACGACCCAACTAGTGGCCGCGATGGATACCCGGAGCTAGTTACCGAGCACCGCTCACTCTACTACTTATCTTGCTCATTTAATATTCTTTTATCAATTTACATACCAGTTGTAGGAAAATCATAATTAAACAAACATAAATACTTTATATACAATTGCCTTTCGGCCATCAAAATAATATACACGCATATGAAAACGTCTTGTGAGACCATCTAACCCACACTGCGTATCTACGAGCCTCTACTAACATATTGTATACACATGGACGGAACAAGACTCCGTCGTGCCCAAAATATACATATATACCAAAAGGATAATCCTAAGCAGCTCCGGACAATGGAGTGCTTTCAACCAGCTGACTGCTACTGAGGATCTGGGCCAAGCTCTCCTCTCTGTCTACCTGTGGGCATGAACACATCGTCCGAAGAAAGGACGTCAGTACGAATGTTGTACTGAGTATGAGAATCATAAACAATGAAAGAAAACATCAACAACATAGTGATAACATCAACGTGAAATATCTGGATCTGTCTGATAATCATAAAGGAAATCATGCGTGCCATCTTACTCATACTCATCCTCATAACATATATGCATCATATGCAAGCTGCCCGTCCATGTCGGAACGGTGTGATAATCAATAATATTAGCCCGCGTCTAGGCCTCCCGCGTCCGGGGTACCATCTCATACCACCCACTAGCGGTGTCTGCCCATGCCCGAAGGTCATGGTGTATCCGTATAGCTGCCCGCCTTGGCGGTGACTGCCCGGCCAACTAGGCACGGTGTAAAATGCTCATGTCATGCTTATCATAAAATTCTCATAATAATAATATACTCATCATAAAATACTTATCTCATTGTAATACATGCATAAGGCTCAAGATCAACTTTATTCTATCGGGGTGACGTAAGGTCGTGATCACACGATTCCATTATGGAACAACTATTGATACTCTGCCTCACCTTGAAGGAACTGGTACATAAGGTGAGTGTAAGCGATAATTAACATCATCGTTACACTAGCATCATCATATCGTATTCCTCATCTTATATAGACATTAAGGAGTTAGACTCTTAGCCTTTCGGACTATAAGAACTCATGAAGAGAATAGGAATTTCGTGCTACAAGATTCATGCCATCAGGAAGAAGGGACTAGCCTCACATACCTTGGTCGTTTAGCTAAGATATCGCTCACTCGTTCTCCTTCAATATCGCGTCGTTACCTTCATAAAGAATTCATATCAACATTATCATACTAACTACAAGAACGTGTCGCTAATTCTAAGAGAAGTCAGACAACGCTTCTCTTGTTTATACTATTTTTCCCATGTTTTATATTAACTCCCAAGATTCATAGCATTACTGACAATATCGAAATCAACAATCGTCGTTTACGTACATTTAGCAAAATCCACCATTTTCCTCCAATTTCCCTCATAATTAGCCTTATGACTCGTCCTTGCATTTTCATGCGTTTAACGCTTGTTTCATGATATAAACATCATTTATAACGTATTTGTATTCACAACACTTCAACATTCATAATTCAATCCCACTATCATTCATTTATGGCACTATTCACTCAATAATGGTCCATTTCTATGTTCTGCTACATTTCAAGTGTCTAAGCTTTTCAATACTTCAAACAACATAGAATGATCATGAAACTTACCTTGGATAGTGGTTGAACAACCCTTGAGTTGAAATTCTTCACTTAAACAAAACCCTAGTTCACCTTCTTGGGAATTACCTGACTTAGATGATCCCTTGATGGGTCCTTGCACTTGATTTCATAGGTTTTGTGTTGTTGATCTTTAGCTTTCCCTTGATTCTCTTGGATTCTTATGGAGGAAGTATTTGGAATGTTCTAGAGGCTTCTTGGGTTGTGTTGATGAATAATGGACTGAATTGTAGTCCAAGCCCCTTTTAATAATCCCAAAATTTGATCTTTAATGAATTCTCGTCGGGTCAACAGTGGTCGTAAATTGCAGTTTACGGACCGTATTGTGGTTTACGGTCCGTCTTACATGATCGTGTTTAAGCAATTCAAGAACAGAAGGTTTGGCTGAGTGTCATGGCACTTTACGACTGAGGTTTACGGTCCGTAAACCAGTTTACGGGCCGTCCTCCAAGTCGTTTTTAATCATTCTCACCATTTACAGGAAGTCTTGTCTGAGGGACATGGTAGTTTACGACCTGGTTTACGGTCCGTAAACCAGTTTACGGTCCGTAAACCAGTTTACGGGCCGTATTCTGGGTCGTCTTTAACCATTTCAACACTTAACAGAAACTTGAGATTTTTGACGCAATGAAAGACGATTGCACTATACGGTCCGTAAATCACTTTACGGGACGTATAGTGCCATATACGACCACTGGGTGAAAAATTTTCTGCAACTTTATTATTTCCAAAAATGAAAAATTAGCCATTCCCGACTTAGTAAAACACCATACACTCAAGTCCTTCATTGTTCTACTCATCACACAAGTACGGAAAAATTTCCGTGGTGTAACAACAACCGGGCATAATCCTCAGCCGAATAGGTGGTCCTGACCGGAAGAAAATGGGCTGATTTTGTCAGACTATCAACAATAACCCATATAGAATCATACCTTCGTGGAGAACGTGGTAAACCTGTAATGAAATCCATATTAATTATTTCCCATTTCCAAGCTGGAATTTCCATTTCCTGTAACAATCCACCGGGATTTTGATGCTCGATCTTAACCTATTGGCAATTTGGGCACTAAGCAACGAACTCTGCAGTGTCTTTTTTCATGCCATCCCACCAATATAAACATCTGAGGTCATGGTACAGATTTGCACTTTTGTCCTACAATGGCTATTTATAGGTTTTGGAAATACAAAAGTTTCAGATTTGCACTTTGGTCCCGTCATGGCGAAATACGGTCCGTAAATCACTTTACGGACCGTAAAATTGGTTTAAGCCCAAGTTGGCTGCTCAGTTGTGTGCAACTTCCCCTTTTGAAATACGGACCCTAAAGTGGTTTACGGTCCGTAAACGGCATGGTCGTATTTCAACATCCAATACTTCGACTTTCTGCCAGATGCTCAACTGGTTAAATACGTGATGGAATACGGACCGTAAACTGAAATACGGTCCGTAAACCTAGCTCGTAAACCACCATCTTCTCAGCTTAACTTTCTGGTTCTGTTATCCTTAAACACGACCATGGAATACGGCCCGTATTGTAGAATACGGTCCGTAAACTTCAATTTACAACCATGATCTGCACTTCAACTGTGATTTTGCCAAATCTGTTCCTTTACCTGTAAAACACTAACAAACACGTAAAATCACATCGACTTGCTTAACAACAAGTAAAACTTATAGCCGAAAAGTATCGATTGTGGCGTAAAAATCACGCCACATCAATGGACAGCACATATAATTCATTTACCAATCAATATAACCAATTCAGAAATTTAGATTACCTGTAGGCATAGGAAACAAGTGAGGATACTTCTTCTTTATCTCGTCCTCCGCTTCCTTGGTCATTTCTTCTCGGTTATTGTTCCGCCACAAGACCTAAACAGAAGGCACATCTTTGGTGCGCAGTCTCCTCACCTGACGATCCAAAATTGCTACAGGCTGGTCTTCGTAGGACAGTTCCTCTGTTACTTGGATATCTTCTATAGGAAATACTCTGGAAGGATCGCCAATACACTTACGGAGCATTGATACATGGAATACCGGATGTACTGCTTCCAGATCGGATGGTAAGTCTAACTCGTAGGTGACTTTGCCTATCTTTCGAACAATCTAATAAGGCCAAATATATCTCGGACTGAGCTTTCCTTTTCTGCCAAATCGCATCACACCTTTCATAGGTGACACCTTCAGAAATACCCAATCACCAATCTGGAATTCTAGAGGTCGACGTCGTTTACTTGCATATGATCTCTGTCGACTCTGGGCTGCTAATAACCGCTCCCGAATGAGTTTCACCTTATCGACTGCTTGCTGGATCATATCTGGACCAATCAATTTAGTTTCACCCATATCAAACCAACTAATCAGAGATCTGCATTTTCTACCATATAAGGCTTCATACGGCGCCATCTGAATGCTAGAATGATAACTATTATTATAAGCAAATTCAATAAGCGGCAAATGATCATCCCAACTACCTCTGAAATCAATAACACAGGCCCGTAGTATATCTTCCAGCGTCTGAATAGTACGCTCGGCCTGCCCGTCAGACTGAGGGTGGAATGCTGTACTAAGACTCACCTGGGTCCCTAATCCGACCTGAAACGATCTCCAGAAGTTAGCTATAAACTGTGCACCTCTGTCGGATATAATAGATGTAGGAACTCCGTGAAGCCTTTGTATTTATTTAATATACAACCGGGCATAATCCTCAGCCGAATAGGTGGTCCTGACCGGAAGAAAATGGGCTGACTTTGTCAGACTATCAACAATAACCCATATAGAATCATATCTTCGTGGAGTACGTGGTAAACCTGTAATGAAATCCATATTAATTATTTCCCATTTCCAAGCTGGAATTTCCATTTCCTGTAACAATCCACCGGGCTTTTGATGCTCGATCTTAACCTGTTGGCAATTTGGGCACTAATCAACGAACTCTGCAATGTCTTTTTTCATGCCATCCCACCAATATAAACATCTGAGGTCATGGTACATTTTAGTGGATCCAGGATGAACAGAATACCGAGCATAATGTGCCTCTCCCATAATCTGTCGCCGTAGCCCTGCAACGTCAGGTACACATAACCTGCCTCTATATAATAATGCTCCGTCAGGTGAAATCACGAACTGGGCCTTCTCCTTATCAATGGTTGCATCTCTGTATTGCACCAGAATAGGATTCTCGTACGGACGTTGTTTTACTTCTTCCATAATAGACGATTCAGCAACTTCTCGGACAGAAATCCCAATATTTCCAGAATCGGCCAAACGGACTCCAAGACTGGCTAATTGATGAATTTCACGAAATAATTCTTTCCTTTCTAGCTGCACGTCGGTCAGACTGCCCATGTACTTGCAGCTAAGTGCATCGGCTACAACGTTGGCTTTTCCAGGATGATACAAAATGTCAACGTCATAATCTTTCAATAATTCGAGCCATCTTCTCTGCCGCAAATTCAGCTCCTTTTGCTTAAAAATATACTGAATGCTTTTGCGATCCGTATAAATATCAACATGAACCTCATATAAGTAATGCCGCCATATCTTCAAAGCATGAATTACCACGGCTAGTTCCAGATCATGAGTAGGATAATTTCTCTCGTGCGGTCTGCGCTGCCGGGAAGCATAGGCTATAACTCGACCATGCTGCATTAGTACACAACCTATCCCAATACCGGAAGAATCACAATAGATAACATACCCGTCTGACCCCTCGGGAAGAGTTAGAACCGGAGCTGTAATCAATTTTTCCTTCAGCAACTGGAAGCTGCGTTCACAAGCATCGGTCCACTGAAATTTTGCTGCTTTCTGAGTTAGTTTCGTTAATGGTGCTGCAATAGAAGCAAAATTCTCCACAAATCTCTTGTAATATCCGGCCAATCCCAGAAAACTGCGTACCTCAGTCAGTGTCGTAGGCCTAGGCCAATTCTGTATAGCCTCGATGTTCTGTGTATCGACCCGAATACCATCTGCTCCGACGATATGCCCCAAGAATGCCTCATGGATTTGGTGTTATTGGTTCAGCAAGCAGTAGAAAAAGTCAAGGTGATCCGAGATCGATTGTTGACAGCCCAAAGTCGCCAAAAATCTTATGCGGACAACCGCCGGCGAGACTTGGAATTTCAAGTTGATGAGTGGGTATTTTCGAAAGTGTCGCCAATGAAAGGGGTGATGAGATTTGGCAAGAAAGGAAAGTCAAGTCCTCGATACATTGGACCTTATAAAATTATTCGTAAGGTGGGTCATGTATCCTTTGAATTGGACTTGCCTTTAGAGCTTCAATCAGTTCACCCAGTTTTTCATGTCTCAAAGCTTCGTAAGTGTATTGGAGATCCTACGAGGATTGTTCCGATTGATAATGTTCAAGTGACAGAAAGGCTAGCATATGAAGAAGTGCCCATTACCATCTTGGATAGGCAAGTACGAAGACTTCGAAATAAGGAAGTAGCTTCAGTCAAAGTCTTGTAGCGAAACAACAACCTGGAAGAGATGACTTGGGAAGCAGAAGAGAGTATGAAGTTTAAGTATCCACACTTATTCCAACCCCTAGGAGAGATTCAAGATGAAACACTAACATTATGAGGTATGTATACTTACTTTTTATATTTTTGGTCGTGTGTGGCCAATTTACATTGCTATTGTGTTGTGGCCCTGTGAGGCAACATTTTTATGGGTTGTTGTGACAGGATGGTAGTGCCATATTACAGGGGAAACTCTGGCGAAATTTTCGAAGAATTCCCAGGTGTTTAACATTCGAGGACGAATGTTCCAAACGGGGGGAAGAATGTTATACCTCGAAAAATTCCCCATTGACGTACAGTGGATAGTCTAGCAAAAGGCACGATGTATACGATGTTTCAATAAGTAAGAAATAGCATTTTAGGGTTCTAATCGAGATTCAAAGACATTTGACGTAAGAGAAGAACGTTTGCCGAGAAAAAGGCAAGGCATACGATGTGTATCGGAAAGAAATTACGAGTAACGAGTTAATGATAACTAAATGGTACTTTGGAGAAGAATTATAGCGTCCCCTAGATTGTTAATGTTACATCCCGTACTTCTGTACGTTGGATTATTCGTAAGTTAACCGACATAAGCTCTGAGGACAAGATTATTTTGAGGTTATAAGTATTTATGTTGTTACACCCCGTATGAGTCTGGGCTACTTGACTTAAGACAAAATGAACGAGTTAAGAAAGTTCAAGGGAAGTTAATCGAGTTAGTAAGAATATCGTTATATATATATGGTTGCCTTAAGTATCCCGAGGTGACATGGCAACCTAAAGGATTTGAAATAGTGTCATGAGTACGTATACGAGGTAATGTCAGTGCCCTTTTAAAGTATTTGAGATTATTAGTAATGATATAGAATATGGACAAAAGATATGAATATACTTTTGAGATTGGAGTTTTGTCGAATCTTTGTGAGTTCTCTAGCAATGTTTAAGGTTATTGTGATTCTCCGGACCCTTCGAGACACGTGTATGGATTGTTATGGATGTATATGAGTATGTATATATGTCACGACCCAAACCGATGGTGTTACACCTTGGAAAATCCCTTGTATATGTACAGTGAATAGGCTAACAGAGGACGTAGCGTATGCGATGTTTTGATGAGTAAGAAATAGTATTTGACGACCCTCAACGAGGTTTCAAAGGCATATAATGCAAGAAAAGAAAGTTGCCAAGGAAAGCGAACCATATGTTGTGTATCGGATAAGAATTTCGAGCAACGAATCTATGATGGCATAATGATGTCTTGAAGACAAGTAATAACGTCCCTTAGATTGGTATTGAGATGTCAAAAAAGTGCCAAGGAGGTTCCATAAGGATTGGAGATCAAACGAGTCGACGAAAACAAGTTCCGGAGAACTGGACAACATACGGCCAGACATACTGGCCGTATAATATTCACGGACCGTATGTCCAGTCCATAGATCCAGTCTAGAACAACATGGCTCACTGCACCAAATATACGGTCCCAACATACGGTCAGCAAAAATTATACGGACCGTATGTTGGTCCGTATAAAGTGGTTCAGCCAGCTTTTGTATTTTAATATAAAGGACCCTTTTCATTTCATTTTCATTCCATCCTCCACTCCACAAGAAAAGAACACTCTACAATATTCTCCAACATCCATCCACAAGAAAATCAAAGGAAATCAATGATCAACAACACCAAATCCACGAATAAAGTGTATGAAACCCAAGTAAAGTTCATCTTCCTAAAAGAAAACCAAAAGAGGTAAAGTAGGGTTTTGGTGATAGAGGGGAAAACTCCACTCAAGACTTGTTCAACCATCATCTAAGGTAAGTTTCATGAATAAACCACGTTGTTTAAGGTACTGGAAAATTAAGATACTTGAATTGTAGCAAGACATAGGAAATAGGTCATTAATGAGTGAATAGTGCCATGTTTGGATGGCAGTTGGATTGAATCATAAATGTTGATGTGTTATGATTATAGATACATCATAAATGACATGTAGACCATGAAATATGTAGTATATACAAGATAACGCGATAGTAAGCTAAAACCATGAATGTGGAGAAATGAAGAGAAATGGTGGATTATGGTCATTGTATATGAATGATGATTGTTGATTGCTATATTGTGATTGTTGTGCTGAGTGTTGGGATTTGATGTAGAATATGGGAAAAGTAGTATAAACAAAGGAAGTGCTGTCCAATTTTCCCTAGCATTAGAAAGCCCGTTCTTATAATTGCTTAGCTAATGACGATATAAATTCTCTTGAAGGTAGAACGTGTGCATTAAAGAAGAAAACGCAAGCACTAGCTTAGTAAACGTGAAGGGTATGTAAGGTTTATCCCTTCCTTCAAAGGCATGAACCTTTCAAGCTTTCCATGATCCTCCTATATGATGAAACTTATGAGTTCTTAAATATACTAAATTACATACGAGCAAGATGATGATGATAATGAGTTAAAGTATAGATATTCAATGGTTCATGATATGATGATCCCATAACGCTAGTGATGTCATTATTGTTAATACTCACCTTATGCACTATTTCCTTCAAGGTGAGGCAAAGTACTCGTAAATGTTCAGAATATAATCGGGGGTTTACGACCTTACGTCACCCCGACATAGCAATGGTTGTCTTCAAAGTCCAGTGTATGCTCCAAATGCTAAATGTGAAATAATGCTAAGTCATGATATGTTTATAAGATGATCAATAATGTTAACTTATAATATGCCTACATTATGTATGAATATGCCAAGCTATGATAAGATTGTGATACGTTCATGAAATGTGCAATAGTGATGGGTAATGATTGATTATGTGATGACGGAATTCCACCGCGCCAGAATGGCCGGGCATGTCACCGCTAAGGCGGGCTGCATATGGTTCCACCGTGCCTAGATGGCCGGGCATGTCACCGCTAAGGCGGGCTGCGATGTTACACCGAGCCTAGAGGGCCGGGTATGATCACCACTAGTGGGCGGCATACGATAGTTACCCGGACGCGGGATAACGATGAGATATGTTATGTGATGTAATGAGATATGCGATATGACGAGACATGTGATGTGATGAGATATGTGATGTTGTGACTTACGCACCATGATTATGTAAAATGTGATATATGTACAAAATGTAACTACTTGTGACACTCTTGCAGGTTATATCTTTCTGTTATGGCTCATGACCCTCGTATTATATTTATTTCATTGTTGCCTTACATACTCAGTACAATATTCGTACTGACGTCCGTTTTCTTTGGACGATGTGTTCATGCCCACAGGTAGACAGGGAGGAGAGCTTGAGCCAGAGTCGTAGCAGCTGTCAGCCGATTGAAAGCACACCTTTGTTCCGGAGGTGCTTGATTATCCTTTTGTGTACATTTGTATATGTTGGGCTCGACGGGGTCTTGTCCCGTCTATGCGTTTTTGTACTTCCTTAGAGGCTCGTAGATACTCAATGTGGGTTATGTGGACCCGCATCCTGTCGTTGTGCCTGAGCGGCAACCAATTGTGTCAATAAATGGATGGCCTCGGACACTTGTGGACCCGAAGCACCCGGTGGAGGAATCGGAGCTGAGGCTCCTCCCTGCTTTTCTACATTGGGCGCGGCCTCACTTTGCGATTCGCTTTCCTCTACATTTGCCAGAGGCTCTCTTTCCGCCTGCCTCTTTGTCGTAGCTTTGCCCGTCTGGGCAGCTGTAGCTTTTCCTTTTGGCGGCATTTTCTGAATAACATAATCCTAAGCATGACTCTATCGCACGATTTCATGAGAAGAAGGCTGGTCATTTTCCTAAATGCCCTGTAGCCTCTTGTTTATTAGCGTGGCGCGCAACACACCATAAACAAGACCCTACTAGACACGGCTCGTAGACACTTCCTAGGACGAACTGCTTTGATACCACTTCTATCACGACCCAACTAGTGGCCGCGACGGATACCCGGAGCTAGTTACCGAGCACCGCTCACTCTACTACTTATCTTGCTCATTTTATATTCTTTTATCAATTTACATACCAGTTGTAGGAAAATCATAATTAAACAAACATAAATACTTTATATACAATTGCCTTTCGGCCATCAAAATAATATACACGCATATGAAAACGTCTTGTGAGACCATCTAACCCACACTGCGTATCTACGAGCCTCTACTAACATACTGTATACACATGGACGGAACAAGACTCAGTCGTGCCCAAAATATACATATATACCAAAAGGATAATCCTAAGCAGCTCCGGACAATGGAGTGCTTTCAACCATCTGACTGCTACTGAGGATCTGGGCCAAGCTCTCCTCTCTGTCTACCTGTGGGCATGAACACATCGTCCGAAGAAAGGACGTCAGTACGAATGTTGTACTGAGTATGAGAATCATAAACAATGAAAGAAAACATCAACAACATAGTGATAACATCAACGTGAAATATCTGGATCTGTCTGATAATCATAAAGGATATCATGCGTGCCATCTTACTCATACTCATCCTCATAACATATATGCATCATATGCAAGCTGCCCGTCCATGTCGGAACGGTGTGATAATCAATAATATTAGCCCGCGTCTAGGCCTCCCGCGTCCGGGGTACCATCTCATACCGCCCACTAGTGGTGTCTGCCCATGCCCGAAGGTCATGGTGTATCCGTATAGCTGCCCGCCTTGGCGGTGACTGCCCGGCCAACTAGGCACGGTGTAAAATGCTCATGTCATGCTTATCATAAAATTCTCATAATAATAATATACTCATCATAAAATACTTATCTCATTGTAATACATGCATAAGGCTCAAGATCAACTTTATTCTATCGGGGTGACGTAAGGTCGTGATCACACGATTCCGTTATGGAACAACTATTGATACTCTGCCTCACCTTGAAGGAACTGGTACATAAGGTGAGTGTAAGCGATAATTAACATCATCGTTACACTAGCATCATCATATCGTATTCCTCATCTTATATAGACATTAAGGAGTTAGACTCTTAGCCTTTCGGACTATAAGAACTCATGAAGAGAATAGGAATTTCGTGCTACAAGATTCATGCCATCAGGAAGAAGGGACTAGCCTCACATACCTTGGTCGTTTAGCTAAGATATCGCTCACTCGTTCTCCTTCAATATCGCGTCGTTACCTTCATAAAGAATTCATATCAACATTAGCATACTAACTACAAGAACGTGTCGCTAATTCTAAGAGAAGTCGGACAACGCTTCTCTTGTTTATACTATTTTTCCCATGTTTTATATTAACTCCCAAGATTCATAGCATTACTGACAATATCGAAATCAACAATCGTCGTTTACGTACATTTAGCAAAATCCACCATTTTCCTCCAATTTCCCTCATAATTAGCCTTATGACTCGTCCTTGCATTTTCATGCGTTTAACGCTTGTTTCATGATATAAACATCATTTATAACGTATTTGTATTCACAACACTTCAACATTCATAATTCAATCCCACTATCATTCATTTATGGCACTATTCACTCAATAATGGTCCATTTCTATGTTCTTCTACATTTCAAGTGTCTAAGCTTTTCAATACTTCAAACAACATAGAATGATCATGAAACTTACCTTGGATAGTGGTTGAACAACCCTTGAGTTGAAATTCTTCACTTAAACAAAACCCTAGTTCACCTTCTTGGGAATTACCTGACTTAGATGATCCCTTGATGGGTCCTTGCACTTGATTTCATAGGTTTTGTGTTGTTGATCTTTAGCTTTCCCTTGATTCTCTTGGATTCTTATGGAGGAAGTATTTGGAATGTTCTAGAGGCTTCTTGGGTTGTGTTGATGAATAATGGACTGAATTGTAGTCCAAGCCCCTTTTAATAATCCCAAAATTTGATCTTTAATGAATTCTCGTCGGGTCAACAGTGGTCGTAAATTGCAGTTTACGGACCGTATTGTGGTTTACGGTCCGTCTTCCATGATCGTGTTTAAGCAATTCAAGAACAGAATCTTTGGCTGAGTGTCATGGCACTTTACGACTGAGGTTTACGGTCCGTAAACCAGTTTACGGGCCGTCCTCCAAGTCGTTTTTAATCATTCTCACCATTTACAGGAAGTCTTGGCTGAGGGACATGGTAGTTTACGACCTGGTTTACGGTCCGTAAACCAGTTTACGGGCCGTATTCTGGGTCGTCTTTAACCATTTCAACACTTAACAGAAACTTGAGATTTTTGACGCAATGAAAGACGATTGCACTATACAGTCCATAAATCACTTTACGGGACGTATAGTGCCATATACGACCACTGGGTGAAAAATTTTCTGCAACTTTATTATTTCCAAAAATGCAAAATTAGCCATTCCCGACTTAGTAAAACACCATACACTCAAGTCCTTCATTGTTTTACTCATCACACAAGTACGGAAAAATTTCCGAGGTGTAACAACAACCGGGCATAATCCTCAGCCGAATAGGTGGTCCTGACCGGAAGAAAATGGGCTGATTTTGTCAGACTATCAACAATAACCCATATAGAATCATACCTTCGTGGAGAACGTGGTAAACCTGTAATGAAATCCATATTAATTATTTCCCATTTCCAAGCTGGAATTTCCATTTCCTGTAACAATCCACCGGGATTTTGATGCTCGATCTTAACCTATTGGCAATTTGGGCACTAAGCAACGAACTCTGCAGTGTCTTTTTTCATGCCATCCCACCAATATAAACATCTGAGGTCATGGTACAGATTTGCACTTTTGTCCTACAATGGCTATTTATAGGTTTTGGAAATACAAAAGTTTCAGATTTGCACTTTGGTCCCGTCATGGCGAAATACGGTCCGTAAATCACTTTACGGACCGTAAAATTGGTTTAAGCCCAAGTTGGCTGCTCAGTTGTGTGCAACTTCCCCTTTTGAAATACGGACCCTAAAGTGGTTTACGGTCCGTAAACGGCATGGTCGTATTTCAACATCCAATACTTCGACTTTCTGCCAGATGCTCAACTGGTTAAATACGTGATGGAATACGGACCGTAAACTGAAATACGGTCCGTAAACCTAGCTCGTAAACCACCATCTTCTCAGCTTAACTTTCTGGTTCTGTTATCCTTAAACACGACCATGGAATACGGCCCGTATTGTAGAATACGGTCCGTAAACTTCAATTTACGACCATGATCTGCACTTCAACTGTGATTTTGCCAAATTTGTTCCTTTACCTGTAAAACACTAACAAACACGTAAAATCACATCGACTTGCTTAACAACAAGTAAAACCTATAGCCGAAAAGTATCGATTGTGGCGTAAAAATCACGCCACATCAATGGACAGCACATATAATTCATTTACCAATCAACATAACCAATTCAGAAATTTAGATTACCTGTAGGCATAGGAAACAAGTGAGGATACTTCTTCTTCATCTCGTCCTCCGCTTCCTTGGTCATTTCTTCTCGGTTATTGTTCCGCCACAAGACCTTAACAGAAGGCACATCTTTGGTGCGCAGTCTCCTCACCTGACGATCCAAAATTGCTACAGGCTGTTCTTCGTAGGACAGTTCCTCTGTTACTTGGATATCTTCTGTAGGAAATACTCTGGAAGGATCGCCAATACACTTACGGAGGATTGATACATGGAATACCGGATGTACTGCTTCCAGATCGGATGGTAAGTCTAACTCGTAGACGACTTTGCCTATCTTTCGAACAATCTAATAAGGCCCAATATATCTCGGACTGAGCTTTCCTTTTCTGCCGAATCGCATCACACCTTTCATAGGTGACACCTTCAGAAATACCCAATCACCAATCTGGAATTCTAAAGGTCGACGTCGTTTATTTGCATATGATCTCTGTCGACTCTGGGCTGCTAATAACCGCTCCCGAATGAGTTTCACCTTATCGACTGCTTGCTGGATCATATCTGGACCAATCAATTTAGTTTCACCCATATCGAACCAACTAATCAGAGATCTACATTTTCTACCATATAAGGCTTCATACGGCGCCATCTGAATGCTAGAATGATAACTATTATTATAAGCAAATTCAATAAGCGGCAAATGATCATCCCAACTACCTCTGAAACCAATAACGCAGGCCCGTAGTATATCTTCCAGCGTCTGAATAGTACGCTCGGCCTGCCCGTCAGACTGAGGGTGGAATGCTGTACTAAGACTCAACTGGGTCCCTAATCCAACCTGAAACGATCTCCAGAAGTTAGCTGTAAACTGTGCACCTCTGTCGGATATAATAGATGTAGGAACTCTGTGAAGCCTTAGTATTTATTTAATATACAACCGGGCATAATCCTCAGTCGAATAGGTGGTCCTGACCGGAAGAAAATGGGCTGATTTTGTCAGACTATCAACAATAACCCATATAGAATCATACCTTCGTGGAGTACGTGGTAAACCTGTAATGAAATCCATATTAATTATTTCCCATTTCCAAGCTGGAATTTCCATTTCCTGTAACAATCCACCGGGCTTTTGATGCTCGATCTTAACCTGTTGGCAATTTGGGCACTAATCAACGAACTCTGCAATGTCTTTTTTCATGCCATCCCACCAATATAAACATCTGAGGTCATGGTACATTTTAGTGGATCCACGATGAACAGAATACCGAGCATAATGTGCCTCTCCCATAATCTGTCGTCGTAGCCCTGCAACGTCAGGTACACATAATCTGCCTCTATATAATAATGCTCCGTCAGGTGAAATCACGAACTGGGCCTTCTCCTTATCAAGGGTTGCATCTCTGTATTGCACCAGAATAGGATTCTCGTACTGACGTTGTTTTACTTCTTCCATAATAGACGATTCAGCAACTTCTCGGACAGAAATCCCAATATTTCCAGAATCGGCCAAACGGACTCCAAGACTGGCTAATTGATGAATTTCACGCAATAATTCGTTCCTTTCTGGCTGCACGTCGGTCAGACTGCCCATGTACTTGCAGCTAAGTGCATCGGCTACAACGTTGGCTTTTCCAGGATGATACAAAATGTCAACGTCATAATCTTTCAATAATTCGAGCCATCTTCTCTGCCGCAAATTCAGCTCCTTTTGCTTAAAAATATACTGAAGGCTTTTGCGATCCGTATAAATATCAACATGAACCTCATATAAGTAATGCCGACATATCTTCAAAGCATGAATTACCACGGCTAGTTCCAGATCATGAGTAGGATAATTTCTCTCGTGCGGTTTGCGCTGCCGGGAAGCATAGGCTAAAACTCGACCATGCTGCATTAGTACACAACCTATCCCAATACCGGAAGCATCACAATAGATAACATACCCGTCTGACCCCTCGCGAAGAGTTAGAACCGGAGCTGTAATCAATTTTTCCTTCAGCAACTGGAAGCTGCGTTCACAAGCATCGGTCCACTGAAATTTTGCTGTTTTCTGAGTTAGTTTCGTTAATGGTGCTGCAATAGAAGCAAAATTCTCCACAAATCTCCTGTAATATCCGGCCAATCCCAGAAAACTGCGTACCTCAGTCAGTGTCGTAGGCCTAGGCCAATTCTGTATAGCCTCGATCTTCTGTGTATCGACCCGAATACCATCTGCTCCGACGATATGCCCCAAGAATGCCTCATGGATTTGGTGTTATTGGTTCAGCAAGCAGTAGAAAAAGTCAAGGTGATCCGAGATCGATTGTTGACAGCCCAAAGTCGCCAAAAAGCTTATGCGGACAACCGCCGGCGAGACTTGGAATTTCAAGTTGATGAGTGGGTATTTTCGAAAGTGTCGCCAATGAAAGGGGTGATGAGATTTGGCAAGAAAGGAAAGTTAAGTCCTCGATACATTGGACCTTATAAAATTATTCGTAAGGTGGGTCATGTATCCTTTGAATTGGACTTGCCTTTAGAGCTTCAATCAGTTCACCCAGTTTTTCGTGTCTCAATGCTTCGTAAGTGTATTGGAGATCCTACGAGGATTGTTCCGATTGATAATGTTCAAGTGACAGAAAGGCTAGCATATGAAGAAGTGCCCATTACCATCTTGGATAGGCAAGTACGAAGACTTCGAAATAAGGAAGTAGCTTCAGTCAAAGTCTTGTAGCGAAACAACAACCTGGAAGAAATGACTTGGGAAGCAGAAGAGAGTATGAAGTTCAAGTATCCACACTTATTCCAACCCCTAGGACATATTCAAGATGAAACACTAACATTATGAGGTATGTATACTTACTTTTTATATTTTTGGTCGTGTGTGGCCAATTTACATTGCTATTGTGTTGTGGCCCTGTGAGGCAACATTTTTATGGGTTGTTGTGACAGGATGGTAGTGACATATTACAGGGGAAACTCTGGCGAAATTTTCGAAGAATTCCCAGGTGTTTAACATTCGAGGACGAATGTTCCAAACGGGGGGAAGAATGTTACACCTCAACAAATTCCCCATTGACGTACAGTGGATAGTCTAGCAAAAGGCACGATGTATACGATGTTTCAATAAGTAAGAAATAGCATTTGAGGGATCTAATCGAGATTCAAAGACATTTGACGTAAGAGAAGAACGTTTGCCGAGAAAAAGGCAAGGCATACGATGTGTATCGGAAAGAAATTACGAGTAACGAGTTAATGATAACTAAATGGTACTTTGGAGAAGAATTATAGCGTCCCCTAGATTGTTAATGTTACATCCCGTACTTCTGTACGTTGGATTATTCGTAAGTTAACCGACATAAGCTCTGAGGACAAGATTATTTTGAGGTTATAAGTATTTATGTTGTTACACCCCGTATGAGTCTGGGCTACTTGACTTAAGACAAAATGAACGAGTTAAGAAAGTTCAAGGGAAGTTAATCGAGTTAGTAAGAATATCGTTATATATATACGATTGCCTTAAGTATCCCGAGGTGACATGGCAACCTAAAGGATTTGAAATAGTGTCATGAGTACGTATACGAGGTAATGTCAGTGCCCTTTTAAAGTATTTGAGATTATTAGTAATGATATAGAATATGGATAAAAGATATGAATATACTTTTGAGATTGGAGTTTTTTCGAATCTTTGTGAGTTCTCTAGCAATGTTTAAGGTTATTGTGATTCTCCGGACCCTTCGAGACACGTGTATGGATTGTTATGGATGTATATGAGTATGTATATATGTCACGACCCAAACCGATGGTGTTACACCTTGGAAAATCCCTTGTATATGTACAGTGAATAGGCTAACAGAGGACGTACGTATGCGATGTTTTGATGAGTAAGAAATAGTATTTGACGACCCTCAACGAGGTTTCAAAGGCATATAATGCAAGAAAAGAAAGTTGCCAAGGAAAGCGAACCATATGTTGTGTATCAGATAAGAATTTCGAGCAACGAATCTATGATGGCATAATGATGTCTTGAAGACAAGTAATAACGTCCCTTAGATTGGTATTGAGATGTTAAAAAAGTGCCAAGGAGGTTCCATAAGGATTGGAGATCAAACGAGTCGACGAAAACAAGTTCCGGAGAACTGGACAACATACGGCCAGACATACTGGCCGTATAATATTCACGGACCGTATGTCCAGTCCATAGATCCAATCTAGAACAACATGGCTCACTGCACCAAATATACGGTCCCAACATACGGTCAGCAAAAATTATACGGACCGTATGTTGGTCCGTATAAAGTGGTTCAGCCAGCTTTTGTATTGTAATATAAAGGACCCTTTTCATTTCATTTTCATTCCATCCTCCACTCCACAAGAAAAGAACACTCTAGAATATTCTCCAACATCCATCCACAAGAAAATCAAAGGAAATCAATGATCAACAACACCAAATCCACGAATAAAGTGTATGAAACCCAAGTAAAGTTCATCTTCCTAAAAGAAAACCAAAAGAGGTAAAGTAGGGTTTTGGTGCTAGAGGGGAAAACTCCACTCAATACTTGTTCAACCATCATCTAAGGTAAGTTTCATGAATAAACCACGTTGTTTAAGGTACTGAAAAATTAAGATACTTGAATTGTAGCAAGACATAGGAAATAGGTCATTAATGAGTGAATAGTGCCATGTTTGGATGGCAGTTGGATTGAATCATAAATGTTGATGTGTTATGATTATAGATACATCATAAATGACATGTAGACCATGAAATATGTATTATATACAAGATAACGCGATAGTAAGCTAAAACCATGAATGTGGAGAAATGAAGAGAAATGGTGGATTATGGTCATTGTATATGAATGATGATTGTTGATTGCTATATTGTGATTGTTGTGCTGAGTGTTGGGATTTGATGTAGAATATGGGAAAAGTAGTATAAACAAAGGAAGTGCTGTCCAATTTTCCCTAGCATTAGAAAGCCCGTTCTTATAATTGCTTAGCTAATGACGATATAAATTCTCTTGAAGGTAGAACGTGTGCATTAAAGAAGAAAACACAAGCAATAGCTTAGTAAACGTCACGGGTATGTAAGGTTTATCCCTTCCTTCAAAGGCATGAACCTTTCAAGCTTTCCATGATCCTCCTATATGATGAAACTTATGAGTTCTTAAATTTACTAAATTACATACGAGCAAGAAGATGATGATAATGAGTTAAAGTATAGAGATTCAATGGTTCATGATATGATGATCCCATAACGCTAGTGATGTCATTGTTGTTAATACTCACCTTATGCACTATTTCCTTCAAGGTGAGGCAAAGTACTCGTAAATGTTCAGAATATAATCGGGGGTTTACGACCTTACGTCACCCCGACATAGCAATGGTTGTCTTCAAAGTCCAGTGTATGCTCCAAATGCTAAATGTGAAATAATACTAAGTCATGATATGTTTATAAGATGATCAATAATGTTAACTTATAATATGCCTACATTATGTATGAATATGCCAAGCTATGATAAGATTGTGATACGTTCATGAAATGTGCAATAGTGATGGGTAATGATTGATTATGTGATGACGGAATTCCACCGCGCCAGAATGGCCGGGCATGTCACCGCTAAGGCGGGCTGCATATGGTTCCACCGTGCCTAGATGGTCGGGCATGTCACCGCTAAGGCGGGCTGCGATGTTACACCGAGCCTAGAGGGCCGGGCATGATCACCACTAGTGGGCGGCATACGATGGTTACCCGGACGCGGGATAACGATGAGATATGTTATGTGATGTAATGAGATATGCGATATGACGAGACATGTGATGTGATGAGATATGTGATGTTGTGACTTACGCACCATGATTATGTAAAATGTGATATATGTACAAAATGTAACTACTTGTGACACTCTTGCAGGTTATATCTTTCTGTTATGGCTCATGACCCTCGTATTATATTTATTTCATTGTTGCCTTACATACTCAGTACAATATTCGTACTGACGTCCGTTTTCTTTAGACGCTGTGTTCATGCCCACAGGTAGACAGGGAGGAAAGCTTGAGCCAGAGTCGTAGCAGCTGTCAGCCGATTGAAAGCACTCATTTGTTCCGGAGGTGCTTGATTATCCTTTTGTGTACATTTGTATATGTTGGGCTCGACGGGGTCTTGTCCCGTCTATGCGTTTTTGTACTTCCTTAGAGGCTCGTAGATACTCAATGTGGGTTATGTGGTTGGATAAAGTCACTATGGTAATTGTATATACATTATTTTTGATAGCCTAAAGGGGCTTATGTATATGACTTAAGACAAAATGAACGAGTTAAGAAAGTTCAAGGGAAGTTAATCGAGTTAGTAAGAATATCGTTATATATATACGGTTGCCTTAAGTATCCCGAGGTGACATGGCAACCTAAAGGATTTGAAATAGTGTCATGAGTACGTATACGAGGTAATGTCAGTGCCCTTTTAAAGTATTTGAGATTATTAGTAATGATATAGAATATGGACAAAAGATATGAATATACTTTTGAGATTGGAGTTTTGTCGAATCTTTGTGAGTTCTCTAGCAATGTTTAAGGTTATTGTGATTCTCCGGACCCTTCGAGACACGTGTATGGATTGTTATGGATGTATATGAGTATGTATATATGTCACGACCCAAACCGATGGTGTTACACCTTGGAAGATCCCTTGTATATGTACAGTGAATAGGCTAACAGAGGACGTACGTATGCGATGTTTTGATGAGTAAGAAATAGTATTTGACGACCCTCAACGAGGTTTCAAAGGCATATAATGCAAGAAAAGAAAGTTGCCAAGGAAAGCGAACCATATGTTGTGTATCGGATAAGAATTTCGAGCAACGAATCTATGATGGCATAATGATGTCTTGAAGACAAGTAATAACGTCCCTTAGATTGGTATTGAGATGTTAAAAAAGTGCCAAGGAGGTTCCATAAGGATTGGAGATCAAACGAGTCGACGAAAACAAGTTCCGGAGAACTGGACAACATACGGCCAGACATACTGGCCGTATAATATTCACGGACCGTATGTCCAGTCCATAGATCCAATCTAGAACAACATGGCTCACTGCACCAAATATACGGTCCCAACATACGGTCAGCAAAAATTATACGGACCGTATGTTGGTCCGTATAAAGTGGTTCAGCCAGCTTTTGTATTGTAATATAAAGGACCCTTTTCATTTCATTTTCATTCCATCCTCCACTCCACAAGAAAAGAACACTCTAGAATATTCTCCAACATCCATCCACAAGAAAATCAAAGGAAATCAATGATCAACAACACCAAATCCACGAATAAAGTGTATGAAACCCAAGTAAAGTTCATCTTCCTCAAAGAAAACCAAAAGAGGTGAAGTAGGGTTTTGGTGCTAGAGGGGAAAACTCCACTCAAGACTTGTTCAACCATCATCTAGGGTAAGTTTCATGACTAAATCACGTTTTTTAAGGTAATGGAAGATTAAGAAACTTGAATTGTAGCAAGACATAGGAAATGGGTCATTAATGAGTGAATAGTGCCATGTTTGGATGGCAGTTGGATTGAATCTTAAATGTTGGTGTGTTATGATTATGGATATGTCATAAATGACATGTAGACCATGAAATACGTATTACATACAAGAAAACGCGATAGTAAGCTAAAACCATGAATGTGGAGAAATGAAGAGAAATGGTGGATTATGGTCATTGTATATGAATGATGATTGTTGATTGCTATATTGTGAATGTTGTTGTGAGTGTTGGGATTTGATGTAGAATATGGGAAAAGTAGTCTAAACAAACGAAGTGCTGTCCAATTTACCCTAGCATTAGAAAGCATGTTCTTATAATTGCTTAGCTAATGACGATATAAATTCTCTTGAAGGTAGAACGTGTGCATTAAAGAAGAACACGCAAGCAATAGCTTAGTAAACGTCAAAGGTATGTAAGGTTTATCCCTTCCTTCAAAGGCATGAACCTTTCAAGCTTTCCATGACCCTCCTATATGATGAAACTTGTGAGTTCTTAAATATACTAAATTACATACGAGCAAGATGATGATGATAATGAGTTAAAGTATAGAGATTCAATGGTTCATGATATGATGATCCCATAACGCTAGTGATGTCATTGTTGTTAATACTCACCTTATGCACTATTTCCTTCAAGGTGAGGCAAAGTACTCGTAAAAGTTCAGAATATAATCGGGGGTTTACGACCTTACGTCACCCCGACATAGCAATGGTTGTCTTCAAAGTCCATTGTATGCTCCTAATGCTAAATGTGAAATAATGCTAAGTCATGATATGTTTATAAGATGATCAATAATGTTAACTTATAATATGCCTACATTATGTATGAATATGCCAAGCTATCATAAGATTGTGATACGTTCATGAAATGTGTAATAGTGATGGGTAATGATTGATTATGTGATGAAGGAATTCCACCGCGCCAGAATGGCCGGGCATGTCACCGCTAAGGCGGGCTGCATATGGTTCCACCGTGCCTAGATGGCCGGGCATGTCACCGCTAAGGCGGGCTGCGATGTTACACCGAGCCTAGAGGGCCGGGCATGATCACCACTAGTGGGCGGCATACGATGGTTACCCGGACGCGGGATAACGATGAGATATGTTATGTGATGTAATGAGATATGCGATATGACGAGACATGTGATGTGATGAGATATGTGATGTTGTGACTTACGCACCATGATTATGTAAAATGTGATATATGTACAAAATGTAACTACTTGTGACACTCTTGCAGGTTATATCTTTCTGTTATGGCTCATGACCCTCGTATTATATTTATTTCATTGTTGCCTTACATACTCAGTACAATATTCGTACTGACGTCCGTTTTCTTTGGACGCTGTGTTCATGCCCACAGGTAGACAGTGAGGAAAGCTTGAGCCAGAGTCGTAGCTGCTGTCAGCCGATTGAAAGCACTCATTTGTTCCGGAGGTGCTTGATTATCCTTTTGTGTACATTTGTATATGTTGGGCTCGACGGGGTCTTGTCCCGTCTATGCGTTTTTGTATTTCCTTAGAGGCTCGTAGATACTCAATGTGGGTTATGTGGTTGGATAAAGTCACTATGGTAATTGTATATACATTATTTTTTATAGCCTAAAGGGGCTTATGTATATGAAACTATTTATGTTTACAAATGAAACATGATTTTCCCATAATTCCAGCATAAAATCGACAAAGGAGCAGTGAATGAGCATGATGGGTAATAGAACGAGTGATGATCGGTGGTTAGCCCCAGGTACCCGTCGCGGCCCCTAGCTGGGTCGTGACAAAAGTGGTATCACAGTAGTTCAGTCCTAGGAAGTGTCTACGAGTCGTGTCTAGTAGAGTCTTGTTTATGGTGTGTTGCGCGCCACATCAATAAACAAGAGGATACAGGGCATTTAGGAAAAATGACCAGCCTTCTTTTCGTGAGATCGTGCGATAGAGCCGTGTATAAGATTTTATCCTCCCTAATAGTGTGTTGTGATTTCAGAATGCCGCCAAAGGGAAAGGCTACAGCCGCCTAGAAGGGCAAGGCTACGGCAAAGAGGCGGGTAGAAAGAGTGCCCCCGATGAATGTAGAAGAAGGCGAGTCACATAATGAGGCCTTGTCTAACACTTCATCTACCCCGCCTAATGTGGAAGAGCAAGGAGGAGCCCCAGCTCCAATTCCTCCACTGGTTGCTTCGGGTCAATAAATGACCGAGGCCATCTAGCTATTGACACAATTGGTTGCCGCTCAGGCACAACGACAAAATGTGGGTTCAAGCGATCGGGCAGCAAGTACCAAGGCCCGTGATTTTATGAGTCTAAATCCTCCGGAATTCTTCGGGTCAAAGCCGGATGAAGACCCGCAAAGTTTTATAGATGAGATGTTGAGGACGCTGAAGATTGTCCATGCCTCCGAAACTGAATCCGTGGAGTTGGCATCTTATAGACTCTAGGATGTGGCAGTTTTATGGTACAACAACTAGGTATTATCAAGAGGAGAGAATGCACCTCCTCTGGTTTGGCAAGAATTCGTGGATGCATTTATTCGTCACTATTTGCCACCCGAGGTCCGCCGAGCTAGAGCGAATAGATTTCTACATTTGAGGCAAGGAAATATGAGTGCCCGGGAGTATAGCATGCAATTTAATTCTTTTGCTAGATATGCCCCGACTATGGTAGCTGACATGGGAGATCGTGTACACCGATTTATGAGTGGCTTGGGGCCACATTTGTTCAAGGAATGCTTGACGGCCTCTTTGCAAGAATGGATGGATATTTCTCGAATACAAGCCCATGCCCAGAACTTAGAGGGACGACAATAACCACAAAGGGGTGATCGTGACGGTGATAGACGACCAAGCAAAAGGGCTAGATCTATGGGCACAGGCAGTGATTATAGAGGGGGATCGAGGCAGACCTATTCCCAACATTCAGGCCAGTCCGCGACTAGTGCGCCTCCACGATTCGCGGATAGGGGATTTGATCGCTCTTTTCCTTCAGGGCAAGGTCAGAGTTCGAGAGCTTCGGGTTCTCAGTTTGGGGGTGATTACAGTCAGAGGAGACCACCAGTTCCATGATGTAGCCGGTGCCGTCAGTTACACTCAGGGCCATGTCGTCAGGACACAGATGCTTGTTATGTTTGTGGACAGACTGGGCATTTGATGCGAGATTGTCCCTCGCGGTATGGCAGAGGTGGGGTTCAGCCCACAGGCTCAGCAGATGGTTCCTCATCAGTACGCCCGATAGGGCAGACTCCCTAGATGTCAACAGGTCGAGGTAGAGGAAGAGGGGCAGCATCTACTTCAGGTGCCACTCAGCCCCGTGTTTATGCTTTAGCGGGACGACAAGATCTCGAGTCTTCTCTGAATGTGGTTACAGGTATATTGTCTATATTCTCCCGTGATGTGTATGCATTGATAAATCTGGGTTCTATATTCTCTTATATTACTCCATATGTTGTTGGTTGTATTGGGGTGAAACCTGATCAAATCAAACCTTTTGAGGTGTCTACTCCGGTTGGTGATCCCGTGATAGCAAAGCAAGTGTACAAAAATTGTGTAGTTGTGATATGTGATCGCCAGAGCACGGCGGATTTGATTGAGTTGAAAATGTTAGATTTTGATGTGATTATGGGCATGGATTGGTTGGCCTCGTGCTATGCTAATGTTGATTGCCGATTGAAAGTGGTTCGATTTCAATTTCCGGGAGAGCCCGTGCTTGAATGGAAGGGTAATGCAGTATCACCAAAAGGTAGGTTTATTTCCTATCTTAAGGCAAGGAAGATGATAGCCATGGGCTATATTTATCACTTAGTTCAGGTTCATGACACCGAGGAAAAGTCACCAACTTTCGGATCCGTTCCGGTAGTGAATGAATTCCCAGATGTATTTCCTGATGAGCTTCCAGGACTTCCTCCAGAAAGGGAGATTGACTTCGCTTTTGATGTGCTGTCGGACACTAAGCCTATTTCTATTCCTCCTTATTGAATGGCTCCGGCAGAATTGAAAGAGCTAAAGGCACAGTTGAAAGATTTGCTTGAAAAGGGGTTTATTAGGCCCAGTGCATCACTGTGGGGAGCCCCAGTCTAGCTTGTGAGGAAGAAAGACGGATCTCTACGAATGTGTATTCACTATAGGCAATTAAACAAAGTTACAGTAAAGAACAAATATCCTCTTCCAAGGATTGATGACTTATTCGATCAATTGCAAGGTGCCAAGTGGTTTTCTAAAATAGATTTGAGATCGGGTTACCATCAAGTGAGAGTTAGAGAAGCGGATATTCCCAAGCCAGCCTTCAGAACGAGATATGGCCACTATGAATTCCGAGTGATGTCATTTGGGTTGACTAATGCTCCAGCCGTGTTTATGAATTTGATGAACAATGTATTCAGGCCTCTTTTGGATTTATTTGTGATAGTATTCATTGATGATATTCTGGTGTATTCTCGCACGGAATCCAAACATGCAAATCATTTGCGAATTGTTCTTGGCATTCTTCGAGCCCGAGAATTGTATGCAAAATTTTCAAAGTTTGAGTTTTGGTTAAATTCTGTGACATTTCTGGGCCATGTTATTTCAAATGATGGCATCCGCGTCGACACTCAGAAAATCGAAGCTGTGAAGACTTGGCCAAGACCTACGACGCCTACAGAAGTTCGTAGTTTTCTGGGTTTGGCAGGTTATTATATAAGATTCGTAGAGGGCTTCTCATCTATTTCAGCCCCATTGACGAAGCTAACCCAGAAGTCAGCCAAATTTCAAT
Source organism: Lycium barbarum (assembly GCF_019175385.1). NCBI lineage: Eukaryota > Viridiplantae > Streptophyta > Magnoliopsida > Solanales > Solanaceae > Lycium > Lycium barbarum. The sequence continues at coordinate 115,208,328 of NC_083337.1, forward strand.
GGAATGATGCTTGTGAGCGCAGTTTCCAAGAGTTCAAAGGTAGATTGACCTCAGCTCCGGTCTTAACACTTTCGGAAGGGTCGGATGGCTACGTGGTATATTGTGATGCTTCGGGTGTCGGATTAGGATGCGTATTGATGCAGCATGGAAAAGTTATTGCACATACTTCGAGACAATTACAGAAACATGAAAGAAATTATCCAACTCATGACCTCGAATTGGCTGCGGTTATTCACGCCTTAAAAATATGGAGGCATTATTTGTATGGTGTGCATGTTGATATCTATATGGATCACAAAAGTCTTCAATACATTTTCAAGCAAAAGGAGTTGAACCTGCGGCAGAGGCGATGGTTAGAATTGTTAAAAGATTATGATGTGAACATTTTGTACCACCCCAGAAAAGCGAATGTAGTAGCCGATGCGCTTAGCCACCGATCGATGGGCAGTTTATGTGAAGTCCCTCCGGAAAAGAAAGAGATGGTTCATGAGCTCCGCCAGCTAGCCAATCTTGGAGTACGTGTAATCGATTCGGGTAATGTGAGGATTAGCATCAATGATCCCACAATTTTGTCCTTGGATATGGAGGTGAAAGAACGGAAATATGAAGATCCTCAATTATGTCGTTATAGAGACACATCTTATGGAAAAGAGAAATCTTCATTGGAAGTTTCTATGGATGGAATTCTTAGATACCGAGGCAGGCTATGTGTGCCGAATGTAGTGGAATTGCGCCGACAAATTCTAGAAGAAGCACATTTTTCTCGGTATTCTATTCATCCAGGCGCAACCAAAATGTATCATGATCTCAAATTGATATATTGGTGGGATGGCAAGAAGAGAGACATAGCAGAATTTGTAGCATAGTGTCCGAATTGCTAACAAGTAAAAGCCGAACATCAGAAGCCAGGGGGCTTATTGCAAGCAATAGAAATCCCTACTTGGAAATGGGAAGTGATCAACATGGATTTTATCGTGGGGTTACCTCGTTCTCGAGGCAAGTATGACTCTATATGGGTGATCGTGGACAGATTGACAAAAGCAGCTCATTTTCTTCCAGTTAGAACTACCTACTCAGCAAAGGATTATGCGAGATTATATCTCAAGGAAATTGTGCGACTCTATGGTATACCATTATCTATTATTATAGATAGAGGAGCACAGTTTACAGCCAAGTTTTGGAAGTCCTTTCAAGAAGGTCTAAGCACTCAGGTGAAGTTTAGCACGACATTTCATCCGCAGATTGACGGACAAGCCGAGCGTACTATTCAGACCTTGGAAGATATGCTACGGGCATGTGTACTGGATTTAGATGGTAGTTGGGATGATCATTTACCGCTAATCGAATTTGCATACTACAATAGTTACCATTCCAACATTCAAATGGCTCCTTATGAAGTTTTATATGGAAGGAGGTGTAGATCCCCAATCGGATGGATTGAAACAGGAGAAGCAAAATTAATAGGCCTCGAATTGGTTCAACAGGCAGTGGAAAAAGTCAAGGTGATCTGAGATCGATTGTTGACAGCCCAAAGTCGCCAAAAGTCTTATGTAGACAATCGACGACGAGACTTGGAATTCCAGGTTGATGATTCGGTATTTTTGAAAGTATCGCCAATGAAAGGGGTGATGAGATTTGGCAAGAGAGGGAAGCTAAGTCCTAGATACATTGAACCCTATAGAATTATCCGCAAGGTGGGTCATGTAGCCTATGAATTGGACTTGCCTTCGGAGGTTGAATCAGTTCATCCAGTCTTTCACATTTCAATGCTCTGCAAGTGTGTTGGAGACCCCACAAGGATTGTCCCGGTGGAGGATGTGCAAGTGACAGAAAGGCTAACCTATGAAGAGGTGCCTATTGTTATTCTAGACAGGCAAGTGCGAAGACTTCAAAATAAAGAGGTAGCTTCAGTCAAAGTGTCACGACCCAGCCCCGTGGGCCGCGACTGGTGCCCTACTTAGGCACCCCCAAACAGACTCACAACCAGATCGTCGTATTCAGACTCAATCAGACTCAACCTATGTTGTTGGAGCTGAAAATTTACAACAGACGTCACACAAACATTTATCTTAAGCGGTCGCCCGTTCAGGTTAGTCAAATCAGAATCAGAAAGGGGGCGGAATATACGTCGCCCAAATGCACACACACACACATCAGAAAGGTGGCGGAATATACATCGCCCAAATGCACACACACACGTACAAACTCAGGGGCCACTTAAGAACGCAAAACAGATCCACATACAAACTCACCGGACCCACGACCCACAAATGTGACTACAGGCCTCTAAACAAAACAGAACATACGAACATATGACGGGACAGGGCCCCGCCGTACCCACTCATCCACAAATATACAGAATACACACACAACAAAAGGTATGTACCAAAAGTTAGGCTCCGGATCAAGGGGAGCTCTCCAACACAGCAGAATGAGTAGCCTAAACCGGAGGACCACCCAAACGAGCCTCTGTACCTGCGGGCATGAAACACAGCCCCCGAAGAACCGGGGGTCAGTACGGGAGAAGTACTGAGTATGTAAAGCAGAAGGTACAGAAATCACAGACACAGCTGGAGTCAGAAGAAACAAACACAAACGTCAAAGTAGCAAAGCAAACCTGTGTGAAAGGCAAATGTACAAATGCAAACCAAATCATGAGTAGGGTTTTAGGAATGTGGTCACCCCCGACGCTGGTGCCACAACACATCATAACTCCAGAAGTTTTCAAATCTCCGTACAGTCTCCAGACACATCATATCACACACATATCACATCATCAGAACATATCAAATGCCATATCACATCATAACTCCATAGACGGTAACCGTCCCTATGGCGAGGCCTCGGAAACCGTATCACATCATAACTTCCGAATATGGTATAGCGCGCACGATCACAAAGCCGGCCCGGGTACCGACGAACGAAATCATAGCAAATAGCACGAACGGAGTAGTGTAGAAACCATATGCATATCAAAAATAATTTACAGGACTCAACATATAATTACATATAGGTATATACCGACGCCAGAAGGCTCGGAGTAGGAGTCAAGATTAATGTATGGAAGTTGCGAAGTTTCAAACTGCAAAACCTTTGGAAAGCCATTCACGGGTAATTTTCCGAACATCTAACATCATTCGTAGTGCAAAACGTTACGTGACGATATAGAAATTTTCAAACGAACCTTCGAGTCATAGGCAAATGATTACTTTTCATAACGAACGAAAACGAACCAAACAAACCGAATAAGGGAAGCCTCGGGGCTTGCGGGCCCACCTCGAGTCAAATTGAGGCGGCGGACACAAATCACAGACTTAAGGCTCCATAGAGCCATCTACGAAAGTTTCGAAGGGTTTCGGACACAACAGCAAAAGTTACGAAGGTTCGAACATTCTTTCAACCAAATACAACGAATAGGGTTCAATTGCGCTGAATGAATAGTGCCCAAACTTGAACCTAGATTTCCAAGAGCAGAGCTATCCCCGAGAGTCCGATCTTAACCTAGTATGACTAGGACATGCCAAAAGAAGGGTAGGTAGGCTTTACACACCTGGATGGCGCCTTACGCTCGTCAAATCTCGATTCCCGTTTCGTCCGAAAACTGCAAATGGTCACTTTTACCAGTTACTATTCATGAAAGTTAACATTCTAATCTTTGGGGTTATACTTGGCTACCGAAATTTCGGCAGCATTTCCCCTATAAATCTAACACCCCCGAGACTTAGCTCGGCTCAAAACATTCAACAACAACAACCCAACAACACCAAACGACGTCAAAGTTCACAACGAAATAGGTTTTAACATCAATGATCTTCTTTATACATAAAATGAAAATTTTCATACAAACTTTACAAGGTCAAACCAACATCAACATTATCATATTCATCATCCATCAAAATCATTACAACATACGTCGGAAGCATCCATACCATTTTCACACAATATTCATAAGGTATGCACACATTCAAACTTTCCATTAAGCCACTACTTTTCCAATTTTTCCTAACCTTCAACATACAAGTTCATTATACATTTCCATCTTCCAAATCCATCCACAATAATCATAATTTTCCTCTTGATACTTTCATCTCCATTTTTACATAAACCATAACAAAGTTGTATGTTTTCCTACAACAACTTAATAACCATTAAGTTCCTTCACTCTCCTCACATAATCCATGATTAACACAACCAAAATATTAATTCAAATCAGTCCATAAATTTCAATTAAAACAACCCCTCACCCATAAATTTCAACAAAACAACAAACGGGTTTATAATGCTGTTTTCTCCGTTCTAATTCGTTAAAACTCTAAATAAACACTTTAATAACATAAAAGGAATTTTATAAATACCTTATCAGAAGATCCACCACGAAAATTTCATCCCCCAAGACCAATATTTATCTCAAATTGAAGGCAACGCAACGTACAACGTTTTTCTCTTCATGAGCTTCGGGATTCGGAGCTCGGATTTTGATCAAAATGGCTTCCTTAGCCTTGAAGTTTTCTCTCTCTCTCTCTAATGTTCTTGGAAGATATTATCTGAAAATGATCAGCCCTCACATAATTTTTCCTTATATTTATGACGTTAATGGGCCTCATGGGCCGAATGTGAATATTGGATCGGGTCACCATTTTCTGCCCCGCCAGCCCAACTTGCATCGTCCATATCTGCTTATCCAGATATAGTTTTGACGAGCGGTTTGTTGCGTTGGAAACTAGACTCGATGAACTTAATTTTAGGCTTTTGAAACACCTTAAAATGCCTCATATACTAGGATATATGCCCCCAACAATATGGGCTAAAAATCTGGTCCGAGATTTTTCTGAAGTTGTTCGGATTCATTTCGTTCAGATTCGTTTAACTTCTAATCCTCTTCCGACCCTCGTGTAACCTCTTATACATGCATATACATAGTAATATACATACATAACAATCCATACACATCTCGAAGGGTCCGGAGAATCACAATAACCTTAAACGTAACTGGAGAACTTACGAAGCTTCAACGAAACTCCAATCGCAAAAATATATTCATATCTTTTATCCATCTTCTATAACATTACTAATAATCTCAAATACTTTAAAAGGGCACTCACATTACCTCATATACGCTCATAACGCGATTTCAAATCCTTTAGGTTACGATGTCACCTCGGGATACTTAAGGCAACCATATATATATAACGATATTCTTACTAACTCGATTAACTTTCCTTGAACTTTCTTAACTCATTTTTTTTCTTGTCTTAATTAAAATAGCACAGACTCTTACGGGGTGTAACACAAAGTCATATGGCGAAACAACAATCGGGAAGAAATGACTTGGGAAGCGGAAGAGAAGATGAAGTCCGAGTACCCGCACTTATTTCTACCCCCAGAGCAGATCCAAGATGAGACGCTAACGATATAAGGTATGTATGCTTTATCTTTATGCTTTTGGTCGTGTGTGGCCATAGATATGTTGATACTGCGATGTATTCCTGTGAGGCTATGATATTATGGGTTGTTGTGACAGGTTGGTAGTGCCAAGTTAGAGGGGAAACTCTTGCGCAATTTCCGTAGAATCCCGAGTGTTTAACATTCGAGGACGAATGTTCCAAAAGGGGGAAAAATGTTACACCTTGGAAAATCCCTTGTATATGTATAGTGAATAGGCTAACAGAGGACGTAGCGTATGAGATGTTTTGATGAGTAATAAATAGTATTTGATGACCCTCAACGAGGTTTCAAAGGCATATAATGCAAGAAAAGAAAGTTGCCAAGGAAAGCGAACCATATGTTGTGTATCGGATAAGAATTTCGAGCAACGAATCTATGATGGCATAATAATGTCTTGGAGAAAAGTAATAATGTCCCTTAGATTGGTATTGAGATGTTAAACAAGTGCCACGGAGGTTCCATAAGGATTGGAGATCAAACGAGTTGACGAAAACAAGTTCTGGAGAACTGGACAACATACGGCCAAACATACTGGCCGTATAATATTCACGAACCGTATGTCCAGTCTGTAGATCCAGGCCAGAACAACATGGCTCACTGGACCAAAGATACGGTTAGTAAAAATTATACGGACCGTATGTTGGTCCGTATAAAGTGGTTCAACCAGCTTTTGTATTTCAATATAAAGGACCCTTTTCATTTCATTTTCATTCCATCCTCCACTCCACAAGACAAGAACACTCTAGAATATTCTCCAACATCCATCCACAAGAAAATAAAAGGAAATCAATGATCAACAACACCAAATCCACGAATAAAGTGTATGGAACCCAAGTAAAGTTCATCTTCCTCAAAGAAAACCAAAAGAGGTGAAGTAGGGTTTTGGTGCTAGAGGGGAAAACTCCACTCAAGACTTGTTCAACCATCATCTAAGGTAAGTTTCATGACTAAATCACGTTTTTTAAGGTAATGGAAGATTAAGAAACTTGAATTGTAGCAAGACATAGGAAATGGGTCATTAATGAGTGAATAGTGCCATGTTTGGATGGCAGTTGGATTGAATCTTAAATGTTGGTGTGTTATGATTATGGATATGTCATAAATGACATGTAGACCATGAAATACGTATTACATACAAGAAAACGCGATAGTAAGCTAAAACCATGAATGTGGAGAAATGAAGAGAAATGGTGGATTATGGTCATTGTATATGAATGATGATTGTTGATTGCTATATTGTGAATGTTGTTGTGAGTGTTGGGATTTGATGTAGAATATGGGAAAAGTAGTCTAAACAAAGGAAGTTCTGTCCAATTTACCCTAGCATTAGAAAGCATGTTCTTATAATTGCTTAGCTAATGACGATATAAATTCTCTTGAAGGTAGAACGTGTGCATTAAAGAAGAACACGCAAGCAATAGCTTAGTAAACGTCAAAGGTATGTAAGGTTTATCCCTTCCTTCAAAGGCATGAACCTTTCAAGCTTTCCATGACCCTCATATATGATGAAACTTGTGAGTTCTTAAATATACTAAATTACATATGAGCAAGATGATGATGATAATGAGTTAAAGTATAGAGATTCAATGGTTCATGATATGATGATCCCATAACGCTAGTGATGTCATTGTTGTTAATACTCACCTTATGCACTATTTCCTTCAAGGTGAGGCAAAGTACTCGTAAAAGTTCAGAATATAATCGGGGGTTTACGACCTTACGTCACCCCGACATAGCAATGGTTGTCTTCAAAGTCCATTGTATGCTCCTAATGCTAAATGTGAAATAATGCTAAGTCATGATATGTTTATAAGATGATCAATAATGTTAACTTATAATATGCCTACATTATGTATGAATATGCCAAGCTATCATAAGATTGTGATACGTTCATGAAATGTGTAATAGTGATGGGTAATGATTGATTATGTGATGACGGAATTCCACCGCGCCAGAATGGCCGGGCATGTCACCGCTAAGGCGGGCTGCATATGGTTCCACCGTGCCGTCGGGCATGTCACCGCTAAGGCGGGCTGCGATGTTACACCGAGCCTAGAGGGCCGGGCATGATCACCAATAGTGGGCGGCATACGATGGTTACCCGGACGCGGGATAACGATGAGATATGTTATGTGATGTGATGAGATATGTGATGTGATGACTTACGCACCATGATTATGTAAAATGTGATATATGTACAAAATGTAACTACTTTTGACACTCTTGCAGGTTATATCTTTCTGTTATGGCTCATGACCCTCGTATTATATTTATTTCATTGTTTCCTTACATACTCAGTACAATATTCGTACTGACGTCCGTTTTCTTTGGACGCATTGTTCATGCCCATAGGTAGACAGGGAGTAGAGCTTGAGCCAGAGTCGTAGCAGCTGTCAGCCGATTGAAAGCACTCATTTGTTCCGGAGGTGCTTGATTATCCTTTTGTGTACATTTGTATATGTTGGGCTCGACGGGGTCTTATCCCGTCTATGCGTTTTTGTACTTCCTTAGAGGCTCGTAGATACTCAATGTGGGTTATGTGGTCGGATAAAGTCACTATGGTAATTGTATATACATTATTTGTTATAGCCTAAAGGGGCTTATGTATATGAAACTATTTATGTTTACAAATGAAACATGATTTTCCCATAATTCGAGCATAAAATCGACAAAAAAGTAGTGAATGAGCATGATGGGTAGTAGAACGAGCGGTGCTCGGTGGTTAGCCCCGGGTACCCGTCGTGGCCCCTAGCTGGGTCGTGACAGATGGGCCATGACTAGTGCCCGAGCTGGGCACCCGTATACGACCTGCTAGATATAATCAGACTTTAACTGAAAACACTATGGTACTCTGTAAAAGCATGCTGTGAACTCATCATATCATACATCAGAAAGAACCTGTCTGCTGAGAAGTCATAGTTTACTAAGACATAACAAATATGAAAGCCGACAAGATTGCCGCTACACACAGGGACGTCCAAGACGAACTACATCGATATAGCTGGCCAAACCGTATATACACAACCCACATATGTCTACAGACCTCTAAGAGTGTAACAAAGTCTACGTCAAAAGGGTCTGTACCAAAATAACTCAAGCTCCGGAACAATGGAGCTCTCCAACCATCTGGGCAGAAGTCCTAAGCCAGAGCATCACCAAACTGAGTGTCTGTACCTGCGGGCATGACACGCAGCCCCCGAAGAAAGGGGGTCAGTACGGAAAATGTACTGAGTATGTAAAGTATGAAGTCCAATAATGAAGATCATGTCTGAGTGGAAGATGACAAGAGACAAGTATGATAATCAAGGATACCAATGCATCTGTGCCTTATGAGATGAGAGTTATGCATATATATAATATATCGTACCCGGCCCTCTAGTGAGGTGTTATATCCCGCATTTTTGCATATTCAGAAAATTCAAAATAAATTTGATTTGTAAGCAATAAGGCCATATTAGATTTTATTCAATATATATATATGTGTTGTTTATGAAAAATATTGATGCGGAAATATTGAGGAAGGCCAAGGACAAAATTGGAATTTCGGAAATTAGTTTCGGAAATTACAAAATAGGGCCATAACTAATTGGGCTAGGAAAAAAAGAAAAAAAAATAGAAGGCCCAATTTCAAGGGGTGGCCGGTTATGGCCTTGCAAAAATGGGCCAAGCCCATGTGTTATTATTCTTGATGAATAAATATTAGAAAGGGCTTATTATTTTCATTCATCTTTAGAAACTTCAAGAAAGAAAAAAAAAAGTGAGTGAGGAGAGCAAGAGAGAAGGCACGGCCAAGAAAAAAAAAAGAGAAAATTCTTGGGGCTCAATTCCTTGGTTCAAAAATCCACCTCTTTTTGAATTACTACTAAGCTCAAGACCCTCTCCAACATGATATAAATTTTGAGGCAAGAAAGTGGTTCTTGTGGCAAGTGGAAAAATTAGAAAAAGGTTAGAATTTTACTATGTGTATGTTGTAGTATATGGAAAGAAATGTAAAGTATAAAAATTATGTGTTATGGATGTGTATATGAGGGTGGACGAAAATGGGGTTATTGGAGAAGAAAAATTAAATTTTATTTGTTATGTTAATTGTGTTGTAGTGGTCTTGTGGAGTAAGTGGGAGAATGCTAGCCAAAATTGTATGAAAATTGGGTGTAAAATGATTGTAGGAAAATTAGTGAAGTTATGGGAAATTTGCATAATTATGAAAATGAATTGTTAAGGTGCAAATTATGAATATTGTTGATGAAATGAGGAGATGGAAATGTGGTATGAATATTTATGTCGAAGATTAGAGGTTTCGGATGAATTGTGGTTTCGATGGAATTTCTATATATTTTTGTATATTTTGTAAATATTTTGTAAAATGATATGAAATGCTTCCGAATAGAATTGGAAGGATCTTGGTTAGTAAATGAATATGAAAATATTGATATTAGGTTGAAAGTGTGAAGATGAAATAGGAATTGTGGCACTATATAGAAAGGATGACTATTCATGTTAGAATGTGTTTTGTAGTGATTGTTGATGTCGTTGGTAGTATTGTGGGTGTTGTTGTTGGTATTTTGGCCGAGTCGAATTCTCGGGGATGGCGCATTTACAGGGGAAATGCTGCCAAATTTCTGTAGATAAGCGTTACTTTAAGATTCAACTTTTAAAGACTCTAATGAATGTTTGGTAAATGTGACCATTTGTAGATTTTGGAGAGTTTTGAACTTGAATTTGGTGTAGCGTAAGAAGCGGAATATGTATGTAAAGCTTTACCCTTCCTTCTTTGGCATGTCTTAGACATAATAGGTTTGGATACGAGCTCCGGGGGCAACTCTATTTCTAGAAATCCAAGTTTGAATTTAGCCCTTTTTCATTCAATGGAATTGAATTAGAGATTCTATGTTTGGTTGGAAATCAACATAACCATCTATAGCTTCCACAAATGGGATTGAAAGACACTAAGACTTTTATAAGCGACTCCATAAAGCTTAAGATACGTAATTTGTGTCCGCCAGCTCGGTTGAGCCGAGGTGGGCCCATTATTTCCGAATCCGCGTCTATTGCACGATTGACTTGTTTTCGAGCAACAATTAAAGGAAACCTTTAGCTACCCTCTCAACTATTAAATGATAAATGTTGTAACTACTCCAAAGAGTCTTATAGTGTATTTGGATATGTAAAACAATTCTAAAGGCTTAATTTTGATATCATCCATCGTTTCGAGCTCGTTATAATTCGTATGTATTTTCTGATATAAGTATCCAGATATGAACATTCTGATGTGAATATTCTGATGTGGGTATGCAATTTGATATGAGAAATCTGTTATGACTAATTTGATATGAGTATTTTGATGGAAGTATTCTACTATAAGTATTATGATATAAGTACTTTGATATAAATATTCTGACATAAATATTTTGATACAAGTATTCTGACACAAGTATTTCGATACGAGTATTCTGACATAAATATTCTGATATAAGTACTCTGATATAAGCATTCTGACATAAGTATTCTGACATAAGTAATCTGATATAAGTATCCCGATATAAGCATTCGGTTATAAGTAATCTGTTACGAATATCCTGATAGCACATTCGATTCTTTCATCGAGTTTTGATTTATGTGCATTTAGTTCTTACTACTCCGCTCGTGCATATGTTATGATCTCCTTCGCCGAGTCCCGGGCCGGTATGTATCGTGCGTATGGTTCGCCGAGTCCTTTGTTTGGGGGCCGGGTTCCACATATATATAATTCCGGAGTATGGTGCATCCGGTGCCGGTGTACTGTGGTATATGTCTGTCCCCGGTTACCGTGTATATGGAGTAGGATGTGTCCGGTCCCGGGGTACTGTGGTATATGTCCGTCCCCGGTGACCGTATATGTGGGGTTCCGGAGTACTGTGGTATATGTCCGTCTTCGGTTACCGTGTACCGTTCTGGGGTACTGTGGTATATGTCTGTCCCTAGTTATCGGGTATATGGATTATGATGTTACCGGTCCCCGGGTTCTCGTGGTATATGTCCGGTTCCCGGGGTACCCTGCATGTGTTATGATATGTTGTGGCGCCAAAGGCAGGAGTAGCGACCACGTTCCTATGCCCTATACATGACTCTGATATGCATAATTGATGAACTTAAAAGAAACATTCTGATACTGTGATAAGCTATTCACTTTCCGTATTTCATCTGACATATGATGTTAGTATTATACTATATGTATGGATCGGGCCGTACGTCCCTCGGCAGTATCACATTACGAATAAATCTGTCGTATGGTCCTGCTCACCGCGTCCTCACAGAAGGGCCGGGATCTGTTAGTTATGATCTGTTGTCTGCTTCTTCATATGACCCTGCATGCATGATTAGTGATATAAGAGTAAGTACTTTCTTTATGTTTGAACGAGGTAAGTATTCCCAGTATTTCCGATTCTGATGATAGCTCTGCCTGCTATACTTCTACACTTCCGGTTCTGATTATGAGTTATATGTTATATTCCCTGCTTTACATACTCAGTACATATTCCGTACTGACCCCCTTTCTTCGGGGGCTGCGTTTCATGCCACGCAGGTACAGACGCATATTGAGGTGACTCGTCAGCTTAGGATATATGTTCTGCTGTTCGGAGTGCTCCTTTGATCCGGAGCCCACACTGTTGGTATAAATCCTTCAATGGTACATGCCTTTGTGTTATGACTATTTTGGGTACGGCGGGGCCCTGTCCCGTCATATGATTCTGTTGTCTGTAATAGAGGCCTGTAGACATGTATGTGGGTCATGGGTCATGTTTGTTCAGAGATGCTTGTTTGGTTTGTGTCCGGTTCTCCCCTGCACTACGTTAACATAATCGGTTTATGTATTATGATATAAATAGCGGTTTAAATGATCCGCTTATGATTTTGTACGCACGAGATTCAAAATTTGTAAACGTAAGCGTAATTCGGTTAGTAAGTATATACGGGTGCCCCTGTCGGGCACTAGTCGCGGCCTACGGGGTTGGGTCGTGACAGAAGTGGTATCAGAGCAGTTTGTCCTCGGAATGTCTACAGGCCGTGTCTAGTAGAGTTTTGTTTATCGGTGTGTTGTGCACCACATCTATAAACAGGAGGCTACAGGACATTTAGGGTGTTACCTTTCTTTGAATCTTAGATCGTGCGATAGAGCTATGCTATTAGGATGATTCTTTTCTGACCGGTTGTTGTGTTTTTCAGTGATGCCTCCAAAGAAGGCAACGGCTGCCCAGAAGGGTAAGGCGGTGGTGGGAGAGACTAGTCAGATGCCGAGAGTTACATGGGCTCGTGCTTAGATTATGCCCGGTGTTGTACTTCAGTCAGAGGGTTCAGCCACACCACCACCAGAGGAGCCCGGAGCAGGCCCATCAATAGCTCCAGGGACTCCAGCGCCCGAGCCTCCAGCTCCCCGGCCTGGGGCGGAGGATAGGACTATGAGGGAGGCCGTACAGTTGCTGACGACATTGGCGGCAGCACAGGCTCGCAGACGCGGGCTGAGAGATGATAATGATGACAGGCGTGATAGCCTGAGGGTCCGTGATTTTCTGACATGTAATCCCCAGAGTTTTTCGGGTCTAAGCCCGAGGAGGATCCCCAAGACTTCATTCGGCAGATCCGGCGCTCATTGGGACTGGTCAGGGCTTCTGAGACCGAGTCCGTTGAGTTAGCCTCGCACAGATTACGAGATGTCACGGCTAATTGGTATGAGTCCTGGGAGCTGTCCAGAGGCGAGGGTGCTCCCCAACTACATGGGATGAGTTTGTGGCCGCTTTTCTCCGCCACTTTTTGCCCCCGGAGTTGCGGAGGGCGAGGGTTGATAGGTTTTTGCAGTTACGGCAGAAGGGTCGGAGTGTTCGTGAGTATAATTTGGAGTTTGATTCCTTAGCCCGATGTGCACCTGCCATAGTAGCCGATATGGCTGACCGGATGCATCGGTACGTGATGGGGTTGGATGATTATTTTATTGACAGCTGTATGGCGATGGCATCGCAGACTGGTATGGACATTGCCCGGTTATAGGCTTACGCGCAGAAAATGGAGGATCGGCACAGAGAGGATCAGTTAGGTACAGATCGTGATGGGAGACAGCCCAAGAGGGCTAGATCAGCTGGGTATTCTGGGGAGTTTCGAGGCGGACAGTCTCGACAGCATATTAGACAGTTTTCTCAGTCTGCGCGAAGTACACCCCCACAGTTTGCAGGCAGGAGATCAGAAAGGGCAGAGAGATCAGGGTTAGGTCAGAGCTCCAGAGCTTCGAGTTCGCGAGTAGATAGGAGCTCCGGTCAGATGGGGTCGTCCACACCTCGGTGTCCCCATTGTAGGGGACGCCGCCCTGGAGAATGTTACCGTGCCACGGGTGCTTGCTTTTCTTGTGGCCGTCAAGGCCACATTATGAGGGAGTGTCCGTATAGGGATAGTCCAGATGGTGCAGTTCTGCCTAGTGGGTCAGTTGCTGGGTTATCTCCTTCGGTGGCTATGCGCCCTACGGGGCAAGGTATGCCAGCGCCAGCAGGTCGTGGTAGGGGCCGGGGCGGAGTCTCCAATTCTAGCGGTCCTTCGAACCACGTCTATGCCTTGACCAGTCGACAGGACCCAGCGGCGCCGCCAGATGCGGACGCAGGTATTCTATTAACCTTTTCTTGAAATATATATGCATTGACAGGTCCAGGCTTTATTTTGTTATATATTTTCCCCCCTGATTGTTAGAAGAATTAGGATAAAAATTCGAAATTGGTAGGACCGTTTGAGACAGTTATATATATATATGCACATAAAAAAAAAGAAAAAAAAAAGTGAATGTTAAAAACCAAAAAGGCTAACTCAGTAATTATATAATAATAATAAAGGGCCCTCTCTAAATCGGAGTGGGACCCGCTACAAGAACCTTTCGAAAATTGTTAAAACCCCGACCTACCCTAGATTATGTAATAAAGGTTGTGCGGGAAGTGGACGCGATTATACCAACATTTAGGTATCGAAATGCATTAAAGTTTTGAGGTTAAGCGTGCTGAGGCCAGAGCAATTCTAGGATGAGTGACCCCCTGGGAAGTACACCAAATTTTTCATAAATGTAGATATAGAAGACAGATGTGAAAGTTGGGTAACTTAAAATAAAATTTGAATATATGAAACGGTTGGAAACCCTGAATAGGTCGGGTAGGCTAAGGCAGACTCGGCCGGTGAAGAAAAAGGAAGCGCAACACAGTTTTGGGATCAGAGTAAGTTTGAATAAGTGTTTGAAAATGTTTTGTGAGAAGAATGGTAGAAAATATACGTGTATGCGTATGACATCCCATTTATGACCGCACCGATCGACGGTGGGCCCCAGCAGTCGGTGTTGTAATACATGAAAGGCAATAACCGAACGGAGCCTAAAAGACAAAGCGAAAGACATGGTATAACCGTTATAAGTAGACTAATGTCAGTTTCACCACTAGTTAAAGTCGGAAGGTCTTAGTATAACGATGTTCGGGAATAAAGAGGAAGCGTGTACACAAAAAAAAAAAAAGGGAGAAGGAACAAGTAATTGCAACGTTTGAAAATATTTGAAGGAAAGAAAGAAACCTCCTCGAAGTGTCACGAGACCCCCTAAGGTCAGTTGAACATTCGAGGACGAATGTTCTAAAGGGGGGGAGGATGTTATATCCCGCATTTTTGCATATTCGGAAAATTCGAAATAAATTTGATTTGTAAGAAATAAGGCCATATTTGATTTTATTCAATATATATACGTGTTGTTTATGAAAAATATTGATGCGGAAATATTGGGGAAGGCCAAGGGCAAAATTGAAATTTCGGAAATTACAAAATAGGGCCATAATTAATTGGGCTAGGAAAAAAAAGAAATAGAAGGCCCAATTTCAAGGGGTGGCCGGTTATGGCCTTGCAAAAATGGGCCAAGCCCATGTGTTATTATTATTGATGAATAAATATTAGAAAGGGCTTATTATTTTCATTCATCTTTAGAAACTTCAGGAAAGAAAAAAAAAAGTGAGAGAGGAGAGCAAGAGAGAAAGCACGGCCAAGAAAAAAAAAAGAGAAAATTCTTGGGGCTCAATTCTTTGGTTCAAAAATCCACCTCTTTTTGAATTACTACTAAGCTCAAGACCCTCTCAAACATGATATAAATTTTGAGGCAAGAAAGTGCTTCTTGTGGCAAGTGGAAAAATTAGAAAAAGGTTAGAATTTTACTCTTTTATATTGGAAGAATTATATGTGTATGTTGTAGTATATGGAAAGAAATGTAAAGTATAAAAATAGTGTGTTATGGATGTGTATATGAGGGTGGACGAAAATGGGGTTATTGGAGAAGAAAAATTAAATTTTATTTGTTATGTTAATTGTGTTGTAGTGGTCTTGTGGAGTAAGTGGGAGAATGCTAGCCAAAATTGTATGGAAATTGGGGTGTAAAATGATTGTAGGAAAATTAGTGAAGTTATGGGAAATTTGCATAATTATGAAAATGAATTGTTAAGGTGAAAATTATTAATATTGTTGATGAAATGAGGAGATGGAAATGTGGTATGAATATTTATGTCGAAGATTAGAGGTTTCGGATGAATTGTGGTTTCAATGGAATTTCTATATATTTTTGTATATTTTGTAAATATTTTGTAAAATGATATGAAATGCTTCCGAATTGAATTGGAAGGATCTTGGTTAGTAAATGAATATGAAAATATTGATATTAGTTTGAAAGTGTGAAGTTGAAATAGGAATTGTGGCACCATATAGAAAGGATGACTATTCATGTTAGAATGTGTTTTGTAGTGATTGTTGATGTCGTTGGTATTATTGTGGGTGTTGTTGTTGGTATTTTGGCCGAGTCGAATTCTCGGGGATGGCGCATTTACAGGGGAAATGCTGCCGAAATTTCTGTAGATAAGCGTTACTTTAAGATTCAACTTTTAAAGACTCTAATGAATGTTTGGTAAATGTGACCATTTGTAGATTTTGGAGAGTTTTGAACTTGAATTTGGTGTAGCGTAAGAAGCGGAAAATGTATGTAAAGCTTTACCCTTCCTTCTTTGGCATGTCTTAGACATAATAGGTTTGGATACGAGCTCTGGGGGCAACTCTATTTCTAGAAATCCAAGTTTGAGTTTAGCCCTTTTTCATTCAATGGAATTGAATTAGAGATTCTATGTTTGGTTGGAAATCAACATAACCATCTATAGCTTCCACAAATGGGATTGAATGATACTAAGACTTTTATAAGCGATTCCATAAAGCTTAAGATACGTAATTTGTGTCCGCCAGCTCGGTTGAGCCGAGGTGGGCCCACTATTTCCGAATCCGCGTCTATTGCACGATTGACTTGTTTTTGAGCAACAATTAAAGGAAACCTTTAGCTACCCTCTCAACTATTAAATGATAAATGTTGTAACTACTCCAAAGAGTCTTATAGTGTATTTGGATATGTAAAACAATTCTAAAGGCTTAATTTTGATATCATCCATCGTTCCGAGCTCGTTATAATTCGTATGTATTTTCTGATATAAGTATCCAGATATGAACATTCTGATGTGAATATTCTGATGTGGGTATGCAATTTGATATGAGAAATCTGTTATGAGTAATTTGATATGAGTATTTTGATGGAAGTATTCTACTATAAGTACTATGATATAAGTACCTTGATATAAATATTCTGACATAAATATTTTGATACAAGTATTCTGACACAAGTATTTCGATACGAGTATTCTGACATAAATATTCTGATATAAGTACTCTGACATAAGCATTCTGACATAAGTATTCTGACATAAGTAATCTGATATAAGTATCCCGATATAAGCATTCGGTTATAAGTAATCTATTACGAATATCCTGATAGCACATTCGATTCTTTCATCGAGTTTTGATTTATGTGCATTTATTTCTTACTACTCCGCTCGTGCATATGTTATGATCTCCTTCGCCGAGTCCCGGGCCGGTATGTATCGTGCGTATGGTTCGCCGAGTCCCTTGTTTGGGGGCCGGGTTCCACATATATATAATTCCGGAGTATGGTGTATCCGGTGCCGGAGTAATGTGGTATATGTCCGTCCCCGATTACCGTGTATATGGAGTAGGATGTGTCCGGCCCCAGGGTACTGTGGTATATGTCCGTCCCCGGTGACCGTATATGTGGGGTTCCGGAGTACTGTGGTATATGTCCGTCTCCGGTTACCGTGTACCGTTCTGGGGTACTGTGGTTTATGTCCGTCCCCAGTTACCGGGTATATGGATTATGATGTGACCGGTCCCCGGGTTCTCGTGGTATATGTCCGGTTCCCGGGGTACCGTGTATGTGTTATGATATGTTGTGGCGCCAAAGGCATGAGTAGCGACCACGTTCCTATGCCCTATACATAACTCTGATATGCATAATTTATGAACTTAAAAGAAACATTCTGATAATGTGATAAGCTTGTTATATCACGTGTTTTCACACCTTTGGAAAATTGGAAATAATTTGGACTTGTATGAAATAAGGTCATAATTGAATTTATGTAACCCTTGAGTTGTTATGAAAGAATATTAATATGGAAGTGTCGAGGAACGCTAAGGGCAAATTTGGGATTTCGAAAATTAGTTTCGGGAATTACAAAACGGGAATTATAATCCATTGGGCCCAAATAATTGAAAGAAAAATTTGGGCCCAACTCAAAAGGGGTGGCCGGCCAACATACTTGGCCCAAACCCAAGTCACATGGCAACCATGTGACAATTTAATTAATGGGCTATTATATACATGGAAAGTTCAAGAAAAACTTAGAGACAAGAAAAACAAAGCAAGAGAGGAGAAAGAGAAGAGGGTTTCGGGTTTGGAGTGCAAAAATAAGCCACAAAAATCTTGCTTCAAAAATTTATATTTTGTGGTTTTCCTACTAATTTGGGTAGCCTCTTCAACTTGGTGTAGTTGTCTTGGAGGAAGAAGCACTTGGTTCCTCAATTTGATCACTAGTTCAAGTAAAGAAGACTAGAGAAAAAGGTAAGGATTCATTCCTTTTTATTGTGTTATGAAGTTTTGTTTGTGTTGTAGTATGTGAGAATGAGTTGATTGTACGGAAAAATAGAAGTTTACCAAGTGGATATGTATATAGGCATGTGGCCGTGTATATATGTATGTGTATAATTGTAAGGTGTTGAATTTATATCATATTCTAGTTGTGGTTGGGATGAAATGCATCTTGGAAATGAAAATTGAATGAATTGGATAGTAGTTGGTAGTGGGGTGTTTGGCCGTGTGGTATGGGGTGTGTGGAATGGAAATGGATTAAGTTTGTCTAGTGTGTTAATTGTGTTATTGTGATTCTTGCAATGTAAATGAAAGTAAAACGATATGAGTTTGCTTTGAAATGGAATGTAGAAAACTTATGTCGTTTAAGTATGATTTTGCGACATTATGAAAATGAAGTTATTAGGTTGCAAATTATGACGGGTATTGATGAATTTGGAAGATGGAATCATGTTATGAATACGTAAGTCAAAGATTAGAAGTTTTGAATGCGTTATGACTTTGGCGGAAAGTTTGTATATTATGTATATCGTATGAATATCTTGTGGAACAACAACAACAACAACAACAACAACCCAGTGAAATCCCACATCGTAGGGTCTGGGGAGGGTAGAGTGTACGCAGACCTGACTCCTACCAAGGTAGGACGGCTGTTTCCGAAAGACCCCCGGCTAAAATGATATGAAATGCTTTTAAACTATGTTGTGGTAATCTAGATTGATAATGAATGTGAAATTGTTGAGAATAGTTTGAAAGTTAAGGTTAAAGTAAAGGTTATGATATTATGTCGGCAAGTAGAACTAGTGTTGCCATATTGTGTTTCTAATGTTTGTTGTTGATGTTGATGTTGTTGCTTGGGTGTTGTTGATGATTGTGAGCCGAGTTAAGTTCTCGGGGGTGCTATATGTATAGGGGAAGTGCTACCGAAATTTCGGTAGACAAATAAGAGTTGAATTGAATTTGTAGCATCTATAACTTACAATTGGCAAACTTGACCATTTGCAGATTTTTGACGAAACGGGAAGTGAGTTTGGAAAGGCGTAAGGAGCTTGAAAGGTATGTAAAGCTACCCGATCTTTCTTTTGGCATGTCTAAGTGTTTTAGGATCGGATTCGGGCCTCAAAAGACCTTCTTGGCCATCGGAATCCGCAAGAGAAAATCTCAGTTTTTCCTTTAGTAGAATTGAACCATTTTGATAGGCTTTTTCCTGAAAGTATGTAGACTTTCTCTAAACTCCTTGAAAAGCTATAGAATGTCCGTAGAACCTTTATAGGTGACCCCATAAGCTTAAAGGGCGTAATTTGAGCCCACCGCCTTGCTTGTTCCGAGGTGGGCCCGCTATTCCCGGTTTTGCCCTTAATGTACTAAAGTCCCCTTTTTGGACGATTTTTGAAAGAAAAGTTTCGACTACCCTATTAATTACCTAACGAATATGGTTTTAAATATTCCATTAAGTCTGATAAATTGTTTTGATACTCGAAACTCATTTACTATGATTCCTTCCGACTTCATCGGATCGGTTTGTCTTTGATATGCCTCATCGAGTCTATGGAAACATTTATGATATTTTACTTGCATTAGTTTCTCACGACTCTATTCGTGGATGCCCCAATGTTTCCCACACTGAGCCCGGGCCAGGATATGTTGTCAAGCGTAATCCCCTACATTGTTCGCCGTGCCTCGATGTGAGGGGGCAGGTATATGCGTACATGGGTTTGTGGAGTATGCTGTGCCATGTACGCTTGTTCTGATATGATTTACTATGGCCATCTGATATGACATATTATGTTACGGGGTTATGCCCCTATTCTGATTCTTCTGTGTTGTGGCGCCAGCGTCGGGAGGGTGGCCACGTTCTGTCTGCCGAGTCCCTTGGCAGGGGCCGGATTTGATATGACATATGTTATGTACACACTCTGCATGTTTTGGAAATATGTATCTGATACTTTGGATTTTCCGTTTACTTTCTGTATGTTCTGCACCAGTTATGATTTTGTTTCTGCAACTCAGGCTTTACATATTCAGTACATATTTCGTACTGACCCCCTTTCTTCGGGGGCTGCGTTTTCATGCCGCGCAGGTACCGACGACAGGTTTGCTGATCCGTCTGCTTAGGATCTCATTCTGCTATTCTTGGAGCGCTCTTTTATTCAGAGCCATCTTTTGGTATAGTCTGTCACTTCTATATATGTATACTCTCGTTCATGGGTACGGCGGGGCCCTGTCCCGTCATATGATTCTGTCGGTTTGTTAGAGGTCTGTGGACATGTTGTGGGTCGGGATCTTTCTGTACAGTTGGGTGCTTATGTTGTGTTTGGGCGATCCCATTCGCCGCGGCGGCCGGTCCGCATATATTTAAATGTTGCTTTGTTGGCCCTGTGTGGCCTTTGTTGGTATTTTCTGCGTGCAGGATATATGGGATAGTCCATAAAACAAAGGAAACTCTGCCGAAATTTTTCTAAAATTTTTCTAAATTTGAAATAAAGCCTTGTCGGCTTCTGCCATATACTAGAATGCGTTTGAGTGCCCAGATCGGGCACTAGTCATGGCCTACGGGGTTGGGTCGTGACAAAAGTGGTATCAGAGCGGTTCGTCCTCGGAATGTCTACAGACCGTGTCTAGTAGAGTCTTGTTTATCGGTATGTTGTGCACCATACCTATAAACAGGAGGCTACAGGGCATTTAGGATACTACCCTTCTTTCTGTCTTAGATCGTGGGATAGAGCTGTGTTATCAGGATGATTCCTCCCTAACGAATTGTTACATTTGCAGTTATGCCTCCAAAAAAGGCGACAGCGGCCCAAAAGGCCAAGGCAGCAGCTGTGGGAGAGACTAGTCGGACCCAGAGGGTTACCAGGGCCCATGCTCATATTGCTCCTGATATTTTGCCCCCGGCAGAGGGCTCTTCCACCCCGCCAAACGTAGAGGATATTGGAGCAGCAGCGGCTGCAGGTCGAGGGGCGGCTCCACCGCCAGCTCCCGAGATTCCAGTACCTGAGCCTCCAGCTCCACGGCCAGGGACTGAGGATCAGACTATGAGAGAGGCAGTCCAGCTATTGACTAGACTTGTGGCAGGACAGGTTCAGGGGCACGGACTGGGAGGTGACCGGGCTTACAGGCGTGACAGTTCGAGAGCCCGTGAGTTATTGACTTGTGGCCCTCCAGAGTTCTTCGGGACAAAGCCCGAGGAGGATCCCGAGGAGTTCATCAGGAAGATGCGGCGCACCTTACAGTTTATTAATGCTTCCGCGACAGAGTCAGTCACATTGGCTTCTTACCGGTTGTATGATATAGCGGCAAATTGGTACGAGTCATGGGAGTTATCCAGAGGCGACGGTAGTTGAAGGATCTGTTAGAAAAAGGCTTCATTAGACCCAGCACTTCGCCTTGGGGAGCCCCGGTATTATTTGTGCGTAAGAAAGACGGGTCGTTGCGTATGTGTATTGATTATCGACAGCTGAATAAGGTAACCATAAAGAATAAAT